>NC_140587.1:86618547-87818547 GCF_964204655.1 Triturus cristatus | reverse complement strand
ATATCCCCTACCTTTCTCTTTTTCAATTCTTTTACCATCAGAATCTGTTTTATTTGACATATTTGCCCCCGTAGGTAGGATAGGGGGTGCATCATTCTTCTCACACCTTTCAGGTAGAATTGCAGGTGCTAATGTATGAGGAACATTGATAACATCATCATCTGTTTTATTGGTATTCAATACAATTTTAGATCTAATTAGTGTACTAAAATGTTCCAATGTTTCTAAAGTACCTGCTCCTTGCTTTTCTAAGCCCTCAATTTTATCAACAAGGGTCTTTAGTCTTCCTACCACTGGCAATATCAAAGACTTCATTACCTGCTCAATTTTTATCATGAAGTCTACCAAATCACTCAATGTAATTCCTTCTTGTAGGGTGGAATTATCTTCTTCATTAGGAGGTTCAGTACTATTTAATGACTTTCTTTTGACCCCATTCTCTTGGCGGTGGAGTAATACAAATTTCTTATTTTTGCCTTTTGGTTTCCCTTTCTTACGTGCGTTCTGCACAACTTTTGTTTTTGAACTACTCCCTTGTATCTCCTGCCGGGAGATAGCACCATTTGGCAAACCCACAGTGTTTATATCTTCATTTTCACAAACAATTATTTCCTCCCTGTGATCGGGGACATTGTTTGTATTTGACTGTCCCTCACTAAATCCTAATCTAGGAGTTAAAGACAACCTATTTTCCCGAATCATAAAATTATCAGGAGGTGTAGTTTGCGAGATTACAACACAGTTCGAGTCCTTGACCGGAAAGTCCGCATATGAGGCCATTAGAATAGAATCTTGTGATAATTGCATACTCAGCATGACATTAGAGTGTCCTGTTGATGTTGCGTTAACAAACATAGACTAGGGGGTAGTGATAGCCGCCTCTCGGTGCTCTCAATAGCATTGGCGACTACCCCAATTGTTTTTTGCAACATCCTATCTATTGCTGTCAGACTTGGGAGAGGGGTCTTAGTTGGGGCTTTAGTTTTAACAGATGAACGAGTGGCCATCCGTGAAGGTTTCCCCATTCTTCACAATCACCGTGCGTTCGATAAATCAAAAGAGCCCCCTTTGATAGAATTAACAACAGAATACCTGTGTTGTGGATCAAGGGAGGTGGCCCAGCCCAGCCACGGTCAGCCCCGGACGGCCACAGACGGCCCGCCCTTTGCCCGACGGCCACAGACGGCCCGCCCTTTGCCCGGGCTTCGCCCGGCGCGTCCCGCGAAGCGGGCCTCTCTGCAATTTATATGCGCCTCCTGGCGCTTGCGCCGCGTCAGCTCGTCGCGCCGCCGCTGAGGCTGCCGGGAGTTGCAGTCCCGGGGCGGCGACGCGGAAGATGGTGTTTGCTGGTGCTGTATTGGTTCCTGGACTCTTGGCGGTGGCGGCAATGGCGTGTCGGCAATGGCGTGGCTCTACAGGTGAGTATTCGGTATGGCAGCTTCCCCCCGCTCCGCCGGCCTCTCTGCAATTTATATGCGCCTCCTGGCGCTTGCGCCGCGTCAGCTCGTCGCGCCGCCGCTGAGGCTGCCGGGAGTTGTAGTCCCGGGGTGGCGATGCGGAAGATGGTGTTTGCTGGCGCTGTATTGGCCCCTGGACTCTTGGCGGTGGCGGCAATGGCGTGTCGGCAATGGCGTGGCTCTACAGGTGAGTATTCGGTATGGCAGCTTCCAAATCATTCAATTTCCAGCCCCATGGTCTACCTTTTCGTCCATCCCCCACTTCCAAATGCTGATTGCTCTCCAACCCCTTTCAGTTACTGTCTTCATCCTTGAGGAACCCTCACGCACCAGGGATAAATATGAAACCTCCCAATTGCGACTGTAAATCTGACAGCCTCTTTACATATTTATTGTGCTAAGACCAGACCATTATGGACAACTATGATATTTTCATCTGTTTCAAAACATGTTTCAGCAAACCCAGCCACTCATTTGCACCCAGACCAAAGTGCCACACAGGAAGATACTATGAAACGTTTCCAGGTTCTGGTGAAGTGCCCAGGCAGAGCACCAGGAGAAGGGTGAATGTACTCTCTGAAACGCCTTCTTTAGAGCTGTAGTGATCCTGGCTACATTGAGCACTATTTGGCACTACGTTAGCCATGAACAGAGGGTTGACACAGAAAATTCCTCATAAGGACCATCACAGTGGTCGAGTGAGACTCAATGACTCCTTTCAGAACAAGAGAAAACTAGAGTAGCTAAACTTCAAGAGAAGAGCTGGTAAAGGTTTTTTTTCTGGAAAGAGAGAGAGAGACAGAGGAAATTAAAGAGAGTAAGAGAAACTTACCTGGAGTTCAGGTCAAGAAGCTTGTGAGAGTATTGAGGTAGCAGAGCTTCTCTTTAGCGCTCTGTGTCCTCTTGGTTCATTTCTGTTATCAGATCCTGCACACATTGAACCACATCTGCAAACACAGCCACCCAAACGCTTGTCATCATGTCCTGATTGTGCTCACTGGCAAAAACCAAGACGCCCTCTTGGCCCGTGGTGTGGCACACCACTTGAAATGACTCAAATCAATTATTCTGAAAAAACAAAATAGCAGTACACACTTGAAAAAATTGTACAACCCCAATTCTGTGCAAATATCAAGCACTTAACATTCTACTGTACATAATGATGCATAACATCAGGTACATCAGGAATACTTCCAGGCAGTGGCCACTCATAAATAGAAAATCCAAAAAGATCAGTAGTTGCCATGATCACACAAGTGTTAATATGTAGTTCTCCAAGTACAGCACTGCACCTTCCAATAGACCCTACAGCTCACAGACCTCAGCTTTCCTACCAAATAATTTTCAACAGAGCAGGGAGAGCTACCAAAATGACAATAGGGCACTTGGGTAATTCAATTGTTTAATCATAAAATAAAATATCAAACAGAAAATCAAGATGGATTGCTCTTCATTCAATCCATAGATATACGAAAGCTGTAATGTTGAATCTTCAACAGATCTTTATTCTTCAAATGCAAACATCCAACCAAGCCAAAGCATTTAGTCTTTCACAGAGGACTTCACCAGGGCTCCGAAACAGATATATACAAAGCCAAATTATTTTAAAAAACCACATAAATACATAAAACCAAATACAGCTCTCAAGGCTCCCACCCTACACATAACATTACACTCTGTTGAAAACTCTCATGAATAGACTAGGATGTGGGAATAACCACATTTGTTTCAATTGTAAAACATGAGAACCGATTCACACGCTTTGAAGTATGTTTAAGAGTACTAAA
Organism: Triturus cristatus; assembly: GCF_964204655.1. Classification (NCBI taxonomy): domain Eukaryota; kingdom Metazoa; phylum Chordata; class Amphibia; order Caudata; family Salamandridae; genus Triturus; species Triturus cristatus. Next base: position 87,815,303 of record NC_140587.1, on the reverse strand, counting down.
ATAGTACAAATCACATAGTAGTAGGTGCTATTCACTAAGTATGTGATGAGACTTCTGCCTTTGCCTTTCCCATCTTTCTATGTGGAGATATCCACCCCAATTACAGAGGTCTCCGCAAAGGTGTGCCTACATTTTAGTAGTACATGTGGGTGGGATTGGGGCAGTCACAGGGAAATGGGGAATACTTACTACAAAATAAGAGGGGATTAGGTAGAAGTGAGGAGGGATTCAAGAGGGATTTAGTGACAGACAAAAACAGACCAACAAAAACATTGCCATTAACATCTGCATTTCTAAAATAATTTCAGCTATAAATTAGGGAGGCAAACCAGTTGTAAAATGTACTGCAGGTCAGCTTTGGAGAGATCACTTGGGCCCTAAGATCTTTTTTACTTCTAGCACAAAGTCTAGGGGCATCATCATTCTCTTCCTGCAGTTCACAGAACAGATGGATGCTCTTTCCAAAGATGTGTTCAATGCCACAGACCTTTGAGGAACACAACTCCTTGCATTTCGCCTGCAACTCAAATCTATGGATGCTAGGTATCATTTAGTGCATCCCCGCTTTTTCAAGGTCATGTATAAAGATAGGAATTTAACATTTGATGAATCTGGCAAACTCTGAGATTTATCAGATAGCATACATCTGAAGATATGAAACTGGATTCTTCTCTTACGTCATCAATTATTGTTCTTTTATCTGCTTAAGAAATGTCTGCCTATAGTTAACATGTTCCTTCTTTCCTGGTTTTAGGTGATAGCAAGGCTATTCATAATCTTTGTCTTGTTTTATTTTTTTAATTTATATTTAAGACTGGATTGTTGTGTAGTCTCTTTTTCTGTTTCCATGATATCATACTCCTCATATTGACCGTCTCCCGGGTCCTTTTTGACCTACCCATTCATCATTATTGGTAAGTATGGAGATTATAATAAAATTGTTAGTATGCTGTTTTTTTCTATGTTTCTACTGTTCATGATTGAGCTGTTTTTCACCCGCATTCCTTGCACCTTCTCCTAACTTTTATTATATTATCGGTCATTCTGGTATAATGACCGGTATATATATATATATATATATATATACCAGAATGACCGATGATATAATAAAAACTAGGAGAAGATGCGAGGAATGTAATATAATATATTATTTAAACATATATATACAATATATTTCTTTCTTTTCCCCTCCATTGGAGTCACGATTTGCAGGTCTGAATTTAGGTGTTCCACCAAACTCACACCCTTCGAGGTGATTTAATTTACATCTGTATTGTTTCAACTGCGTAGGGAATTTTCATTCTTGTCTTTGTTAGTGTGCTGGGGTTTGTTCCCCAATGCTTGTTGACTCTCTTTCCTGTTACTCTCCATTCAGTTTTTCTTTTTTTTGTTACATAATATGCATTTATTAAGTCGTGTTTTTTAATCACATTATTCTTAATGAATCTTAGAATTGTTACATGGGATGTAAAGGGTTTGAAAAACTCTGTTAAAAGGCAAATAGTCTTGTCGCATTGGGCTGGACACAGGGGTCAGCTGATTTTATTAAAAGAAACACATCTTTCTGATTTTGAGGTTGTTTAACGTAAGAAGAAATGGGTTGAAGAAGGATTTTTCTCTTTCCCATCTCTAATGAGAATGGTGTTGATATACTTTGTCAAAAACATTTGCCTTTTTCTTTTATTTCACAGGAAAGTGAATGTGAGGGCCTATGGATTTTAGTAATACTCAAGACGGACCCCGGCCCACACCACATGTTCAACCTCAGCAACAGTTCCATCAGCAGCAAGCTCACAGACATATTCAAAATGTCTAGCACTTCAGCCACATTCCTGGATGACTGGAAACATGCCAAGACCAAATCCCTCCTGAAGAATCCTTCCACCATCCCCAACATGCTAAAAAACTACTGGCCCATCTCCCTGCTCCCCGTTCTTGCCAAAGCCATAAACCACGGAATACCTAGAGAACAACAACCTTCTGGATGAATTCCAATCTGGATTCTGCTCCAACCCCAGCACAAAAACCTCCCTGAATGCTGCCACAGATGACATCAGAGCCATCATAGACAAAGGAGACTTAATCTCAATAATCCTCCTAGACCTCTCAGCTATTTTCAAAACTGTCTCCCACCACAGCCTAACAATAGGCTCCATCAAATTGGAATCCAAGGATATGCCCTCAAATGAATCTCATCCTTCCTCTCCGGAAGTCCACCTCCCTCGCTTCATCTTGGAGAGAAAAAACATCATCTGCTGTGTCCCTCAAAGGCTCATCCCTCAGCCCAGCCCTTTCACACACCTACATGACCCCCCTGGGCAACATCGTCAGAAACCATGGAAAGCACATCATCTCCTATGCGGACAACACCCAGCTCATCCTCTCACTCTCTGAAGACCCCTCCACCATGAAGGAAAGCATCCAATGCTGCGTGACTGGCATCTTCAACTGGATGCAAGACAACTGCTTCAAACTCAACACAAACAAGAAGGAAGTTAGAGTCTTCAGGAGCACCACCTCACCATGGGGCAACTCCTGATGGTTCACCAGCCTCGGACACCCTCCCACACCCATGGACAAAGCCTGGAACCCCCGAATCACCCTGGACAGCAAACTCACTAAAAAAGCCAGATTATCACAGTCTCCTCTGCCTTCTTCCTCACCCTCCACATGCTCTGTAAGATCTTCAAATGGCTCCCAGACTTACCATCACCTATGCCTTCATCGCCAGCCGACTAGACAATAGCAATGCTCCCTATGCCAGAATCACTTCACACCTCTTGAAGAGACGACAGACCATCCAGAACTCAGTGGCCAGATTCATCATTGACCTCCCAAGACAGACCCACATCACCCCCCCACCTGAAGAAACTCCACTGGCTCCTCATATACGAGAGATGTCAGTTCAAGATCCTGACACACACCTATAAAGATCTGCACAACCAAGCCCCAGTCTACATCAACCACTGCCTAAACATCCACCAACCCTCCGGACACCTGCCTCTCTCTCCCACATCCCTTTCATCCACTGCAGAAGCAGTGAAAGTTGTTCCTTCTCCTACCTCGCTGTGAAATCTTGCAACAGCCTCTCCATCTACCTGAGGAGATATCCTACCCTCCAGGAATTCAGACTCTTTGACTGAGACCCCTGGGCACCTGAATACCCTCATGGTGATTTGTGCACTACACAAATCAGGATGATTGATTGATTGAATATTGAATATTGAGGATAATATCATTTCAATAAAGAATGTATATGGCCCTACTCATCCAGATACACTTTTTTGGAAACTCATTTCACTGAAAATTCTGGTGATAATTTATTTTTAGTTGGGGACCGTAAACAACTAATAGATCCTTTTATTGATAAGAATTGCTCAGCTATATTTATATTTAATTTTATATTTATTATAACCTACGAAAACTTTGTCAAATAATATTTTTGATAATAATACAGAAGACACTCCTTTCCATCTCGTCTAGGATGCATTTGAAGCAGTCTCTAGAGGTTTTACAATTAAAAGAATAGAAAGAAGGATGTCGAAAAACAACCTGAATTTATTCGTGATAACATTAAGAGGTCAGAACATAAATACTATACTTCAGAAAATCTTAAAGTAGATCTTGTTGTGTTGATGGTGGCGAATGGACAGTATAACAAATACACTACTGAAAAAGCTTTTTGGGTGAAAACTAGGTACTTTGATAGGAGAACAGAGCTGGTTCTCTAAGGAAAAAGTTATCTGACGCGCAAAAGGGAGGGAGAAGAGATCTGTGAAATTATTGTGAATGACTTGGGCAAGAAAATGTTCACGGATTATGATATTGCTGCTTGCTTTGAGAAATATTATTAAAATGTATACTCTCCTGAGACTGGTTCTTCTAAAGAACTCATTAATTCCTACTTCGGTTTAAGCCTGGACGGTGGACTCCGTTTGCAAAGTTTTCGGCACTCAGCGAAGCACATGGAGTTCCAAAAAAGTCCGCCTTGGACAACAGAGCAGAGTTTATCCCTCACTCGTGCTCGCCAAAGTCAGTGGGGAAAATCCACCTCCCGGTGAGATTTCTCAACGACTGCTAGCGTAGAGAGAATGTAAGTTTGCTTTGAGAAAGCGTTGAGAAAGTGTTGAGAAAGCTGCCGCTCGGGTATAAAACCTACTCGAGTAGCAAGAAAAGAAGCAGCGCCCTCTTGCGGTGCGCAGGTTGCCGTTCGTGTTCATTTTTCAGTGCGGGACAAACACCCAGCACTGAAAATCAACACGAACAGCATGACCAAACGCACTCTGCCGCTTGCGGGAACTCCGCATAACGCGGCAGAGTTTTTGGTCACTTTGCAGAGTTCTGCATAGTGATCTCCGCCCAGGCCTACTTCTGTAGGCTCAATAAAATGAATATAGACAATATACATTGGTCCTCTCTAGAAAACCCATAAAAAATGGAAGGGTTACACTCTGCTGTTCAAGTTCTCCCAACGATAAAGCACAAAGTCCAGATGTATTCACAGTAGAATTCTATTTGCAATTTTCAAAAATGGTTTTTCCTCGCTATTTAAGCTGAATAATCAATTTTTTATTTTTGAACAGTTTCGTGGGTCTTCCTACGGAGGCTAGGATTTGTTTTATACCTAAAAAATATTGATCTCTCTCCTTGTGCCAGAACTAAGGACCTATTTCTCTCATTGATACCGATTGTAAAATATTTGGCAGAGTGCTAGCCCTCTGACTGGTTAAATGAATACCAGATTTAATTTTCCTGGAACAGTCTGGTTTTGTTAAGAATAGAAACTTAGCAGATATTTTTTTTTATCAAGAAAGCTTCTAAAATGGCCATCCCAACTGCTGGGCTTACTCTTGATGCAGATAAGGCTTTTAAAAAGTTTACGGGCAGTTTCTTATGGAGGCATTGATGTGGCATGTTTTTGGTGCCAGTGTTTTGGAACTTATTAATACATTATATTTTAAAAATTGCTTAAAGTAGAGCAACCCTTGAAAGTCTGAGTTTATTAAATAGAACTTAAATCAAGATATATTACCTCCCTAATACATATAAATATTTCATGTACTTACATATTTTGATATTAGTTACTTTACTCCTAATTCAGCATCTCCAATGCACAACACTATATCTCCCCCTATACCTCTATCAATATATCCTGTAAATCCACTCTCTAACTCATCCCAAAATCCATTCTACTACTACAGTACACACAATAATCCATTCTAGACTCCTCTTTGCATCATCTCAAACCTCTTTTTGTATTCAGATCTCCCAAACAAACTTTTTAAAATCCTTCCCTTTGAACTCTTCCCTCTACCACCTCCCCTTTACTCATCCCAAACCATCTCCTACCACCATGGTTTTGAAATAAACACTTTCTAGACCCTTCCCTCTTCTATCCCGCCACTGTCCTTTTCAATACAACTAATAGACTCACATGTCCACCGCTCAAATTAATTTCATATTTTCTTTACTAATTCACCACTAATCCATGTTGGGTTCCAGAGATAGTCAGCACTATATAAATGCAATTACTATTAGATTATTCTCCCAAGTCATCAGTAATAGTAAATGGCATTCAATCCCCTTATTTTCCCCTTAATAAGGGTACTAGACAAGGATGTTGTCTCTCTCCTTTACTCTTTAACTAAGCACAAGAACCATTTCTCTTTCAAATGAAAGAGTCTGAGAGTTTTCCTGGCTTTGAAACTAAAGATCAACACTGTAAATTGACTGCGTAAGCAGATAATATTCTTTTGTTTAGGTCAAAACTGGAATTGTCTATGCCAACTATCTTCACAGAAATACAACTCTATTATGAGGTATAAACTTAATGTAGATAAATCAGAGGTTATGCCTCATAATAAACATTGCATGGAAGAGTCCCTTGTTGCAGCAGGATTAACCTTGAATAAGACATAGATCAAATGCCTGGGGATCTGGTATTGTAATGCTATTAGGGATACTCTACAAATAAATACATATGAAATAGTCAAATCTTACACAAAAATGGTCTTCTTTATTTTTATCTTGGATGGGTTGCAGTGACACAATCAAGATGAGGATTTTTCCAATGTTAAACCTTTTTTCTTAAGACCATGCCGTCTAAAATATTTAAAAGGTTTTATTCTACCTCAGACAGCATATTACCTAAGGGGCTTAGTTATAAGCCCCTTGCGCCAGTGGTGTGACTCTTTGGTGGCGCAGGAGCCTGCTCCTTATTTACCAGGCAGCAACAAGCCACTTTTTTAGGCTTGAGCTGCTTTGTAAATATTGTTCCCTTGAAAGCACTTTTCTGCATTAAAGAGGCATGCAATGGGTGTTGCTCGGGGTGTTCCCTTTAATATCCATTGCTTTTTGACACTGTCTCAGATTTACAAGAAATCGGAACTCTGAGGCATCTCCAAAAACTAGAGGAGAAATATCTCTATTTCTCCTCATTTTTCATGTTTCTATGTCTGCTGCATTCTACAGCACACAAAGAAAGAGGAAAACGCCTATTGTGATTATTTTCATGCAGGAAGGTTTCTCTTTCTGCACAAAAATAATCATCACAGACACCACTGCACCACGCTGCAAAGATGCCTGCGTTGGGGCACGACAGCCCATTGTGCACCAGCGTATAGGAAATGGGCATGAATGTCCCGTATCTGATTAATACAGTGCATTCCTGCCTTTTTTTTTAAGTAAGGCAGTGCAGCAGGAAGGCGGGTGGTGCTGCCCTATGACAAACACTCTTAAATGAGGCCTAAGTTTCTTTGAGATGGGAAGGAACCTAGATTTTCTCTATATAGATTGAAAAATTCCCTGATTTCTGGAGGTGTTACTTTTCTGGATTTCTCCGCTTATTTAAGGGCATTGGGAATTAAACAAAATCATGTTCATTTAGTGGACCCTGTCTCCAACTTTAGCAAGCCATAGTTCTATCTAGAGATGGTGTCTCACTTGGTGTTGTCTTACCTGATCTAGCGGACCTGCTGCCAGCCCCTGATATCGCTCTCCATTCTGCCGCACCTGGGGTCCTGACGCTGTGAGCCTCCCCTACCGCCGCTCCACACCATTGCGCGGCATCAGCAGGGAGACTACAGCTCCCAGGTTGCCTAGCGGCCAACTCCCGTTCTCCTCGCGCCTGGAGGCGCAGAAAAGGGAGAGGCTCCCTTGGTGGAGCGGGTGTCTCACTTGGTGTTGTCTTACCTGATCTAGCGGACCTGCTGCCAGCCCCTGATATCACTCTCCATTCTGCCACACCTGGGGTCCTGACGCTGTGAGCCTCCCCTACCGCCGCTCCACACCATCGCGTGGCATCAGCAGGGGGAGACTACAGCTCCCAGGTTGCCTAGCGGCCAACTCCCGTTCTCCTCGCGCCCGGAGGCGCAGAAAAGGGAGAGGCTCCCTCCGCGTCGCGGGACGCGCGCGGGCGGCGCCGGACGAAGCCCGGACCAAGGGCGGGCCCGTTTGAGCCCGTTCAAGCACGAGAGAGACCGGACCGGGATCACCCTCTGTCATCTACCATGAAATAGAGGTACTTTTGTGGAATATTTAAGAACCTTGTGTTCCATCTAACCGTTTTGAGCCAAATAGTATGTCGGACCTTGGAAACACGAGCAATACCACTACAAGGGCGAAAATGCTAACTGGTACCCTGGACAATTTCATAGTTAGAGAGAACTCGGTAATTGATCAAGGCATAATACTTATGGAGCGACGGGTGTCTCAAGACTTGGCCATGGCGAGACGATCCTCAATGGGCCATTTTGCGACCGTACGAACACCTGAACGAATTTCGAATGGTAATCCCTTAGATATTCAAGCCCCTATTTACCACCCACATACTGGAGAAAATGTACCTACAATTAGTACACAATTGATAACAACAACGGAGGTTGTGCAAACGTCAGCAGGGAAAAACTCCCCGGAGACATGTAACACTAGAAAATTGAGGGATAGGCGCAAGGGTGCTATCCCTAAAACAAAGAATATAACAAGGACAAAAAATAGTAATAGGCAATTAAAGGCTGCCAAAGGCATAGTAAGCGTGATACCATATCCAAATCAAAGGATGAATTTAGTAAGAAGCCATTGACCAGGCATAGCATCCATCTCCTGGATAATCTATCTCAAGACCTAAATAGTGGGGGCGTCAATGTCATAAAAGATATGGATAGGATTGGGGCAGAGGTGGAAGAAAATCCCCTATTACAAAACCTGAGAGCTCTGCTAAAAGCTTCTTTAGAACCCCTAGAATCAAGACTGGCACAGATTGAGAATCAGCTCACACAATTAGAACAGTCAAATAGGGGCCTAATAGACGAAATTAAAGAAAATCATCAACGCACAGCCAATGCTCAGGGGAAAAAAGTACAAAAAGAAACAATTATCATCCCACCGGCCCTGATACCAATTGCTGACACCTCACTTGCACCTATACCAACAATCCCGGTAACTTCCATAAGAACTTGCTCACAACTCCCAGAAAAGCCCATCTCAGCTAGTTCCCCCCAAAATTAACTAAGTGAACTATCTACTGCAGGGGTGCCTCAGGCGGGTCTCCGTTTAAACTTACCACCAGAAACTTGCCCAAATGTGGTCGTATTGACCGGTGTTCCAGAATTAGATAGTTCCAGCCATGAATTATAAATGTCCCTTAAAAATAAGGTAACACACTGGCTCAATATAAATCGAACACTCCCCCGATATAACACAAGTGAAATATTGATGGTGCGGAGAATTTCGTGGGTGGGGCACAGCCCAAAAACAATCAGGGGCGACTGTGTGGTGGTAAACTTTAAAGATCCCCGCACAGTTGAATATATCTGCTCACGGGGAAATGAGCACACGGGTTCATCTATAGAACCTAGATTGCTTTCTTATTTCTACCCCAAAACTAATCTAATTGAGCCTGATGGCAAGCGGATATGGGCGAAGAAATCAATGCATGAGGGATGGGGAAAAAAGAGGTCAACTACCAATAACTAACTGGAAGGAGATACCCACCCAAAATAGATTTAGCTGCTTGGATCTGGTGGACTGACTATCCTCAAATAGAGCAATCAGAACAGCCAGTAAGGGGTATGATCAAAGAAATTCCTCAAATGGGAATCATTTGAATGCCAAAAGTGAGAGGAAGTTTGACACCCAGGAAGGTTTAATAAATACGCATATTATAGCACACTTAGTGGACCAAGGACAAATCTGTGAAGACGATAAGCTTATGACTGACACCCCATGTAATTTAGTCGATCAAGATCAGATAGTTGGCCAAGTCACAGTCACCATACGAAATGAGCATGAAGTTCCATCAGGATTGATTCAGAAAACCAATGTCTCTGAGAGGGAGGGAACTACGACTAAGTGTAGGGATAAGGGTGACTCCCTAACACTTCTCTGTTGGAATGTGGCGGGCATAGCTAGTAAAATAAATGACCCCTTGTTTGTCTCCTTCATAAATAAATTCTCTATCATCTGCTTACAAGAGTGCTGGGAAAGGGAAGCTATTCATATAAATGGCTATCGCACTTTCCATACACCTGCGAAACAAACAACAAGGGGCAGAAATTCTGGGGGACTCTGTACATATATATCAAACATGATAAACATTACGATCAAAAATGATATAAGGGATTCATGTTACTACCAGTTCTTCCTCCTAAGTATAGGAGGAAATTATGACATTAACTTGATTAACTTTTATAACAACATCCCTGGAAATGAATTTGTTAAAGAAATGGATGATCTTACAAACTGTGTGAAAAACATCAGAGATGTCGACACGAAGGGGTCTTGTGTGATTTGGGCAGGGGACTTTAATTGTTATTTGTGCACAAATAGCCAGACAGGGGTGTGTGGTTTGAATAACCTCGTGAGAGACCCTTGTACTCATTTTACCCACACCACTGAAGGGAAATTTTTTAATACTTTACTTTTTGAGTTAGATTTGGGTTTTGCGAATGAAGTCTGCAGCCAACAGACGCCTTTTTATCCTACCTTTAATGGCAGGGGCTGTAACTCAGTGATTGACTTTATACTGGTATCAAATAGTTATCACTGTTACATTTTACAGCTTGCTGTAGGCGATATTGCACTTAGTGATCACTTCCCCATTAGCCTGTGTTTAGAACTTTCGACTACTAACAGAAAAAATCATGATGTCACAGAAGATCTTTATAGACACAGACTAACTCTAGCCAAATTAAATGGTTATTCAATAAAATGGAACAAAGTAGACCCTGTCGATTTCTTGGAAGTCCTGATAAAAAATAACTACAAAGACTTCATGTTGTGCTTATCAGCAGATAGGGACTATATTGAAATTATTTCTGCTTTCTGCGGTATTTCTGCAGAAATAAAAAAGGCCCTCACGGGCACTCTTAAAAAGCATCCTAGACAAAAGGACAAGGGATGGTTTGATCGAGATTGCAGGAAGACACATGCAGCCCTGATCCAAACACTCAAAAGAGTACCAAAAGATCCCTTTGAAATTAGAAAGGCGAGAGTGTCCTACCACGCTGCAAGAAAAAATCGGAAGAAGATAATTAAAAAAGAAGCGTGGGATACTCTACATCAAGCCTGTATCTTGAAAGATACTACAGGGTTTTGGAAAGCGGTAAATGCACCTTTTTTTGCAGCTAGAAACACAGATACCATTGAAATGGCGATAGATGAAGACACCAGGGTAGCCCATTTCACAGAAATTTACAAAAAAGACGCTCCGCAAGAGGCGGAGGAGGAAGAACTTGCCCATTCTTGTGAGAGCTTAGATGGCTTGTTTCCCTTGGAAATTTATTTTACAGTAGCTGAGGTGGAAATAGCCATCATAGACAGTGCAGCAGGAACGGCCCCCGGTCCAGACGGAGTACCTGTGGACATATATAAGATGAATATGGAATTATGGGCGCCCCTGTTAACAAATGTCCTAAATGGTAGCAATAAAGAAGGTTTTTTACAAACATGGCAAGAGGCAATAGTGGTTCCAATTTTTAAGAAGGGGGACCGAAACGACCCTAAATGCTACAGGCCCATTTCGTTGCTAGACTCTCTTATGAAAATAAATAGCAGGGAGAGTAATACTAAATAGGCTGCAAACATGGGCAGAAGACTCAGGGATCCTTTCAAGGTTCCAATATGGCTTTAAAGCCGGATTGGGCACTGAGGAACAAGGGTTGAACTTAGCCATCATTAGAGGAAAATATGTGGAGGCGAAAAAATGTAACCTCTTTTTAACTTTCGTCGATCTCAGTTCGGAGTTCGACTGCCTTAGTCACGAAATCCTGTGGGATACCTTAATGGAATTAGGCATTGATCACCACATATTACTTTTTGTCAAGGAATTATGTAGAGGGGCAGGAGCAAGAGTAAAATTTGGTAAAGAGGGCCAATGCTGAAGGAAATTCCCCATAAAAAAGGAGTACGAGAGGGCTGCATTTTAGCCCCACTTCTGTTCAACCTTTATATTAATAACGTGGCAACCCATTTAGTTAATGAAAATCAAGATTACCCTCAAATAGGAGGAAATTCAGCCCCCATCTTACTTTATGCGGATGACGCGGTAATCATGGCCAGGACCCAGAGGGGATTACAGCAAACACTTTGTTCCTTCTCTGACTACATGAGTGATAGGGGCTTAAAAATTAACATAGGGAAAACCTTTACTATGTATTGTTCACATAAAAGGAACACCCAATGTAAGATCTTTTTAGGGAAATCAAGGATACAACAAACTAAAACCTTTTCTTATTTGGGAATAGTGTTTGAACAAAATGGGTCTTGGTCTGCTGCCGCGCACACAAGAAAACTAGCGTTTTCTCGTGCTATTGGGGCAATACAACAATTTGCCAATAAAGTTGGAGGCAGGCCAGTACATATCTTACTTGAAATCTACAAATTAAAATGTATTTCAACAATAACTTATGGAGCAGGAATGTGGGGGATAGCAGACACTCGAGAGATTCAACTCTGTGAGAACACTTTTCTCAGATACCTGTTAGCAGTACCAAAGTCAACCTCTACGTATGTTTGCCACAAGGAGTTAGGTCTGACCTATGTTACAGATCTTATTAAAATGAGCCCTATTTTACTGTGGCATAAGGTGGGGACGACTAAGGAGACAGAATTAAATAGGAACATATTTCAAGATTGTTTAAAGTTACAGGGTGCATTAAACATTAAGTGGCTTACTTATGTTAAAGCTTTTTTGAAAGAAATTGGGTACCCTGAATTCTTTGACTCCCCGGATCTCTTAACAAAAATATCACGAAAAAAACTAAAAGAGATTTGTCTTATTACCTTCGAGACAAATCGGTGGCAAGTAGAAGGAAAGAAGGTATCGGTAATGGAAAATCATTTAATTTTACAGAGACCTGGGCTACAGGATTATCTAGTAAATACCCAGAGTTGTTATTCTAGGATGTTATTGACTCGTTTTAGGGGGGGCACTTTTTTCAGATGGATTACATTCCCGGAACCGAATAATTGGTCGAAATTGTGACGATATTTCACAACAATCATTGATACACTGCACTTTGTTTTGTAAATTTTATACACTGCCACGAAACAAGTATCTAAAACTTTTATTGAAACGTTGGGGATTGAGACAATGTAGATTGGCACTGCTAAAATTACGCATGTTGGAAGATGAAATGTCAACATATTTGGTTGCCATGTTTTTAAAAAGTGTAATTAGATGCAGACTATCAATGAACTGAAAATTTTATCTGGTTGACCATTCGGAAACCTTTTTAAAGTTTTTAATGGATCGTTTTTTAATAGTTTTTTATAACAGCTGATATGATATTTAATTGTGCTTTTGTGATTTCTCTGACTAAATCGAATAAAGCTATTTTCTGATTCTGATTCTGATTCTATCTAGAGCGGGCTTTGGTTTTCCCTTTTTCTCAGAAAAATATTTCTTTATGCCTAATCCGCCTATGTTTGGTTGTTGTCTACTGTATCACACTCTTTTACCTTATTGAAACCAAATTTCAAACTTATGAACTTTTGATCATTATGTTAGCAGACCCATCTAGCATAATACATTGATTAAGAAAATGGTAAAACAATATTGTAGACAAAGTGGACAGATACAGCATTTTCAGCATTTCACAATTATTAACGGACAAAGATATTGCTTTTTTAGGAATTATTCAGCACTTATAATCTGTCAAATAATATGTTTTCACAATATAATGAGCTTAAAGTTCTCAACAACATGGCACTTGAGCTGCTCACCTCCTTTAGCCTTGCGGCTCTTCATGTGCAAAACAGTCCCATTTCTAAGAAATTTGCTCTCAAAGGCTCCTGTCAAATTTATCAATTGCTCAAATCAACCTGTAAGGAGAGACTTAAGTTTCCAAACAAAGCTTTGTGGTAATTAGAGTTGCATTATACTTGGCCGGTTTCCTGGGATAAAATGTAGTTCTCAGTGCATTCTACATCTTGCTCCGCAACTTTATCACATAATTTGTTTTATTTTTCCTAATCGATTATTTTGCACTCCAATTTTTCTTTTTAAGTCTAAACTCATTAAGCCAGACACTTGTTGGTGTTTTGGTGCACATGCTGGTTTATTCTAGCATATGTATTTCTATGACCTCTTATTTCAGAATTTTTGACTCAAATTGGGGAGAAGTTTGAAGTTATTACCAAGAGGGGTACACTCAATTTTGTCTCATAGTACAATGTTAGGAAAATGTGTTGACTTATTAATAGCAATGGCTTTGCAGGTCATTACTTCTAACTGGAAATCCCAAGAAAATATTTAATTTACTCTGTGGAATTTATTATGTCACAACCTCAGACTGAAGTGATATAGAGTCTGCGCACACCAATTGTTTGGAACAAAATGATCGTAAATATTGAAATTGCTCAAAAGAATGCGTGCAACCCAGTGACAAGGTAGCCAACCTAATATACATGCAAATTCTTCTGATGGAAAACCACCAGTGTACTGGATGCACAGCAGTAATCAACAGTATGAAAACTTCACATAATATTACAACAAAGAATCACTAATTATCATTATAATTTCAATGTGCGTAAAATTAGTAGATCAAAGCAGCACAAGGCTGCTGAACTGCGCCACCCCCTATAAACGATGGTCTCTAGTCGTGATGAAGTACTGCAAGTGAAGCCACGTTTATTCAAAAAGCTCTAACACTGTAAGTGTATAGGCTGAAAACGTTTTTGTTGAAATCATAATAATAATTAGTGATTCTTTGTTGTAATATTATGTGAAGTTTTCATACTGTTGATTACTGCTGTGCATCCAGTACACTGGTGGTTTTCCACTAGAAGAATTTACAACCTCAGACTGGACAGATTTATTCTGAACTCTCTACAGTTAGTAGTTAAAAGTGACACATGTTGGTTACCAATTACCAATCATTAATCTCAAGAATGTATCATTAATGCTGCTATGTCCTCACAACACCAACTACCTAGGTTGATGAATTTTGCTTATGCTATGAGCTATTATTTGTGTTATATTCACTCAAATTTTAATAGGATATTTTGTTATAATCTCTTACAATACTATGCTCTTGTTTCAACAGGTTCTTTGTATCCTTCTCACTTTCTTCTTTCTACTCCAATCTTTTTCCATATTTCTTCCCTTATTCCAGCTTTCTTTCTTCCCTTCTATTATATCACTCCATATATTGCCTTTTCTGCAACAGATTCATTTTAATTTGTTTTATTTCTCTTTATGTTGATATATTGTTCACCTCCTACTATGTTGCTGACTATATGACTTACAGGCTTATGTTATGATTTATTATTTTGATTCTTCAAACAAAAACAAAAAATAGGTTTAAGTCTATTCACAATGATTTTGCAGGCAGATTCAATCTTTAGTAATGCACATCAAAGTACTTAATTTAGAGTGAGTGAGTGCCAGGGCTATAACGTAAACTAAATTGGCCCTGGAAAAAATGTTTAAACCAGCAACACTCAGCAGCAGGCTGTAACTATAATGGGCCCAAGGGAGCACTATTGGCACATACTATCCCATCCATAGCCTTCAGATTACTGAGGAAAATGCAAGGGTGGCAGAATGGCCAGTCCAGTCCTGGGGAATAGTTTTCAAAAAAGAAACATACATGAGTACATTTTAGGAAGGAGGGATACTTCTAGAAATCTACATTACTTATTTGTGAGTGTCCAAATATTGGTGTACACTCCCTAATATTTAAATCTCTGTATCGTGAATTCGGCCCATGCTTCCTAATACCCTTCTGCATCCATCAGGGAAAGAGAAGAACCTTAAAACTCAGCATGGAATTCATCAATGTATGTAGGTACTCACATTAGTAGAACTCAATAAGACCCTGAAAAAGGTGGCACACCGAGTAACAATTCAAAATCATTAAAGATGAAGCAGGATGTTTGTTACTGAGTATTCATAGCATGAAGAGATGCAGTGTTTCCTGAGGAAGTGGGTCTTCAGTTCCTTTATGAATGGCAGAAGGATTGGGCTGTTTTTATGTTGATGGGACTTTTGTTCCAGAAATTGGAGCATAGAAGAAGAAGGTCTTACTTCTGATATCTTCATTGAAGTTTTTGGTTCCAGACCTGGTTTCTGGTGTGCGCTGAAGTAGTATTTTCCTCTACCAGGAATTTTTGAATGTTGGTTCTTGTGACCTTGAATCTGATGTATCTTATCATAAAGATGATGTAAGTTTGGAGGGGGAGCCAGTGTAGTTCCAGCAGGATCGCAGTGATAGACTCCACCTTCATCAGGACTTTCAGGAGATGTGCTGCCACAGCTAGAATGCATTTGAGGGAAAGCAATGCGATGAAATATCTCTCAATCAATAAAACAATTGAATAGCCTGGCTCTGTAAACTTGAACACCCTGAGAAAGCTTTCAGCTTAGGAAAAGAGAATGTACAAAGGTATCAGAGAAGATGTGTTTTGATATCTAAACACATCTGTCTGAAGGCACTGTAGTTGGTGTATGTGGTGGTGTGGCTTTAGGCTTGAAATGGTTGTCTCCTTTTGAGCTGCAGTAATTTGGAGGTATCCAGGGGGCATTTTTGTGAAATGACACCTTGGACTAACCATGTTCTGCTTTTTTTGTTTCTGATTAAAAAGCAGTGGCACCTGGTGATATTTGAAAGTGGTGAAGTGTAAAACTATTGCTGTAGTGCACTGTAGCGGGTGAGTGAGCCTGAACAACCTACGGGGGATTCGCGGGAGAAATGTAAAAAAAGAGACTGGATAAATGGTGCATTTTCAAGCAAATTTGAGGGAGCATAAAGGTTAGTAAAGTAATATGATTTAATTATTTATCATTTAAGACATTGCCAATTTTGATGAGCTATAGAGGACAATCGTTGCGTATGATGTTATCATTTTTCCTTTGAGCCCTATGGGCTTTGTGTGCCTGGGCATATGGGATTAGAATTTGGGTCCTGTGGCCCACATTACAAGTTTAGTAGAAATGTCAGGCTCGGGCACAAATTGTGTTTTCCCCTACTCACAAATACCTGATGAAATTTGTGTGGAAACAGTGGTCGGATAGACAATATTATGTACCGTACGGTGTTTGGGTGATGTGTATTTGTCTTTCCTGCCACTGAAGCTCGGAATCAGCTAGTAATTTTGTCCTGGAGTACCGTAAAGTGTGATATCAGTCTGGAGTTACCTCAAGTGGTAATTCAGCCGAGAGTGCAATGAGGTGCCATGTTTCGAACAATAAAGCATGCTTTGGAGGGGCCATGGCTAAGGCGCCGAACAAGATGGCTGCCTAGGGAGTTTGCTCTGCCGACATTGCCGACGCATTTCAGATCCGTTGGTGCATTTCCCCTCAGTTTTTTGCATGTAACTGCCCGCATCATGCATCGGAACAATTGGAGCCTCCGGTGAGACTGTTTTTGGACTTTAAGCGCATCGCGCTTACTAGCTTTCTTTACCGCTGCTCCTCTCCTTTCGCGATGGCTGCCATTTTAGATGTGCACGTCTTTTCCTCATGAACCCAGCGCTACGACGACTATGCTCTCCACACGCTGACCTTTACGCGACAAGGTATTAACGCCTGAACTCTCTACTGTTTTTTAGCTGCATGCATCATATGTATGGGGAGGTTATTTCTAAGTCTCCATGATGTTTCTGCATCTTCATATCTACATTGTCCTCATCATCTCCTCAAGAGTTCCTCCATTTTAGATGTGAATTTCCTCAGTTTTTCAAATATGCTGCCACACTTGATTCTTATGCTTCTATCCCCCTGATAACTCCATGGACTTCATTATTACTATTACTGTGTGACTATATGCCTTTCATTGTAGATTCTCCGACCATATCTTGCCCGATACTCAATTTCATCTCTCCTGTTTTGGTAATGTGTCATAGCCTGATTAACTGCTTTTTCTCAAATAATTTCATCTGATTTTCTGGGGACATTTGCTCTGCCAACCCTCATCTACGATTATAAGGTTAAATGTCTATGGGCAAATTGCGCAAGCCGAAGTTTGTTTTTGTTCCCTTGGAAAGTGTTCCTGCGGCAACGCCTTCTGTTTCCCCAGCATCAGTTTTATCTTCCATTTCAGGCCAAATGGCGGGTGTTGCCTCTAATCGCTCTTCCTTGACATTATCTAACCCAAACAAATCCTCTCCTTCTACCACCTCATCTAAGCGCCTGAAACAAGATCCTCCATCTCCAGACAAGATACCATCCCCTATTTCTATGGAACTACTTTTGGAGGAGATACGTGCCTTGCGCCCGTTTGTTGAGGAAACCAATAACAAAATGCAATTTCTTGAGGAGAAATGGTCTTCTATGGATAACAGCGTGGCGTCTGTGGACCAAGTCTCGGAGATACAGGTCAATTTGAAACGCATTTCTTCTTTGGAGGAATTGGTTTGCACCCTTCAACAACATACTGAGGACTTATAAAATAGAAACAGGAGAAACAATCTACGCATATATGGATTACCGGAATCTTTGGAAGGTGATGATCCTGTGTCATTTTTCACCTCCTTCCTTCCGAAACTTCTAGATATGCCCACTACTACTTCTCTCAGCATCCAGAGAGCTCACAGGCTCAGTCCTCGATCCTCTGCTTCAGCTAAACCACGAGGCGTCATCATTCTCTTCTTGAAATTCATGGATCTTCTTTCAGTCCTTACTGCTGCTATATCTAAATGTCAACTTTCTTGGTTGGGCCAGAAGGTGTTTCTTTCTCAAGATGTCTCCAATGCTACCGCGTCTAGAAGGAAAGAATTTCTGAATCTTCGTACCCCCTTGCGTTTGCTTGGTGCAAGATATGATCTGTTACATTTGTGTATCTTCAAAGTCACATACCAAAACCAAACATGGACCTTTCAAGACCCTGCAGAACTTAAGAACTTCATTCATATTAGAACTAACAGTGGCATGGATACCTCCACTTCTTCTAATGGTTGATCTTTTAACTTTCTTTTTCCTTACAGGATTTCTGAATTGTTCATGCATATTTCTACCTGTTATTTTACAATTTTGCCTTTTGATGTTTTTTGAATAGTTTTAATGTGGTTCTTGTTGATGTTTATTTTCTCTTTTTATGTCTATTTTCCTCAGACACATGGGTTCTCAATAACTTTTTACTCTTATTTCTTTGTGTTGCTTGTTCACTTGTTTTATTTTTTCCTGTGTGTTCTCTTGACGTTTACTGTTTCTCTTGTTTATTCACATAGTTTGGTTGGTGTTTATCCCTTCAACTCATATGGCTTCCCTATTACTCCCCTTCGTCCTGACGCGGTCCAGACTCCCATTTCCGGGTGGCTCTTCTTGTTGAGTGTCGCCATTGTCCTTTTTTATATCCCCCCAGGTATTTTACTATCAGTCATCCTTTTTGGATATGTACTGTCTCTTCTAGTATTTCTTTTTTCTCTTCTTTCCCCTCTAGTCCTTGTCTTTCCCCTTTATCTACTGGCCAAACTCCTATTTCCTATATCCATACTTCTTTTCTTTTTCTCTACATGTACAGTATTAAAGTGTTCTTCTTTTCGCTTCCTCAGTTTCTTCTCTAAGCTTCCCCTTCTCTCTCGTCATATCTTTTTTCTTTTTAATGACATCTTCTTTTTCCATGTTTCTCACTGCCAACTTTGTTTTTATCAAATTTTTGTTGTTTTTTAATTCAAAGTTATCTCCTGGAATGTAAAAGGTTTTATTAATCCTATTAAACGTCAGACAATCCTTTCCCACCTAGCTTCATATAACCCTGACATAGTTCTCTTACACGAGACACATCTTACAGAAGCCGAATCCCTTAAGTTAAAAAGAAGCTGGGTGGGTACGGTCTTATTCTCACCGTCAACTAATATAAAAAATGGCGTTGCCATCTTATGTCACAAGAAATTAAAATGTAAAGTGATGTTACAAGAAAACGATACTGATGGCAGATGGGTATTAACTAAGCTATTAATTAATTAATTAACTGTTTTTAACGTCTATGGTTCTACACAACCTGATTGTTCTTTTTGGCCTTCAATTACGAAAAAATGTATTCAATATCAAGATGACATGTTTATTTTAGGTGGAGATTGTAATCAGATTGTAGATCTGTTTCTTGATCGCAAATCAACTGTCTGCTTCATACCTCATAAGACTCACAAACAATTCCTTGATTCTATATTTTAATCACATCTCATCGACTCTTGGAGACTGTCTCATCCTGATACTCTTGACTATTCCTTTTTCTCTCCTCCCCATTCATCTCTCGCTCGTTTGGACTACATTTTTCTTTCGCAATCTTTATCTCAAAACATACTATCCTACTCTATTGAACCCATAGTCATCTCGGACCATGCCCCAATTGTAACAGACCTGGATTTACTTCCCCCACATCCCAAGTCTTCCCGCTGGCGCTTTAACAACTCTCTTCTTACTGACCCTCTTTTTTCCTCCTCTTTCTGCTCCTTTGCTAACGAATACTATCTGCTCAATTGTGATCCCAGCACCTCCCCCTATCTTCTTTGGGACTCCTTTAAACCAACTGCAAGAGGGTTCAATATTGATTTTGTCTCCAAGAAAAATAAACGCTTCCTCCAGAAACGGAAAGCTATTTTGGCCCATATTAAATGTTTGGAACATGAATTTTACACTTCCTCATCTAAATCCATTTCACCGGACCTCCTACAAGCGAAACTTGAATTTAATAAATCTACTACTAATAACGCGTTGTCAGTACTCCGCAGTAGTGCTCGTTATTATGGCGGTCGCAACAAATCAGGGAAGTTCTTGGCTAATTACCTCAAATTGCGTAAAGAATGTACTTTTATAGATTCTGTCTTTTCTTCTGATAATACTCTTCTGCATAAAGATCAGGAAATACTTGAGCAGTTTCAACTTTTTTACCAAAATCTTTACACGCCAGAATCCCCTCTCACTTCTTCCTTCATTCAGTCCTATCTTGAGAAACTTCCTGGTCCCTCTACCTCTCATCTTAATCTTTCCGATCTTGAAAAAGTCCTCTCACTTGACGAATTGTCCAAAGCATTGAACACCCTTACTAAAGGGAAGACGCCTGGACCTGACGGTTTTTCAGTCGAATTTTACTTGCATTTCTCTGATCTTTTACTTCCCAAACTCTTAACCCTTTTCCAATCATTCTATTTATCTGTTAAGGCAGATGGTACTTTTCAGGAGGCTACCATTTGCCTCATTCCTAAAGAAGGTCGTGATCCCCATTTTTGTAAAACTGGGGATCGTCCGATTTCTTTAGTCAATGTGGATTATAAACTTTTTGCTAAGTTACTTGCTTTACGTCTGGATCCTCTTATGCCCCATCTTATTGGCAAAGAACAATGTGGTTTTGTTAAAGGTAGGCTTACCGCTGATAACTCTCGTCTTTTTCTCAATGTCTTAAATAAAGCTTCATCTCTCTCTATTCCTTTAGCTGCTATTTCTGTTGATGCAGAGAAAGCTTTTGACAGAGTTGATTGGTCTTTTTTATTTGCTTCATTACGTTGGCATGGTTTTGGTCCTAATTTTATATCCCTTATCTCTCTGCTGTATTCTGCCCCCAAAGCTTTGGTCCTAATTAATGGTCATGTTTCTTCTTACTTTCCTCTTAAACGTGGAGTTTGTCAGGGCTGTCCTTTATCTCCACTTGTTTTTGTTTTGGCCCTTGAACCCTTTTTGACCTCTATTCGTAATAATGACTCCATTTCTGGTTTTCCCTATGGTGTCAATCAGTTGAAGCTTTCTGCATATGCAGATGATATTCTTCTATTCATTTCTGATCCAGAAACATCTATTCCCCCTTTATTGTCAGCATTGAATTCTTTTTCACAGGTCTCCGGGTACAAAATTAATTCATACAAGACCAAAATCCTTCCTCTCACAAAATTCTGCCTTCCTTACTCCCTCTCTTTCACTGGTTTTGCTTGGAATAGTTCCAAAATCAAATATCTAGGTATATGGTTCTCTAACTCTATTGCCTCTTCAATCAAATTAAATATGTCTGCAGTCCAGTCTTGAATTCAAAAATCATCCTCCACTTGGAACCCCCTTTTTCTTTCTTGGTGGGGACGGCTGGACGCGATCAAGATGATGATAGCTCCTATTCTAATATATATCTTTTCCATGCTTCCTGTTCACATCCCCGCTATTCATTTCAAACGTATTGATTTGTGTGTTTCAAGATTTCTTTGGAAAAACAAAAAATCTAGAATTGCTTTATCATCTCTTCGAAAAGTCAAATACAATGGTGGAGTCAACTTTCCAGATTTTCGTCTCTGCCATAAATCTTTCTCACTACGTCAGGCTTCAAGATGGCTTACTTCAGATCCCTCTCCCTTTACTCCCCTTTTGCTCTCCATTGAACACTTATTATTATTAACCTTCTCCTTCCATGAAGTTATACGTTTCTCCTCCAAAACTCCCTATACTTCACTTCCCCCTATTCAGATATACCTCCTCCCTCTTGTCACCGTTGGTTCACCCTGCTGTTATTACTCGTGAATCTTTCTTAGATGCTCCTATCTGGCATAACTCGCTTATCCTCCTCAACAATAGACCCATTTTTTGGAACACTTGGAGGTTAAGAGGTGTAATGTGGGTCAATCAGCTCTTTGATGGAACGTCACCTTGCTCCTTCCCCCAATTTCAACTCTTATTTCACTGCACTCGATCTTTTTTACGTAAATTTACCACTCTTATGGCACTAATTCTCGATATTTATAACTCCCTTCCTTCCTCTTCTTCATCTAATGCCCAAAATCCTCTTCTCAAAATACTTCTCACCCTTCCTAAAGCCTCTCTCATCTATAAATTCTTTATATCTCCCAATCCAGATCGTGTTAAATCGAAAGTGGAACTCTTCTTGGAGTCGGATCTGGGATATACTTGGTCTGTTGCTCTTTGGGATAAACTTTAGACCAGATACTTAAAAATATTTCGTTCTGCTTCTCTTACCCAATCTTTATTTTTTTCTATATCACAGAGTTTATCTTTCCCCGACTTCCTGGTCACGTTTCTCTTTTTCTTCTGACTCTAATTGCTGGACTTGCGGCTCTCCTAATGCTGATCTTATTCACCTCTTTTTTCTTTGCCCTGCTGTTTCTAAATTCTGGGATAAGATTTGGCTATATATTTCTCGTATATTTACTATTTCCATTCCTTATTCTATACCTCTTCTCTTTATGGGTAGTCTTTCTGAGTCTCTAGACCTTCCCCCATATTGTCACGGCCTCATGCTCGCTCTTGCATTCCAACACATCTCCTTTGACTGGAAATCTCTTACAAACATCTCGATACAATGTTGGTGGAATACTCTCTGTCACTTTCATAGACTTGATGTTGCATTTGCTCCCTCCTGCAAACCAGCTCATAACAGAGACCTCTTCTGGTTAGCACTTACTACATACTTGGACCGGATGGCCCTGAAGAAACTTTCACATATCAATTCAGAAAATTTTAAACCTCCTTGAAGGATATTTACTCTGTCCTTCTTTTCTCTTTTTATATGATTCTCATGTTCTATTATTTTCTCTTTTTATATGATTCTCATGTTCTATTACTTTCTATACCGTACAATATATATTGCTTTATTTACAATATTTTGTTTTTATGCCATTCTCAATGCTTTGTGATTATACAATGTTACTATTCCCTCTCCTCCCCCCTTTATCCCTTTTTCTTCTGTCTCTCCTCTCCTCTTCCTCCCCTTCTTTCATCTATAAACTCCACAAAATGCTTTTATTTTTCTATCTTGATATCAGCCTAAGTCATTGTTTAATATTATATTTGACTCCATTTTCTGTATTTGCTGATTTCTTTATGTATTAATAAGTTATTCAATGAAGCTTTTCAAACATAAAAAAAAGTATGCACACCAAAAATCAAATTCCAGTCGAATCTTCTTCACTCTGCGAATTCATGTTCACATAACACTTCCGGGTGCAGTAACATTTTGCACAAAAATGTTTACACCAACTAAACAGTGCAAAAACTGGAGAAAAAACGCAATTGTTGTGTCAGTTGGTGTAAATATTATTATTCATCAGTAGTGCAAGTGTCATCTTTTGGAACTAGTCGGTGCAAAAAGTTTCACATTTTATCTAGTCCGACTCTTGTCCAAAGACCCACATGATACTGGGTAGTATCCAATGTAAACTATTTGTAACAGGCCAATTTCACATATTTCACCATAGTTAGTAACACAACACTCAATAACGACTTTTGAAAATTAATCCAAAACTATGCTGAAGCGATGGTTTTAAAAGAATCAAACAGTAAGTAGGCTGCTGTGAGAGAAACATTCCTTGGGCACAGATATGAGATGCGCACCTCACACTTCCCAGCAGCTGCATTTGAACTTCAAAAGTCACTGGCTGGAATGGCATTTTTCCCCTCACCCAACCTCACCCACAGAGTACCCAAAGAACTGCTTTCAAACTCTTCAGGCATCAGTTGTTGAATTAGGACTGTACAAAGAAACCGGGGCCAGGACAATAGTCAGGAAGCAATAAATCTGTCCCGGGTCACAGACTTCAAAGGAGAAAGCCAGCTCCGCATGGCGGAGTATAATCAGCACAACTCTCCCTTAAAACCGCTGTGCTTTAAAAACATATACACCTTGAAAAGGTTACATTTATTGCATACAGGACTCCCACGAGTACACTAGCAACCCTAGTCTGTTGCAAGTCACATTTTGTGAGGGCACTTTACACACCTCCTACTGATTGCCTTGAAACCGCTTCTAAGTCTATGCGCTATAAACACACAAAAAAGCATGAAAAACAAACTGAAGTCAGCAAGCTGAGGTAAAGCGGGTGCTTAGACTTAGATTTGGCTCTCAAGCAATGCACGTGTACATATATACTTGTATAATTATAAAACTCAATTTCAGTCGCGCCCGGCATGATGGCTGGGGGGAGGGTCACTCTATTTCACACGGGTGGAAGTGGCGCGACAGTCATAAATATAAAAAAAATGTACCTCCCCGGAAAGAGTTGTGATTGGTGTGGACGTCGCCCAGCCAGGTGCCTGTAGGGAGGCTGCATCTACATTGAGAACAAGCATTTGCAATGCAAAAGGTCTCGCATTTGCGAGAGTTTGAGCTTTTGTCGTTGTAAATGATATTGTCTTTTACCTATGTGTTTTGGTTTTAAATGGATCGGATGTGAGTGGAGTGGAGTGGAATTGAGTGGTGTGTAGTATATTTGTGTAGTGGAATTATGTGGCATGGTGAATAGATAGTGGTGAGTGCTGCACAGACTAGTTAGAAGGGTAGATAGAGTGGGATAGGTAGCTTGTGGATGAAGTGGTAAACAAACTTAATATAGAGGAGCAGAAAGATTGTGTGAGAAAAAGAGGAATAAGGGGAGAGCAGGCCACAGATGCATTTGAGGGAGCACCTGTGTATGCAGAAAATACCCTATAAGAGGAGGAGAGTGTGGGTTTGAGGAACAGAAACCTTGAAAAGTCACGGGAAAGAAACTATGCTCAAGGATCTGAAGTCAACCATATGAGGGAGGTGGGGAGAGAGGGATGAGAGACAGTGTGATAAGGAGAGACGAGTGGGAGTGGTACCTAAAGGTATGGGGGCAAGAGGTGGACCAGTGCACAGCATGAGGAGGTATGGCAGGTTTGCATGTGTGACCAAGCAGTAGAGAGAGGAGAGAGGAAGTTTGAGTGAGGGATGAGAGGGGCAGTGGCATTGCAAGATGGGAGGTGTATTGGTAGTTTGAGGGAGAAATGAGAGGGGCAGTGGCTGTGTGGGGGCAAGATGACGGGAGTGTGGAAGTGCGAGGGAAAGATGGTTGTA
The DNA here is from genome assembly GCF_964204655.1 of Triturus cristatus. Taxonomy (NCBI): domain Eukaryota; kingdom Metazoa; phylum Chordata; class Amphibia; order Caudata; family Salamandridae; genus Triturus; species Triturus cristatus. Next base: position 87,790,059 of record NC_140587.1, on the reverse strand, counting down.
TTGGAATTGTATGTTGTGGAATTGCGTGGAATGGAATTCTATGGTGTGGTGTGGAGTCATGCAGTGGAAATATATGGCATGGTGTGCTGTGGAATTATGTGGACAATAATTAAATGATATTGAGTATACTGGAATTATTTACAGTGAGATTGTGTGTTATGGAGTTTATTATGTGGAATGGTATTGGTGTTGAGGAGTGGCATGTTGTGAAGTTGCATTATGTGGTGTTCTGTTAAAGTTTGTGGCATGATGTGCAAATCTGTGGTGTTTATTGGAGGTATGTGGTGAGTTGCAGGTTGCCTTGCAGGTCCCAATAGGAAAGCCAGAGTGGGCACAAATCCTGTAACACTTAGTTTGGTGAAATGGAAATTTAAATCTACTTTGAATGTATACAGAGACATTAGTAATTCAAAAATGTCTGCAATGAAACCCTAACCACAGAGACAAGTAATTAAACTGCCCAGGAAACAATGGAAAGGTACAGTAATGCATCAAGTGAAATAAGATCCTAACACTTGGGGGAGCACAGAAAACAATTTGGAATCTGCAAAGACCAGTACTAGAGTGACATGAACTTCTAGTTTGTATCGTTCTAATGCTGTAACTTACAGCAGTTTGGTGCAGCGTAACTACATCCAGTATTGGGAGCATCAGTGCTGAATTATAGTGGGATTAAAGATTAATGAAAGAATGGTGGCCATAATATACAGAAACAAACCAGTGCAGGCATGCTCATCTAAAGACTGACATATTCAAGGTTATTTAAACAAAGAAAGAAAGTATATTAATAGCACTGCAGAGGAAAGAGAACTATATGTACCACAAAGGAAGACTAATGATCATAATTAAAGCTTAAATTAACACGCCCAAAGATTAACAGTCTAGTTTGGTTAGATAATGGCATGCTCAGATAGGTGTATACAGTAGAATCATGGGAGAGGAGGTGAAGAACAGCCAATAAAATGTGGTGCGAGATGTTCCTCTGGACCGAGCACAAGCCCGTACTGCTATTTTAAAGAATTATTAACAAGTAATCACCATACCCGTGTTCTCAAGCCAGATCTAAGAAGACAAACAGTCTTGTTTATCTCAAAATTAACATTCAGGCTTAAACTGAAAACTTAATTTACATCAACCAATATTATGTAACTATTATACCCAGAATTGTACATATGAAGCCACAAGGAGGCAATAAGGCTCTGAAGGGTGCCTGGCACAACCCCCTGCCCCCCCCCCCAGTCCCCAGACCACATCCACCAATTACTGACATGGCAGGTTACTGCCCAGTATATACACTGTGTGGTTTTAAAACGGTTGATGTGCGGGGGCATAGACACTGAATCTAAGAATAGATGTTGTTGTCAATGTCTACTCAATGTTTTGTTGTTTGTATCTAAGGTTGATATTAAGGTGGGGTTTGGGTAGGGACACTGTACTGAATTATAAATGATACAGTCATCTGTGCATAATAAAAAGAAACCTTTTAAGATTTGGTACTTTGCCTTTTCCATTAATTTCTTTTTCCTCAAATCCCAGCCATTCTTTATTTAATATATTGATGGTATTTTATGATATTGCTTCCATCAATTTATTAAGGTCTGTGCATATTTGAGTTATTGCCCAAGGGCCATTTTTCTGGTCTGCAGTGTGTATACCAGAATAGTGGGCTGGGATGGTCTCTTTCTGCAGGGTTAAATAGTGGACTAGGATAGCAGCAACCAGAGAGAGGAGGTCAATGTCCCCATCCACAATGCCACTTCTGTTTCTTTGACCCACAAAAATCCCTTGGAATATGCCAGACATTGAGTTTCCATTCAGTGGTAATGCATACTCAGGAGCAGTCTAAGTGGGCATCTGTGGCATTTAAGATCCCTCCCCGCAGCCCAGGCTTTTGAATCGTTTACTTCCACAGTTGCACTGTACCCTTTCTTGTTTTAGGCGATTCAAAAGCCTGGGCTGCGGGGAGGGATCTTAAATGCCATAGATGCAAGATGCTGCAAGCGCCGTGCCGAAAAATTAAAGGTGCGTGGCTGCCATAGTGTATAATATAGCACGCGACGTGAAGCGCTGAGCATGACTACAAATGTCGTTGTGCCTGAAGTAGGAGAAACTCAATCGCGAAAATATTGCTTACTAGAATAGATGTACAGCCCGCAGCGGAATTAAACTGTATTTGGTCGGTACTGCTTCCTGCAAAACGGAGGCAAAACTTGACCAATCAGATCAAAGACCAACCATAAGTCAGATAAGAACAGCAATGTCAGAATCAACCAATGGCAAGCTACAGGAGAAATTACCCTCCATATTTGTGTTTACTATAGGTCTTGCGACAGCGCATGCGCTGTCTAGGCGAGACCTAAAAAGGGAGAGTGTGCATGACTGGTTTGGTTGGCCCCAGAGGGCTGACCAAACAGTAAGGGCCCACAACAATGGGCAAGCCACTCCTCCCCTTCCCTCGAGTAAGACACCAACCCCCCCCCCCCCCCCCCCCCAACCAGGCACTTGTGCTTTTTCACAGTGCGTGAAGCAGAAACATAAAATGGTAGTTTTACCATTTTAAGTTTCTGTTTCCCGCACTGTGAAAAAGCAGTTGGGCATCACCCCCAAGCCCCAATGGAGGAGCCACCACTGTTAAAAAGATGAAAACAAGGTGCTTTGCACCACATACCGGTTGTAATCAGTGTATCAGTGTTTTAGTATTCTTTGATATAGAGCAATCTTAGCCCGGCTTGACATGCGAACCAGACATTCCACTTTTTTGCAGGCATGGGGAGCCTAAGTGATTTGCCCACATCCAAGGATCACTTGGAGAGGTAAAATGTAACGATTTATCAAGATCAGGTGAAGAGAACAGTCTTTGTGAAGCTAAAAGTATATAGTGGCTCACAGTACAGAGTGGCTGCTTTGGTTGTGAACGGTTGGAATGTTTCAGAGTAAGAACTTGTGCTGGAGGTAATAGGTGGAGTTCGGTCAGTGCAAAAGTCATATGTTTGGTGCAAAAGAATAGCCTAGGACCAAATAAAACATATATGAACTTGAATCATCCTAGTTTTTTAGGTGATTCGAGATGTGACTTACCCTTGAAATTATTCTTAGTTTTATGGTTGGATGTGTGGGGTATCGTAAGTTAATTTTTTTAGTGAAGGTCCATGGCAGAGGCCATGCCCTGTAGGTGAGTATATTGTTTTCAGTGCACAGGGCTGTGCAAGCCAGCATGTCACTTCAGGGCAGTTCTACATTAAGTGTTTTGTAGCTTCAGCCTGGTGAGGAAAGCCAGGTCCTGCATGGTAGTACATGAAATACTTTACTTACTTGGTGGTTGTTGCACTGCCCCTTCTCTTTCATAGTTTGTTTACCATGTCAGCAGACATAAATCGTTATGTCCACCGATACAGAACATGTATTGTAGATGCGGAATTAAATGGTGACTGCCCTGGTACAAAGCAGGAAGGGAGTGTGTAGTAAGTAAATAATTGTTTGTACCAATTTCCTTACCTGATGTGCACCACCCTCTAAAACTGTTCCTAAGTAGGAGTGAAGTGTGAGGCTGTGACACATAAATATTGTTGTGTACTCATTTACTTGCGTGGCACACGCTACCCACTTTGCATGTCCCATATCAAAATCTTACTCTTAAATACTTGGCCCTTTGTTTTATTGACAAACCACAACAAATAATTAAATTCAGACTTGGTAAACAGAACAGACTGAGGTGGAACCAAATGCCTACCAGCAACAGCCAAGTAAGTAAAACATTTATTTTATTTTTTAACTGTCCTGCTTTGTTAATTCCTGTCTTCCCCAAAGAGGGACCATGGAAACATAATGCATGAATTGCTATTAGAGGTCTTTTCTTGCAGGGCATTTTTTATTTAAAAACCCAGCTTGACTGGCTGCTTGCAAGATGGCGTCCTAGCCTGGGAGCCAACATTTGACCTCTGTGACAATTAGCAAACAAAATGGCCTGAGAACATAGCAGTCAGTGCTAATCCAATACTACATTGTTTAAATTGAAAGCGGTTTATGGTAAACTATAAATGTAGCTAATGTAATTTGAGCATCCTCTTCTCTCACGTGTCCTTTCTCCATCACTCTGTGAGACACTGCAGCCCCAAGACATGAAAAGAGCTGCACTCTGCACTCTGATACACTCAAGAATACAGTAAAATGCTATCCATCAGTTAAAGAACCTCAGTGCCTTGTAAACAGGTTATGAAGCACTATGCAAAAGCAACTATAATGTTGCATAGGCCTAAAAAAGGACCAGAAGAGGTGTTATAAATTAATAATTTCAAGTCCAGTGCGCATGGGCACAAGTATCTTTATACATCACAGGCCTACCACAGTTTTCTTCATTTGTGTAAACCAATGACAGTGCTCATCTGAAGTTGTGGGCCCCACTCCTGGCATGTGAGAATACATTGGGTAAGTGTGAGGCTCTAAAGCATGATACTTACTAAGATTACATAATTACATGGATAGTGTATGACAAATAGGGCACCTTTGTACTTTAAATCAATTTATTGCATAGATAATTTGTAGTGAGGGTCTGTTGGACTGCTTTCCATGCAAGGTCACCCCCAAACCTTTTGCTGTCACCCCTCCTATTGTCTGCTTAATTTTGTGTTGGCTCTAAAACTCAGTGCACTTTACCACTACTAACCAGTGCTAAAGTGATTGTGCTCTCTCCTTTGAACATGGTTAATCTGACTTACACCCTATTGGCATATTTAATTTACTTATAAGTCTTTTGTAGAATGGAATTTCATATACACAGGGCCTGTAAATTAAATGTTACAAGTGGACCCGCCGCATTTATTGTGCTACCTACTTAAGAAGCCCCTTAAAAACATGTCCCTGGTCTGCCATTACACCTCAAATGCAGCTTTAAACTGAAAATTCAACTTGCCAATTTTGCCCTCTTGCCAAGCCTTAAACTCCCTTTTTATTGAACATAAGTCACTCCTAAGGTAGGCTCCTGGTAGTCCCTAGGGGACGGTACTTTGGCATTTAGAGTTTGGTGACGCACTTTTAAGTTTAATATGTACTGGTAGTTAAAAACTCTTAAATAATCCTGGCCCCTTTCTATACATCCATAAAACAATTGTTGTCCACAGATTTTCATTTTTTATTTGTGTTTTGATTATTAGAGAAGTAATTTAGCTTGGGTAGACATTGCTGATCCAGGCAGAATTTTTCTGGATGACATTTTTTAAAATAGCATATGTTTTGCAGTGATGATGTGATATTTCTGGAACCATGAAACCTATATACTTCATTTTGGTGGAGCAACCCTTTCACATTTTTCCAAAGTGGCACCTACAATGGAGAAAGAAGAGACATATATAGAAATATAACAAATAATATTGTTTTTTAATCCCTTTATGTATACACCAAACAATGTTTATGATCTAAAACAATGTTCATCACTCCTGTTTTACACACATTTTCATAGCTCACTTTATGTATTTCTTTCAGCAATCACTCATGGTACATTTGCAGAATGCTGAACATTGGAGAAGAGCATATAGACAGGGACATCTTTTTGGCACAGGTTTTGAAAATACATGCACGTCTAGGTTCTGTGGGTAGAGGCTTCACAAATTCATAGGTTTTAACACCCCAGCAATATCTTGCCAAACAAATTCACAAGGATCTTTCTCTACATATGCATGATTCAAAACATTTACACATCTTCTGATTAAGTAGAACACCCTTTTAATGTGTCCATGCACAGAATATGATGTCATTGGAAAGTCACTTAGAGGGGCTAATCTCTTGAACTCTCTGTACCGAACATCATCAAATGTGTGATAGTCAGAACTCCATTTCCACTCACACACAAGGTATTTTTCTACATCTTTAAAGTCAAATTCTTCTTTTGTCTCAGCAAATCCTTTTAGAAACTTCACAGATTCAACTGTTAAAGCTCCAAATTCCAACTATGCTCATAGTGTCATCACCCGTAAGAACGTGTGCCTCGTTAAGAACACTGGGCATCTCTGGGTCAAGTTTCCTCAACAGAATATGAAGAAGGATTAAGTGTCTTTTGTAACCTGTTCCATAACGTATCCATAACTCTGACAATCCTTGACTTATAAACATTGTGACAAATCTAAGTAGCACAATAATAACATCTGTGTTATTTGACAGTTCAATGATTCGATAGTAACCATTTCAAACAGCACACTAAACTTGTGGCACATTGCAAAGCTCAGCTTCCTCCAATTTGCTGTTAAGTTATTGAACAATGTGGCCCATACGATTGAATATATATCTGCAGACATCAACACCTCATTGACAATCATTTCACTTGCAATAATTGGAAATTCAGTATTCACTGTAGCATCATCAATGTGTTGGCAAGTTAACATCTCCAAGTTCATCTTGTTTGATGATGTTGATGACCAGAATTGATCAAGTTGCATATGTGTAGGTGTTGAATCTTTGATGCAGGCAAGGTCAATTGTTCCACTTGTAGACATTCGTATGATCCTCTCATATTTTTTACAGATAGTTCAAGATAACTTTCAAAGACAATGTGCAGGTCTTGCAAGGTGCACGCTAACTTTGATATCTGCAGACCTGTCTGAGTGACCCTCTAATAAAGTTTCATGGATGAAATGTTGACAATTCACAGATGTGACATAAAGTCCACAACAACATCAATTTTAAATGAGGACACCTTTTCTAATTGAAATTCTTCCGGTAAAAGGTTTTTTCGAGCTCTTGTATGAGGTTGCAGCATCTCCATCAAAAAATGCCTTTGTTCATGCAACAGAATGTCCATGATAAATTCACCCCTTTCTTTAGCTAAATTCATCTCTAAGGGCCATATGTAGGTAAATTTTTTTTACCGATTCTTAAATACCGAATTTTACCGAATCGGTATTTAAGAATCGGTAAGTTATATGTAGGTCAACAATCGGTAAACATTACCGAATCGGTAAAATTCGGTAAACATGAATCGGTATTTACCGAATCGGTAAATACCGAAGTGGTATTTTCCGAATCAGTAAATTCCGAAGCGGCATTTTCCGAATCGGTAAATTCCGAGGTGGTATTTTCCGAATCGGTAAATACCGATTCGGTAAATACCGAATCGGCAGTTCAAAAACACATGACTTCAAGCAGCCAATCCTGTGCAACCTCAACCCCACCCAACCAGGGAGTGGCCACACCCAGGCAGGTGCACACAATTAGCAGACTCTGGAGAGGCTGGGAGTGCTGAGGAGAGGAAGAGAGCAACTGCCAGATTCAGACCTGCAGACTGCAAGAATGGCCAGCCAGGACACAGAGAGGGAAGGAGGGGAGAGGAAGCGAAAGCTCAAATTCAGTCCAAAGGAGCTGCAAGTTCTGGTGGAGGAGGTCGTGAAGCAGCACCAGAAACTATTTGGGAAACTGTCACAGCAAGTGCCTGAGTCAGAAAAAAGAAAGATCTGGCTTGGAATCCAGGCACAGGTGAATGCCATAGGAGTGACCCCCCGGGACATCGATGTCCTGAAGAAGCGGTGGTATGACATCCGCATTATCACCAAGAGGAAGGTGGCAGATTTAAAAAAAGAGGCCAGCCAGACAGGAGGTGGACGCAGCAGAGCACCAGCCCTGACAGAACTGGAGGAGCTAGTGGAGACAACGATTGAGCCAGAAAGCATCGTGGGGATTGGGGACGCTGACAGCTCCGCCAGAGGCACCTCCAAACAAGGTAAGACGCTTGCACAGCAATGTGCCCCCCCCTACCCCTATCCCAACTCCCAAAATGTGCCATGAGAATCCCACTCCAGTACAGGTATTAGTGCATGCCTGCAATGCATCATGGGAGATGTAGTCCCTGAAAGGCCAAACATGGTACGAGGACATTGAGATACTGTCTAGAAATTGTAATGTCATGTCATCAAGACAAAACTTCAGGTATACTTAGCTGCTGTTGCTTTTCTGTTCACAGGCACTACTGCGCACAGAACAGGCCATGAGAAGGGAGAGAGGGCACACCACACACCCAGCACAGAGAAGGCCACCACCAGTTCCGGCCAGGGAACGGCACCACAGGCACTTACACCACCCCAGCCAGCATCGCCGCTCCAGCCAGCATCCCCAGTCCTGCAGGTTTCACCACCATCTTCACCTCCTGCACAGCACAGGTTGAGGAGGCGTCCTGCAGCTAGGTTGGATGTGACCGACTCATCATCCGATGAGTCGAGGGGCCCGGAAACGTCCACTGTACCCCAGGATGTAACCCATGCCAGTGTGCCTTCCGAGTCTGAGGGAGAACACACAGTTGGCAGACGGCGCCGCAGGGCTCGGCCGCAGAGTCCACCTCCCCTTGGGCAGGGCCATGGAGTGTTCTCAGGTCTTGAGGGCACCATGGTGAAAATACAACGCGTCCAGGCAAGGGCAATGGTGTCCGTACAGCGACAGATGCGTGGCCTAAACAACACCTTTGGCAACATTGAAAAGGGCATCACCACCATGGCAGGGGGCATTGCTGATATGGCAGCGGGCATGCGGGACATGTCCCAATCCATCATGCAGCTGTGCTCAAAGTTAGATGAGGACAGGGCCACACGGCGCAGGGGACATCAGAGGAAGGATCAGACCTCGAGGGCAGTGAACCGGCTGGCGACTGCCACATCGCTGATCTGCAGGCGCTCAGTGGCGATGCAGGAGGGCCTTGCACAGTGCAGCACAGATGTGACCAGGGGGATGGTTAGGGTCACAAGTGCACTAGAAGTGCTGCTCACCAGCCAGTCTGCAGCAGCTGGCGCTTTGGATGCTGGCGATACAGAAGACACGACCAGCAGGAGCAGCATAACCCCCCCCCGTCCCAGACACTCGTCGGAGCAACAGGCGTCAACGTGGTGCCACTGGTACCCCAGCCAGTGAGGACGCCCCCGCAATTCCATCCCGCACTGCTGCGTGTGGGCGCAAACATTAATGCCCCATGTGAAACAATGACACATTTGGGTGAAGTAACCCTTAACTCACAAAATTTAATTTTTCATTGCTGTTGCAATACAGTTTCCTTTGTGTTGTGGCGTAGTGCTGCCTGATTAAAGTACGTCATGGCATCCAACTTCAGGCTGTGTCCCCTTACTCATTCAGAAATAGTTGGATGTGATCTCTGCCCGTCTCACTCTTCCATCTGTTGCTGTTTGTACTCCTGCTGCGTTGGCCTCTGCATGCGCAGTCTCATCATCATTGTCCTCAATATATGTCATTTCGACCTCTGTGCCTCTCTTTGTGGCAAGGTTGTGCAGCATTGCACAAGTGGCAATAATCTTGCAGCAGAGGATGGGTGTGTACTGGCGTGCACCTCCACTCTTATGGAGGCAGCGAAACCTGCTCTTCAGTAGTCCAAAAGTGCGCTCCACCACATTGCGAGTAGATTTGTGTGCCACATTATATCGTCTCTCACTCTGGGTTGATGGGTGTAGGTAGGGAGTGAGGATGAATGACCGGACGGCATATGCACTGTCCCCTAGGTGAGTAAAAGGGAGACATCAGTCACATGCCTCAATACACTATGATTTGCACTGGGTACTATGTAGCGGCACTGTTACTTACCTAGCAGGTATCCTTCTCCAAATTCTCCCGCAAGCAGTCTCGTGTAGATCCCACTGTTCTGGAAGATGTAGGAGTCATGGGTGCTCCCAGGGAATTTGGCAACGATATCAGTGATGATGTTCCCTGCATCGCAGATTACTTGCACATTGATGGAGTGGGTGGACTTTCTGTTTCTGTAGATGTGCTCAGTGGCAGCTGGTGGGCAGATTGGGATGTGTGTGCCATCTATACAGCCAATGACATGGGGGAACTGTGCCATTTGATAAAAGTCAGTTTTGGTTTTCTGCAGTTCAGCCTGTGTGTTTGGAAAGCTGATGTAGTGGTGCATTCTCTGCATCATGGCATCCAGGAACTTCCTGAAGAAACGGGACAGGCAACTCTGGGAAACACCGCCCACCGCAGCTATCACCCGCTGGTAACTGCCAGATGCAAGTAGGTGTAGGCTGCAGAGCACCTGCACATGTGGTGGTATGGCATGGGCCCTTCTTGTTGGCTGGTCCAGGAGTGGGTGCAGGTCCCTTATCAGGTCCAAGATGGTTTGGGGGTGTAGCCTGTACCTTTCATGTATCTCTGCGTCAGTTAGTTGGAAGAGTGTGATGCGCTGTCTGTAGATGCGTTCCTCCCGTCTCCATATCCTCAGTCCTGCAGCCTGTAGACGTAGCCGCCTTGCAATGACATACAGAGCGGCCATATTGTCCATGCTGTTGCATTTTGGGATTGCTTGAATGCACTGTTGTAAATTACCACCTGCTTTCTATCAGTGTTAATTACCGACTCTTATTTACCGATTTTGAAGGATTTCTTAATTACCGAATTTACATACATTACGTTTTTCTGTAATACCACTTCATATTTACCACTTCATATTTACCGATTCGGAAAATATGTATTCGGTAAATTGGAAGCGGTATTTTTGAAGTCGGTAAATTTGAATCGGTATTTACCGATTCATATTTACCGAATACGTGTTTTTGGCCTCCTACATCTCAACTATCTAAATACCGGTCGGTAACGTGTTTTTTACCGAATTTCGGCCGTTACCGACCGGTATTTGGCTACCTACATATGGCCCTATATGTGCTCACAAAAGGTTTTTTTTTGTAACCTGTTTTGTAGTTGCTGGTTGGATGAAACTCTTACTATTTGGTTGGACATAACTCTTACTATTTGCAATTCAATCGTGAAAGTTTAGCTTTAGTAATTATGTCAAATAGCTTTTTCTCTCCTTCTTCAGTTCTGCGTATAGTTTTGAGCCATGTTCCAGGACATCAAGTAGATGTTTTTTTATATCGTTATCCATGTATTGTTTGGTCACAAAGTTGTGTAGTTGCACTGTCTCAGTCATTTCAAAGCAGTTTCCTTGCTGCTGCATAAAATGAAGAAGGCTGTCAAAATGTTTATTAAAATGTTCCTCTCTCTTTCCCACAAGTTCATGGTGAGGAAGAATTTCATGATGGTCCATTCATTTTGGATTTATCATCTCTCTGAAAACATTGTAAATAGAAAAGGACTTTATGGTAAACTAGCTGCCTTTGAGCAACATATTCACATTTATGTGTCTGACCAACAATTTCCTTGGAGCATTTCTGTGACCTCTGTCTGTTCCGGTATCACATCTGGAACCACAGCATTGAACCTACCCTCTTTGTCTTTCCCCACAAAAAGTCTTTAGATGAATTTTCTGTACAGGTATTGTTTTTCCATCTTTAGCTTCTTAACTCTCTACAAATACAAGTACCCATATTTCAGGTAGTTCTTGTAATCTAATTTGTGAAACATAGCAATCAGTGACTCCACAGGCTTCACATGCAGCTCTCAATCACCTTCTAGATCAGCATGTACCAAGTTTTTTACTAGAGCTATCAAGTGTACAACATTTCGCCAGTACCTGCAAAGTTTTGATTTTCTTCCCATTCTTTGACAAACTCCACAAACTTGGTTTTCAAATTTTCTGATTTTGAACTGAGTGTGTTGAGCATTGCCTGGCTTTGCATTATGTCTTCTGAAGGAGGTGCACCCTATGCCGTGTTCACTTCTGAGATAAAATGTGCAATACTTAATTTGCTATTCTTGTTCCAGAAAGCAATCCAACACAATACTTCTATAGCCTCAGATATGATAAGCATACCATGTAACAGATGAATATAATGAGTTCCGCTCAGCATTGACTGGACAGTTTTGCTTTCAAAGATTTCAACCTCAATAAGTGCATCATCCACTGAGATAACTTCCTGCACACCACACCATAACTTTTGTCATGTGGAAAACGCCCATCATTGGATAAAGATAATCAAATTTGACTGGATTGTTCATAAATATGTCAGCTATAAAACAAAAAGCAACTTCATCACCGAAAATTGGCAGGATAGGCCGGTCTTCTAGTTGAGCATGCACGTTTTGAGAATCATTTTGAGCTGTGCATAGTGTTGCATAGTTTGTGACTAGAAATGGTATCACTGGTAAAAACCTAACCTTCTTCGGTGGTACGGTATTCTGGGAGATCAGAGCATGAATTCCAGGCCACAGAGGAGCTGGCTTTTCTTCATCCTTCAGTCTGCACCGAATAAATGAAATGATAAATTCAGTTAAATCAGCTTTGAAGACCGCAGTATCAGGTAGAAGAAGATCCATGTCCTTAGCCACTTTGAAACTTTATTGTAGACTGGAACTTGTTGACAACTTGTAGGGTTTTTGCACATGTTTTCAAGGCAGTTGGGTTATAAGTTTGCAGCTTTGTTTGTTTCTGCCTACAGCTGACACAGCTTTTTTCCAGCAGCTACTTTATTGGTACAGTCTTCAAAAAGCACCATGTCAGTATCCATACCAGGCCCAAGAAACAGCCGGCCGAGTCTAGCCAAACCTCCCCAGCAGTGAGCTTGTGGGGAGAACTTCCTGAACAATCACATGAATCAAACATCAACTCCAAAAAGGCTGCATCAGCACACACGGTGGGGGCAAAGGATTATAATGCTCCAACTCCAACTTTTTTCTGACTCCAATCAGACAATCCAAAACAGTACAGGAGATATGTTACCTCTCTGAGAATTGGAAATAATACCACCCCATAGAATAATAGTACAACTCAAACCAGCAAACCACCAAACTATCCTACCAGTTGCTGGCTCATGTCAGATACCCTACTTTAGCATCCAGCACATGGCAGCACCCAGGGGTTCCACATAAACCAACATGCCCAATGCTACCCTGCAAGAATGTGCCTCAAGGATCCTATTACATGACAAAGTCAGACCTGATCTTAAAACCCCCCAGGTTAACACCGAAGTCCATCAGGGCAACACCTCAGTTCTAATCTTCTTCCCGGAGTATGTCTCCAGAGGAAGACATGACGTCCTAAATAGGGGAAACCTTCTCAGACTGTTAGCAGCCAACCCAAGACTAAGTGATCTAACACCAAAAGACCTTGTGGCAATACAGTTTGAATGTTCTGAAACAGCACCTGGTGTGGAAGTAACCAAGACCACATGGACGACAACATACATTACAAAAAGAGATCTTACAGAAGGTCCAGTTCTAAAACAGTAGGAATAACTGTCCTCCCTTGCCAAAGGATAGAATACCCCTTGCCCTATCTTCCCCAAGGCTATAAGACAAAGCCAGACCAACGTCAAACAGAAACAACAAGGGTAAAAGGGCCCTGTGGAAAAAGATCACTTAATATATGGACCCCAAGGGAAGACGGAGTAAAGCTCCCGTGATGGAACACAAGGAGACGTAGGAGACATAGTCAGAACAATCAGATGTTCCCAAATGCCGACATGACCAATCCCAGACTACTTTGCATGTGCTCTTTGAATATTAATGGTGTGAATACTAAACTAAGTGACCCGGATCTGTATAACTACTTACGTTCCTTCAATATTCTTTTTCTTCAGGAAACCTTGCTGGCTGAGCCTGTCTAAATCCAGGGCTAAACAAGCCCTCTGAGACTCACATATTCTGTACCTTGTTCTTTTGTCAATCCCTTTGGCCCTAGTTCTGGCTAAACCACAGATAACACATTTATGATCCTCTGTTTTCTGATCAGTTGTTGGAGGTGCACGAAGGGTAGTCATCGATCTTCTAAGTGGATGGGCGTTGGGTTTAGTTGTCATCGCTTTCTCAGAAGTCTCAGATTATTGTTGTGATTTACTGATTTCTGCTATTTTTTTTACAACATTTTCCAGGCTTTTTTCCATTGTATACAACTTGTTTTTACAATCATAAAATATTTGATCCTCTTCACCCATCAGTTTCAATCTTTTGTGAACTTTGTCTTGTAGAATGTATGCAGCATCACAAACTCTCTTCTGTTCAGCCACAGTTGTTAGAATTTCAGATTAGTTTAGCATATGGCAAATTTTCTTTGCTGAAGGAGTCCTCTGATTTTGTAGTTAGCAATGCTCCTCTGCTACCACCTGCTTTGCTCATGATTATGAATTTGAATTAACGGAAAACCCGAAACAAAAGGAATAATTACATTAATTACCAATATGATGGCTGAAACACATTTGTATAGAACCACCATTTTGGAAAATGGTAGAAGAGTTGCTCTGAGGAGTTATTTTCTGTCTCTATAAGAGTAATTGACCCCCAAAACCTATGTTTTGACACCAAAATGAAGGTTCCTGAAATCTTACATCATCACTGCAACACATCTGACATTTTTACAAATGTTGTCTAGTAAAATTTGGCCCATATTAGCATTATCTACCCAAGCTAAATTCATGTTTTAATGATACAAAAACACAAATCAAAATTGAAAATCTCTGGACAACAATTTTTTACAGATGTATATCAAGGGGCCAGGCCTTTAAATTAGTTTTTCAGAACTTTGAGGCCTTCATGTCTTATTGAATAATGTTGGGTTTTCCTATTACATTTATTAAATACTAAATTTTGATTGGAAGCAGGTAGGCAAATTGTGTTTTGTGTTTGATAAATTACAATTAAAAATGTGTATAATTTTAATTAAGGATTTTAAATTACAATTTTGGAAATGCCACTTTTAGAAAGTTGCAAAAATAACAATTGATGGACAGTATCATAACAATGTCTAGTTAGGGCTGGACTGTTCCCACAGGCAAGAGGGTCAAGACTGATTTGCATATGGCTGGGTCCAAACTGGGGTGGTATGGTGAGCAAAAGAATGATGGATTAAACCCAGATCCTTGTGACTGGGGGTGAGTGTTTGCATTGTCCAGCATTCCGTCCATCAACTGTTTCTTTTGCATATGTCGCCCTAAGTGGGAAGGGTATGCTCAGACGTGGGTCCCGTGCTCAATACACCACTGGATTCAAGCTAGACTGGCTGACGAAGGGTGACGCCCTGAAACCGGTCCCAGGGTGTTTGTTTCCGGTCCAGGGAGGACCTGGCTTGGCAGTTCGGGCTGGACTGTTCCCACATGGAACAGGGTCAAGACTGATTTGCATATGGCTGGGTCCAAACTGGGGTGGTGTGGTGAGCAAAAGAATGATGGATCAAACCCAGATCCTTGTGACTGGGGGTGAATATTTTCATTGTCCAGCATTCCGTCCATCAACTGTTTCTTTTGCATATGTTGCCCTAAGTGGGAAGGGTATGCCTAGACGTGGGTCCCGTGCTCACTACACCAGTGGATTCAAGCTAGCCTGGCTGATGAGGGGTGATGCCCTGAACCTGGTCCCATGATGCTTGTTTCCAGTCCAGGGAGTACCTGGCTTGGCAGTTCCGGCTGGACTGTTTCCACAAGGAACAGAGTCAAGACTGATTTGCATATGGCTGGGTCCAAACTGGGGTAGTGTGGTGAGCAAAAGAATGCTGGATTAAACTCAGATCCTTGTCACTGGGGGTGAATGTTTGCATTGTCCAGCATTCAGTCCATCAACTGTTTATTTTGCATATGTCGCCCTAAGTTGGAAGGGTATACCCAGACGTGGGTCCCGTGCTCACTTCTCCACTGTATTCAAGCTAGCCTGGCTGATGAAGGGTGATGCCCTGAAACCGGTCCCAGGATGCTTGTTTCTGGTCCAGGGAGGACCTGGCTAGGCAGTTCGGGCTTGACTGTTCCCACAAGGAACAGGGTCAAGACTGATTTGCATATGGCCGGGTCCAAACTAGGGTGGTGTGGTGAGCAAAAGAATGATGGATTAAACCCAGATCCTTGTGACTGATGGTATATGGTTGCATTGTCCAGCATTCCTTCCATCAACTGTTTCTTTTACATACTTTTAGAAAGCTGGCATTTTCCTGTCCTAAACTATTTAGTGCCTGCAGTTAATCCTGTGTTACATGATTGGGAGTAGTTGGCAGTTGTACTTTATTTATTCCTCACAATGCCACACAGTAGAGGTATTAGGTGTGCCTGGATGGGTAGTATCGGGAGGCAGAGTTGGGCATAGCCCCACTAGCAAATGAATAGGCTGTGCTCTACCTTCATACAAAAGAATTGTCACACCCGTATTGTTAATGCAGACAGCCTGCTGCCAGGGCAGGAGAGTCAGGAGGCAATATGAATAAAAAGGGGATCCACACTTAAACAACACATCTGGACCTGTGGTAGACTCAAAAGGAGGACCGCTGTGTGGCTTTGCTCAAGGAAGGAATGTCAATCTTCTGTCCTGCTATGCATCCCTGCTGCCCTCCCGTTTGAGTGAGAAGGACTGCACCTGCATCTTGGAACCAGGACCACCAGAGTGACTCCAAGGGCTATTGGCTGAACTTCTCATCAGTGCCTCAATGACGGAACAGGTTCCAGCAACCCTGAACCCAGCACCTGGATTCCGGCAGCTGTGAGTCCTTCCCCTCCCAAGTGGTGCCACCCTAGTCTTGGACCATTGGAAGTGGGTCTGAAGGTGCTCTACCAGCGCAGCTGTCACCTCTGCAGAACCAACACAACATGATGATTTGCCTAGCAAGACTCAGCATCGAAACTGCTGAGCAACAAATCCCCACTGCAGGATTTCGAATCGAAGCCATGCAGCTCATGGGAATCGCCACTCTGCAACACAACCCCAATGCAATGAACTCACATTACCCACCAACTAATCGGAACAATGCTGCATGATACATCTCCATGCAAGGACCTTACATCACCCACCTCAGCTCCTCAGAGCCACCTCTGAGTGAAGAAACTCCATGCAAGGACTTGCTGAAGCCACTGCTGCAAAATGCTTCTCCATGCAAGGACCTTGCATCGCCACTGCCATGCGATGCATCATCAATGTGGGATTCTGCACCTCTCGGTTATCAGGATTTAAGGTAGTTTGTTCAGCAGACTTAACTGGGTCCCTATAGCTAGCCCACACTCTATTACGGTCTGTTTGAACTTGTGACTTTGGGCCGGATAACCACAGATGATGCTTTGTGCATTTGGCACTATTTTCACCTAAGTCCTTAATATTGCTTAACTATGGTTCTACTGATTGTTGTTGTTTTAGTATTAAAATAGTTATGAAATAGTACTCTATTTGTTTTAAAATGGTGTGGGATTTTTCTTGTGTTGTATTTCACCTTATTACTGTAGGAATTGGTGCATAAATACTTTACACGTTGCCTCCAAGTCAAGCCTGACTCTTTTGTGTCAAGCTAGGAAAGGGTTAAAGGTGGGCTAAGTAAGTGAATTTTGTGGTTCCTTTTTAACAGGAATTATGCCTCTTGCTCAAAGAGGCTCACTCCATTCCCCTTCAATGAACAACCTAATTTCTCACAGAGTCCAACACAAACGTCATTGATTTTAACGAGCTACTATTTTGATGGTTTGGTAGCAGGTGGAGTAAACATTTGAGTCAGTTAACGATGGCAATATTTAAGCACATAAGGCCAGCGCCTTAGTTATATTAAAGCAATGGGATGGTAGCTTTGCTTACGATGTCAATGACTGGTGTAATATAACCGAATCTCCGGCCTCTTATGTTTATTTAATGTCTACTTCCACCACTGACCCACATCTCTGAGGATATATCAAATAACTTGCTGTGAAACACCAACATTTGCTGACCCTGAGGAACTGACGTAAGATCAAAGATATGCAAAACATTCCCAACTTTGACAATTCCAAAGAAAATTCCAGTTACACAGCTTAAGCAATATAGCCTGTAATCTCCTTATTTCTGAATTACATTTTAATGGTGTGCTGTACTATCTGTACTTAACTAGAGTAAAGAGCATTTGTAGGGTCATCTGTATCACTCGTGGTGGCAACCATGTCTCTTAGGAAAAGCTTACTTAGACGTAACTCAATTATGCCTTTGGTTGGCAGACACATATTTGCAACTTTGGCACTAAATAATGTTATCTTCCAAATAGAATAGAGGTGTCCCTGATGCTAAGCGCCTAAATTAACAACCTTTATCAAGTGTATATCTTCTCAGACTTAAAGTACAAGATTAATTCCGTCATTCTGGGAATGCTGACATCGATGAGAGCGATACTTCTGATTTCTGGTTTGAGTAGTTAATTTCCTCACTCATCTTTCTTTGAAGTTTTTCTAGTTCTCTCTTATTTTATTCCAACTCTAGTTGCAAGAGTGAAAACAACATTTAGGTGCTGATGAGGGGCCCACCAGGTCAGCAGAGGCTCAAGGACCACTCACAATTTTTGCCTAGAGGAGATCCAAAATGAACAAGCATCGGCATAGCCAATAGGTCTCGCCTTTGGGACCTTATAAGTGTTTAGTCATGCAACAGTTGCATAACTAAATACTTATAAGGTCCCAAAAGCGAGACCTATTGGCTATGCCAAGTGGCCGTGCAGCCGCGAAACTGAAAATAATCGCTATCAAACATCAAAGCGGCTGTGCGGCCGTGAAAGTGAAAGTGAATTGCGGTAAAGCGCGGCGCGCGCGCACACGGACATGCACTGTAGCTCTAGGCTGGCTTGGTAGCACTTTTTGGAGCCCTCACAAAATGTCTCGCCAGAATAGCGCATGCGCTGGGTCAGGCGAGACCTAATAAGCAGCTGCTTCTTTAGCAGGAGCACTTTCACTACTAGTGAAGGCAGGTGGGACACCGTGTTGAAGCAATGAACTCAACCCTCCTATTCTGCTTGTGATAACAAACCCCCAAAGTGGGGCATTTTTGCTGAAAAACACAAATGTCCCCATCTTGCTCAGACAGTTCTCACTGCACATCAGGAAAATGCGAATATTTTCCTTTCTGGGACAACCATGCAAGGCTAGTCCTGGTTAAAAAACAGTGGCAGGGAGGTTGCGCTGACAAAGCCCTCTTTCCCCCTTCTCTAACCACTGGTAACCACTCAGCCTTGCATTAAAACCCATTTTTCTTTTGCTCACCATGCAACCTGAATTTGGACCCAGCCATGTACAAAGCAGCCTTAACCCTGCTCTTCATGGGAACAGTCTGAACTGCCAGCCAGGTGCTCCTGGAACTGGAACATAAACATCCCAAGACCGTTTTCACCCTGATCAAGGCTCATCAGTCGAGTGTAGCTTGGTTCCAGTGGCACAGTGACCAATGGACCCATGTCTGGGCGGGGGAAAACTAAAAAGTCACATGTTACTTTTGGCTAGAAAATGTCTCTTAATCTAGACACATCCTTATTTGAATTAATCTCCAGCGGCCAAAAAATAAGGAGAGTCCAATATTAAAGAAGTCTGAAAATTATGTGAATTATGTGTAATGTTCTCAGCATAATCAAAGGTATGTCCAGGCATTGTACTGTTCATTCCTAGCCTGTAATCAACTGCATGACAAGTTCATTGTAACATCTTGTAAAATGTGAAACTGCCTCATATATGATAAATTCTGATCCGTTTGCTCAAGTATTTATATGCACCTATTGAAAAATAATGTAATGATATTGCCCACTAAATTGTATAACGCTCTGTTTGTATGTGGGAAGAGTTACTGTTAATTGATTGAAAAAAGCTTTTAAGTTTTGAAATAATCCACAATCCCTCATTTTGCCTTTTTCCATATTCATTGAGGGGATTATAGTCTGGACTGTGTCTTAAATAAACGTTTTACTACTTTTGGGTTCTTCTCAAAAGTAGTCAAATCAAGGCCACTGAAATTATGTATTTGTGCGGCCGCAGAATTTTCTGTATAATTATAGATTTGCCACAATTACCACACAATCCATCATCTGTATTATATTCTGGTAATTTAAACAGCAATAAACATTTGTTTTTAGCTGAAACTGTTTATTAGTTACCAAAAAAATAACAACATGTATTGCAGCGAAGTGGGAGGCCCTTTGCAAAAGTTGACTTGTCAAATTTGTGTAACAATATTGCTCATTTTGGGTGTTAAACCGATAGTAATGGGGTACTGGTCATGCCCAGACGGTTTTAACAAGTGTGAACAAATTAAAAAAAAAACTTTTTATTAAACGGCTGCTCAGGGTACAACCATCGTATGATTGATGGATCAAATGTATATTAGGCAGCACACAGAAAAATGCACACTACATTCACAGTAGTTGGTACGACACACATTTGTATAATTAACACAGCTTGGTAATGTCTAATACATGTTCGATGTCTCTCCAGCACAGTATTGCTCGATTTATTATGGAAACCATTCACTGACCCTCTGATACACCACCCGATCCACCTGAATAAGTGTAAAAACAATAATGAAATAATAAATAAAACGTGCCGCATTACACTGCATGATTTGGCTTTTCTTGCTGCATAATGTAATTATAACCGTCGCAAAATTTGGCCCTCCCTTGCCGCATAATTCCAGTAGCCCTGAGTATATTTAGGTCAGGTGCTAGAGCTTCACTACCTAAGTGACCCACTAGCGGGCTCTTCTAGATCCTGGTGGGTACCCTTCCAGTCAGAGGCTTTGCCCTTGGTGGAGGACTGCCTGCCACAATGAAAGATCATGCCTGCTTGGTGGGCATGTATTTACCCAAAAAAGTAAATCCACAGGTGCTTTAGATATGTTTCGACAGTAAAATATGCCTAGCAGACTGGCATTTTGTATTGGCTCTGCTCTGCATTCTCATTTGCAAACCCCTACAGAAGGTGTTTGTTTCTAAAAAAAAGAACACACATCCATGTCCAGTGGTTGCTTTCTCTGCTTCTTTAACCATTAATTTTATGGCCAACACAGGCCTGAAAATATGCATTAGCAGGCCAACCACATGTAGATATACAGAAGGTCTCCCGTCCCACCAAACTCTAAATGATGTCCTATGTCTGTGTGTCTCCCTTTGTTTCCTTATGAGTTTTGATACCATCTGAGATGAAATCCTCACCAGTCAACTCTCCTTCTGCAAGGAAGCGAGGCAGGTCATCCCCAACTTGTCCAGGTATTCAATTTTTCCATTTTGCCCCTCTAAAATCGACATGGGTTCTAAGACTGAAAGATTGAGATGCATTTCTGCATCAAAATGTTTCCTTTTCTCCCCTTTAAAAGAGAAAACATGAACAAAATTAAAAGTGTTCACATTAGCTAATCATCATGAATTGAGCAAAAATGGTGCTTTTGCTTTAAGACAATTAAGAGCCACCACAGTCCCAGTAAGTATCACAGTGGTAGTTATTCACTCAGTATGTTTAACTATTTGGCAAAAGAACTAAGAATACCCCATATCCTTGCTCCTATAATATGGTGGCTCTATCAGGGAGGGACTCAAACTAAGCACTGTTGAGAGGAGATTTGTTTTTAGGGCTGGTATTAGTTGAGACCTTTTGATTTTACTAAACTTATTTGTATACTATACTTACTTAAGGGGGCTTTCAGTCACCGGCCTTTTGTTGTTTTTTTCACATTTTTCTTTGTCCACTAGAGCATAGACCATGGGGCAATAGATCAACCTACTTAAGCTACTGGTTAACCTCACTTTAATTGACTGACGATTGCTCTTTCAGAAGCAGAAAATCTACAGACAAGGTAGTTCCCTTTACTGCCAGTGTTTTTATTTTTACTTTACAGGGCACAATCCAGCTTTATCAGATCCCATCTCCTGCTAATGCTGCTGTGAATTCCTTTTGAAGTGGCCTTTCTTTATCTGGCTGCTGCTATTTCACAAACAATACAAAACTGTAGTTAGAGGGTCTAAGGGAAAGGTTTAGAGACCTGCACGGATATATTCCCCACAACCAATAATATATCACACAAATAATCTGCGGGTCTGACGAGTTTAGAACAGCTTTAAGGCACAACGAGTACAAGCATACGACTCCTACTCAAACATAGGGTGTGTCCTTTTAAGAGGACGGAATCCCAACACCTACCGAGGTGGCATGCTTCATCATCTGGGATCTCCTCTTGGTTGCAATCCCTAGTGCAACCAAGGGCTACAATCCCCTCCCCCTCACTGTGAGGGAAGAGCTCAGGGATGTTTTACTGATCAATTAATCGGATCTCCTAAAATCCACTTGATGCAAAGCGTTGAGAGTATTTCGGGTGATGGTTACAGTGCAAAGAGTGGTGGTGTGAAAAGTGATCTCAAATTGGCTACCAAGAGAAAAAATAGTTTTTTAGTTATCGCTTGGTGTCAGGGTTAAAAAACAGTGCAAGTGCAGTTTAGGAGTTATTGACTGCACTAGTCCGAAAAGCAGGTCTACATGTTTCAGCCATGGTGATCAATTGCTGATGGTGGCCTTCCTCAGGACCTAGATAGTAATTGCTACTACAAATAAGTGTAATACATGTGACAAAGATGTGGTTGGAATAGATACAAACTACGAAAACCTGTAGTCTTGATTGCGAAGATTTCACCAAAGTGTTGGTGTCACCTGTGGGAGAAAAAGAACACTGTAACTTAGAAACATGAAAAAGTGGATGCACTTATTAACAAGGCTGTACTGTGTGGTGTGCTCAACGTCTGGGTCACTGCCCATCAGTTAGTACCTTAAAGTGTACAAAATGCTTTACAAAGTATGCTGTTAGTTGTAAGAAATATATGCTGACCCGTAAATTTACAGTTGAATACCTCACCTCACCTGGCAACAGCTCAGGACGTGAAGAACCACTCTGTTAAAAAGGAAAACTAAAGTTACAGACACCGCAAGCATTCTGTAAGCTAGTCATCCATATCATTTCAGTCAATTCTATCACATCATGGGTTGCTATTTCATAGACTAAGACCAAACTACTACCAAGCTGTAGTAATTATCATGCTATAGTACATGCTTAAGGAGACAAGGTGATCCAATCCAGGTAGCAAGTACTAATAAGAGCCTTAGTCTGAATATAGTAGGCTGTAAAGCACCTAGAGGTAATGTGCACGATTAGCAAAGACAAATCAATCAATCAATCATAGGCATTTGTATAGCGCACTGCTCACCCGGAGGGTCTCAAGGCGCTGGGGGGGTGGGGAACGCTACTGCTCGAACAGCCAGGTCTTGAGTTGCTTCCTGAAGGCGAGATGGTCTTGCGTTGTCTGGAGGTGGATGGGGAGGGAGTTCCATGTCTTGGCTGCCAGGTAGGAGAAGGATCTTCCTCCGGCGGTGGCTCTGCGGATGCGGGGGACGGTGGCGAGAGCGAGGCTGGCGGAGCGGAGCTGGCGGGTGGGCTTGTGGAAGGTCAGGGGGCTGTTGAGGAACTTGGGGCCCAGGTCGTGGAGGGCCTTGTGTGCGTGGGTGAGGAGTCGGAACGTGATTCTTTTGTTGACGGGGAGCCAGTGCAGGTCTCTCAGGTGTCCGGAGATGTGGCTGTGTCGGGGGATGTCCAGGATGAGTCGTGCTGAGGCGTTCTGGATCCGTTGGAGTTTCTTCTGGAGTTTGGCAGCGGTGCCAGCGTAGAGGGCGTTCCCGTAGTCCAGCCGACTGGTGACGAGGGCCTGGGTAACCGTCTTCCTGGTCTCGGTGGGGATCCACCGGAAGATCTTTCGAAGCATGCGCAGGGTGTTGAAGCATGAAGACGAGACGGCGTTGACTTGTCTGGTCATCGAGGGGGAGGAGTCCAGGATGAAGCCACGGTTGCGTGCGTGGTCCGTTGGCTTGGGGGTGGCTCCCAGGGCGGGGGGCCACCAGGAGTCGTCCCAGGCGGAGGGTGATGATCCCAGGATGAGGATCTCCGTCTTGTCTGAGTTCAGTTTCAGGCGGCTGTTCTTCATCCATTCGTCGACGTCTTTCATCCCTTCGTGTAGGCTGGCTCTGGCGGCATCCGGGTCGCTGGTGAGGGAGAGGATCAGCTGGGTGTCGTCGGCATAGGTGATGATCTTGAGGTTGTGTTGACGTGCGATGGTTGCGAGGGGGCTCATGTAGACGTTGAAGAGGGTGGGGCTGAGCGATGACTCTTGTGGAACGCAGCAGATGACTTCGGTGGCCGCTGACCGGAACGGGGGGAAGTGGACTCTCTGGGTTCTTCCGGCGAGGAATGAGGTGATCCACTCCAGGGCCTTCTCCTGGATGCCGGTGTTGTTCAGGCGCTGTACCAGGGTGCGGTGGCAGACAGTGTCGAACACTGCGGAGAGGTCCAGGAGGATGAGGGCCGCAGTTTCCCCGTTGTCCATTAGGGATCTGATGTCGTCTGTGGCTGCGATGAGGGCGGTCTCTGTGCTGTGGTTGGCTCGGAAGCCAGATTGCGAGTGGTCGAGGGATCCGTTGGTCTCGAGGAAGGCGGCTAGCTGTCTGTTGACGGTCTTCTCGATGACTTTGGCAGGAAACGGGAGGAGCGAGATGGGGCGGTAGTTCTTGAGGTCGGAGGGGTCTGCAGTTGGTTTCTTCAGCAGGGCACTGATCTCGGCGTGTTTCCAGCACTCCGGGAAGGTGGCGATGTTGAACGAGGCATTGATGATGTCGCGGAGGTGGGGTGCAATGATGTGGTCGGCCGTGTTGAAGATGTGGTGTGGGCAGGGGTCCGTAGGGGATCCGGAGTGGATGGTGTTCATTGTGCGTGTTGTGTCTTCGGTGCTGACTGGGGTCCAGGTGCGGAGGGCGGCGGTGGGGGGCATCGGTTCGGTGGTGGGGTTCGTGGTTGGTGGGCCGAAGCTGTTGTGAATGTTGGCGATCTTGTCGTGGAAGAAGGCTGCGAGGGAGTCGCAGAGGTCTTGCGAGGGAGTGATGTCATTGTTTCCGGCGTCGGGGTTGGAGAGCTCTTTGACGATGCTGAAGAGTTCCTTGCTGTTGTGGGTGTTGTTGTCCAGTCGTTCCTTGAAGGCTGTCTTCTTTGTGGCGCGGATCAGTTGGTGGTGTTTGCGGGTGGTGTGTTTGAGGGCTGTCATGTTGTCTGTGGTCTGGTTGGTGTGCCAGGTGTTCTCCAGGGAGCGGCAGTTCTTCTTGGAGGTGATGAGCTCGTCGGTGAACCAGGAGGCTTTCTTGCTGCCGCGTCTGCTGGGGGGGTTCTTCTTCAGTGGTGCGAGGGCGTCTGCGCAGTTGGTGATCCACTGTGTGAGGTTGTTGGCGGCTTCGTTGGGGTCCATTGAGCTGGTGGGGGATTCTGGCTGAGGAAGGTGGTGAGCTGGTCGCCTGTGATCTTGTTCCAGCTCCTGCAGGGGGCTTGTTGAGGGTGGTGGTGGGTCGTCGTTTTACTGAAGCTGAAGTGGACGCAGCTGTGGTCAGTCCACTGGAGATTGGTGGAGTGGCTGAAGGTGACGTATTTGCTGGATGAGAAGACTGGGTCAAGCGTGTGGCCGGCGTAGTGGGTGGGGGTGGTTACCAGTTGCTTGAGTCCGAGGTTGGCCAGGTTGTCCAGCAGAGCAGTGGTGTTGCGGTCCTTGTTGTCCTCCAGGTGGAAGTTGAGGTCCCCAGGAGGATGTAGTCGGTGGAATTGATGGCGTGCGGGCTGACGAAGTCTGTGATGTCTTCGCTGAACTGTGTGCGTGGTCCCGGTGGTCTGTAGACGAGGGTGCCTCTGAGCATGGTCTTGGGGTCGGTGTGTATCTGGAAGTGGAGGTGTTCGGCAGAGGTGAAGGTGTCATCGGAGTTGGTCGTGATGCGGATGGTGTTCTTGTGAATGATGGCGATGCCTCCTCCTGTCTGGTTGACGCGGTCCTTCCTGGTGATTTTGTAGCCTTCTGGGACGGTGATGGCGACGTCGGGCGCTGAGGAGGCGTTCATAAAGGTTTCTGTCAGGAAGGCGATGTCTGGTGCTGTCGAGTCGAGGAGGTTCCAGAGTTCGACGGCATGCCTGTGAACGGAGCGGGTGTTGAGCAGGATGCACATCAGGTGTTGCTGGGGCTCGGTTTAGCAGGTGCGGTGTTGGGTCGTAGGCCGGTGAAGCGGCAGGTCAGGCAGGTGAAGGGTCCGTGGGTGCGTCTTGGGGTGGCTCGGTAGCAGGCGGTGTTTCGCCGGCGTTGAGTGCGTGGAGGGTTTTGGCGTCGTAGATGTGCAGGGTGTGCTGGCGAGGGCGAGGACCAGGAGGTCTGGCGCGGACGGGCGCAGACAGGCTTACCTTTGGCGCACCTTCGGCGCTCAATCAGCGCTCCCGCTGCGCGCCACGTCCGCTGCGCGGTCGCTCTGGGGGCGTCATAAGTAAGGAGCCGGGAGGGAGGAGCAGCTGGGTGGCGGGAGCGGGGCGGCGAATGGTATCACAGGGGGGCGGGGCCGCAGGGAGGCAGCGGCGGGAAATTCCAAGAAGCAGCGGGCAGCGGGAAATTCCCAGGAGCAGCGGGAAATTCCCAGGAGCAGCGGGCAGCGAGCGAAGGAATCTGCAGGCAGGAGGTGGCAAAGGCAGGCAGGAGCGGCAGCAGTGAGTGGGGCGACCAAGCCCTGTGGAGGGCTAAGCGGTCACACTCTGTGGTCCCCTGCGGTACCCTTAAGTAAGGAGCCGGGAGGGAGGAGCAGCTGGGTGGCGGGAGCGGGGCGGCAAATGGAATCACAGGAGGGCGGGGCCGCAGGGAGGCAGCGGTGGGAAATTCCAAGAAGCAGCGGGCAGCGGGAAATTCCCAGGAGCAGCGGGAAATTCCCAGGAGCAGCGGGCAGCGAGCGAAGGAATCTGCAGGCAGGAAGCGGCAAAGGCAGGCAGGAGCGGCAGCAGTGAGTGGGGCGACCAAGCCCTGTGGAGGGCTGAGCGGTCACAAATAGATCTCAGTGTATTCATGACAGTAGTCAAGGGGACATGTCATGTGATATATCCAAGTAAATAATTATCATTAGCCTCTGCTCATGGCACCTCAAAAGACATCTAGAACCGGAGCTATTCTAAAGAGCAGTAGTTAATTGGGTACGAGTGATGTGGTACTCCGAAGCCTGGGAGTCACGAGTAACAAATGTCAAATAATCCGGGACCTAGGCGTAACGTATACACGAAGGAGACGCTGGTATCCTGACTGCCAAGAGTCAAGTTGCCAAACAAAAACATTGTGAGAAATGCGATAAATGCACAGGGTTAAAGAGGCAAATAGCTTACGCGTTCCAGTACTGGGGGCATTGATAGACACAGCGCGTTCAGAAGTTGCTGGCTGATAAGGTCTACTATCGCAAGAAATCAGTCACAAAGCTACTAGTGACACAACGCGAGGATACAAGTGCCTATGTAATGTGGATAATCTAACCAGCAGGACTCACTCACCTCTCCGTCGGTACCCCGGACTCCACACGAGCTGCAACCGCAGGTACCCGATGGAAATGGAGAAGTGCCTTTATATACTATAGAGGCGTGCTCATTACAAGCGGGTGTTTTCAATTAATCATTAACAGCGTCGCATGCTGCTCACATCATATCAATGGAAACTACTTAAAGACCTAGGAAACATGAGATGTGTAGTTCGTGCAGGACGTACCGACATCATCGCGCCCAAAACTACAAAAGGACCTGATGAACCTGGGAAATGTAGTTCGTGCAGGGTAAACACTTCAAACCACACATCCTAGTGCACTGGAGTAGTGAACAGGAAATCAAAGGACTATATACTGACCCCTGGCCCAAAGGGGAGGTAATACCGCATGTTTTAAGTGGATACTGTAACTTGGCAGTAGGATCAAATACATATGGTTTCCACTCTACGTAATGTATGTTAATGTAGTAGCAAAGTTAGAGGAACTAAAGCGCGCTACCATTTAACGCATGATGCTCAATTCATAGAAAAGCATCCTGTGTGATGTTATGACACCCAAAAGTTGATGGTGTTAAGTCCTGTCCTCAGTTCAAATGTAAATTTATGTAGGGAAATCAAATATGCTAACAAGGTCATGTGACCTTCTGTACCAGTATGAAGGTTTGCAGCATGTAATCATGGCATGAACCTACACCATGGTCAAGTTTGTGTAGGGACAGGGAAACACAAATGTGCTGTCTAGACAGATCGTTAGACCTCCTGTACCAATGTGAGGATTTTGTGCATGAAATTGTTGCGTAGACCTACAACACGGTCCTGCCCTGTGCTCAGATGTATATTATAAAGGGACAGAAGTCCCTATATATGCTGAAATGACAGATCATAATGCTTCATGTAGCCAAGTAAAGATCTAGAGCAGGAAACAATCACATGGTGCTATAACAGAGTCCACGGAATATCATCATTCAGGCCCAGAGTGTCACTCTTAAGTTTAAACATCCATCATTGTTCTTTCTGTAACAGAAATGTTGTGATGTCTGTGACATGAGGGGGAACAAAAGGTTGTTCAAGAACCGAGCATTTCAATTCTTCTGCTTTGTGTTTCCTGGCTAAGAAGTGGTTGGTGAGTCTAGTGGCATGTTTGTTGCACTGAATAGTGCTCTTGTGTTCGTGTATCCGTAGTTTCACCTTCTGAGTGGTCATTCCGACATAGCGGAGCTGACACGGACATGTTATTAAATAAATAACTCTGTCGCTGTTACACTTTGTATGCTTACTCTGTATCCACGGTCTCTCGGTGCCTGTGTCCACTGTTGTCGGGTGTTCAGTTTGTAGACAGGCCACGCACGAGCTGCAGGGGTAGTGTCCTTGGACCGTCGGCATATTCCATAATGTCTCATGTTTATTAGGTGACTTCACATTAGGCCTTGTGTGGACTAAGTTATCACATAAATTCAAACTCCTTTTGAAAGAAAATAGTGGTAAGGGTGTTTTTTCATTTCCAACATTGAGGAACCACCAGTGTTTTTGCACATTCTTCTGTATTCCATTTGACAGTGTGCTAAAGGTGTTGACACACGTGAGTCTTGTCATAGGTGGTGTGGGTGCTGGTGGTTCCAAAAGGGCCTCCCGATTGTTATTAGAAGCCCGCTTGTATGATCGCTGAATGAGGTTTTTTGGATAGCACCTGTCATGTAGTTGCCGGGACAGGATTTTGGCATGATGTTCATTTTTACATCGAAGAACGTGCTCTTGTTATTAAGTAATCCAGTAGCCAGAGGTGTAGTTAAGTAGGTTTATTAATTGTAAGTAGAATGGTAAAGAAGGCCCCACCGGGAGCAGCGTCCTGCTGCTAAGCCCCACTCACTCAAACTGACCACACATTCAAACCATGCATTCACGAACATTCTGATTACATCACACGCACAGGCTGAGCAGCAGGGAGAAAGGAGACACAGAGTAATACAGAATATAACATTCATATTTCTCCTTCACGGAGCAATTTCTTCGAATGCGAAGGAATTGCCCCTATGGTAAATTGTCGCAAAGCAACTTGGGATGATAACTGTTGAATGCCAGCAAAGAATTTCTTACCATAGTTTTTTTATATCATTTTCTCTCCAATCCTGTGGCTGATGGAAAAATGCGGAGGTCAAAGAAAGGCAAACTCTCTTTGTTGAATTCAACTGTGAGTTTAAGAAAATTATTTCTGGAATTTAGCCAAGCTTGGAATTCAAGAATGGCGGTAGCATCCCCTAGCCAAATGACAAAAATATCGTCAATGTATCTTTTCCGTAAAACAATATGTTCATGGAAAGGATTGTCATTGGTGACTACATGCTCATGTTCGAAGAGATGGACGTAAAGGTTAGCTAGACTGGCCGCAAAAATGCTGTCCATGGATGTTCCTGACGTCTGAAGGTAGATGGTTTCCTCGAATTTAAAAAAATTCTCTTTCATAGCTATCCTCGCACATTCCATTATGAAATGTACAGGTGTTATTGTGTCCAGAGCTCTCTGATCTAGAAGCAACCGTATTGCATCGAGAGTCTCATCCCAGGGAATACATGTGTATAG
Organism: Triturus cristatus; assembly: GCF_964204655.1. Taxonomy (NCBI): domain Eukaryota; kingdom Metazoa; phylum Chordata; class Amphibia; order Caudata; family Salamandridae; genus Triturus; species Triturus cristatus. Next base: position 87,760,523 of record NC_140587.1, on the reverse strand, counting down.
AGATTCAACGTCGAAAGGGACTAGGAAGTCAGTTCCAACTTCAAACTCTGTCTCAGGTAGTATCCTCAAGATGTCTCTTGTGTCCTGGAGATAGGTGGGCATCTCCTGTACCATGGGTCACAGAAAGTGATCCACAAAAGTTGAAAAGGGTACCAATAGGGAACCTATGTCTGAAATATTTGGGCGACTTGGGGGTGGTGTTTGAGGTTTATGTATTTTTGGTAATACATAAAAATACAGCATGGCCGGATGTGTGGTAGTCAGAAAACTTGCCTCTTGGGGGCTGAGCCCCCCTTCAGTTTTGGCTTCTTCCACAAGGTCTGAAATTTCTTTAGTTATCCTGGGTGTTGGGTCCATCTTAAGTGGGCAAAAGAATCATCTGTCAATCAGTTGTCTGAAGCACTCAGTCCGAGGTGGAGGTGTCCATGATGACTATAGCACCGCATTTGTCCGCTGGCTTGATTGTTATTGAGGTTTTGTTAGCTAGAGTGTGTAGAACCTTTCTCTTGTTAGAGGGTAGATTGTGGAAATAGCGGTTCTTTGTAGCACATAGTGTGGAGACATCTTTGGTCACTGCCTTTTCAAAAGTCAGTACCTGATCTGGTATAAGATGTATAGGAGAATTAAAGGTGGATCATGGTTTTAGTCTGCTATTCATAGGTTCATTGTCGGTAATGATGTTATCTTTTTCCTTGAAAAAGGAATGGAGCCGGTTTTTCCTAAAAAATTGGACCAGCTCGCACTGTTTCTGAAAAGGATCACCACAGTATGTGGGAACGAATCCCAGTCCCCTGTTTAGTACTGCTTGTTCATCCACTGTAAGTGTATGATCACTCAGATTAACAACTAAATTGTTGTTTCAGTGCTGGTCCCTGCTTGTAGAGGGCCTTTCATCTTGCTGTGTGTGCTCTGTGGTGATGGTGGAGGGCTCCAGTGCACTTGTGCCTGCTGTCCTCATCTCCTTCCTCTGGAGCATCCGCGGCCAGATCCTAAAGAAGACTGGTTTGTTAGGAATTGGGGTTGTGGTTGGTAAGGCAGAATTTGTGGTTGAAAGGGTGGATTGGGAAAGCCCCATGCGGCTGGAGGCCACCATTGTGCTTGATGGGGAACTTGTGGACTATTTCTCCAATGCGATTTGTTATTTCGTCCCTGACCTCTGTTCTGTTGTCCACTAGGATTTGAAGAATCTGAGTCACTTGACCAGTCATCTGTGCCAGAAGAGGAATAGTTTGAGCCATAGTGTTTGCCCTCTCTGTAGAATTCCGGTGGTATAAAATTATCACTGCTGTATGGATACACCTTTTCAAGGGAAAAACGTGCCTGGTCTTAAATTTATCGACTTGTTAGACTCCTCTAAATTTCTTTTGTATAGAGTGGCAGATATGATGGTTTTGATTTGTCCCTCTAGTGTCTGGATTTCAATTAAGATTGTATCAGCCACACACTTGGCTGTGCTGATGATTAAAATAAGCCAATCGTGCATGCATCGCCACCCGATGAGAGACCAATCTTTTTGACGTGGGTCCCGTGCTCTCCATGCCACTGGAGTCAAGCTATCCTGGCTGATGAGGGCTGAAAGCCTGACACCTGCCCTAGGATGCTTGTTTCTAGTTCAGGGAGGACCTGGCCTGGCAGTTCGGGCTGGACTGTTCCCATTGGGTGCAGGGCCAAGAGTGATTTGCATATGGCTGGGTCCAAACTGGAATGGCTCGGTGAGCAAAAAATTGATGGATTTAGGCCCAGATCTCTGTACTGGGGTGAATGTATGACATTGTTCTGCATTCTGTCCATCAATTGTTCTTTTTGCATTTGTCACCCCTTCCACAAGTGGCACATCCACATACAAAGTAGTTCCTTTCAGTGCCAGGGAGTTAGTTCTGTGGAATTCTCTGTGTTTTTTTAGATCAGAAAATATTTTTTTTGCCTGTAGCAAAAAAATTTTTTTTTAATGAATGAGGACTTGCCAGTTGCTTGAACAGTAACATTTTGCACAAATAAAGGCAAAACGAAACAAAGCTGGTGGTAACCGCCAGACCCATTGGCTTTGCCAGTTCTTGTTTTGGTTGTATTTGTCATCAATCAGCAAACACTGCCATGAATCACATAAAGAGCCATTTAGGTTTTTATTATAAATCTTATGCCCACAAATAAGAGGCCTAAATAGCCCTGTAAAAACATTAGAGCATTAACTAGGCTTTAACACCCCTGAGGCATGCATAATAGCACATCTTCTCTGCATACTTAAGCAGCCTCTGAAAGCAAATACGTCTGGAAAATCGATGATTTCCTCATTGAGCCAATGAGAAACTTCAATTTTGGACACGGTTTCCATGAAGCATATAGGTACCAATTAAGAGTGGCCTATTCTAGTCCCTTCATGCTCTTGTCTTACCTTTAGCAGGGGAAATGGTACTCTTGGAGGCTAGGAAATTTATGGGGAATTTAAAATTTAGAGGAATTACATGCAAGATGTACATAAGTCTTATGTTTTCCTCGGACGTTCCACCCTTGAACTGCATTTGCAGCAAGTGAAATGCCATTCACCAGTGTTGCTCCTGCTAAACTTATAATTCTAATAGCAATGGTTACTACCCTTACCTGGTCCTTTGGAAATAATGGGTAACTAGTAATAATTTAGAAAAACCTTCTACTGGAGAGAGAAATGACTTTCTTTTATCATTGTGCTATTTAGTTAATTAGTTAATGTTACAATCAATTTCTTCTTTGCCTTTCTTAAGGCAGCAGGAATGAAAATAAATCCCTATGTGTCTAATAGATGAACATTCTGGAACAAAAAAATAAAAATGTTGCAATTATTAACTTATGCTGTGATTATAACAATAGTTGAAATTGGTGTTACCAACAGGAATTTACTAATGGAATTCTTGCTATCACTATTTAATCCCAAATAATGGGTCTTACTGAGCGGACCAGATATTACTGAGTTGAATTTTAATAAAATATAACAAATACACTTAATTAAAAAAATAAACACACAAACCTATTTATTTATACATATATATATTTACTTTAACACAATGAATACACTATTATTTTTAATTTATGTTAAAAGTTCAAAGTTATATAACAAATAAAAATATATATCAATGATTTAAAATATAAAAAAACAACAATCTATAATAAATTAAAAATTAAACTATAAAAAATGTTTAAAGTTACATTTCACAATACAGTCAGTGCAACAGTAGGGAAAGTATTTGATAGCGGAGGGGTAAAATTTACTATTCTCACTCCAGTGAGTGCAAAAGTAGGGAAAGTGTTGGATAGCGGAAGGGTAAAATTTACTATTCCCACTCCAGTGAGTGCAACAGTAGGGAAAGTGTTGAATAGCGGGGGAGGGGGGGTAAAAATTACTATTCCAACTACAATTAGTGCAACAGTAGGGAAAGGGTTGGATAGCGGAGAGGCAAAAATTACTATTCACACTCCAACAATTAAAAAATTATATATATTAAAAATTAGGAACAATTATAAAAATAAATAAATAGCATTTTAAAAATTGAAAAAATAAATCTATTAAACATATAAAAAGAAAATATATTATAATAATTACATATAGCAAATACATAAAAATATTATATAAAATTAAATAATAAATAAACTAGAAATTATTTACAAAAACATTATTTAAAGCATAAACATATTTATATTATTTCCTACACTATAACACCACATCAATAACAACACACTTCAACATTTTAAATTAAATTATTTCCATAATTGGAATAATTAATCATTAATAATCCATCAAAAATACACCTAAATTTAACTATAAAATAATAAAACACATAAAACTTATTTTTAAATTAAAAACGATTACTATTAATAAGTAATTATAAAGTAATTAAAATGCATTTAATGCCCACACTTCACCCCTTGAAAAGTAAAAAGAACACGGAAATAAATAAACAATTACCCAAAACAAATATCAAATAATTAAAAAGCACCTACATATTAATTAATTAAACACAAATTACTTCTCATCCATTCCCCTTATAAACACCACAACACATCCCTAAAATGCACTACACAATTCCCATAATACATTTTGAATTAATTTAATGAATATCCAATAACAAATAAGTCATTATTACACAATTACCATAATGAATTATCAATTAATTAATTAAAATTAATTAACAACCAATTATTAATTCATCAATTGAAAATAGATTACTTTTCACCTTTTACACCTATAAACAAACACCAAAACACACTCCTACAATTACCATAATTAATTACGAATTAAACAATTATTATTACTTAACAACATATTATTAATTCATTAATAATACATTACTTTACACATTTAACACTATAACACTAGAACATCTCAATTAAACAAATATTAATAAATACAAAATAATTAATTGATTAAATATAATTAAATTACTTCCCACCCCGTTACCCCGTAAACCCACAACCCGCTATGGAACTAAAAAGACAAATTCAAATAAAAAAAAATAATAATAACTAATAAAAATGTAACACATAAATTAAAAAGACAAAAAATTCTTATACAAAAAGACATACATCACGTACATTTAAAACATGTACTAAAATACATAACACTAAAAAACTATATTATTGCAAACGATATCAAACACTTTTAAAATCGATATTACTTACCTTAATCCGATATTCTGGACCACAATATTCTTGCTGTCGATATTTCTGAACCACAATATTTCTGAATCGATATTTATGCAACTCAATATTTTAAACGTGATATTCTGTCTGCACACCAACCTGCTGCTAGCGCCAGTATAATAATTTGAGGATTATGATCGCTTTCCAATCTCGAGATGACACAATATCCACCAGTTCCAGACACTAAGGAGCCGATTCCGATCCGTTAAAAAAAAATTCCGTATGACCCGTACCCGTATTTTTTTACGTACGAATCGAACAAGTCCCGTAAAAACGGCGAAGTACGATTCGTACGTGTGAAATACATACGAATCGCTTCGGGAAAAGTCTACAAGATGTCCACGGACAGTTTTACATACAAATTTTAAAACTGAAGTCCGAGCGCGCAAGTACGATCCGTACCGCCCGTCTGAGAACACAAGCACATGGAAAAGGCCCCGTATGGAGCGAACGTTGTACGATCCCTACCCCGAGTACACTTGTGCCAGGGGTACGAGTCGTACGGCCCCCCCAGCCTCCCCCCCTCCCGCGTACGTCTGCACCGTACCCCCCGCTCCCCCCAGTAAGTACGGACCGTCCCCCCCACCCGCATATGTCTGCACCGTACCCCAGGCATACCCCAATCCTCACGTATGTACGGACCGTACATATGCGAGGATTGGGGTACACCTGGGGTACGGTGCGGACATACGCGGGTGAGCGGGTGGGCGGGTACGGTCCATACATATGGGGAGTGGGGGGTACGGTGCAGACATATGCCCCATACATATGCACTGTTGGCCTATGTACGGTGCGTACCCCAACAGCGCGTATGTACGCACCGTACATAGGCAATGTTGGGGTACGCACCGTACATGATGACACGTACGATGTGGGTGATGGCGTGTACGTCGCATATCGGGCCCCTTTTTCGTCATGCATCGCAGCGTACTTAGCTTTTCCGGCACTTTTTGGCCCCCGTAAAAATATAGCCGTGCGGAGTGCTGTAGGTACGAATCGTACTTGCTGGTCCGTAAAACGCTGCCTGACTCCGTGCGGACGTCACGTACGCGCTGTCTAGGATCAGAATTGTATGTCTTTTTTAGCCGTACGGTGTTTTTTACGATTCGTACGGAAATTGTATTTCTGTACGAATCGTACTTGCTGGTTTGTAAGGTGGAATTCCCGGGTACGAGTCGTACGGAGAAAAGCTCCATACGACCATTTGTACCCGGGTTTTACAGGATCGGAATCGGTACCCAAGGGGGTAATTACGATGGTGGGTGGACTTGAGTCTGCCAGCCATCGTAGCGGTGCCTGGGACTGCCCGCCTGTAAGGTGGCAGTCCCGCATTCCACATTAGTATATGACCGCCACCAAGGCGGTCGCACCCTAGCACTTTAACATTGTGAAATTGCCATTCCGTGCATTTCCCTGCACTATGTTGCAGTCACCACGTGGTGCCTGCCACTTAGGGGCCGATTCTGATTCTGGCCACAAAACGAACGGACCGTCACGGACCCAGACCGAATACCGACTGACACGGACCAGCACCGTACGACCCGTGCAGGACGATGCAACGCGTGTGAATTACAACCGACACGTACGGAATACAAGCCGTACGACTGAGCCATACAGAAAATAGTGATCCGGCCGGAAAACCAACGCGATTATCACCGACCGACACGAACTCAGAATGAACCCGACCGACCCGTACCCGTGATGTACAATTCGCGCAGCACGATGCAATGCATGTAAAACCAGACGACTCGCACGGAGACCAAGCCGCACGACCGACACACACAGACAACCCGGCACACAAGCAATAGAGACTGCCGCGACCGACGCGTACCAAACACAGTAGATAGGCAGTGTGAACGAGGCGGAGAAGGCCGCACGAGACAACAGCAGCGTCCGTTTCCGTCACATGAACGTCTCCTTTATGCCTATAAAACCCAAAAGAAAAAAGACAAAAAAAGGACCAAACAAGCAATGACAAAGACTATAAATACCAAAGAAAACAACATGGGACAAAGACACACTCACAACTCCAACTATATAAAGGACTACAATCAATACCATCATCCCTTGCAAACAGGAGACACAGCAAGCAGCAAACACCAGTACACAGTAACCACAGACACACTCACAACTCCCCATCACACAACTCACACGCCATCAGCACCTCATACAAAAGCACACACACATACACCCAGCAAAACCAACACCAAACCACCCTCGCTTGCACCCTCACAAACACATCCCTCACCACCACCACCCATCACCATGCCCCCAAAGAAGAATCCAAAGTTCACAGATAGTGAGTTAGAAAAGCTGGTAGACGAGATTATCAGAGTAGAGCCACATTTGTTTGGTACATTGGTCCAAAGGACCCCCATCTTACAGAAAACCAAGATGTGGGTGAGGATTGTGGACAAGGTGAAAGCCCAAGCACCAGCAAGGCGCACAAAGGACGATATCCAGAACAGGTGGTATGACGTGCGCAGGAGGGTCAAGAAACTCATCGAAAAATATCACGCCCTGAGTCAGTGCACTGGCGGTGGCCCTCCTGCCAAACCAGTCTACTTCAGGACCTGGGAGGAGAAGGTGCGGTACATCCTACCACCAGAGAGCATCCATGGCCTAACAGACATCCCAGAGCCTGGTGAGTACACAAACAACATACCCAAGATTGTGTGGCAAGGGGTCAGTGAAACCATGCACCGCAAACAAAGCTACACTAACCAATAGATAATCAGCCCAAGGTGTGTATGCCAGTCTGACAAACACAATACCTGCCACCTCATAGTGACTGGGAACTGTGGAATAGTGGGGATGCAGGTGAAGTGAGTGTATCCAAAAGCATGATGGGGCCTGTAGTCACAGATAATGCTCCCCCTCCTGATTGGCCCATCAAGACCTCTCTGAATCATGCCCACATCACAGGGAGTAGAAAATGACTGACAAGATGGCTGACACTGTGTCCTGCTGTGGGGAGCACAAGTCCCTGGTAGGGCATGTGTGCAAATCAGAAGCAGGACACCACTGACTGACATCCTGAAAGACAACTTGCACGCCCTACAATGGAAGCACATTTCATGATGGGAAGGAGGACTGACAGCCCTGACCATACTTACCAGCATGGGGAGACACCCCCCCAACCCAAACTCCACACAACTCACTGGGTACAATGCATTGACACACACCTTATTGAAAAATCAGCAAAAGATACCCCGTACTGGGTGCTGCTGTGTGAAACACAGGGGCTCACTTTGGACTTGTAGCCAAACACCAGGATTTCACAGTCAGCCATCTTGCCACTGCTGTCACAACCCCTCACAGGGAAGCAGTCAAGAGGGAGGAAGTATGGGCATTCTGGGAAGGGGGTGTAGCCAAGAGTATGATGGGACTTGCAGTCACAGACAATCTACACCCACCCACATGGCCCAGCAAGATCAAACTGAACCATACTCGCCTCACAGGGAGTGGGAAGGGACTGACAAGATGTCTGACACTGGGCTCTGTGTGGGAAGCACAAGGCTATGCTGGGAAATGGCCAACAACAATATCAAGTCAAGTCAAGTCAAAGTGGCTTTATTTCGATATGAAAATATCTTTAAAAGTATTACAGAAATAAAAACAGAGTTAATTAAAATCTATAAAATCATGAACAGTAAGTGGCTAAAAAAGGTCAAGTCACAAAGACCATAATTAAACAATTAGTAAAAGCCATTTTGTCCTAATAAGCCACGCCCAGCTTAAGTATTTGGCTAAGCCACACACATACAGCGGCCGAGTATCTGAACTCAAAATTATAAGGGCCACGCTGCATTGTCGAGTACCCAACTCCCTGCACAGAGGCTTTAGCCACCTGGAGCGAGACAAGCTGGGAAAAAGCAGTGTACAGGCAGGCATCTGTTCGAAAAGTAGAAAAAGTGATGTTTGTGAACCATCAATGCATGTAGAAACATAACTCACATTGTGTGTCTCTTCGAAACACAGGTGGTGCTGGGCACCCAGCACCAAATTATGAGGATACCCAGTCCCAGACTCTGACGGACACTGAGCTCTCTGGTCTGACTCTCTCACTGTCCTCTTCGGATGACGACGACCAACCTGGCCATTCCGGTGTGAGCCATCATGCAGCACCAGCAGCATCAACATCTGCCCCCCCTGTTCCCACGCCTCCAGCATCTGGACACCGACAGGGCACCCCTGCCAACACGGACAGACCAAGGTCAATCAACACCCACAGCATAGGGACACAGGACCCCCTGGAAGCTACAGCAAACACCACCAGCAACACCACCCAAGGGGTAACAGTGTCACCTGTGCATCCCGCTGCTGGTCCTGCCCGTGTGGATAGGGTTGCTGGGAGAAGTGGGAGGCAGAGGGCACGCCTTTCAGAGGGGTCTGGACTGCATGATGACTCCCACCTGGCACTCATCTTAGATGCGTACCAGGATAGCACCGGAGGATTTAGCCAGGTAGTGGGGATCCTCAAGGACATGCAACATGAGCAGGTCGCCCACCATGCCCGCATGAAGGCCAAGTGGGATGCCATTACTGCGGTGCATCGGGACATACTCCAATGCCTCCGCCAGATCAACACCAACCTGTCCACACCTCCCTGTGTGGCCACAACATCTGTCTCAACACCATCTGCCAGCGCCACAGGGAGGGAGGAGGACTCTGGCGGAGGGTCCCCTGCACAGCAGAGGCCTGCACCTGAGGATCCCCCCCCGGAAGAAGAGAGGTTGTCCGAAGAAGGACATGTGAGAGGCAGCTGTCCCAGCACATCCCCCAGGGCCTCTAAACCTGTTCTGGACAATGTTCTTTGTGCGCAACCCGTTCACCTTGTCCAATCGCTCACAACTCGCGCACATGACATGGAGGGTTCATGTTGGGCCAATGTAGCGGATGACTGTGGACTTTACTCTGGACATTTCATCTACCGGCACTTCCAACTCCAATGTGAACTTTGTATTCCCAAACCAATGTACAGCCCCCTCCCTCCTGTGCACTTCCCACACACATGTTTGTAAATAAATTCACCAGTACACCATACTTGCCTCTGTTGTGATTCCAACTTCTCATGTTTAGGGAGATGTCGATCTGCTACACAACACAGTGCATGCCAAATACTGCAACAATGTGACCAAAGTAAGGTGAGTCATGGTGATGTGACACATGTGAGGGAGACACACCACTATGGCAACACAAAACATACTCACCATGACCATGTTACTCATCACACACAATGATGTTGACCTGAAACCCATTGGCATGCACAGACACAACACCAACCCCAGTCAGTGGTAACAAGTCCACAGGTGAGGTAAGCAGATGTTACTCAGATGTGGGAAGACAAGCAACACACATAACAAAGCGTAGCACAGGTTCATTACACATCAGCAACACGTTTATTCCACAATAGTTGCACGGTAATTCTAAGTAACAGTGGACACACGCTCTCAATGTGTTGGAGAATGGAAGTCCAGGGATGTGTGGTACATCAGTTGATGGGAATTGTCAACTTCCACACTGGTGTTGGCTTCTGGGTGTTGGGGGTCAGTGTTGACCACACAACAGGCAAAGTACCCTGGGAAGGACAGACAAGATACAGTCAAAAGCACAGAAGAACAGGAGAGAAATGCAATACACATGCACAAAATATGTAGTAGTAAATAGCTTTATTCGATAAAAACATATCATAAAAGCATTTTTCACATTTTTTTTAAAAAAAGAAACATTTTTAACAACAATCATCAACACAAAAACATTTCATATCCGGAACAGCATGTTGGGTAGGGGGGGTCGTTCACTGGATTAACAGTTTTCTTGCAGTTCTTAGACGCCAAGCCCAACCCAAAAATTTGGCCATACAAGTGGAAAAGAAGGGTCTAGCATCTGTACGTAAAATACGCAGGGCTTCCAAGTGAGAACGAGTTCCCAGACACCTGCAAAGGGGCTTCAACCACCTACGTCTCGGGGCTACATAGACACTACATTCGAACAACATGTGGGACACAGACTCTACCCTTAGATCACAAAAGGGGCAATAGGGTACAGTTTGAGCGGGCGGTTTCCAAGTGGACATGAACTCACATAATGGAAGCACCCCCACCCTAAACTTAATGTACAGTGCTCTGTCCCATGAGCTCTGAATGGTGTCTAGATAAGGTTCCCTTAACGGTGACTCTTTGACCGACAGAAACAGAACTACAGATTTACAATGATTTGTACTTCGGGCCCTCTCATTGTCTACCCATGCCCAATAAACCTTCTTTAGCTGTTGTTTCGGGGGTGCAGATTTATTGGCCCAAGCCTCTCCTAGGCCTAATTTGTAGAGCAGCTTTTTTACCTCCCTAAGCCAGATGATCTTATGTGAACCCGGTAATGACAAAATGTCATTCAAAGCTTCTGCGTAGCTTCTTAATTCCTGCACATTCCAGATTCTGGACCATAACAAAAGTGGGCGTAGTTTCGCTTGGTCGCAGATTGCCCGGGTACCTGCATCTAGCAGCAATGGGATTGTTGGCGTGCTGTGGGGCAAACCCATTAGGTCTTTATGGAAGTTGTTCTCAAGGTGGGCCAGAGTGTCAACTCTATGAGTGCCCCACAGCTCAGCACCGTAAAGTGCCGCGCTTACAACCCTAGCCCTATAGATATCTAGGGGAGCCCCAATAGGTTTTGATGATGAGGCTCGCTGTTCCTTGAGCAACGCACCTGCCACCCTTTTGTGAGTAAGGAAGATTTTTTGGTGGTGTGCCTTCCAGCTCATGGTGTCACTGATGCGTATACCCAGGTAGTCAAATTCTTTGACGCGATCAAGTGGGACAGAATCTAGGACCGGGGGATAGACAGATTTTTTGGGCGGGTTAAGGACTAAAAACTTAGTTTTGCCTATGTTTATGGCCAAACCCCTTCCTTCACAGAAGGTTTGAAAGCTGGAAAGCAACGATTGGATGCCCATTGGTGATTTTGAAATTAGGAGGGTATCGTCCGCGAACAAGAGCGTTGGGATTTTCCTTCCAGCCAGGGTGGGTGCATCTGATGGTTGTTGTAGAAGTTGCTCCACCACTCCGTTAATATAAAGAGAAAACAGAGTGGGGGCAAGCACACACCCCTGGCGAACGCCTCTGTCCACGGGGATACGAGATGTTTTCTCTCCCTGTGCACCCCATCTAATTTGGGCGAAATTCCTATCGTGAAATTTTACGAGCAGCGACAGCAAATAGGGAGGGAGGCCTAACCCATCGAGGACGTTCCATAAAAGCGCGCGTGGTACCAGGTCGAAGGCAGTCCGCAAGTCAATGAAGACTAAATACAGACTGCCCCCTCCCAGCACCACCACTTTCCAATAGATCATTAGAAGGCAGAACGTCTGCTCGATTGTGCCTGTTCCTGTTCTGAAGCCCGCTTGAAGATCTGACAGGATGTGGTTTCCATCTGCCCACTCGATGATCCTGCCCAATACCACCTTCCCTGCTACCTTTTGAGAAGAGTCCAATAAACTAATTGGACGGTAGTTCGCTGGGTCGTCCCTAGAACCTTTTTTAAAAATAGGTACGACCTCAGCACCCCTCCATGAGTCAGGAAAGACTCCACCCAACATAACTTCATTCAAAAGCGAGGCAATTAATCTACTCCAAAAGGATGGGTAATTCTTGATTAGGTGTCCTGGGATTCCGTCAGGACCCGCTGCTTTGTTCGAGACAATACATTGGATTGCTCTCTCTACTTCTAAGCTGGTGAATAGGCCATCATAGCACGGGAGGTTGATTGTAGAATTAGGCAATAAACCCGTGGGTGGGCAAGCTAGCTGGGGGGGGCCTGGAGGAGCGGAGTACAGTTGTGAAAAGTGGTCGAACCATACGCCCCCTGTAATGTTACAAGTTAGCTGCTGGTCAATGGGCTTTTCCCTAGATCTTAATAGGTCCCAGAACCTCTTGGCGTCCTTCCTAGTGCTAGCCTCTACTAAATCTCCCCAAAAGTTGAAATCATAAACCTGTTTAGCTTCAAATATGGTTTTTTTGTAAAATTTTCTAGCAGCCCTAATAGCAACTGCGTCTTTGGACTTTAATGTCACAACAAGTTCCTTCTTAGCTTCACGACATTTTGCAGTATACCACTTGTCTGACTGTTTAGGCAAGGTTTTCGAGGGACCCCTACGAGTGGTTTGGGGAACAATAAATAAGTCACTCAGTGCCAATACAGTCTCAGTAAATAGAGGTAAGATCTTGTTATCGGTTAAACTTAAAGTGTTCATCCGGGGCTCCACCTCTTCCAAAATAGTCCCGGCTTGGGCCATCCTTGTGTCATCGGCTAAGACTTTTGCCCACTTTAAACGCCTGCTGCAGTTTGCGGGGACTAATTCGTGGGAGGATTTCCACTTATGACCGGGTGGGCCTTGACTTCCAGCCTGCCAAGGAGATGAAATAGATAGCGATAAGGGGTTGTGGTCGCTATCGCCCGACACTATAACCTCCATATCTAGGTGATGTTGCCAGAGGTTGTAATTAAGCATGATATAATCAATCCTAGACGTATGGTCTTGCCTGTTATAAGTGTGAGCACCCATATGGTCAGATTTGGATCGGCCATTTGTCGGTCGCAAATTATGCTCCATACAGAGGGCATTGATCTCTATTGCGTTTTGCGACCATTTGGGAATCGGGTCAAGATTCAAAATAGGAATACCTCTCCTGGTGTCCTCCTCAAAAGTGTCCAAGATATCTTCGCTGGCCAAGGGCTCAAAACAGCAGTTGAGGTCGCCTGCAAGCATTATATGGGAGTCTGCATTGCAGGCAGCCAGGTTGCGGTTTAGGCCTGTGGGAGGTAGATGGGATACACCGCCTTTGGCACCCCTCAGGTAGATGTTGAAGACTTCCATACTTCTTCCCCCTTTGTGTGTTATCGTTAGCCACTGGAGATCCGATGATTGGGTGTTTCTTTCTTTTACCCTGAAGCCCAGAGCAATACAAATCCATATAATAAGGCCGCCTGACGGGCGACCTTTGGATCCTTGTTCCTGGACTGCGGGGATAAAAAAGGTGGAGAATCCCACTCGGTGTCTTGGCTCCAAACACCAGGTTTCCTGAAAGAGGCAGATGTGAAAGGGTTCCAGAAAGTCGTTCCATTCGGGGATGTCAAAGTTACGACCAAGACCAGCCACATTCCAAGATAGAATTTTTAAGACAGAGTCAGCTTTTGCAGAGACCTTGATGGGGTCAATAGGCATAGGCAAAGGAGAAACAGTCGCACCCACAAGTTTTGGAGACCTCACAAGTGGCTCGATTTGCTGGAGATTGGAGGTCGCATAGGGGGCAAGGCAGGTAGAATCCGACTGTTCAAGAGAAGTAGATGCAGGGGGGGTCATGCAGAGCAAGTTTGACCAATCTTCCCTGCTACAATTTACTGTTATGTCCAATGACAATGTCACCCCATCAACCCTTGCATTGTTGGATCGTCCTACTCGGCTTATTACAGGCTCAGGGGCAGGACAATCAATGGAATGATGCCTTTGCGAAGTTAAGAATTCCCTTCGGGGTTGTTTGGGTGATTGCACAGGGAGTCAATCCACCTCCTCTAAGCCACCAAATCTATTATAAGTAGAGAGACCATTCCAATGTAGGAGGGTCTCCCGGTGGCACCGGGACCTATTCGGCCGTTGGTGGTGTTGGACCAATGACCAATTATCCCCCTGGTTACAGTTAGGTCGGGGAGGATAAAAAAAGGATAGTGGTTTGGGTTTGACTAAGGAGTCATCATTACTGGGCCAACTACAGATGTGGTGCGCCGTGTGTGGGTCTTCGAAGGTCACTACTATGCAGTCCCCCGGACTGGATTTCAGCGTTGGCCCTACCCAGGGGGTTCTGCGAACCATCAGTACGCGGCTTCTTCTACCATTGGGGATTGGTCTGTTGACATTTAACCAGTGCATTATTTTATTTTTCAGCGACCAGTGATTTTCAAATTGGCCATTACCTATCATGGGAACACCCGTCAAAACAACCACATAGTCGTTTGCCTCTGGGGGAAGGTCAATATAGCCACCTCTAAAATTATCTTTGACTGGGGAAACCTGGGTTTCACTGGGAATCGGTCTATTTAGTGTTTCGTGTTTGGGATATTGCAGGTTACGTGTGGGTCCTCGTGGGGGAGCCTTTGGTTTAACGCGAGCTTGCTCCACCGTAACCGTCCTTGGTTTGGGTACAGGTTTTATTGTTGGTGGTACTGAAGAGGAAGCTAGATTGGTTTGGGGTGCGGTAGGTTGTGGCGTTGAGTCAGCTGCAATAATGCCCTGGTTTTCCAGACTTTTCAACCCAAGAGTGGCCAGAGCAATAATGCTCTTCTCCATTTCTAACAAGTTATTTTCTATCCTTGATAGTCTTAGGTCTAGAGGTGACAAAAGTTTTTTAAGTGTGTCCCAAACCACCTCTATAAATTCTTTATTATTATTGGTTAACCCGTCTACTTCGGGGTCCACACCTGCTGGGGTATTAAGGAGGGGAATAGATGGATTTTTTCCCTGCCCCTCACTACATGACTGGGTATTAGGGGTATTCTCTACTCCAGCATTGGATGCTGTGATGTTGGTCATTGGCAGATCTTTTGGAACAGCAATTTTCGCTTTCTTGCGGAAATAAGCTGAGCGAGAATTGCGTTTCCTCTTCGGTTGTTTGCCACTGGGGATATTATTAGACAGGTTCGGGAGAGATACAATGGGGACAGGGATGTGCACACTAAGAGGTGTCGATGGGGTTTCCTCATCCTTACTTCCTGAGGCAAGTTGGGGAATAGCCGGGGTCGGTGAATGGTGAACATCTACCTGAGTGACTATACAATGTGGGCGGGCTGGGCGCTCAGGGGTGACAGAAGTGGCTATGTGGCCTAGGGAGGATTTCTTGGAAAGTGCAATTACTTGGGGCACTCTTCTGGCGGCATCTAGTTCTAGCGAGACCCGGGATTGGAGCTTGGATATCTCTTCGTCTATGGCTATGTTGGTGCGGGTTATAAATTCATCCATGGGGCCACTGATTTGTGACCCACGTTTAGAAGACTTGCTACGGGTTACCCTTGGATCCATAGCGCTAAAGCACTATGACAAAGGTAGATCTATTTCCCCTCAGTTATTGATTTAGCTTCCAAAAATATCAAGCCAAAAGGGGTGGGCCAGTCCAGTCCTCTCAGTCCTCGAACGGCCTCAAACGGCCCGCTCTTTGCCCGGTCTTAGCCCCGGACGCTCCCGCGCGCTCCCGCGCAGCGTCTCTCTCCGATATTTATGGGCCAAAGACCAATGGGGTGTGTTGTAAGAAGTTGGGGGCGGGGCGTTCAGGGAGAGCGGGGCCAGGTGACTCAGCCTCCGGGACCGGGACTCCTGGGAAGGTGAGTCCCGGTTCGCGCTCGCAGCCCTGAAGCCTCACACGCCCCCACAGAGCAGCCAGGCAGGAGACCACAAGCAGGCGGTGAAGGTGAGGAGATTCCGCAGCGGGACCCGCGAAGCGGGTTCCGCAAGTCGTGGGTTTAAGCAGCCCTTACACACAAGCAGCGCCGGCCAGGTCCAACAAACAGCATCCCACCCACAAAATATGTTACAAGACACCTACACAAACACTAGTTAGCAGTACTACCCTATTGTGGAGTACACACCACCTGAATGGTCACATCACAGCACGCATCCAGTCAAGTGGCACACAGACACACTCAGACAGCAACAGAGGTGGCACAACACATTCAAGGCTACCTCCATACATTCACAACAACCCTGGAAACTCACATTCAGGTGAAGAAGTTGTTGATGAGCTGTGAGCGGACGTCACCATCATCTTCATCATCACTGGCATCTTGGCCCAGGCCGGGATCCTCCACAGGTGTCGGGGGTTGGTCATCATCATTGTCATCCTGGATGAGAGGCACCTCTTTCCACACCACCATGTTGTGTAGCATGCAGCAGACAAGGATTATTTTGCACACCTTTGCAGGCTTATTTGGGAGGGCCCCTCCGGTCTTGTCCAGGCAGCAAAAACGGCTTTTCAGGAGGCCGAATGTCCGCTCAATCACCCTCCTGCTCTGACCATGTGCCTCATTGTAGCGCAGCTCGGCCGGTGTCACAGGGTTCCTGAGGAGTGTCAGCAACCACGGCATGTTGGGGTATCCAGAGTCACCTACACACACAAAAATGAACAAGTAGCTGAGTTTTGTAGGAGTGCGGAATAGTGTGCGGTAGGTGTCTGACTTAACGCCTGCGCCGTCGGCGTCCGTTCCTGAGCCGGTCATAAAAGTAGAGTACTGGTATGACCTGCGTGATGGGATTCATGATGTGTTCATGTCGTACACGCTGCTTGTTGCTCCGTCTCGTACCCGCTGCAAGCTGGTCCGTCTCGTAGCCATGTTTTGAGTTGTGGCGCGAATCGTAGCTGATATGCTTGGTTTCCGGATGCTGTGACGTCCCGTACGTGGCGACCCGTCCAGAGCGTAGGAAGTACGCATCATACTTGTCATGCCGGAAACTGCTATGGATACTGCTTCTCGGTTCAGTCGCATGGTAAGGCTACGGGCAGCTGTCCAACAGGAATTGGTCCCTAAGTGTGGGGAAATACAGGGGGCTACCATGGGTTCCCTCCAGTGCACCACCACCTCCCCCTAACACAAGGAGGGCCCGCACCTGGCCCCCCCAAACCAATCCCCACCAGCCTTTCCATGGCGGTTCTACTGCCATGGAAAGACTGGCTGAGGCCAGCATTGTAATTTGGCGGACGGTGCCTGCTTGGCACTGCCACCATTTTACAGCTGCCGACCGCTCTGCCAGGCAATCGGAACGATTGACTGTGGCTCATCTGTGGCAGGCAGTCTTTGCACCTGCCATGGTTACTGTCCAATTCACCCGCAATCCAAATTTGGTGGGGAGAAAATTGCTGTCCGATGGCGGAGGGCCTGCCACCACACGCTGGAGGTGGCGGGCCCTCTGCTATCGTAATCATGCCCCAAGTCCTTTGAAATGATAGTGTAATCAATTATAGAATGGTGCTTTGAATTATTGTAAGTTGACACACTTTTCAAATTAGGTAGTCGTTGTTCTTGCGATATTGTTAGTCCAAATGTTTGCAGTTATGCACAGCACGACTGTATTATGTCACTTTTTGAATTATCCAAAAGAATTTCTAATGGCCTTGTGCATATAAGTCTTCTGAGATAATTAGACTGGCTCTTGGATGTCCTTCAGGATAGTCTTGTCATGTATACCCCATTTTACATACATTATGCAATCCACACGAGAATAAGTATTCTAAACAGATGACCTTTTACCTAGTAGCTTGCTCCTGTCCCGTCTCGTCAACACCAGGCTCTTGGTTCTCTATCATAATCCCTGTACCTGAAGTACATAAACATGTCCTCATGCACGGTATAATTATTCTGTATAAGTGTCACCAGCTTTTTCATTTGTTTGGAAAAACATTCATCATTGTTTTCAAAACATATTGATTGTAGAAGAAACCCTGGAGTGACCACTGTAGTATAAAAGACCCTCACTCCCCTCTACAAATTAGAGGAGAATTCCTTCCAAGCTGACACGAGGTCCTGCATGCTGAATCTTTGACACGCAGCAGTCTGACATACCTTGCAGGGTGTCATCCTTGAAGCAGAGATGGGGTCCTTCATTCCAAACCATCATCTGAGGGGACTGGTTCTTCCCTAGGGTTTTCTTGGCTGCCCATACATATACGCATATACATGCTACACATACAGATCTAGGCTAGGTACATTTAGGCAAATTACTTAGGGCACGCAATTTAGTGCTTCTGGCTGACCACTGCGTCGCGGGTCAGCTACGGTGTCGGGAAGACTCACAAAACAGTACCTTTGTAAATGCAGGGTGTCGGCGACCCCTCGTTGAGCTTCTGAAGCACATCACCTCAGGCGTCGGTTCCGGAGGTCGGTGCAGGAGTCGTCGGGCCCTTGAAGTCACACGCGTTGCAGATCTAACTCCTCACGGTTAAAGTCAGGACCGCTGGCGTCAGCAGGTATTGGGCGCTGTGGTGCGAAGTACAGCGGTGTGGTGTTCGGTGGCCTTAGGTCGCAGTGCGTTAGATGGCTCCACTCGGTTCTGGCAGGTCACAGTGCAAGCAGCGGCGTTGTTGTTGCTGAAGCGCTGTCATCATCTGATGAACTAGATTCGATGGTTTCAGCATCGGTAGGCCAAGGCTGCGGTGCGGGATGAGGTTGGTGCATTGTGCAACTTTACGAGCAGTACCCTCGAACCTCCACCCAAGCAGCGGAGTCGATTTTGGCATGGAGCGGCATCATCGGGGATACCAAGGCGTCGTCGTAAAGCAAGGCGGTGTGAGCAGCGGCTTGGTGGCGGCATCAGCAGGCGTCGTTGGTGAGACCAAGGTCACAGTGCGGCATTGCGGCAGTGCCCTCTGTGGTGCCTTCAAGACACAGAGTCGGCAGCGGCATCGTAGGCGTCGTTGGGTTGCTTTTTCTTCTGTTGCAGCACAAAACAAACAGTTCCCCGTGCTGAGGGCAGAAGAGCTTGAAGTCTTCGCTGTTCCTGAGACTTCTTGAACAGAGGGTAAGCTCTACCTCAAGCCCTTGGAGAAACTCCAAATAGTAAATTGCAAAAAGTTCAGTCCAGTCCTTTCACTGCCCAAGACAGAAGCAGCCACTGCAGGCCAACACAGCAAAGCACACAGCAAAGTGGTAGTTCCTCCTCACAGCTTTTCCAGCTCTTCTTCTTGGCAGTCTTCTTGGTCCAAAAGAGTTCTAAAATTCAGGGGTTTGGGCTCCACTTTTTATAGCCCAAAATCCTTTGTTCTCTCAGGCAGAGAGTGTCTGTGAACAGCCAGAATCCGTTCTTTCCTCTCTGGTGTGCCTTCCTGGCAGGAGGTGGGTACGGTATTGTCAGAGGCACACCAGGCCAATTCAGGTGCAAGAAAATCTCCTCCCCCTACTCTAAATGCAGTCCAGGTCTATTCAGCACTTCCCTGACCCAACTAGACTACCAGGAGCCACTCCTGTTTCCCAGCCCCTGCCATCCAAAACCTAGACAGTCAATCCACAAACCCAACAGAGGCCTGCTGGATGGCTGAGCAAGAAAATACCTACTTTCTAAAAGTGGTATTTTCAAACAAGAATGCAAAAATCACTGTTGGACCCGGCCTCGTGGCGTGGTCCTGACTTCCCTGGGGTTGGGCCCGTTCCCCGCCCTGGCCTCCACGGGCCACCCGTTCGAGCCGCACGAGGTCGCATACACCTCGGGGCTCCACCATTTTGTTGCCTGCCACGTGACCCGCCACACCAGTCCACCTGACTCCGCTCAACCCGGCCTCGGCCCCAGCGAGGCCCAGACATTGAGGCACCAAGAACTGGCCAGGGGAAATCACGTGAACACCTCATCGCCCTGGCGGAGGCCGGTATCAATGGGACCCCCAACCGTCCCCGCACACCAAGGTGCGATCGGCCTTCATCTCTCCTGGGCCCGGCGCCTCTCCTGCTGGGCGTCTGGCCGCTCCCAACCCGGCCTCTCCGCCCCTCCGGGCACAAGGGTCCGGACTTCAAAGGGCTCCAGGCCTATATCTGGGGCGTCCCCGCAACAGACCGGCAGTTGTATCCCGGAGTCGAGAGCCCTGCTGATCGAATCGCGGCCGACCCTACGGAGAAGAACTCTTGCTTGAATCCACCCCGAGCCCTGCAGACTGCGTCGCGGCTCCTTCCTGCTGAAACCTTGAAGCCCCCCGGAACATCGGGGCCCTGCTGACGCTGTCTCGGCCCAACCTCGCTGAATCCTCCCTCGGAGCCCTGCTGACGACGTCGCGGCTCGAGCTGAGCAGAAACCATCTTGAGAGCCCCGCTGACCTGGTCGCGGCTCTCCACGAACTGAACGCCAGAGCCCTGCTGACACCATCGCGGCTCGACCCCTCCGAGATCCGGAGGTCCTCCAGCTTGAGGATAAGAACTGGGCCCCAGGTACCCTCGTACTGAGCTCCTGCCAAAGACTGTCCCGCTACCCCTTCCCTTCTAAAGAGACATTGAGACTTTTGTGGATCCCCCGATCCTTTTCCTGTAAATATTGATCCCGTACCCTTTAAGTGTTGATAAAGATTTGCTCGTCTTGAGACAACCTCGAGTCCGGTGTAGTGGTGTTACTGTGCTAGTACATGATAGGAGAAGGATCTCCCTCAGAGGCTTCTCAGCGGCGCTCGGCTACTTTGTACAGTGTGGGGGCCCCTCTGGGTGGTCTCTCCGACTCCCCGAGGTCCGCCTTCCAACATTTGGTGGCCAGCGACAGGATCCGAGCCGAACGCAGTACGTACAAGCCAGTAACCCACTAGCTACCCATCCAAACAACCGGAAGTCATGAGCAACCAAGAGAACAACACGACCACGGAGTTCCAGCCCGAACGGTTGGAGGAATACACGCACAAAGAGTTGAAACAGTTCTGCAAAGACAAGGGCATTGCAACCACCGGCCTAGGTACCAAAGAAGAGATGCAGAAAGCCCTGAGGACCTGGCTAGAGGCCGAGGCAGGCCCCTCCCAGGAAGAAGGTCCCCTGCCCCTGACTGTGGCCACATCAACCGCACCGACTCCGGCAACCGGAGGAAGAAACAGCCTAGAAATCGGCCTCTCCGAAGAGGAGATACGAGAACGAGAGAAGGTCCGGAACCACGAACTAGAGCTCACACGACTACGGCTGGACGGCGAACTCCAGCTAGCAGAAAAGAAACTGGCCCTAGAGCAGCTACGGCTACAAGAGGAGATAGAAGAGAAGAGACGGCATCGAGAGTTGGAAGAAAAAAGACTGACCCTTGAGCACGAGCGAAGCCTCAAGGAGCTCGAGCTCAAGGCAAAGAAAGGGGGGACCGACACCCCCATCAATAAAGACTCCCTACTGCCTGCCGAAACCAAGGTACATATCCCTAAAGATGTCGTCAAGGAGTACTACAAAAATGACGACATCCAACAATGGTTCAAAGCATACGAGGTGGCCATGACCTCCCATCGGGTGCCCCGAAGGGACTGGGGCGCCGGCCTGTGGGGTCGGTTCCTTAGTGAAGGTCGAGACACACTGCTCCAGCTGCCAGAGGAGGTGATGACCTCCTACGACCACATGAAGGAGGCCCTGCTCACCCGCTACGGGCTAACCGCGGAAATGTACCACCAGCGGTTCAGAGACTGTAAGAAGATCCCGGGCACTACCTGGGTGGAATATGTGGACTTTTTCAGCCGGGCCCTAGAAGGATGGATCAAGGGTAGCAAGGTCACCACCTACGGGCAGCTGGTCGACCTCATTGTTTGGGAACATCTCTCCAACAATTGCTTCATGGAGCTAAGGCAACACCTCCTCGACAGCAAGATGACCAACCCACGTAAACTCGCCGTCGAGGCCGATCGATGGGTCAACACCCGCGTCCCCCGGAACTCGATGGGGGAGTACCAGAGGAACCCCCCCGGACCTCCACGCCAACGCGGTGGAGGGGGAGGGCCGAACAGGAATCAGGACCCCCCCGCCGGGGCCCCCAGGAGCCCGCCTCGAGGGCCGCCACCGCAACACCTCTCCCCGTGCCTAGCCCGAAGAGGGGCGACCCCAGCCAGAACCGGACCACGGCCCCCAGTGACCTGCTACGGCTGTCAACAAACCGGACACTATGCCAGCGATCCGGTCTGCCCCTGAACCGAAGAAGCTGGGCCGGCGGGCCCCCGCCCCGACAGCTGGTGGCCGCCGCCCTGGGGGAAGGAGAGGAAGAAGAAGAAATCCTCGACCGAGGAACCCCCGAATGGGAGCCGGCGGCCATGTCCCTGGTCTGCCTGGGCAGCCGAGAAATGGTGCCCCGCACACCAATCCCAAGCAACACCCAGAAATACCAGCAGCAGGTCACCATCAATGGCCGACGGGCCGAAGCCCTTCGTGACACCGGCGCCAGTGTCACCGCTGTCCGCTGCCACCTGGTGACCCCCGAACAAATCCTACCCAATGTGCTGTGCCCCGTCCGGACGGCCGACAACAGCGAAAGCCTGTGCCAGATGGCCCTGGTCCCCTTCGAGTGGGGAGGGGTGACAGGCCTACTAAAAGTGACTGTCCGGGACGACGCACCGGTGGACTGCCTCCTGGGGAACGACCTAGAGAGTTCCCCCTGGGCTCAAGTGGAGCGACGAGAGCACCTCCGAATGCTGGGACTATCTGAATGGGCCTGCGCCATCACCCGGTCCATGGCCGCCCAGGCCCCTCGCTCATCCCAGGTCCCCGGCACCGCCCAGCCCGGGGGGCTCGCACCAACCCCCGCCTGCAGCGAGGGGGAGGCGGCCACCGACACTGGACCGACTGAACCCTCCCCCGAAGAGATTGCTTCCCTAGGCGCCCTACCAGAACTTACACAATGGCGCCACGAAGGGGGCCCCTCGCGAGAACAGTTCCAGCAAGAACAGCAGTCCTGTCCCTCTCTCGAAGGGGTCCGACGACAAGCATCCGCACAAGCCAACGGTGACCAGACCGGCACCCACTGGGTCTACTGGGCCGAGGGCCTATTGTACAGTGAACAGAAAGTGGCAGAACTCGGGGCCAGCCGCGTGTTGGTGGTCCCTCTCCGCTTCCGGGAGTTCCTTCTCAACCTGGCACATGACGTGCCCCTCGCCGGACACCTGGGACAAGACAAAACGTACAGCCGTCTGGTGACCCCCTTCTACTGGCCCCGGATGCGAAAAGACGTGGACAACCACTGCCGGTCCTGTCAGACCTCTCAAGCCAGCGGGAAGACCGGGGGTCGGGTCAAGGCCCCCCTCCAGGCCTTTCCAGCCGTCAGCACCCCATTCGAACGGGTCGGGATCGACATTGTGGGGCCCCTGGACCCCCGGACCGCCCTGGGCCACCGCTTCATCCTGGTCCTCGTGGACCACGCCACCCGGTACCCGGAGGCTGTCCCGCTGAGAACTGTAACGGCCCCCGTGGTGGGCCGGGCCTTAATGGGAATCTTCTCCCGAGTGGGATTTCCCCGCGAAGTGGTGAGCGACCGGGGCACAAACTTCATCTCCAAATACATGCGGTCCCTGTGGCAGCAGTGCGGGGTCACGTACAAATTCACAACCCCCTATCACCCCCAGGGGAACGGGCTGGTAGAGCGCTTTAACCGAACCCTAAAGGGGATGATCCAGGGCTTGGAAGAGCCCCTCCGGCGGAGATGGGATGTCCTATTGCCATGCCTCCTGTTCGCCTACCGGGAAGTCCCGCAGAAGTCCCTGGGGTTCAGCCCGTTTGAACTCTTGTATGGACATCCGGTCCGCGGGCCCCTCAGCCTGGTCAAGGAGGGCTGGGAGACGAAGCTCCAGGGCGCACCTCCTGACGTCTACCAATACCTCCTGACCCTACGTAACCAGACCCGCAAGTTCCGAGCCCTGGCCGAAGCCAACCTCGAAGCCAGCCAGGAGGACATGAAGCGGTGGTACGATCGGAACGCCTCGACAATCGAGTTCGAGCCAGGCCAGCGAGTCTGGGTCATGGCCCCTGTTGAGCCCTGCGCCCTCCAGGACAAATGGACTGGGCCCTTCAAGGTGGTGGAGAAGAAGAGCCCCGTCACCTACCTAGTTGACCTAGAGTCCCCCCGGAACCCCCTCCGGGTTCTACATGCTAACAGGCTCAAACCCTACTTCGCCCGGACCGAACTGAGCCTGCTGCTGGCGACCGACGAGGGGGGCGAGGACGACTCCGAGCCCCTACCCGACCTCTTGCAGAACGACGTCCACGACGGATCCATCAAAGGTGTCCAGCTCGCCTCCTCCCTGACCCCGGAACAGCGCATCGACTGTCAACAACTGCTGCAGGACTACGCAGCCCTCTTCTCCCTCACCCCGGGGGTGGCCCACTGGTGCGTCCACGACGTCGACACCGGGGACCGCCCCCCCGTACGACACCGAGCCTACAGGGTACCAGACCGAGTACGGGCATGCATCGAGGCCGAAGTAGCGAAGATGTTGGCCCTCGGGGTCATCGAGCCCTTTGACAGCCCGTGGGCCAGCCCTGTCGTCCTGGTACCAAAGGCCGCAGCCCCCGGCCATCCCCCGGAGCTGCGATTTTGTGTAGACTACCGAGCCCTGAATGCTGTGACCAAGACGGACGCCCATCCTATACCCCGGGCCAACAAACTCATCGATCGCTTGGGGTCCGCCCGCTACCTGAGCACGCTGGACCTCACCGCCGGGTACTGGCAGATTCAGCTCACCCCCGGCGCCCGAGAAAGATCCGCCTTTTCTACCCCTGATGGGCATTACCACTTTCGGGTGATGCCCTTCGGCATGAAGAATGCCCCGGCCACTTTTCAGAGACTCGTAAACAAGGTCCTGGCCGGGCTCGAGGCCTTCAGCGCGGCCTATTTGGATGACATTGCCGTGTACAGCAACCACTGGGCTGAGCACCTAGTTCACCTCAAAGCCGTCCTGGCCACCCTCCAAAGGGCTGGACTCACGATTAAGGCCAGCAAATGCCAGGTCGGCCAAGGATCGGTGACCTACCTGGGCCATCAGGTGGGAAGCGGCCAGGTGGCCCCCCTCCAGCCAAAAGTCGATGCCATCCAGGCATGGGAACCTCCCACTACCCAGACCGCTGTGCGGGCCTTCCTTGGCCTCACCGGATACTACCGGCGGTTCATCCGGGACTATGGGAGCATTGTTGGGCCTCTCACGGAGCTCACCTCGAAGAAGCAGCCCAAGAAGGTGCACTGGACTCCCCGCTGCCAATCAGCTTTCAAGACTCTCAAGGCCGCAATGTGCACTGCCCCTGTGCTCCAGGCCCCTGACTACAGTAAAGAGTTTATTGTACAGACAGACGCCTCCGAATATGGGATCAGGGCCGTCCTGTCTCAGGTTGATGAGAAGGGACTCGACCGCCCAGTGGCCTTCATCAGCCGACGGCTGTTGCCCCGGGAGCAACGATGGAGCACCATCGAGCGCGAGGCCTTCGCTGTGGTGTGGGCCCTTAAGAAGCTCCGGCCCTATCTCTTCGGTACCCACTTTCGGGTCCAGACCGACCACCGGCCCTTGCGGTGGTTAATGCAAATGCGAGGCGAGAATCCCAAGCTGCTGCGATGGTCCATCGCCCTGCAAGGGATGGACTTTTCGGTTGAGCACCGACCCGGCAATGACCACGCCAACGCTGACGGCCTGTCCCGCTTCTTCCGCCTTGACGAGGAGAATCCCCAAGAAGATGGGTGACTCTCCCTGCCTTCGGCTGGGGGGGACGCCTGTTGGACCTGGCCTCGTGGCGTGGTCCTGACTTCCATGGGGTGGGGCCCGTTCCCCGCCCTGGCCTCCACGGGCCACCTGTTCGAGCCGCACGAGGTCGCATACACCTCGGGGCTCCACCATTTTGTTGCCTGCCACGTGACCCGGCACACCAGTCCACCTGACTCCGCTCAACCCAGACATTGAGGCACCAAGAACTGGCCAGGGGGAATCACGTGAACACCTCATCGCCCTGGCGGAGGCCGGTATCAATGGGACCCCCAACCGTCCCCGCACACCAAAGTGCGATCGGCCTTCATCTCTCCTGGGCCCGGCACCTCTCCTGCTGGGCGTCTGGCCGCTCCCAACCCGGCCTCTCCGCCCCTCCGGGCACAAGGGTCCGGACTTCAAAGGGCTCCAGGCCTATATCTGGGGCGTCCCGGCAACAGACCGGCAGTTGTATCCCGGAGTCGAGAGCCCTGCTGATCGAATCGCGGCCGACCCTACGGAGAAGAACTCTTGCTTGAATCCACCCCGAGCCCTGCAGACTGCGTCGCGGCTCCTTCCTGCTGAAACCTAGAAGCCCCCCGGAACATCGGGGCCCTGCTGACGCTGTCGCGGCCCAACCTCGCTGAATCCTCCCTCGGAGCCCTGCTGACGACGTCGCGGCTCGAGCTGAGCAGAAACCATCTTGAGAGCCCCGCTGACCTGGTCGCGGCTCTCCACGAACTGAACGCCAGAGCCCTGCTGACACCATCGCAGCTCGACCCCTCCGAGATCCGGAGGTCCTCCAGCTTGAGGATAAGAACTGGGCCCCAGGTACCCTCGTACTGAGCTCCTGCCAAAGACTGTCCCGCTACCCCTTCCCTTCTAAAGGGACATTGAGACTTTTGTGGATCCCCCGATCCTGTTCCTGTAAATATTGATCCCGTACCCTTTAAGTGTTGATAAAGATTTGCTCGTCTTGAGACAACCTCCTTGAGTCCGGTGTGGTGGTGTTACTGTGCTAGTACATGATAGGAGAAGGATCTCCCTCGGAGGCTTCTCAGCGGCGCTCGGCTACTTCGTACAGTGTGGGGGCCCCTCTGGGTGGTCTCTCCGACTCCCCGAGGTCCGCCTTCCAACAATCACCTTCACTAAAAGATGCATCTTTAGATTCTGCGTTCAGGCATACTAAACTTTATTTTCCCACCTAGTTCCCAGGGACAGTTATGTTTATAAGATGTTATAAACAAACTCCCCATGCCGTCCTATGGGGAACCGGTAGCCTTGCAATAGTGAAAAACAAATTTGGCAGTAATTCACTATCCGGACATGCCACACACACCAGGACAAGTCCTACCTTTCACATACACTGCACCCTGCCCACAGGGTACCTTGGACCTAAATTAGGGGTGACTGACATGTAAGAAAAGAGAAGGTTAGAGCCTGGCAAGTGGGTGCACTTGCCAAGTCGACATGGCAGGTACAAACTGCGTGCAGACTCTGCAGTGGCAGGTCTGAGTTACCTTTTCAGGGCATCTCATGTGGGTGGCAGAGTCAGTGCTGCAGGCCCACTTGTAGCATTTGATTTAAAGGTCCTGGCACACTCAGTGTACTTTACTAGGGACTAACAAGTAAATCAAATATGCCAATCATGGAAACACCAATCCATAACACAATTTACACGGAGAGCAAATGCACTTTAGCACTGATCAGCAGTGGTGAAGTATCCACAGTCCTAAAATCAACAACAGCAGGTCAGGAAGAAATAGAAGGAAGAAGCAAAAAGTTTAGGGATAACCCTGCAAAAAGGGCATCTCCAACACTGGGCTAAAAGGATCAACTTTTAATCAGTTGTTTGGCAAATTGGGACTTATGTTTTCTTGTATTTAATGAGCAGAAATATTACCTTCTAAATTCCTCTCATCTAGATCTAATTCTGAAGATGTCAATATTATTCACTTTATCAAGGAGGATAGAGGCTGTTGACTTGCATTTGCAACAGTACACTATGGGGCCTATTACGATGGCGGGCGGACTTTGTCCGCCTGGCACCGCAACGGAGCATGGGACCGACCACCGATGTTGCGGTGGTCCTGCCATGCAAATCAAGATGCGCCCAACACACTGGCAGGCTCATCCTGTGCCATTTACATTGTGGGTGGATCTGCTGGCTGCAGGCCCGCTCGCAATGTAAAAGGATTGTGCACAGCATTGACATGCACTATATGGCAGGCAAAATGTGGTGACTGCCACGTAGTGCATTGCAATGAGTGGGGGTACCATAGGTACCCCCATGTGCACCCCCAACCCCTCAACACCCTGGGGGCCTGCAACGGGCCCCCAATGTCAAGGTCAAGGCATGCCTTTCCATGGTGGCATCGCAGCCATGGAAAGGTCAATGACCGCATGCTTCATAATATGAATGGCAGTGTCTTGCAGACACCGCCACCATATTGTGTCCCTATTCCGCCTAGTCGACAATTCGACCGGCGGAAAAGCGGCATACGGTCTTTCCGTCCACTGCGGTGCCCCCCATCATACTAATATGGCGGGGGAGTACCAGGGACATTTGGCGGGCGGATCACCACCGCCAGCTCGACGGTAGCCACCTCTGGCCACCTCTCCACTAAAGCCTCTGGAGCTGGGGAAGAGCTTCCCCAGCTCTCGAGGCTCCCCCTGGTTTCCCTGAAATGACGATCGGCGCGCACGTCGCGCGGATGTCATTTCACTGAAACTGAAACTGAAATGCGCCAAGAGTCTCATTTCAGTTTCTACGAGCTCAGGGTCTATCTCAGCCTCCTGAGCACGTAGAAACTCAGAAGAGATATCGTTGGAAAGGGGAGAATCTCCGCTGGCCCTGACCCATGCGAGTGAGGTATCATTTTTATCAGGAGACATGGGGTAATGCTGGGTGGGAGGAAATTTGTGGATCCACGTAGATTCCAGAACTTTCCCACACAGAAATTGGAGAAAAAAGTTATTTTTTCAGCTAAATTTGAGGTTTGCAGGGAATTTTGGGTAGGAAAACATTAGGGGACCCACGCAAGCCATACCTCGCTGGACTCCCCCGGGGTGTCTAGTTTTCAGAAATGTGTGGGTTTGGTAAGATTTCCTAGATGGCCACTGGGCCCTGGGCCAAAAACTGATGGGACCCCCTTTGCAAAACCAGGTTGTTTTGTGGTAGGTAATTTTGATGTCGCCTCAATAGGTTTTGGGCCCTTGCCTGTCGTGGGTACTTGACCCACCCATGCGAGCGAGGTACCATTTTTATCACGAGACCTGGGGAACCACTGGGTGGTAGGAAATTTGTGGATCCACATAGATTCCAGAACCTTCCACCACAGACCTTTGAGGAAAATGTATAGGTTTGCTATGCTTTCCCTAGATGCCGGCAGAGCTAGGGTTCAAAATCTACAGCTAGGCACTTTGCAAAAAAAGGGTCAGTTTTCACTGTGAAAATGTGGTGTGTCCACGTTGCCTTTTGTGCCGTTTCCTGATGTAGCCACTAGGCCTACCCACACAAGTGAGGTACCATTTTTCTCGGAAGACTTTGGGGAACGCCGGGTGGATGGAAATTTTTCCACCACAGAAATGTGAGGAAATTGTGTTTTATTGGACACATTTTTAGGTTTGCAAGGGATTGTGGGTAACAGAACCTGGTGAGAGCCAGTCAAGTCACCCCATCCTGGATTCCCCTGGGTGTCTAGTTTTAAAAAATGTATAGGTGTGCTAGGTTTCCTCAGGTGCCGGCAGAGCTAGGGTTCAACATCTACAGATAGGCACTTTGCAAAAAAAGAGTCTGTTTTCACAGTGAAAATGTGGTGTGTCCACGTTGCGTTTTGGGCCTTTTCCTGTCGCGGGCACTAGGCCTACCCACGCAAGTGAGGTACCATTTTTCTCGGAAGACTTCTCGGAACGCGGGGTGGGTGGAATTTTGTGGATCCACGCAGATTCCAGAACTTTCCACTACAGAAATATGAGGAAAATGTGTTATTTTTTACAAATTGTTCGGTTTGCAAGGGATTCTGGGTAACAAAACCTGGTGAGAGACAGTCAAGTCACTCCATCCTAGATTTCCCCGGGTGTCTAGTTTTCAGAAATGTATAGGTTTGCTAGGTTTCCCTAGGTGCAGGCAGAGCTAGGGTCCACGTTGCGTTTTGGGCTGTTTCCTGTCACGGGCAGTAGGCCTACCCACACAAGTGGGGTACCATTTATCTCGGAAGACTTTGGGGAACGCGGGGTGGGTGGAAATGTAGTGGAGACCGGGTTTTATGTGCGCACTTTGCTATGTTAGCATAAGCGCTTTAGATGTGAAACTCCATCTTGCCACTTTGCTGCTTTTGCACACGACGCTACAGGTAACTGTTATTACAAGTAAAACTGCTTGCCTGCTTTTTCTTCACATGAGAATGGTCTGTTGTTCACATCCCTAGACGTGCACCGCAACCTTGGTCTGAACACTGTGTGCAGAGGCCGTCAAGGTCAAATAAGAATGTATACTGTTGAATTCAGGTTGATCGGCCCACGCTCTGGACACAACAGGCACACAGCTGCAGATATCTGAAACTCAGGTGCCTTTGATATTGCATTTGCATGCATGATTCTGACACACTTGGAGAAAACCTTTCCAGACACAGAGAGCAGAGCTGATCCTGTGATGTGATTCACCTAAGCTGATCTTTGAGGTATGGGGTTCCCCATTCAAACCGAGAGACCTTCTATTAGTTTATAAAAACTATAAACCACCGCAATGGAGCGCACACCGCTAGCTCCTCCTCCGGGTCGACCCATGGGAAGCTGGTGCATGAAGTTCTTAAGTGGCTCACCCCAGTGGGTGCAAGTAAGTACTTGTTGATAATCTCTAGACCCGATACATGTCCCGGGTTTTAAAATATCGCCCGAGACATGGCTCGGGTTTCGGGATAACTTCCCTCCTCAGTAGAGAAATAGTTAGGGGTGGAAGAGAGGGCCGCCAAGCAACCGTCAAGGGCCTCAGTGCCCACACAGGCACGCAGGTGCGTCGTCCAGGAGCTCGTCAGCTCAAAGCTCGAGGGAGCCATTTTTATAAACAACCACAATGGAGCGCACACCGCTAGCTCCTCCTCCGGGTCGCCCCATTGGAAGCTGGTGCATGAAGTTCTTAAGTGGCTCACCCCAGTTGGTGCAAGTAAGTACTTGTTGATAATCTCTAGACCCGATACATGTCCCGGGTTTTAAAATATCGCCCGAGACATGGCTCGGGTTTCGGGATAACTTCCCTCCTCAGTAGAGAAATAGATAGGGGTGGAAGAGAGGGCCGCCAAGCAACCGTCAAGGGCCTCAGTGCCCACACAGGCACGCAGGTGCGTCGTCCAGGAGCTCGTCAGCTCAAAGCTCGAGGGAGCCATTTTTATAAACAACCGCAATGGAGCGCACACCGCTAGCTCCTCCTCCGGGTCACCCCATGGGAAGCTGGTGCATGAAGTTCTTAAGTGGCTCACCCCAGTGGGTGCAAGTAAGTACTTGTTGATAATCTCTAGACCCGATACATGTCCCGGGTTTTAAAATATCGCCCGAGACATGGCTCGGGTTTCGGGATAACTTCCCTCCTCAGTAGAGAAATAGTTAGGGGTGGAAGAGAGGGCCGCCAAGCAACCGTCAAGGGCCTCAGTGCCCACACAGGCACGCAGGTGCGTCGTCCAGGAGCTCGTCAGCTCAAAGCTCGAGGGAGCCATTTTTATAAACAACCGCAATGGAGCGCACACCGCTAGCTCCTCCTCCGGGTCGCCCCATGGGAAGCTGGTGCATGAAGTTCTTAAGTGGCTCACGCCAGTGGGTGCAAGTAAGTACTTGTTGATAATTTCTAGACCCGATACATGTCCCGGGTTTTAAAATATCGCCCGAGACATGGCTCGGGTTTCGGGATAACTTCCCTCCTCAGTAGAGAAATAGTTAGGGGTGGAAGAGAGGGCCGCCAAGCAACCGTCAAGGGCCTCAGTGCCCACACAGGCACGCAGGTGCGTTGTCCAGGAGCTCGTCAGCTCAAAGCTCGAGGGAGCCATTTTTATAAACAACCGCAATGGAGCGCACACCGCTAGCTCCTCCTCCGGGTCGCCCCATGGGAAGCTGGTGCATGAAGTTCTTAAGTGGCTCACCCCAGTGGGTGCAAGTAAGTACTTGTTGATAATCTCTAGACCCGATACATGTCCCGGGTTTTAAAATATCGCCCGAGACATGGCTCGGGTTTCGGGATAACTTCCCTCCTCAGTAGAGAAATAGTTAGGGGTGGAAGAGAGGGCCGCCAAGCAACCGTCAAGGGCCTCAGTGCCCACACAGGCACGCAGGTGTGTCGTCCAGGAGCTCGTCAGCTCAAAGCTCGAGGGAGCCATTTTTATAAACAACCGCAATGGAGCGCACACCGCTAGCTCCTCCTCCAGGTCGCCCCATGGGAAGCTGGTGCATGAAGTTCTTAAGTGGCTCACCCCAGTGGGTGCAAGTAAGTACTTGTTGATAATCTCTAGACCCGATACATGTCCCGGGTTTTAAAATATCGCCCGAGACATGGCTCGGGTTTCGGGATAACTTCCCTCCTCAGTAGAGAAATAGTTAGGGGTGGAAGAGAGGGCCGCCAAGCAACCGTCAAGGGCCTCAGTGCCCACGCAGGTGCGTCGTCCAGGAGCTCGTCAGCTCAAAGCTCAAGGGAGCCATTTTTATAAACAACCGCAATGGAGCGCACACCGCTAGCTCCTCCTCCGGGTCGCCCCATGGGAAGCTGGTGCATGAAGTTCTTAAGTGGCTCACCCCAGTGGGTGCAAGTAAGTACTTGTTGATAATCTCTAGACCCGATACATGTCCCGGGTTTTAAAATATCGCCCGAGACATGGCTCGGGTTTCGGGATAACTTCCCTCCTCAGTAGAGAAATAGTTAGGGGTGGAAGAGAGGGCCGCCAAGCAACACGTGTCCAGGGATGGCTAACGCAACACATACTGTTCTATTTACATTCCGTGGCATAGGCGTACCCGCCGTCGCCACTACATTTCCCACAGTCCTTTGGGGCAACTTGCTGGTGTGACGAGCAGTGTGCGACCTACTTTTCCTCAGTTTATAAAAACTAGTTCACTAGCCAAGGGAGGGTGGTTCACAACGTATTATAGGACTTGTTTTCCACTATCATTTGTAATATGATTTCTCCCTTCATTTTCTATGGTATTGTAACAATGCTGATGGTTTTATTTGTAATCATTTGCCTGCTTATATTAGCAGAAGTACTGCACCTTAGAGCACATAGTTAAAAATAAACTTTTTAAACTTTTCCGTGTCTCTGATTACTCTTGTTGTGAACTGATATGAGAATAATAACGAAAAGGTGTTTCGGATTCCCACCATGCCTGAGAATACTCGAAGTCGCTTGTTCTGGGTTGTCTAATCATTGGTACCTTCGAAATGATATGGAGAACGAATGAGACACTGATGCTAGTCGGATAGGTGTTCTGGGTACTGAGGTCAGATTTTTGGTACACCACAATTCACTGAGGTCCTGGTTTCCTGTGCATAGTTCTATGCATGAGCAGAATCCCTGCAACAGAAATATGTGGATACACACAGATTCCAGAACTTCCCACCACAACATATGAGGAAAATTTGTTTTTTTGGACAAGTTTATAGGTTTGCAAGGGATTCTGGGACTAGGCCAACCCACACAAGTGAGGTACCATTTTTCTCTGAAGACTTTGGGGAATGTGGGTGGGTGGAAATTTGTGGATCCACACAGATTCCAGAACTTTCCACCACAGACATGTGAGGAAAAGGTGTTTTTTTGGACACATTTTTAGGTTTGCACGGGATTCTGGGTAACAGAATCTGGTGAGTGCCAGTCAAGTCACCCCATCCTAGATTCACCAGGGTGTCTAGTTTTAAAAAATGCATAGGTTTGCTAGGTTTCCCTAGGTGCCGGCAGACCTAGGGTTCAAAATCTACAGCTTGGCACTTTGCAAAAAAAGGGTCAGTTTTCACTGTAGAAATAAAAGTGTGTACACATTGCGTTTTGAGCCATTTCCTGTCGCGGGCACTAGGCCTACCCACACAAGTGAGGTACCATTTTTATCGGGAGACTTAGGGTAATACAGAATTGTAAAGCAACTGTTATTACCTTTTGACTTTCGATGCATTTCTGCCTTCCAAATGAAAGACAATGTGTAAAAAATAAATCATTTTGAAAAAGGACCCATAATTCTCATGCTAGTATGGGTACTCATAAATTCGGAAATGTGCAAATATCTACTGTTTCTAAACTCTATATTTTGTTCCTATTTCAGAAATACATAGGTGTCTTTCATACCGATTTTTCCATGTATATATTTTCCCAAATTAATTGCTCTAGTCTATACCCTGTACATAATAAAAAACCATTGCAAGAAGCTGCTCAGTTATTGGCTCAGGGTTCGTCGGGGTCTTGGTGAACCTACAAGTCCTATATATCCCCACAACCAGAAAGGTCCAGCGGATGTAACAATATATTGCTTTCAAACAGCTCTCATGATTTGAAGAAGTTACAGGTGAAAACGTTGGCACAAATGGCTGTTTTTTTTCAACTAATTTTCAATTTTTCCTATATTCAACTGTTAGTTTCTATAAAGAAACCTTAAAGGATCTACACAAATGACCCCTTGCTGAATTCAGAATTTTGTCTACTTTGCAAAGATGTATAGATTTCCAGGATCCATTATTACTTTCATACCCATTTCTACCATTAACTGGAAGGAGGGTGAAAGCACAAGAAATAGCAAAAATAGGCAATGTGCCAGATAAATGCCAAAACTGTGTAACATATTTTTGTTTTCTGACAAAAGTCTGCTTGTGCCTGAAAGCTGGGAAGATGGTGATTTCAGCACCACACCCCCTTTTTTGATACCTGTTGCAGGGAAAAAAACAGATGCTTTCATCTGTAGCCCTTTTTTCCCCTTTTTCCAAAAAAAACAAAATGTTGCTGTATTTTGGCTAATTTCTGAGTCCCCTCCATGGGAATCCACAAACCCTGGGCACCTTTAGAATCCTCATGATGTTGGAAGAAAAGGACGCAAATTTGGAGTGGATACCTTATGTGGTCATAAAGTTACAAGGGCCTATGTGCGAACTACCCAAAAATAGCCAAAAAAGGGCTTAGCACAGGGGGGGAAAAGGCCTGGCACCAAAGGGGTCCGTTAAGCAACTTGGGAGGTTACAGTCAGATAATAATTTCCGTTTCTGTGTTCCACCCCTTTGCATATATATAAGCACTGGTTATTGTGGTCAATTTTTTAGGACTTATTTCTGTCGTTATAACTGCTGTAACTGTGGTGTTTTGCCTGCAAAGCGCTTTCATAGATTTATCAGATGATTTAAAATAATTCATATTAGTTGGCTGGGAGACAGAAGTACCACATTGCTTTTGTGTCCCTTCTGGTGTTGTAGACTGAAAGAGATCCGCTGATAGTTTTGTAATATCTTCGCCCACCGGGAGATCGTTAGCCTTGGTGCCTAATGTCCCCGATGCCAATTTTCTGGTTTCATTTTCTGAAGTTTTGTAGTGGGTTGTATGGTCCCATGGGAGCGTCCAGACCTCATCTTTAGCTTGCCTTGGTTCATCTTTATTTGTTTAATATGGCTACTGTCCTGCTTTACTTTGCCATATCTTATTTCCTGTGCTACTGGAGTCTACAAGGGCATCCAGGCAGCCTATGTTATCTTGCAAAAAAGCACTGGAGTTTTAAATCCTAGGTCCCACCCCAGTGAGATGGTGGCGATGGCAGTGAAGTGGTAGCAGGTAATAGCAGGTAAGTGGTGGCTATCTGACAGGCAATGGTAGAATATGGTTTAATGATCTCCTAATATAAATTTAGGCAAGGTAAGAGGTAAAAATAATCTGGCTGCCTAGCTAGTTTGCTGTCAGGCAGATATCTAAAACAAGTCTCAGACAACCTAGCCTGGGCTTAATCTTGGTTGCAGCATAAACCTCTCGTTAAGCTGCTGTCGAGGGAGCTGCTGCTGAGAAATCCGAGAAAGCAAGGGACTAGTAGTGATGGGGAGAGGAGGCAGGAGAAAAATCAAAGCACTAAGGAGTGGGAGCGGCGAGACAGTAGTGCAGGGGACAAAGGAAAAAGCCTGAACAGCCCTGCAACGACGCCAAAAGCACTTACGATAACCATTCCTCGCTCTGGCATGACGGGGGCTGCTGCTGCTACTGCTATCACTGTGTCCCCCAAGACACCTTAAGTCCAGGCATCCCCTCTAGTCCATGTCACTACTGAGTCTCTCACTTGCCCGTTGAGAACTGGAAGGTTAAGGTGAGTTGAGAGCAGAGCACCCCGTGAAAACCCCGCAGGCCGCACCCGACCCTAAGCGGCCCACTTCTGCGGGGAACTCGGAGCCCACACTCCGTGACAGCGGACTATGGCTGCCGCACTCTTTTTCCACTCCACTCTGGGAGGAAGAGGTGGGGGGACTTTCCCCGCAAAGCCAGACAGATATAGCTGACATTGACCCAGCTCCACTTTGCTTCATCAAGCTTGTTGGCTCAACTGTCTCCTCTGGCCCCCCTCAACAAGAAGTTCTGCATTTAGATGGCAGCATTGAAAACAGCCACTGCACATTGAGAGAGCTGTATTTCATTGC
This sequence comes from Triturus cristatus, assembly GCF_964204655.1. Taxonomy (NCBI): domain Eukaryota; kingdom Metazoa; phylum Chordata; class Amphibia; order Caudata; family Salamandridae; genus Triturus; species Triturus cristatus. The sequence continues at coordinate 87,724,043 of NC_140587.1, read as the reverse complement.
TTCAGCTAAATGAAGAATATTTGTTTTAGCCTCTTGAAGAGAGAGAGAGAGTAGATCGTCAATCCATGTATTCCCAAATAAAAAAGTCTCCTGTTTATAAGATGTTGTTTATTGTGGATAAAAGGAGCTCTAGCCACCATCCACCAATGTCCAGCTCCAATAGAACCCTTACAAATTCATGATAGAGAATTTCAACTCAGAACTGGATAGAAAATTCACGGAAGTGTTCCTGGTGAGTGGAGCTGCTGATTAGTCCTCCTGTGGTAGTATCATTTGGTAGGTGGAGCAGGTGGGATTCTTGTCTCTGTTGTTCATCTTGAACTGGATCTTTTAGGTAAGACCGGCCTTTCATCGTCAGTCTGATCACTGTTCAGTATGGCCAGTGAAAAGTCAGTTGCAGAATGCATACACCTCTTTATGCGTCTGTTGTGGACACTCCGGGCTGGAGAATATTCTGTTGAGAGGATCATCACTCTAGACAGACAAAAGCTGTGTCTCGAGAATAGCCTGGCAAGGACAGATGAACTGTTCCAAACCTATTCTTAGGTAGTAGACGGAGAATCTGCTTTACTATATAAAAGTGGAAGCTACTTGCATCCTTGTTGCTCCAGTTCCTAGTTCTTTCACCACAGAAGGAAATATTCTGCAGCATACTCTGAGGGCTGCTGCACAACTAGAGCTGTTGTTTGTCTGACAGTCAGCTTCCCAGAGGAGAGGGAACATCACCTGGAGCCTCTGCTTGCTGGAAGAGCTATACTTCTGACTGGAAGTGCCCAGACCCCAGCCTGCCTGCTGAGAGAGGAAAAGAGCCTGTTAAGTCTACAGGAGGTGTGACTGTCCAGGGAGTGTCAGACACCACCAGACTCTAGTGTGGACGGTCTACCAGGAGAAAAAAGAATGCAGATAGTGATCTGAAGAGTGTGGGTGTGGTCTCCCTAGAAGTGCTGTTCCCAGAGAGAATCACGGGCTGGCAGCTGCCCTTGAACGCTAAAGGAACAATCACAGTTCACTTTGTTCCCTAAATCAAGAACTGGGTTCATGGTGAAAGTCGCCACCAAAACCCAGAGCTATTGATGTCACAGACATTGCACAGAAGTCAAGAACTGTGCCTATGGTGGAAATTGCCCACGTAGCCAAGACCATTTTCCATGGTGGTCACCACTGCTGTATTTACAAAGTGCATCCAACACTTGCCAGTGTGCTGCTGTAAGTGATAGCCCACCTGCTGTTTAATGCTGAATGACCCAGAAGTAGGTCCGATGCCTGCTATAAGTCCACACTGATGAACATTACCTGGACTCACTGAAGGACTCATGGCTGCAGCTCGGGCTGTAGTATTCTGCAGCAGCCTTCCCAGATTGAGGTTCCTCCTTCAAACATGGAGCCTCATTCAAGAGGCAGGCGAGATGGGAGACGCGTTATTCCATAAGACACAGAGACCTGCATTGTGGTGAGATGGCATCATGGAGACCATAGTTAACCAAGCACAACCATAATTGAACTGCGGTACCTGTACCTGAGCCTGGGTTCATGTCTCCAAAACCTAACCTAATGGGGAACTGTCTAGATTCACAAGAGGAGGGACTCCTGGGAAAAAGAGAAGGGGAGGACAATATCCCATGTTGCAGTAGTCCAAGTGCATCCAACACTTGCCAGTGTGCTGCTGTAAGTGATAGCCCACCTGCTGTTTAATGCTGAATGACCCAGAAGCAGGTCCGATGCCTGCTATAAGTCCACACTGATGAACATTACCTGGACTCACTGAAGGACTCATGGCTGCAGCTCGGGCTGTAGTATTCTGCAACAGCCTTCCCAGATTGAGGTTCCTCCTTCAAACATGGAGCATCATCCCAGAGTCAGGCGAGATGGGAGACGTGTGATTCCAAAAGACACAGAGACCTGCATTGTGGTGAGATGGCATCATGGAGACCATAGTTAACCAAGCACAACTATAATTGAACTGCGGTACCTGTACCTGAGCCTGGGTTCATGTCTCCAAAACCTAACCTAATGGGGAACTGCCTAGATTCACAAGAGGAGGGACTCCTGGGAAAAAGAGAAGGGGAGGACAATATCCCATGTTGCAGTAGTCCAAGTGACAGTGCATAATATGATACCCTACCAGCTGTGGTATAATATTTTAAGTGTGTCTATTAAAGTACTTTTCTTATCCATGTAAAGAAATGGAAAAAGACAAACAGATGTTGCACTGCTGGCCGATTTCAGCTCTACGTTTCCATAGTTATACACTACCTCTCTGAGAAGCATGTGTCTGCTCACCAGCACTACCAGAGTCAAGAGCTGAAGGGGTTGTACTTAGTTAGTTATAACTTTATCGGATTTTCTTTTAAATCATAAAAGTACATAGAAAATACATCATGCAATATAAATAATCAATATCCCAAATTTCCCAACATATAATACAATATATACATAAAAATACACTTAAAGAAAAAAACGCATAGAATAAAATAGACCAATTCATCAATTAAAAAGCCAACTATCCTGTTAAAAACAAGCTGTCTATAATTTATTTTCAGTGACCATTAACAACCCCTGTTAAAAAACTGGATAAATAGTAACAAATAGTGGGTATTTTTAACATCTGGAGAAAGTAAAAAGGTGGTGCACTTGAATAAAATTCTGATTCAGCAGAGGCCAGACTAAATTATGGTGCAGCTGATAAAATCTAGGACATATCATAACAATAGAGAAAGTATCAGGGAGGGACACATGTTCACAAGAACAAGGGGGGAGATGCAAGACTGTACACCAAGCCTCTTTAGGTAACAAAAGCTGATACATCTTGTTATACCTGAAGTAAGTCAGGAGTCTCTTATAATATTTGAAGACATTTCCCACAGTAGATAAGGTTTAATACGCTGTCTTGAACATAATGAATTGTTGTAAGGAAAGCTTATGAAGGGCTTCCCGTTCTGAAGCCTCCCTTTCAAAAAAACCTGTTATACCCAGAGAATGTCCCTCTTGACTATCCCTTCAAGATTAGAAAATAGCTCAGGTCGACTCAAAGTCTTAAAAGCAAACTTGATATAGGCAAGCCAAGAGATACTCAGCACTCCTTCCAACACCATACAATCGCGAATTATGAGCCTATTAAGCAAGAGATCTTCCTTCAACCATGCTGATAGCCTACCAGCACTACCAGAGTCAAGAGCTGAAGGGGTTGTACTTAGTTAGTTATAACTTTATCGGATTTTCTTTTAAATCATAAAAGTACATAGAAAATACATCATGCAATATAAATAATCGATATCCCAAATTTCCCAACATATAATACAATATATACATAAAAATCCACTTAAAGAAAAAAACGCATAGAATAAAATAGACCAATTCATCAATTAAAAAGCCAACTATCCTGTTAAAAACAAGCTGTCTATAATTTATTTTCAGTGACCATTAACAACCCCTGATAAAAAACTGGATAAATAGTAACAAATAGTTAAATAAATGGAGGGGAAACAAATACATGCCTCCTTGTTGCGCTTCCCAACGCCTCCCCTGTAGAGTCATAGTATTCCGAAACATTTCCAGGTTTACGATTTCTCATAAATCTTAAAATGTGTTAGGTTGCAAAGGTGTTGCGTAGGAACACCCACAGCAACACCCATGGAACGCCCTTTTTACACAAAGTGCTGCGTGTAAAGGGGCCATATTTACAAGGACAGGAAAAACCACGCAGGGTGGCTTTCCTGTCCTTGTAAATATGGGGCAGTAAAATGCACCGCCGGTGTGTCACAAAAAGTGACACCAGTGGTGCAAGGGACTTGTAAATAAGCCCCCTGGAGTCTAAAAGAATTCCCAGGTAGGAATAGTTATCTATCCTAGAGATGAGATGACCCTTTGAGACAAACATTTTGACCTGGTGTTCCTAGGTCCACTGCCATCACATGGGATTTTTTTATTTTTTTATTTTATTTTTTTAAAAACCTTTATTTTCAAAAGTCAGGACACAGCTATTCAGCCGACAACCCGGAGGTTCGGCAGCATCGATATATAGAAACAGAGATGCGTCCCCAGTAGCGTGACAGGAGAAGTGCAAAGGTTCAATTTTAAGTAAACACAAAACACACAACAAACCCCAGCAAGGCAAGAACACTGAAAGCACATAGTGAAAGCCCCCCAGGGGAGGCCGGACCCCACTCATCTACCAGTTACAGTACAGTGTAAAGAGGAAGAAGGGGGACAGCAGAGGCCAAAAAAGGGTCCATTAACCATACTGAGCTGGAAAGAAGGTTAGGAGGAAAGCTGTTCCTCGGGAGGATCCAGATCCGGGGCAACACATATTCCCCCCCTGTATTGATTCCACCGCCCCCAGATGGCGTGCCACTTCCGGGGGCGGCCTCTAGCGCAATATACCGTCTTCTCCCTTAGCATACTCCAGTCCATATTTTCTTTCCACGCGGTCAATGTGGGGGGCCCCGCGGAGCCCCACAGTCGCGCGATATCTCTCTTAGCGACCATGTTGCCCAGAGTCACCCATTGGGTCTGTGCCTCATCGTGGTCAGTGGGCCCCCAGACATTCAGGAGGCAACACCGCGCTTCCGGCTGCATAGCAATGCCCGTCACCTCCCCCATCACTGCATGGAAGCATGTCCGCCCGGACGTTGATCAGTTTCTTATAGATGAGCGAGATCGTGCTTTCGGGCATATGGCCATCAAGGACCCGGTCCTCCAAAGGAGAGGACTCAGGCACCTTCTCACCCTCTACGAGGACTGATCGGAGGGCGTGACGCACCTGAATATATCGGAAATACTCGGAGGGCCCCAGCTCATACTCCATCTGCAACTCTTCAAAGGACTTCACCTTCCCCTTATTCAGCACATCTCCCACCCTGGAGATGCCGATCAGGTCCCATTTATCAAAACCTTTTGTGTGCCAAAGCCCTCCCAGCATCTCCGATTCAAACAGCGGGGTAGCGAGGGTGAGCCTATCCTTCCAGCCCAGCGAGTCAGTTGCCATCTTCCACACACGCACTGCCACACCAGTGGGCCCCGTGAGGGACGAGTCTAGGGACCGCGAGTACAACGCCCTGTAGTAGTTACCACCACGCAGCAGCCACCTGTCCATGGCATACCCAGGGCTGAGGGCAGGGCCATAAAACCCATGATTAATCGCGCTCAGCTGGGTGGCCCAATAGTACCGTCGGATGTCTGGGAGCGCAATGCCCCCATCGTACCATGGAAGCGTCAACTTTGCGATAGCTATTTGCGGCCGCCCATCCCACAGCAACGTTCGTTGGAGGCCTTCGACCTCCCGAAAGTATTTGGCCGGTACCCAGTCCAAAGTATTCTGCAGTGCGTAGAGGAAGCGGGGAAGAGACATCATTTTGAACAGGGCCGCACACCCAACGAGGGAGAGCGGCAGCCTCCGCCAGCCTTCAACATCCCGCCTCAGGCGTGCCAGGGGGGGAGCAGGTTCTTCTCATATCGCACAGCAGGGTCCATGGAGAAAAAGATCCCCAAGTACACGAAGCCCTGCTGAGCGACCTGTATCGAACATGTTCTAGGGATCGGTGGTACCTCGCCACTAAGAACATACAAATACGATTTACTCCAGTTGATAACGAGACCCGAGTTCCTACCAAATGATGTGAGTACGTCACAGACCACTATAAGTGATTTCTTGGGTGAGGCAAGATACAGCAGGATATCATCAGCATAGAGCGAAATACGGTCCTCGTGTTCAGGCGACCATCTAAGGCCCCGTATATCCGGGTGCCAACGTATCCACGCAGCCAGCGGCTCAAGGGCGAGGGCGAACAACAAAGGCGACAGGGGACAACCCTGCCGAGTACCCCTCCCAAGCTGAAACGGAGTCGACGCCCGACCATTCACCACCACACTCGCAAGAGGCCCCTCATACAGCAACCTCACCCAGCTCACAAAACCGTGGCCAAAGCCGAACTTGGTCAGCACGGCCCACAAATATGCCCATTCCACCGTGTCAAAGGCCATCGTGGCGTCGAGAGACGCCACAATAGCTGGTTCACGCAGCGTGCCCGCCCTGGCGATTACGCCATGAAGGCGCCGAAGATTTAACGCTGTGTTTCGGTGCGGGATGAAGCCGGATTGATCCGGGTGGACCAAGTCACCGAGTACCCTAATCAATCGGGTCGCCAGGATTTTGGCCAGAATTTTCGGCTCTGCGTTAAGGAGTGAGATAGGCCTATATGAGGCGCACTTATCTCGGGGTTTGCCCTCTTTGTGTATAACCACAATCGTCGCCAGTCGCTGGTCCAACGGGAGGGTCCCACTCCCCCGCGCCTCCACAAACATGGCGCGCAGGTGAGGGGCGACCCTATCCGGAAATAGCTTGTACAGGTCGACCGGCAAGCCGTTCGGTCCCGAGGCCTTGCCCGAGTTTAACGCGCGGATAGCCCCCGCCACCTCGTCTACCGTTATGTCACCATCTAGATCGTCCCTATCTATATCGGAGAGGCAGGGCAACTCGATATCACGGAGGAGGTCACACGAGTCCTCGGGCGGCCTGTCCGACACTGAGGCATAAACCCTACAGAAATAGTCCGAGAAACACTTTACAATCCTCTCAGGTTCCACAATCGCCTCTCCCCTCTCTCCCGTCAACTCTGGCACAACTCTATTGACCCGTACTTTTTTATCCAGCCAAGCCAGGAGCTTCCCTGCCTTGTCACCTACATCATACAAACGGCCCTGCTGTTCCCTACTGAGGGTCTTAGCGGCGTTCGTCACCAGGTCCTTATACTCAGTTTGCTTCAAGCAAAGCTCATGCAGTGAGGCCTCTGTAACCTCCTCCTCCAGCGCTCCCTCCAGAGCCGCGATCTCCTCCTCAACCTGCAGAACCTCGCCATCTCTCCGCCGCTTGGCAGCTACTACAAGGGAGAGGGCTTCCCCTCGGAGCACGGTCTTAAATGCTTCCCACAGCGACACTGCAGAGTCCACGGATCCCTGATTGTCCTTGAAAAAATTATCTACTTTCTTTACCAGCGCGCTGCGCATCTTGGGGTCTCGGAAATACCACGGGTTGATAGGGGCCACCCTTCCTCCTCCCTCCCGACCTAGATCCAGCCGGATCCACACTGGCGAATGGTCCGATATACCACGCGCCATGTGCCTCGCCTCGGAGACCAATGAGGCATGCGCAGCCAGAGTGAGTAGGTAATCAATCCTGGAAAGGCTACCATGTGCCCCGGAGTGGTGGAACGTGTATTGGCTCTGTGTGGGGTGCCGGAGCCTCCAGCAGTCTATCAGGCCAAGCGTGTCTAGGAAGTCTGGAAGCCACTTCTGAGCCCCCCCTGTGTCTCTGGGCGGGTGTCTATCCAGCAGGCCGGAGCCAACAGCGTTGAAATCACCTCCCACCACAAGCATACCCCCCGGGAGATCCAGCAAGGCCCTACCCAGATCTGTGAACGTGGAGGCCTGCAGGGCCGGCGGGACATAAACCGAAACCAAAACCAAAGTTCTTCCTTCCCACCGCCCCGCCACCGCCACAAACCTCCCCCTATCATCAACAATGGTGGAGTCCACCTCAAATGGTAGCGAGGCTCTGACTAGGATGCCCACACCCCTGGACCCGGAAGAGAATCCCGAATGTGCTATGAATTTATAACCCTTCCTATTCAGAGCATAGCACGTATTACCTATAAGATGCGTCTCCTGCAGCAGGGCAACATCCGGCATTGACCGTTTCAAGAATTGCAAAACAATCCCACGCTTAATGCGATCCCCAAAACCATTAACATTCCAGCTTATAACACTTAAACCCCTACCCCCCATCCTCAAACGTAAAGAGGCCCACCCCACACCCGAAGAGCCACCATGGAACAGTCCTGGAAATAATCACCATGCCTTTCAGAAATAAACCCCCCAACAACAAACCCAAAATCCCAGAAACCCCCCCCACCCTGCACCCCTGCTGCAGCTTACAAAGCCCCCCCAACTTGCAGTGTGCCTGTCGCCCTACAAAACCCAAAATCTACAAAAAGTACCCTAAGGGAGGAAAAGAGCACCCCTCGTCCTCCCGCAATCCTCGGCATTTACTGCACTCTATTCAAGTCTTCAAATATAGCCAAATCGAGTCAGACCGGCTCCGAAAAATCAGCCCTGCCCATCCCGGCCACTGTCCCCATCCTCGGCAGTGTCCTCCCCCGTCCGTCGCCGGGGCAAAGCGTCCAGCCATTCATCGGCCATAACAGGAGAGTCAAAGAAGAATGTCCGATCTTCGTGCACCACACGTAATCTGGCAGGGAAGAGCATGGCATACTTCAGATCCCTCTCCCGGAGCCGCCTCTTCACCCCCAGAAAGCCCTGTCTCTGCCTCTGCACCTGCTGGGTGAAGTCCGGATAGAAATTCACCGACGCGTTCCGGAAGGGGACCGGGCCCGTCACCCTCGATGTTTGCAGGATAGCGTCCCGATCTCGAAAATGAAAGAGCCGGGCGACGATCGGCCTCGGTGGGGCACCCGCCTTGGGCCTCCCACCCGGCACTCTATGGGCCCTTTCAATCGCAAAGAACTTTCCAAGACCCTTAGGCTGCAGATGATTAAGCACCAAGTCCTCGACAAGCAGGTCAACCGAAGCCTCATCCGAGGACTCCGGGACCCCGATGACGCGCACGTTGTTGCGCCTGGCCCGGCTCTCAAAGTCCTCCAGCCGGCGGGCGGCGAGATCACTCTCGGTCCTCAGCTTACGAACCTCGGTCTGCAGTTCCGTGACTTCATCAGTGAGGCCCGTGGTCTTGAGGTCCAGGTTCTTAACCCGTTCATTCGCTTTGCCCAAGTCCGCACGGATCAGGTTGACATCCACCAAGATGGCATCCACCTTATGCGCCAGGGCATCAAACTGTCTCCCAATCGAAGTCTGCATCCCTTCGAGCGCGCCCATGACATCCTGTAGTGAGAGCTCCGGGGCCAAAGGCGAGGCCGCCTTCTGGGTATCCGTCGACTGGCTCGAACCCACTCGGTGATCCCTTCTGCAGAGCATAGCGGTCCATGCTATTGACTTGGGTATAGGCTCCCCGCCTGGTAGACTTAGCCTTCAGGCGATCCACCTCTGCTTTGCCCGACATGGTTGACACCAAGCAGGTTGGTTCAGATAAGACGGGTCCCTCTCAACGAAAGGAATCAGGAGTGATCAATTCTGCAGGGGGCCGCCAGAGTAGCCTGCAGAGCGTCCATAGGGTAATAAAGCCACCAAGAGCTCTCCAGGGGCAGGGCTGACAAAGGGAGAGAAAGCGAAAGTGAAAGGACGGGGACCTCCGTCCGACAGTTCACACCTCGCCTGGCCGTTGTTGTTCAACTAGGAGTCGGGCATCCTGCCAACTCTAGCCCCTGGCATCCCTCGGAGATAGGCCGCAATCTTCCGCCAGGCATAAGTCCGGTTCCCGGTGGGCGATCCGACCGCGGGTAGCATCAATCGCCTCCCTGACCGGTCATCCACACGATGCCATGCATACCGACAGGATTAGAGACAGGATAGTCGACGGAGGGCGCGAGGGTCTCGGGAGCTCAGAGCTCACGCGGCCATCTTGGTCAAGCGCTAGGCTCCTCCCCCCCACATGGGATTTTAGATGGTTTGTGGAAAGGTCCAGACCTTTCATATAACCTACATACAGACCTATCAATAGTTGCAGCCAGTTGGTAATCCTAGACATGAGAACATCATTGTCTGCATATAAAAGAACTGGTAAAAGGTGAGCACTCACTAATGAGACGTTAACATCTTTATCCAATAGGGCCGCCTCAAGACCATTAATATACAGGGTGAAGCAAAAGGGGACCTCAATACACCCCTGGGCACCCCTCTCTTCAATTCCAGCTACAAAGTTTATTCCCACTCCAATCCAAATTTACCCGGAGCAGAAAGGCCCTCATGGAGGGCTTGCAGGAAAGAAATCAATGCTGGCTCGCCCCAATGGACCCAAGTACTGCCCACAACTTGACTCTGTTGACACAATCGAAGTGGATCAACCCTCGCCTTGCTCTTGTATACTTGTTTGTCAACAACATAAGATTAAGGGTCAGAACCACTTTCCCCTGCCCCCTGGCTGGGCCTAAACCCATACTGACCTGACCTCTGGTCGCTCCCCACGCCGCACGGATCCTCCTGCACGCCCGTGACTCTCCCCCTGCTGCCGCCGCTGGGATTTCGCCAAAGGCAACCCATCTGTGACCGTCCGCGCCTGGACCGCGCCCAGCGCCAGCACCCGTAGCCCCAGCCGAAGCCAGAGCACCCGTCTGAGTTACGACTCCGCCGCCCTCAATGAACTCAACACCGGACGACCACCCGCCTGCTACAGAGCCACCCCGAAGTGCACCCACGGACCCTTCACCTGTCAAGCCTGCACATTCACCTGCCTCCGAACCTGCCCCCCGCAAGCCAGACCTAGCAACAACAACAATCACCTCAAATGCATCCTCCTCAACACCCGCTCCGTCCACAAGCACGCCGTCGAACTCTGGGACCTCCTCGTGGTGGACACGCTTGGGAGACACGATAATTTGGGGCATAATAGGCTAGAGGAAATTTCTTATTCTTTAATTGATGGAAAGGATTGGAGAGAAGTAGAACGATAAAACATGTTCTACTCTTTTTCAGATAATTGTTCGCTCTCGGAAATTATTCAGAGTACAGAAGCATAAATGGCAATCGGCTGTTTGTCAGTAGAAGGTAACGAATCCCCTAGCTGGGGGTAGACCAAAAAAACCAAGGGACCAACACCCTGATGAATGCCAGCGCGATTGATTTGGGCAGAAACATGTTGGTAATAGCAGCAGGGATTTAGGGGCCTTTACCTCCCCGAACTAATCCCGATTATTCATTTTTAATCCTGTCAGGGGGTGACAGGAATAAAATTAAAGATAGTCCCCTCCTAGATAGTTTTATTATATATGTCTGCACTTTTGTGGTCCCTTCTTTAGGGAATATTGTCCTTGCTTTGTTTTTGTAGTCATTATTTGTGTTATTTGTCAAACTCCCTTTTCCTCTCTGTTACCTCACCACTTTATCCTTCATCTCAAAAAACATTGCGCTCCGCCCACTGTGTTGGTCTGCACGGGGACGTTCGACGGGGCCAAATGATGAAGCATGACACTGCAAAGTGTGTGAGGGCAGTATTAAAAGAATAATGTCTTTTCCTTCTAAAAAATACTCAAGGTTTTTTTGATAGTAGGGATAGTACTGTGTTCTTCACTATCATAATAACCGGTGACAAATAAGTTCTGTGTGGAGTTCTTCTCTGTGTAGTGAGTTTGAAACGTTAGTTAGGGGAGTCAGAGAAGGCTCAATCTCTCCCTTACCTCTCTTTTTTGTGATATTATAAGTTAGCACGGCCGCTGAGCCGTAGAGATTGTTACAGGGATTTCCTGGTAGCCTCCTAAAAAACTAAGAAACAAGGTAGTTATACTTTATACTACCAATGGAGGAAACAGGCCTCGCCTATGGAGACGAAGCCGCCACTAGGATTTTATCTTGTCCCTCCCTTTTGGGGGACGCCACACTCACCCAGGCCCTGACAGCGGTAGAAGGTTGGGATACACTAACCAAATTAAAGAGGACCCAAGTTAAGACTATCTTGCATGGAGCAATTCTCACGGAGTACCTCCGGTCAAATGCTGCCCCAGGGGGACTACTCGTGGTCAATGAACCCCTTATCTTTCTTGACAATGCCTCATTCAGAAAGGATTGGTCATTGATCGCGTGGAGATGCTCCAGAGATTGGCTCATTCTAATCATAGAAACGGCGAAAAAATCTCTGACGATCTTCTGATGCAAATCCAAATAAGTGAGGATAATTTAAAGACATCAATCCAGATCTCTGTGTTTAAGAAGAAACTAGAGGAGACAAACAAAACAGTGAATGAGTATAAGGATTATCTCATGAATTCAAAGGTGCACAAGTTACAGAAAGACCTAAAAAAGTTCTCAAAAGAGAAGGTGTATCCTTATATAAGTGATGAATATATTAAACTGAAAGAAAACCAAAATGTGCAAAAGAAGTCTACAAGGAATCAGACAGACACATCTAGTTCTGGTAGTGAAAGCAGTGATGCGGATTACCAACCAAGATTTAGAGGTAGGGGCTGGTCGAGGGGATTTTCGCGTCCTTACCACCAACCACCACAGATGGGATTCGGATGGCCTCCCATGTACCCCCATATGGGCCCACCTCAATTCTTCCCAAATGAATACCCACCTTTTTTAGAGAGAGGCAGGGGGAGGGGGAGAGGGAGACAGAGGCCACAGAAAACCCAACGGGTTCAATGGGAGGACATGAACCAACGGATAACACGCAGCATGGCACGAGAGGCGGAACCAAGCAACAGCAGTAGGTCACTAACACAAACACAAGAAATGGTCCTTTCTAAGGGACTGGGCTTTGTTCCTACCAACCAGTTAGATTCTTTCAAACTTAAATGTGAACTGGCTGGCTTTTTTCGGAGCGTACATCTGAAGGTCTTTTTTGAAGATAAGGAGATCCAGGACAAAGGGGACGACACAGGGCTAAAAAATCATTCGACCTTTGTACCTAGTGTAGGACAACTACCCCCTGAGGTGGTTGTTTTTGAACAAGCAGTACTGAGGGAGGTCGAATTGCTGGAAAATTCCGAAAAGATAAAATCGTTCTCAAATCTCTCGAGAATCGAGAGAGAAGCCCTCAATGAATTAAGAGATGACCCTACACTGACAATAAAACCTGCCGACAAGGGGGGAGCAATTGTGATTTTGGACAAAGACGTGTATAACTCAGAATGTCTACGTCTTTTGGGTGAGAGAAGAAATTATACAATCTTGCCTGAAGATCCAACGGAGGAACTACGAGTTATGATTAACACATATGTAGAAGAGGCAGTTGGAAATGACTGGATCAGCCAAAAGGAGGCGGCTTTTCTCTGTAATTTACACCCTACGGTGCCCTACTTCTACATCTTGCCTAAGGTGCACAAACCAACACGGCCCCCTCCCGGATGGCCGATAGTATCAGGTACCAACTCGATATTAGAACCCTTGTCTAAATTTTGTGATGTTTTTCTACGCCCACTTGTCCAAAAAATGCCTGCCTATCTGAAAGACACTAGAGAGGTTTTAAACCTGATAAAAGACTTGGAATTCGACCCTGATAAAGACTTGTTGGTGTGACTCGATATTGAGTTGTTGTATACGAACATTCCTCAGCAAGAAACACTAAGGGTTATTGAGAACATACTCTTTGCTGAGGAATGGAATTACAACACCCCACGGGCATTTATCTTGAGCCTGTTAGAACTGGACCTAACCAAAAACTTTTTTAAGTTTGAAGACTGCTTCTACCTACAAACCCATGGAACTTCCATGGGCAGTTCCTGTGCCCCTAGTCTGGCATGCCTCTATGTCTCGAATTTTGAAAATGAGATAGTGTTCACAGTAGCCAACCCTTTTTCAGAACACATTAGGGTATGGCGTAGGTACATCGATGATGTGCTCATCATCTGGAGAGGCAGCAGAGACCAGGCAAACTTTTTTATGGATTGGTTAAACCATCAAAACCCATTTCTGTTTTTTACCAGCACAATCACTAATGAAGCATTACCATTCTTGGATCTTTGGATTAAAGCAGAAAATGGAGGCTTAGCGAGTAGTGTTTTTCATAAACCTACAGACAGGAACAACTTGCTTTCATTTCAGAGTTTCCATCCCCGTTCACTGAAAGAAAATTTGCCGTATGGTCAGTTCCTACGTCTCCGCAGGAACTGTTCCGACATCGGGGATTACAAAAAAGAGGCAAGGATGTTGAGTGAGAAACTCAAACACAGAGACTATCCTGCACAAGTCATTTCTAAGGCACAAAAAAGAGCGAGAAACTGCAATAGGGATTCTCTCCTACAAACACAGGACAAAGAAAGAGTTGAGAGCAGTATCTGTGTCACGACGTTTAATACAGCATCCAACCATATAAAAAAGATAGTATAAAAGAACTGGAGGATCTTGAACTCCAATGGATTAGAACAACCCCTCCCACTATTTTCCTTTAAAAAGAGCGCAAGTATAAAAGATACTATTGTTAACACACGTCCGAGAGCAATCATGGCTGGCAATAGTGTTCGCCAACAAGAACATTTTTTGCCCCCAGTGATGGGACATTATCCCTGTGGCTCCTGTAGGGCATGCCCCTTGTCTCTAAATGGAAAAAAGGTTGACATTGGGACGTCAAAACCTTGGGTGCAGAGAAAACATACCACATGCAATACTGAGAACGTGATTTACCTGATTCGCTGCCCGTGTAACTTTTTGTATGTTGGAATGACCATGCGCAGAGTAAAAACACGCATCTTGGAACATCTTAGTACAATACGATGCGGGAAAACAAATACTAAACTGACTGCGCACTTTCATCATAAAAAACATAGTGAACAAGACCTCAGGTGGACAGTGCTGGACAAACCCTTTATACCACCCAACACAGTAAATATCGCTAACTTCCTATTTTTTAGGGAACAACGTTGGGTTAATAGACTAAAAAGTAGTACAGTGGGTTTAAATGATTCCATCCCATGGTTTCATTTATATGGGCTGGGCAAAAAATGATTCAATTGAGTGAAGACAGTGTGAATTTACAGTATTTCCAATACAGTGAAGCTTAACATTTGATACAACAACACCATTAGGAAATGGATTTGCATCGGTAAGAGAATCATGATTTGGTTGACCGTCACATCCAATCATCACTGACTTGCGGATGGTATAGTGCCTCTGGGTCACCTTCCTAACTCGATGTGGGTGTAAACAGGGTTACATCTTTTCATGATTTTTTTATATTTTTTTTTGGTTGGTGTAAAATTGATAGTTGGCTCATTGTGCCTAATACCATTGCACAACATAGAGATGACGATTAGAGGTAACTCCCATTCTCGGGAATACAGACATCCATGTAGAAGTCGCCACTGTTGACGGGGAATTCAGGATCTCTAAGATGGCTGCGGGTAGTTTTTCCACTAACAGACTCCCGCATATGAGTTGTCCGTCTTTTCTTTTCATTTGCGTAGTGCCTGACGGCCGGAACTACGAGCTAACATTGAACTCGGAGTTCCCCTACCGGAAGAGGGAATCAATACGCCACCTTTAAAATGAAGGGAACTTGATCCCGTCTTTATCGACGGAGGACCTCTGTGGGGACGAAGAGTGCCGTGCGTTCTTGGAGTAGTAAGTCATATTAGTGGTCAGAGTATGACAGAGAAGCTCTTATGGCATAATAACGAGTGAATGAGAAGTGGAATGGATGTAGATACGCTTTTTTATGTCCCTTCCTTTCTTTGTAAATAGAGTGTGACTATAGGACCACGGTCCCTCACCGGTCCCGGGTTTGGAAATTTTCCAATAAACCCTTGTAAGTCCATTTTCTATCTTTGTTCATACTCAGCTGAACCAGCATGTGTTTTGGGTGACATACAAGTAACAGCATGCCACCTTTTTAAATTACGAAGACATGTACACTTGTGGTGTTGGGGATTTGGGAAACACTTCTCTGTCCCTCACGTTACGTGTACTATGAATACGTGTGTTTTGCGACCTGTGTCAACGTCACGGAGGGGTGTTGTGTGGTGGACACGCTTGGGAGACACGATAATTTGGGGCACAATAGGCTAGAGGAAATTTCTTATTCTTTAATTGATGGGAAGGATTGGAGAGAAGTAGAACGATAAAACATGTTCTACTCTTTTTCAGATAATTGTTCACTCTCGGAAATTATATGTAAATAATTAGGACCCCCTGAAGTTTCCTAGGACAGGGTAATATATGTTTGTAAAATAACAACCTAGGCAATTCTTGTGAGTAGCACTTTGAAATAATTTCTATCTAATAGTCAGAACAATATAGGCAGTGAAACGAAAAAGTGAAAAATATAATTCTTTTTTAATTATAAATTCTGGGTACATTCGCAGTTAAAAACAAATTTAATATACATAGTAAAATTGAGACAAATGTTAAAATAAATGTGGGTTACATAGGGATACAGAATAAACAAATGTGGTGGCACAACTGTATATTATTCGACGCGCGTTTCGGCGTAGTTTACGCCTTCGTCAGGAAAGCTAAGGCCACAATTCCTGTGTTCCAAGGATCAGACGGAGGGTTTCCAGGAATTTAGGTAAGTTATTTTTCTTGTAGATGGATGCCTTAATTAATGATTATTCATTCAAATAGAGAAGATGTTAAAAGGGGATGGCTGTTCTTTTATGTTCTGTATTCCGATAAGTCCTTGAACATAGCATAACCTTATTTTGTGGAAGTTTTACGTATAGATGACAGTCCCTTATTGCTTCATTGCAAGTAGTTCTTATATATTTTAAAACCTGGTATTGAATAGATTCTGTAAGTGCCGGTCTTGATAAAACGGTTGATATATAAAACAGTGACAATAGAAGCGTCGCTGGTATGATATAACCTTTGTATTTAGACGCGTTATTCGATGTCGACCGGGCTCTTTGGATAACGGTTGAAACTCTCGGAAATTATTCAGAGTACAGAAGCATAAATGGCAATCGGCTGTTTGTCAGTAGAAGGTAACGAATCCCCTAGCTGGGGGTAGACCAAAAAAACCAAGAGACCAACACCCTGATGAATGCCAGTGCGACTCTTATGAGCGTTTGATTTGGGCAGAAACATGTTGGTAATAGCAGCAGGGATTTAGGGGCCTTTACCTCCCCGAACTAATCCCGATTATTCATTTTTAATCCTGTCAGGGGGTGACAGGAATAAAATTAAAGATAATCCCCTCCTAGATAGTTTTATTATATATGTCTGCACTTTTGTGGTCCCTTCTTTAGGGAATATTGTCCTTGCTTTGTTTTTGTAGTCACTATTTGTGTTATTTGTCAAACTCCCTTTTCCTCTCTGTTACCCCACCACTTTATCCTTCATCTCAAAAAACATTGCGCTCCGCCCACTGTGTTGGTCTGCACGGGGGCGTTCGACGCAGCCCAATGATGAAGCATAACACTGCAAAGTGTGTGAGGGCAGTATTAAAAGAATAATGTCTTTTCCTTCTAAAAAATACTCAAGGTTTTTTTGATAGTAGGGATAGTACTGTGTTCTTCACTATCATAATAACCGGTGACAAATAAGTTCTGTGTGGAGTTCTTCTCTGTGTAGTGAGTTTGAAACCTCCTCGACACAACAGCACCGGACGTCGCCTTCCTCACGGAAACCTGTATGAACGCCTCCTCAGCCCCCAACATCGCCATAGCCATCCCGGACGGCTACAAGATCACCCAAAAAGAACCGCATCAACCAAACCGGAGGAGGAATCGCCATCGTCTACAGGAACACCATCAACATCACGACCAACAACGAAGACACACTCTCCACCGCCGAACACCTACACTTCCAGATTCACACCGACCACAAGACCACCCTAAGAGGAACGCTCATCTACAGATCCCCGGGCCCTCGCACACAATTCAGCGAAACCATCACCGACCTCATCAGCCCGCACGCCCTTGCCTCACCAGAATACATCCTCCTAGGAGACCTGAACTTCCACCTGGAGAAAAACAGCGACAACAACACCACCACCCTGCCCTACAACCTCGCCAACCTCGGACTCAAACAGCTGGTGAACACCCCCACCCACCTCGCTGGCCACACCCTCGACCCCATCTTCTCTGCCAGCAACCACGTCTCCTTCAGCCACTCCACCGGACTACACTGGACCGACCACAGATGCATCCACTTCACCTTCAAAAAGAAGACATCCCACCACCGCACGCAACAAATCCCCCGCAGATGCTGGAGCAAAATCACCACAGACCAGCTCCTCGCAGCATTGAGCCAGAACCCGCCAGCTGACACCACCGACACCAACGACGCAGCCCACAACCTCGCACAATGGATCACCAACTGCGCCGACGACCTCGCCCCACTGAAGAACCCCCCAGGCAAGACCGGCAACAGGTAAACCTCATGGTTCACAGACTCCCTCAAAGAATCAAAGAAATCCTGCCGAACCCTTGAAAAAACCTGGCGCAACGAACGGACAACAGAAAACATGACAGCCCTCAAAAACGCCACTCGTGATCCGCACTACCAAAAGGTCATCATTCAAAGAACGGCTAGACAGCAACACTCACAACAGCAAGGAACTCTTCAGCGTTGTCAAAGAGCTCTCCAACCCCAGCGCAAGCAAAAACGACATCACACCATCACAAGACCTCTGCAACTCCCTCGCCGCGCACTTCCACCGCACGATCGCAGACATACACGACAGCTTCGTACCCCAGACTCCACCTCCAGCCACCGAACCAACGACCCCCACCAACACCCTCAGCGCCTGGACACCCATCAGCACTGAAGACACCACCCACGTCATGAACACCATCCACTCTGGCTCCCCCACCTGTGGTAAATATGTCATTACCGGTACTATTTTTTATGCGGAGAAGTCTAGTAAGAATAACTCAGTCAAAATAAGAGGCAGAATCCGTGGTATTAGAGGTTTGGAAAAGGGCTTTATTCCTCTACAAAGGAAATACAGTTCGAACTGCAGGCTTCACATTCCATCACCATGAGGGTTCAGGAAGGAAGGGCAATACATTATTGACAGGTAATCACTTTTATAAGAAATGCATTATAGTGAAACAGATGCAGGAGGCGTAACAGTTGATAAGATAGATAAAATATGCATACGTAACCAAAAAGGCGGACATATAGGCGTAACTTAGAAAACGTCATTATACATGATGTCACAAGTGGGTGGATCCATAAGAGAATCCTGCAATGTCAGCAGAAATATTTGGCAGAGATGCGTGCGCAGCCGCATGACGTGTGATTGACGTGCAACTAGAGGGTGAAGGGGACTTGACATTTAGCTCTACATGTGGAGACAGAAGTCTGAGGGGTCATGTCAACCTAATCCCAAATCATATCTAATATCTTATGTTTAAAGAACTGTATTATCCAAAAGGAAAGGTCTCTCGGACGGAATCTATTCTATACTGACTGTTAGTGCGTGTACGAGCGTCTAAGTGTCTACATGAGATGCGAGGGGGCAGGAATCTTCCATGGTAACAGGGGCTATGAATTACTTGCATGAGGACAGCAAGGCCTGGCCCTTTGCACTGTAGCTGGAGGAATGTTTACCTAAACTACTAGACAGGAATGCATCAGATGAGGAGCGGAGCAGATAATCTTGAAGGTGAAATACAGTTTTTGGCAGGCAACAGGCTGGATCAGGCACCGTTAGCCGCGCAGGGAGTAGGACAAAGTTCATGGATACAGATACAGGCTCGGACTGGAGCTTTCAGAGGCAGAAGGCAGGGAAAGGCTTGATGACAGAATTCAGGGCCTACTCGCCTGAATCTGTAAAATGTGGAAAGTGAACCACATAAAGTCGGTGGCCTTTCATACTTAGGAATGGCATATCTGACCCATTCATGGCGGATCTGAAAGAGGACATGTTGACGGTGGACGCACATGTATTTGCGTCTTCAAAACTGGAACTGGAGGGAACATACATGTACTTATAGCATGCACATGGAGCCGTTGGGGTCTACGATAGGGGACATAACTGATCACAAAATTCATATTTCCTCATTCCCTCCTTGTCCCCTACGGACCCTTAGGAGATATCGATCTTCATCAATCCATCGATCTGTTCATATAGCATCATTTGTTCTTCTTTCTTCTTCCGGGATCTTGAACGAAAACTTGGATGCGGGATACACGATGTGGCACACAGACCACAAATCGCTGGCCCACATTGTAGACATAAGCAGCAACTGAATAGTATGAGAAAGCCAATACCTAGGAAGGATAGGATCCTCCATCCCCAGGCTGACAACACGCTCCAGAACCAACCGGACCAAGTCCAGGTGCCTGGGCTCTGGTGTATCTGGCTTATAATCTTATGAAGGCGGGTTATGGCTTTATATACTGACGGTGAATTTTCTGGTATGAAAATGCAGCAACTTGATCCGATGACTCTACAAGCTCCGCCCCTATCGGCCAGGATGACGTCAAGGACAAGACGATTTTGAAGCACAACAATCCGCATAGCAGACTGCTCTTCTGTTAAATTGCCTAAGGCGGACGTAGTCTCGTTTACTACTGCTTCAAGGGTTCTAGTTAATCTACGTATCAGTTTACTATTAGTGACTGTTCCTATATAAGGAAAGAAACCTTTATTGAAATCAGTGTATTGCTCCCATGCCGTTTCAGTGTAATCGACGATCGGGAGATCTCTCTGCTGTCTATTGTGTATTAAATGGGTATTTCTGTGGTAATCAGGAGGAGCTAGGAAAACAGGTGGCAGAAGGAATGCTATGTAACAGGTACCATCCCAATCTAGAGGTAGACGTATATATGCGGTCTGGCCACATATGAAGTAGGAATGACGGGAAGCTCTAAATGTAGATTTGCCTTGATCACTGAATTTTATTACAGTGGTGCATTTACTATGGCCCATGTGTATGGAACCATTCTTTCTTACACATAATTCCCCTTTTACTGGGAATACTGACATAGCGGGCAAGATTGGTGTGGCTTCAGATTCAACATTCAGGATCATGAGGTTAAGTGTAAAATTACCTAATCCATATACTTCATTTTCTAGATCAGTTCCTGTTCTTTTGGGAAGTCCCTCCTTGTTAGGGTAGCAGACTTTAAGCAAAACCAGGTTCAGGTTTCCCCATACCCAGTTGTCTTGATAAACTGCGGAATTTGAATCTAGGGAATTAATCAAACTAAACCATGCTCCACAGGAGCCATTGTGTGTGAACGGATACGGAAAGAGGGGCAAAACTCCCTTATAGTTCTAATAGGGAGGGAGTCGGCCACATATCCAACAATTTGTAGCGTTGCTGGTCTGATGGGAATGATGTAACATACTAATGAATGTGTTGTTGCGCAGCGCAAATCTATAAGACAACTCATGCGGAGGTAATTCGCTAAAAGAATGTTCAGCAGTAACATTGTAAGCACGTTTAGAAATAGGGTAATACATATGAAGCAGTACACTAGTTATGATGATCAGAAAACTTAGAAAAAACAAAATTAATAGTGTTACTGTGCAATGACTACGAAGTGATTTACAATACGCATGCTTTTTAAGCTGCATCTGTTGATTTCTTTCTCTATTCCGGTCTAGAGGATACATGTCAGAGACAACTTCAACCGATTCACCTTGGAGAGGACTTAAACAATCAAATTGTCTGACTTGCTAGACCTTAATTTCAGTTTATAAAGTTCAGTTTTTGTTTGTTCAACCAAGGGGAGCTTTAAGTCTGTCTGTGAGGGAATGCAGGGCTGAGTGTTCACACTGGACGGTAGTCCATAAAATTTCTTGATATGACTCGAGTGCAACCACCCTTTATGTCCCTCGATCTTCACGGCTGTCCTTGTTGTTAGTAGAACGAGTTTAGGCGATTTCCACCTAGGCTCCAGTTGGGTCTTCCGGTCGAAATTCCGTACCAGAACCAGGTCACCTGGAACCACGTCATGGGGCTTCACCTCAGTGTTATCGGGAAAAGCTGCAGCTACCTGTGAACGACAAGATTGTAGTGCAGACATCAAGGAAGCCAGGTAATCTGTCAGCATATTACAGTCAACATCAGTGATTTTGCGAGGTATAGGCGTCCCCCACATATTTGGTGGTCTACCGAAGATCACCTCGTACGGGGATAGCCCTGTTCGAGAATGTGCTACCATTCTCATGTAAAAGAGCGCAACTGGTAAGGCTACTATCCAATCGACACCTTTTTCTCTACATATTTTGGACAATCTAATTTTCAGAGTCTGATTATGGCGTTCCACAAGACCTGCTGCCTCGGGATGTCGGACACAGTGGAATTTCCATTGGTAGCCTAACAAAAGGGAAACGTGTTTCATTAGTTCGGATGAGAATGGCTGGCCGTTATCTGAGTAGACAACACGTGGTAAACCGTACCGTGGGAAGAATTCTCGAACTAACTGTTTGGCAGTAGTCGGGGCAGTGTAATCTGAAACCGGGTAGGCTTCTGTCCAACGGGAAAGAGCACAGACGACTACGAGAACATATTTGAATCCTCGACATCGTTCCATCTGGATATAATCCATCTGGAGGACTTCAAAAGCATGATCGGGAGGTTGAAATCCACCCTGCTCTACGGGGATGCTTTTACCTGGATTAAACTGACAACATATCATACAGGTACGTACTTTCTGTTTGGCTGCTGCTCGCAAGTGTTTGTTGAACCAAATGTGTTGAAAACTGTCTAGCATAGCTTTTTCTCCTAGGTGTGCTGGACTATGTATTGTGTTAATGATGACTTGAACCATGGAGTCGGGAAGAAACCATATAGATTTTTCCTTCGTCATCCATCCTTGATCCGTTTGGATCCCTCCTAATTCAGTCCATTTCTTTATTTCTTCTGGTGTAGCATGTGTCTGTATGTCAATTATATCAAGGGCGGGATCCTTAACTATCATGCAATGTGTTGGTGTCGGAACTATTGTCTTTGTCGCGTCAGTTGTATGAGTCTGGTTCTGAGCAGTCTGTTTAGCTGTTCTGTCAGCTAGGTCATTACCCTGAGAAATGATATCGGTAACTTTTGTATGAGCTTTGCATTTCATAATCGATATTGCAGTAGGTAGATGAATCGCGTCTAATAGAGCTTGAATGAGGGGTCCGTGTTGGATGTGGGCACCGTGAGAAGTTAAATAACCTCTCTCTCGCCACAGTACGCCGAAGTCATAGACGACTCCGAATGCATAACGTGAATCTGTGTATATGTTGACTTTCTTATTTTTAGCTTGAATACAGGCTTGTGTCAGAGCGATGAGCTCTGCTGCTTGAGCTGACAAAGTGTTAATACAATTTGTTTCAATGACTTCAGTGTCTGTTGTGACTGCGTAAGCGGCCACTAACTCTCCTGTACTTGTTCTCATACATGACCCATCTACATACAATGTCAAGTCTGGATCTGATAAAGGGATATCTGTCAAGTCTTGTCTGGGTTTTGTCGTGATAGTAATGACTTCAATACAATCATGTGCTAATGGATCTGTTCCGTTTACTGGCAACAGTGTGGCAGGATTTAATGTATTACAACGTCTGATTTCTATGTGTGGCTGAAACAATGTTAATTCATAACCGGTGAGTCTCGCTATAGTCAAGTGTTGTGTTTGTGTGCGGTTCAAGAGAACCTCTACTGCGTGTGGTACTTGTACTGTCAATTGATGTCCTAACACTATGGCATCGCTTTGTCTGATTGCTAAAGCTGTTGCTGCCACTGATTTCAGGCACGCAGGAAGAGCCTGAGCTACTGGATCTAATGTACTAGAGAAATAAGCACATGGTTTGTGTGATCCTGCTTGTTCCTGAGTGAGTACTGACAAGGCAGTACCTTCGCGTTCTGTAACAAAGAGTGTAAACAGTTTATTGTAACATGGTGTTGCTAAAACAGGTGCTTGGCATAAAGCTTTCTTTAAGCTTTCAAAAGCATGTGTATGTTCTTGAGTCCAAGGGAGGACAGTCGATGTGGCTGCCTCCTGTGTTGTCAACTGGATGAGTGGTTTTGCTAGAAATGCATATTGAGGGATCCACTGCCTACAGTATGAGGTGAGGCCTATAAAAGCCCGCACCCCCTTTTGTGTCTTGGGTGGTGGCATGTTAGCAATTAACTGGATGCGGTCGGGTGTAAGCTGTCTTCCCTCCTTGGACAGCGAGTGCCCAAGGTAGACAACTCGCGGGACACAGAATTGCAGCTTAGAAGGGGACACCTTGTGCCCCTTGTCGGCCAGAAATTTTAAAACCGTCAGTGACGCTGTTTCACATTCAGGTTCGCTTCGGGCGGTGATCAGCAGATCATCGACATATTGAAGCTAGGCAGTGTTAACTGGCATGTGGATACTGTCAAGTTCTCGTTTTAGTGCTTGGCTATAGATGCTGGGGCTTTCTGTAAATCCTTGAGGTGCGCGTGTGAATTTAAAACTTCGTCCATTTAAACTGAATCCGAACAGATATTGACTTTCCGGATCTATTGGGACGCTAAAAAAAGCATTCTTGAGATCAATTACCGTGAAGAACGTTGCTTCTGAGTCAATAGCAGTTAGTAATGAAGAGATATCTGGAACCACAGGGTATTGTGGTACAATACATTTATTTAATTCGCGCAGGTCAATAACTAATCGATATACTGGTGATGCTTTTGGATCCGTTCTTTTAAGAATCGGAATTATCGGGGAATTGCATACATTGGAGTCGGTTTCGACAACCACTCCTTGTGCAATGAGCTCGTCAATGATTTGCAGTAAGGCCGCAACAGCATCTGGTGGTAACCTATATTGTCGCATTCGTGGTAGTACTACTCCTGTTTTTAGTGTGACTCGATATGGTGTAATGTTCATGCAACCAACATCAGTGGGGCCTTGTGCCCATAAATGCGTAGGTAAACTCTGCAGCCGGTGATCCATGTCTCTGGACACGTAGTGACCTTTAAAGTCACGTAAAAATAGTCGTACTCCTTCTGGAGAACAACATATTATAGCTCCTAGAGCTTTCAATGTTTTTATACCTAACAAGTTTTCTGGGCATGATTTAGTAAGCAATAAATCTGTAGTTCGTGTCAATGGACCAACCGTGAGTGGGAGAGGTTGTGTTACGTCATTAATTATAGGTTTTCCTGAGAATCCAAGGGAAATATTTTGTGAGCCTGAGAGGGGTGCCCCTGGAACTTCACTGCGTCGTATAGTTGTTCTGCTTGCCCCTGTATCAAGTAAAAACTTTCTGTCTTCCCCTAATAGTTCACTATGTACATAAGGTCCCTCTTGATCTACAGGAACCTCAATAAGGGGTAAGCCAACTTCCCTCTCTAGGCTATTTCATGTGTATCGCTGATAATCGGGATAATCTGCTTGTGCATACTGATACATCTGTTGCGTTGTCGCTTGTGTGGCAGCAATAGGCTGCGCTTGTGGTGGTGCTATGGTCTGTTGTGGAGCTGCCTGTTGCGGAGCTAATTGTTGCGGAGCTGACCTAGGTTGTGCATGCTGAGGAATTTGTTGTTGATTCTGATCCTGTCTAGGTGGACGTGGTCTTTCCTGGGTTCTACCTGTGGCAATGTTATGTTTCAAGACTGGACAATCGTGTATATAATGACCTTGTTGTTTACAATAGTTACATGTCCCTTTAACTGGACCTGTTGAATCACTCTTTTGATGACCATCAGCTGGAGCTGACTGAGCAACAAGCATTTTCATTTTTGTATCTTTCATACGTCTTTGTTCATGTTCTTGTTCTTCTCTAATTCTATTGTGGTGATATTGTAACATCTGTAACATCTGTGACGGGGTATTACCTTGCCAGGTACTCTCAAATTTCAATACTCTATTCTTAACTTGCGGTAGGGAATTTTCAACTAATTTTGTCACAAACAGATGTGGATATGACTCGCTACTTGCTTTTATGCCACTATTTATACCAAAACATTTTTCAAATCGGGAATAGAAATCACTAGTGTCTTCATCTTGCTTTTGTTTACAGGCTGAGATTGCACCCCAGTCCTCCTTTTTCGTAGTTAATAAACGTGGCAGTACCTGCACTAGTAATCCTGGTAGTGCTGTAGTCTTTTCCCCAAGCCCTGCTCCTGCAGCTCGGGCCTTTTCTTCGTTTTCTAATGCTGTCCAATCTATCTTTTGGTCTCCTACCTCCCATTCCTTTTCTTTGAGTTTCTCGTAAACACCGGCAGGCATTAACACTTTCAGTATTTTCATAATGTCGGGGTAGGTATACTCTCCCATGAGCAACATGTCTTTTATCTCACGGTGGAAACCTGCTGGATCCTTGTCATGGCTGGGTACTACTTTCTTCATTTCTAATAATTCAATTTTAGTTATGGGCGTGTACACAAACACGCGTGTAAAGTTATTACCTTCACCTCTGATTGGGTGTACTTCGCGTAACGGATTCAGTCTATCTATGTGATACATTTTTCTTCCCATAGTGGGAACTGGAACGTGTTCTGGGCACACGAAAATTATATACTGGTTTCGAAATTCTAGAATTTCTTTAATCAAATCAGTACCTGACCCTCTCCATTTATTCGTGAGTAGTTCTGTCAATATGTCAGGTAAGGGTCCTGGATCGGAGTGTTGGCTTTTATATAATATAAGGAGGTGTTGAATCATGTATATACTAGCTAAACGCTGTTCGTCTGGGGCAAGATTCAGAAACGTGTGTGCTAGTGCATCATCACTGTATTTACTGGGACTGTCAGCCCATTGTACTGCTGACCTGGCTAATTCTTGTTCGTCCATGGAATCGAGTATATGGTACCCCCTTCGATCTTGGAGTAATTTATCAGCGGCTTGGAATAGGTGTTCAGGGGACCTTGTATTTAACATAGGGGTTTGAAAATGTCTATTACACTCTGGACGTATCGGACGTATCGGATCATTAAAGCCTCTAGCATTATTATGGGGTCTTCCTCTACCTACGTAAGCTATTGTTTCTAATTGTTCTGATTCTTGCTCCTCCTCTTCCTCTGATTCAATTCTGTCTGCTTCTCGTCTTTCTTTATGTATTCGTTCTACTTCCTTGCGGATTTTTCGATACATGGCGATTATACACGCCTGTTTATCATGTTTCTCGTCTGATATGTTCTGACCCCATTTGGCAAGTTTTTGCATGGTATCATGATCTGCCCCAGGCCTGTCTTGGTTCCTAATCACGCAGTTTATGAAAAAACGTAGTAGTTGTCTTTGGACATCCACTTTCTGGTATTCCATAGCTTCGTTAATACTTTCTGGACCTCTCCCTGTTTGGACAAAGTGATATATATTGTCTAGGTGTTCAACCATTCCTGGTATCGTCATTAAATATAATGTAGCTCGTCGTATACGTAGTGATGATATTAGCAATCTGTCCTGTTTACCTGGCACTGGATCGTATCTACAATCCACAAGATGTTCTTTAAACATGTCGGATGTCACTAGTTGGGGTGTACGTTGGAGTGCTAAATCTCTAAGGGTCTGTTTATTTCGCGGCGGTGTGGCAAACATGTCTGTCGTACCTCCTGTAGCACCATCTGAGGTGCTGGGCAAGAAAGGATTCGTTGGACGTAAGATAGAAATTGTAGATGCCGGAAAAACAGTAGAAACGGATGGACCTGTAGGAATGGGCGTAGGAGTTTGTTGTTGCGGGGATACAGACGGATGATCTTGACGTTGAACACCATCGGCAAGCGGTGTGTGTGTTGTGGTATTAGCATACTCGGGAGCTACGTCATCCAAATAGGAGGAAAGGAAAACGTCCTTTGCTGTTTTAGGATGTGCTTTTATCGGGAGCAATGGAGGAGTCAAGTCTTTTGGTATTTCCGGGGTAGCCTTAGGTAATCCTTCGGCCAGAAGAGGATACATACCATTCATAAGAGTGTTTCTTTGTCTATCTACTTGTTCTGATTTAACTCGGGTACCTTCCTCAATTAATAGATTTTCTCGGGCTTTATTTGAATTCTCTCTACCTTTCTCTTCCTGTCTGAGCGCTTTTTCTGTACGTCTATATGATTCTTTACGCCATAATTCAATGGCATCTTTCTGTGACTGTCTGGCTTTCTTTTTCCATAATTCTTCTTCTACTCTCATGATGCAATCTGTATCCCAGGTCCCCGCTGCGGGCCATCTCTGACTCTCTGGTAAATCCTTGGTGTAGTCCACCCATAAATCAAGAAATAACACGGCATCTAAGCCATGTTTATGATACATAAAGTATCCTGGAGTGTCCCTAGGTGGAATGGGAACAGCTTCTTCGAGTACCCCTTTTCTAGTTTTGATCTGTCTTAATTTCGAAAAGAGCGGCATTTTTAGATCTTGTTACTTAATCTTAAACACACTTAATACAAATAAACACAATAATGAACAGTCATTCACACCACAATGTATAGAACGTATTAAAACATTTAACACTTAACAGTTTTAACGAACGATGATAACTAATAGAAAACTAGTTACTGACATAATACTAACACTAAATAATACTTAATTATATGCAAGACATACTAGATATACTGCTAAACAGTACAGATACACTGCTGAAACAGTGCAGACCGGATTTGTGTACCCAAACCCGTCTTGACCGGCACAGATTATGTGCACGTTTAAATGCCTCCCCGGCAATGGTACTCACCGGGTAGCTCGGAACGGAAGGCCTCGGAACTGAACTGAAACTGGACCGGACTGGACTCGACTCGGAACTTCGGAACCTGGTGGGCCTCTGTATACCTCGGATCTTGCTCTCTCAGCTAGGCTCTGGTCGGGATACTTCGCACTTCTCACCGCCTCGTCTGGGTGTTGATCGCAGCCTCAGTCACCCCCGCTTGGCCGGAGGGAGATACAGGAAATCCTGCAGGTACGCGTTTTTGTCCGTTCAGCTGTGGCAGGAGACCGGGCCTGCAACGCACCTCCGGCGCGTGAGATGAGAAAGTGTCCCTATTCGGGCGCCAATTTATGTGGTAAATATTTCATTACCGGTACTATTTTTTATGCGGAGAAGTCTAGTAAGAATAACTCAGTCAAAATAAGAGGCAGAATCCGTGGTATTAGAGGTTTGGAAAAGGGCTTTATTCCTCTACAAAGGAAATACAGTTCGAACTGCAGGCTTCACATTCCATCACCATGAGGGTTCAGGAAGGAAGGGCAATACATTATTGACAGGTAATCACTTTTATAAGAAATGCATTATAGTGAAACAGATGCAGGAGGCGTAACAGTTGATAAGATAGATAAAATATGCATACGTAACCAAAAAGGCGGACATATAGGCGTAACTTAGAAAACGTCATTATACATGATGTCACAAGTGGGTGGATCCATAAGAGAATCCTGCAATGTCAGCAGAAATATTTGGCAGAGATGCGTGCGCAGCCGCATGACGTGTGATTGACGTGCAACTAGAGGGTGAAGGGGACTTGACATTTAGCTCTACATGTGGAGACAGAAGTCTGAGGGGTCATGTCAACCTAATCCCAAATCATATCTAATATCTTATGTTTAAAGAACTGTATTATCCAAAAGGAAAGGTCTCTCGGACGGAATCTATTCTATACTGACTGTTAGTGCGTGTACGAGCGTCTAAGTGTCTACATGAGATGCGAGGGGGCAGGAATCTTCCATGGTAACAGGGGCTATGAATTACTTGCATGAGGACAGCAAGGCCTGGCTCTTTGCACTGTAGCTGGAGGAATGTTTACCTAAACTACTAGACAGGAATGCATCAGATGAGGAGCGGAGCAGATAATCTTGAAGGTGAAATACAGTTTTTGGCAGGCAACAGGCTGGATCAGGCACCGTTAGCCGCGCAGGGAGTAGGACAAAGTTCATGGATACAGATGCAGGCTCGGACTGGAGCTTTCAGAGGCAGAAGGCAGGGAAAGGCTTGATGACAGAATTCAGGGCCTACTCGCCTGAATCTGTAAAATGTGGAAAGTGAACCACATAAAGTCGGTGGCCTTTCATACTTAGGAATGGCATATCTGACCCATTCATGGCGGATCTGAAAGAGGACATGTTGACGGTGGACGCACATGTATTTGCGTCTTCAAAACTGGAACTGGAGGGAACATACATGTACTTATAGCATGCACATGGAGCCGTTGGGGTCTACGATAGGGGACATAACTGATCACAAAATTCATATTTCCTCACACCGACCCATGCCCCCATCATATCTTCAACAAAGCCGACATCATCATCGCACCCCACCTCCGGAACGTCATAAACAACTCCTTCTCGGCAGCCACCTTCCCTGACAGCTGAAAGCACGCAGAAATCAACGCCATTCTGAAGAAACCCACAGCGGACCCCAAAGACCTCAAGAACTTCCGCCCCATCTCTCTCATTCCCTTCCCGGCTAAAGTCATCGAGAAGACCGTCAATAAACAGCTGACTGCTTTCCTCGAGGCAAACAACTCGCTCGACCTGTCCCAGTCCGGATTTCGAGCCAACCACAGCACCGAGACCGCCCTCATCACAGCCACTGACGATATCAGGACCTTGATGGACAACGGAGAAACTACCGCTCTCATCCTCCTAGACCTCTCGGCAGCTTTTGATACCGTATGCCATCGCACCTTAATAACCCACCTCTTCAACACTGGGATCCAAGGAAAGGCCCTGGACTGGATCACCTCGTTCCTCTCCGACAGAACTCAGAGAGTCCGCCTCCCTCCCTTCCGCTCAGTGGCCTCCAAGATCATCTGCGGTGTACCCCAAGGATCCTCGCTCAGCCCAACCCTCTTCAATATCTACATGGGCCCCCTCGCCACCATCGCACAAAATCACATCAACATCATTTCCTACGCTGACGACACCCAGCTGATACTCTCCCTCACCAAAGACCCAGCCACCGCCAAAACCAACCTTCAGCAAGGAATGAAAGACGTTGCAGAATGGATGAAGCTCAGTCGTCTGAAGTTGAACTCAGACAAAACGGAGGTCCTCATCCTCGGACAATCCCCATCCGCCTGGGACGACTCCGGGTGGCCCACAGCGCTGGGATCTGCGCCGACACCCTCGGACCACGCACGCAACCTGGGATTCATCCTGGACTCTTCCCTCACGATGACCAAGCAAGTCAACCCCATCTCGTCCTCCAGCTTTACCACCCTGCGCATGCTCTGGAAAATCTTTAGGTGGATCCCCACCGAAACCAGAAAGACCGTCACCCAGGCCCTCGTCACCAGCCGACTGGACTATGGAAACGCCCTTTACGCAGGAACCACCGCCAAACTTCAGAAACGACTTCAACGCATACAGAATGCTTCCGCACGACTCATCCTTGACATCCCTCGCCACAGCCACATATCCGCCCACCTAAGAAACGTGCACCTGTCAGCAAGAGGATCACGGTCAGGCTCCTCACCCACGCACACAAAGCGCTCCACGACATGGGCTCCGAATACCTCAACGGCCGCCTCTCATTCTACACCCCCACCCGCCAGCTCCGCTCCGCCAGCCTCGCCCTCACCACCGTGCTCGCGGATTCACAGAACCACCACCGGAGGAAGATCGTTCTCCTACCTGGCAGCCAAGACCTGGAACTCCCTCCCCGCACACCTACGACTGACCCAGGACCATCTCACCTTCAGGAAACACCTCAAGACCTGGCTATTAGAACAGTAGCAGCACTCCTCCTCCCCTCAGCGCCTTGAGAACCTCACGGGTGAGTAGCGTGCTCTACAAATGCTCTGATTGATTGATTGATACTGATCTCTGTGAGACTGTTTCCTTCACTAGCCCATGATGCCAAGCGGTCTACCATAACCCTTCCCAGGACCTTAACATCACTGTACACCAGGGATATAAGATGATAGTAGGCAGGATCATTCCTGCTCCCCTTCTTGAAAATTGGTACTATGATGGAGCTGTTCTAGCTAGTAGGCATCTTCCCTCTAGCGGGGTTGTACTTGACTCAGGTTGTGACTCGATAGTAGGATGGACTCCAGGACATCCGAGGCAAACCACCCTATTAGATCCTGCTTACCCCATACACTTGAACTGGATCTAAGACATGCCCTATGCCAGAAAGAATATGCATTTAGAGTGACCATCTATACATTGTGTGCCAACTAAAACTATGAAGTTACTGTCATTCACTTAATACTAAGTATTCAATGAGGGTCAAGGGCACGATGAGGCCAGGTAGGAGTGGTGCAAATGTTTTGTCACTAAAGGCATTAATGGGCAAGAATGACAATAAGTTGATTTTGAAGAAAACTTTCACTGATATAAAAACCACTTTGCTACCTTTGGATAATCACAACAAGTACTTCACAACGTGTGGCATATGTCCATGCATTATTCTTGAAGTGTTAATGTTATTATGCTAATGTACAGTACTTTGAAGTGTCACTGGATTCAAGCTAGCCTGGCTGATGAGGGTTATGAACCCGAAACCGGTCCCCGGATGTTTGTTTCCGGTCCAGGGAAGACATGGCTTGGCAGTTCGGGCTGGACTGTTCCCATGTGGCACAGGGTCAGACTGATTTACATATGGCCATGTCTGAACTGGGGTGGTGGAGTGAGCTAAAGAATGATGGATTAAACCCAGATCAGTTGACTGGGGGTGAGTGTTTGATTTGCTCAATCGCTCCGTCCTTTATCCCCTTTGGTATCGCTTTGTTCGCCCTAAGTTGGCAGGGTATGCCCAGACGTGGGTCCCTAGCTCACTTTGCCACTGGATTCAAGATAGCCTGGCTGATGAGGGTTATGAACCCGAAACCGGTCCCAGGATGCTTGTTTCCGGTCCAGGGAAGACATGGCTTGGCAGTTCGGGCTGGACTGTTCCCATGAGGCACAGGGTCAGACAGATTTGCATAGGGCCATGTCTGAACTGGGGTGGTGGAGTGAGCTAAAGAATGATGATTGATTAAACCCAGATCAGTTGACTGCGGGTGAGTGTTTGATTTGCTCAAACGCTCTATACATTTTCCCCTTTGGTATCGCTTTGAAGAGTTTTTAAGCATCTCATTGAATGTGTTTAATTACTAGTGAGATGTACTTTTTAGGTCTGGCTTTGACAGCGCAGCTCTCACCATACCTTGTGCAATCAACAGGAAAAGAGCTTTAAGAAGAACAACTGTGAGGTGTCCTTGGCTCCGCCCACACGTTAACCTTGATTATTACATTTGATTGGGTCAAACTTGTCCGGTGCTCCCAGGAAAGAGTCACTCTTGCACTCCTATTTGCTCCTGAGTGGTGTTCCCTCACCTAATTTGGCTCCCCATTAAAATGCAATGTCATAGCAGTGTGCAAGAGGATGACCCCTTCACAATGCTGTTATAGTATTGGCTATGAGTATTGCTCTTTGAGCCGGCAGCTTAGCCAGTAAAACGTTTGGTTAATAGAGCTTTCCAATGAGTGTTTACCCTCACTCAAAGTGTTTGCTATGCCAAGCACGATGACGCAGTAATGATTGAGTCTGTTTGTAGACACTTGCTGTACCACACTGAATGACAAGGAAAGAGCAATTATGCACTGAATTCAAAAGAATATGATGCATTCTTGACTTTTACCCTGAGCTGTAGCCATTTTGGCTGCCTAATTCTAACACAGGCACACTTGCACCAAGGTGCAAGGGTGCCTATGTTTGATACAGGATAGTTTTTCAGCAGTAAGGGTTACCTTCCTGCACGAAACAATCCTGAGAGGCATATTCTTCTAGCTATGTGTGCAAAATACGGGAATTTGCAAGGCAACCTTGTAAACTATCTCACCAACACAAGTATAACCTCAGCATGCACAGTTGGCCCGACATCATCAGAAGCTATTGCAATTAAAATATCTGCACCAGCCGCATACCCTGGAAATAGAAGCAAAGGCATTGTAATAATAAATACTTATATACATCTAAAAAGGAAAACCAAGGCTGCAAAACAACCGACAGACTTCTTGGAGTCATGCATAAGTGAGGTAAACACTACAGACATAATCCTGACCGGGGACCTCAATTTATATCTAATAGGTTCCTCGAATGCTGACATAGTGTCCTCTCAAAACTCAATCTGGAGCATCCCATTGCAGGTGAAGAGTCCATTTGGTCACCTAACAAAAACTGGCCAGTGTCTTTTATAGGACCTTGAACACCTCAATGTCAGAGCAGATAATGGCAGAACTGTAGGTGACAACCCTCCTGCAATTACTCACTACGCTTCAACCAAAAATTCAACACTAGATTATACTTTTGTTTCTCTTGCTTTGTTTAATCAATTTGTTTCATTTCACATGGTAGACAAAGTGGACAGCAATCATCGTCCACAGGAAATCATCCTCTGAACCAACATGCCCAGTTCGAACAGTCCCAGGCCCTAAAAGGAGGGAACTTCACAATTAACTGCAGAAAAATCTAATTTGTACAAGCATCATGCAAACTGCAAAACGCCTTTTTGAAGCACGGGTAGGGAGGAACGCAATGGAGAAATGGGTGAACTTTACTACCACAATGGCAGAGTCCTTCGACTCCCTGATCAAACCAAGAACACATCTCAGCCACAGTAGTGTGAAGTATATTTCAAAAACGCTAAAATTCCAGATAATGCTCATAAAAAATGCAATCTACCACCTGTTGAGATATCGTCGATGCAACCCAACTGACATAGTACACTCAGCCGTATTATGACAGCAGAAAGCACAGCTAAAGAGAGAATCCCTCGGAGGAAGCGGTCTGGGCTAAACTGCTTGCCAACATCAAACAGAATGACAGTGCAAGATTCTGGGGAACAATAAACCGACTTACTCGTCCCACACATGAATATCCTCTAACATATCAAAGGAAGATTAGACAACTTACTTCAGAGACCATTTCCATCAAGATCACACATTATTGGATACAGGATCGATTTTAGGAATAGCCTCTCCTGAGATCCAACAGGAAGAAGGTAGTGCTTTAGTACCCCAAGTAGCAGAAGGTAATACGCCACGTGCCCTACACACAAGTGACTACACTGAATAAATTAAATGGCAAAAAAGTAAAGGGAATGAGAGATGGGGCCCCAGGCCCCAGCGGAATCCTGCCGGTCCTATACAAGCAAAATGCAGATCACTGGGCCAAAGACTCAGCCCTCTCTTCACTGATAAAAGACAGTCTGGCTTACTGCCCCCTTCTGGAGGGTTTTGATATTCTCCCCAATCTTTGAGTCAGGGGAACATCCCTGCCACAAAATTACCGCTTAGTAGCTCTTTTGGACGAAGCAAAATGTTTTGCAGGAACACTCCTAGAAGAGCTCCAAACCTGGGCTGAAGGAAAATCAATTAAGCCCCTAAATCAGACTGGCTTCTCAAAATCTGCTAATTGATAGGGCCGCTTTTGATCATGTAAATCGGAAAAGACTGTGGGCAAAACTGGCAAAACGGGGCATACTGTAGCGAACTTGCTAATCAACCTGCACACCGATACATAGATTCAAATAAAGCTGGGTGATGGGTCGTCCCTGTCAAGACATATACCAACCATGAAGGGGCTCAAACAAGGTTGTGTATTGGCCCGACCCTGTTTAACTTGTTCCTAGCAGATCTCGACACGATAATAAATACCAGAAACTCACAAGCCCCAAGATTAGGGGGCTTAGCACTACCATGCCTTCTCTATGAGGATGATTTAGTTCTGATCAGTCAGACGCAGGTGGGTCTACAACATCTTCTTACCACCACGCAGGAATACTCTGAAGCCAACGGCCTAAGCATTAACTTGGAGAAAACTAAGACTATGACAATCAGGAAGAGTTCAAAGAAACCACCTGCCTGGTTCTGGGGGAACACATGCATTGAATCTGTACCAGAATACAAATACCTAGGTGTGGTTATTGACAAGGGTGACTTCTTCTTTGCCCAGAAGAACTCAATCAGATGGAAGGGCTTTGACCTGGCAGTTTCAAAAAGGAATCTCAACTCCAAACTGAGTGGTCCATGGCTACTCCCTTTAGCCCAAGTCATATGAGCTAAACTCCTACCAACAATAGCCTACGGTAGCGAGCCACAGAGGGGTAGGGACTCCAAATTATTGGGTAGCACAGTCATAACAGCGTAACAAATTATTTTCGACCTGCCAAAACACACCTCGTCTGCACAGATCAGGCTGGAATTTGGCCTAAAAAAACAGAGGGGCAGATTTATGACGTCTGGCGCATCTCTGCTAATCAGCAGAGATGTGCCAGAAGAGTTGCGACGCATCTGCCCACCCTTGCGCCACCATTGATGCGCCACATTTACAATGCGGCGCACCGTGGCACTTGGATGGGCAGATGCGTGACGCATCTCCTGTCGGAAAGGCGGCGCATTGCTGGAGTTGCATCGCAAGCACGATGCAGCTCCAGCAAGGCTCGGGGGTGCCCTATCCCTTACATGCTGCGTCAATCCTTACGCCTGCTTCAAGCAGGCGTAGGGTTTTGACGCAGCATGGCCTTAAAAGTGACTGAGTGAAATCTTGTAGATTTCACTCGGCTACTTTTCGGAGGCGTTCCTGCGCCAGAATGCCCCCCCCCCCCCCCGCTCCAGAACGCCTACATGTGGCGTAGGGCTTTACAACGTGACGCATCTGCCAGATGCGTCACGTTGTAAATACCCCGCAGCATGGCGCAGGATTTGCGCCGCCGCTGCGTCACAAAAGTGACGCAACGGTGGCGTAAATGAGGTGCAAGGGGCTCATAAATCTGCCCCAGAGTGTATATCATTTTCTGGGACAAAGTCTGGAAATCTGCACCAGGAACGCTTAACCGTCACTTGTGGTTAGAGCTACAACGGCAGGCTTCATCACCTGCCGCAAATTACCTTCAAACCAGTCTGATCAACACAGGGTTAACTCAGCTCTGGGAAACACCTACCAAAAACTGCACATTTAAAAAGCTATTATGGAAATCAGTCAAACTCCTATCATAGGTAAAACTTCCCTAACAAAAAGGACTCACGGCTGGATGACCCTGGATACTTACCCGACTCCTGCTGCTCAAAAATATCTAGCCTAAGGGGTATGCACAAAGCACTTTGCATATTGGCTTAGGGTCCAAGCAAACTCCACCTGCTGCTTATGTGGCACAGCACAGGAGGACATGTTGCAGCTACTATGCATGTGTAAAGAACTACTAAAAGAATGAAAGCAACTTTTGAAACCTCATTTTAACCAACGAGGAATGAAGAACACAGAGACAAGCTGTGTTGGTCTGCTTCGCACCTGATGATCCACAGCTGAACTGACGCTGGGTAAAGTTCCTGAGACAGGTAGGGTAAAAATGGCAGAGCAAAGTTGGGGTTTTATCCAATGGGAGCACTGAGGTGCATCCCAGTTATCCCGAAGGCAGCGCTGGTCCCCAAACAACACCATCCTCCATACCGTGACTACAGAGCCAAACATCAGAGTGAACGGATAGGCTCTTAAGAGATGCCCAGAAAACGAACTTCGAATTACAAGCTGGAACAAAAATTTACAATAAATTATCTTAATTGATTTCCTTGATTTATTTATTGCCATTTTATAACTTTTACAAAAAGAATTGTATCGATGTATTTAGATGCAATGGTTTTAAGTAACTATGCTAATAAAATAAACTTGAAAGTATTTATGTGTGCTGCAAAATGCCACATTGCCACATTAATCTCATTTTAAATTTGCGTCGCTGTGCAAGAGCGACACAAAGGGGCTCAGGAACATGATCCTCAGCTCTTTGGTGATCTGGTGAACTGTTCTGTGATGAGTAATAATGGCATGTATGCTTGTACAATGCAACTCGTGTAAGCGGAGAGTGAGGATGATATTCTCGTAGAGCTCTCCCATATTCAGCAGTCTGTTGCCCATAAGGTGAATTTCCTCATCGTTCATCCTCCATTCTTTCCAGGACACCTACCCAGGGCCCACCTCAATGCCGTCTTTATGAAGGCCTCCCAAGTATTCTTTGAGGTCACCACGTATCGTAGGCACCTTTTCTTTTCATTTCTTTCAAAAAAGCTGCAAGAAGTCTCGAAAAATATTTGTCATCTTAGTGTCCTTATCTTCTCGATCTGGTGATGAACTGAGGGTGAGCATCTTGTACACTTTGGGGCAGATTTATGAGCCTCTTGCGCCACTTTTGTGTCACTTTTAACATGGGAAAAGTGACGCAAAAGTGGCGCAAGGGGCTCATAAATCTGCCCCTTTGTCTACTTGTCCTTCTACCGCCTCCGTCCACTCATTTGCCTGCTCCATCAGGTGCCATTGCAAAGACCTGCAGTGAACTCTGCGTGTTAGCTCATGGCCACGTGCACTGAAATGGGTTTGACTGGTGTGCTGAGCACTGTGTAGGCTCTGCTGAACCCCTTCTTGTGCTTCTTACTTGCCAGAGTGCCAGAGGCACCACTGGGATGTGTGTGTTGCAGTGTCACTCAAATCATCAAAAGACCCACAACTCCATCCCTGGGCATGACACAGTGGGGCATACTTACAAGGAAATGGCAGAGCTGCACCAAATGTGGCAGTGCCAGGCTCCGACTTTCCCAAAACACAGGGATGCAACGCATTTACAAAAATATGATGCACCCCTGTGTTTTCCCAAGCTCTCATGCTAATGTTAGCTCACTAGCACCAACACAGTCCCCCTTGCACCATAGTGCAAGGGTGCCTGCGTTGAACGGGTAATTGTTGATGAGCATGAAGGTATTCCTTCCTGCACATAAACAATCATTAACCCCTTCGCGCGCGGCACAAATTTTGCCGCGGCGCTGGGGGGGTTCGGGGTGAGCGCGGCGCCGCCATGCTCGTGACGGAACCACTCCGTCATGAGCCACGGGCGCGCTGTGCTCATGACGGAGTGGTTCCGTCACGACTTCGCCCACTTGCATTATTCGCCCGCACAGCTGGGGAATCAGCGCTGCGTGGGCGGAGCGGCCGCAACGGCCCCAGCATGACGGAAGCACTCCTTCATGAGCACACGGCGCCCGTGGCTCATGAAGGAGTGGTTCCGTCATGAGCAGGCAAGGGGTTAAAGGCATTTTGCTCTTTCTATGTGTGCTGCAGAATGCACCAAAAAAAACCTGAAAAAGCAACAATGAAATAATAAGAAAAGTATTTATCTTTGCTTCATCATTGTAACACCTGTCATTGCTGCTATTTGTGCACCGGCACAGGGGAGAGCACAGGGGTACACCATATTCTTGTAAATACAAAGTATTCCTGCATTTTTTAAACATTGCAGATCTTCTCAGCAAAATTTCTTGTGGCGTCGCACTGCATCATTTCATTGTAAATATGCCCATGGTCTTCAAACTTGTAGTCTTTTCTGCATTGCTACTAACCACTGTCACCAACTTCTCAACCATTTACAGGTTTCTTAATTTCACCTCGGGAACACCCATCACTTTCTCCTGTCTTCCTAGAAGCTTCCACATCGCCACAGCTCTAGTCCTCTCTTCTTCATCAAACTCCTGGAAAACAGGGAAAAAAGTCATGTATATCACGTTTTGTTTGTCTCTCCACCATTATGCTGCTCTTACAACAACAGATTATACCCACTCAAATGATGCACCTCTATAAGGTTAAGGACTTCACAGTACCCTCTTGGTACCCTCTAACAGAGCACTGCATCTCTAAAGGGCTCTTCTGCATCACCCCTACCACTTAGAAATCCTCTGCAACAAGGACCTCTTTAACTCGATGCTGCCTCCCAAATCACTAGGTGCCCGATTCACAAAAGTAATCTGAAATAAAATCCTAACTTTATGACTTTTGGTATTCACATTTAGGAGTACTACTCCTAAACTGGGAAAAAATCCTAACTTTATGACTCGTAAAGTTAGAATTTTGTGAATTATGCCCTAGAACATCATGACTGGTTCCTGCCTCTCCACCATTGTTAGTTTCTTCAGGACATCAATCCTATGGCGCACTTAGGGGTATATTCACAAAAATTTACGCTAAGCAAAATTAGCGTTGCTTGGCTGCATTTTCTCAACGCAGTGTATCGCCGAAAACTACTGCCATGTTAGTGACGTATTTACAGTACGTCGCTACCTGGCAATAGGATCAGCTAGCAGTGGCGATTGTTGCTACAAATACTAGTGTCACAGTGATAAAAACCTTGACTGTAACGTGAAAAAAATGACGGCCCGCAAATTAGCGGCCAGAAAACTCATGTTAGTCAGCCGCATGTCACTTTTTTCCGTTTTGCGGGGAATAAAAGCCCTCAAAATACAAAACAAAAAAGCAGCCTGGATCCAGTTCAGCAGCACACAACAGCCCCCCTAACCCACTCAACAGCCAGGATGACCAGGCAGAGTCCCAGGGCAAGAGGAAAAGGAAAATAAGATTCAGTCAGGAAGAAAAGGAGATCCTGAATACGTAGGTGACGGAGAATCAACACCAGCTCTTCGTCAGCTTAAGGATGTCATTGGGGATCAAAAATGCCATTTGGCAGTCCATTGTGAGCAAGGTGAACACTGTAGCAGAAGTCAAGAGGATAGTAACCAATTACAAGAAGCACTGGCATGATGCCAAGCGCAAGACTAAACAGAAACTGGCACGCAATCGACAGGCAGCACTGTAGAACAGAGCTGGGAGTCCAGTGCCACAGGAGGAGCTTGATGCATTGGAGGAACTTGTGTCTGCAGTCATCTGTGAAGAGTTGGTGGCTGGAGTAAAGGGACAGGATAGTGCTGACTATGATCAAGGCCTCCCAGGGTACCAACCACTCAAGTGCAGGAAAGGAAGCAATTCCTTTTTGTAAATAACCCTCACACACTCTGGTTGTATCATGCTTCATCATCGGGTTCACCCTGACTCCTAAAGGTCAGGGTGGGCTCGACCATATTTTAGGAAGCACTTAAGAGAAAATGGTCAGGGGGTTTAAAGATCAAAAATCCTCCAACGGCTCCAGGTATCCCTTTATTTACGGAACCATGGGGGATATTAAAATGTTTTAAAAGGGGGGGGGTCGTAAGGAGGTATTGGTCCCATGGCCCTAGTGCCAACATGTTTCAGTCCTCAAAAAATGGCCTGTATGGGTCCTGGACTTTCTTCAGAGCAAAGATGTTTCTCTCCCTCGTGTTATTTATCTAGGAATCTCCTATTTTTTAGTAGTAGAGGGCAGGAAGCTGCACTCATACGAAAATCACAATGGTATTCACAGTAACGTTTCAGTGGCGATAGGGGCCCTGAAATATGCTCCAACAAGCCAAAGATTCACTACATTTGAAGCAAGACAGGGGTTAATATTGGAAATGTGATTTGGGCACCAGACTATGTCTTATGGTGGTATTGACTAATTCAAACAAGTTGTTGCTCTGGGTTAGGCCACTCATCCAATATTGTCACGTACACCAGCTCTCAGAATGTGTATGAGACTGCCGTATGGAGTAATACTTGTCACTAACAACTGTTGCTCCACTCGACTAATCATCAGTGACAGCTACATTAGGCCAGGGTGTACATGGATTCCATGTCTGGTGTGAGAAGGTGGCCTGATATACTGTGGAGACTAAATAAAAGGGATAATGGTGAGTGAGTGTCCCTAAACGTGTTAGGGCACACTCAGTGTTGTTTAAATACCCCTCACACACCAAGAATGGCCCATGGTGTCATGCTTCATCATAGGGGTCTTCCCGTCCCGCTGCGGGACGGGGCGTGCTGCGACCTACGACTACGTGGGAGCACTTTTGATGAAGTACTATGTGTGGTGTAAAGGGAGGGTCTATTGTAGTTGTGAATATGTGTGTGTTAAAAAGCAACTGGCCCAAGGAGACTGAAAAATCTTTAATTAGTCCCAAGAGAGCTGGAGCTATTAAAAACAAAAGTGTGGAGTTTGCCTACGTAATGTGTGGTTACTCCTTGTGGGTCAACATGTTTCGATGCGGAGCATCTTCATCAGGACAGGAAAAAGATCCCTCCCAAATAGGAGCATGTGCTTAGTTATATACAAAAGTGAGACAGATGCAGTAAATAGTGCACGTATATACAATACCTAATCGTATGTATGTGAATTTATATGTATATGAGGATAATGCCTCATGAACCTAGAACGGGTGGGATCGTAATGGAGCCTCAATTGTGCCCTGACTGAAAATCTCAGCTACGAGTCTGTTCACATACATACGATTAGGTATTGTATATACGTGCACTATTTACTGCATCTGTCTCACTTTTGTATATAATTAAGCACATGCTCCTATTTGGGAGGGATCTTTTTCCTGTCCTGATGATGATGCTCCGCATCGAAACATGTTGACCCACAAGGAGTAACCACACATTACGTAGGCAAACTCCGCACTTTTGTTTTTAATAGCTCCAGCCCTCTTGGGACTAATTAAAGTTTTTTTCAGTCTCCTTGGGCCAGTTGCTTTTTAACACACACATATTCACAACTACAATAGACCCTCCCTTTACACCACACATAGTACTTCATCAAAAGTGCTCCCACGTAGTCGTAGGTCGCAGCACGCCCCGTCCCGCAGCGGGACGGGAAGACCCCTATGATGAAGCATGACACCATGGGCCATTCTTGGTGTGTGAGGGGTATTTAAACAACACTGAGTGTGCCCTAACACGTTTAGGGACACTCACTCACAATTATCCCTTTTATTTAGTCTCCACAGTACCTCCTTTTCAAGGTGGATCCTTCTGTTTATAACTGATACTAAAGTGGAGGACGTATCCACCTTAGCGCCTACGTAGGCCCTACCTCTACACTCCCTAATCTTGTTATATTTAGGTGGCCTGATATATGCTGTCCACTAGTCCTAGTGGGCACCCTGTATCAGTCCAAACAACCCCTTATGGTGAATTAGTTAAAGACAACCTTTATTGAAAGCTATCCTAGCGGTAGCTATGGAGAGCAGCCTTCAGGCTAAGTCTTGAAGGATTGTAAAGCAGCTTGCTTTACCAGTCTATAATCTCTTGAACGATCAAATGAAAGGACAACCACACCAGGTATATATTCAAAATATATGCATTTAGGTTAAAACACACCCCTCTAGTCTCTTTATGAGACTGGAGTTCGAAGTACTTTGGTTACAAGTTAGCAAGTATCAGTAATAGTACAAATACATGTTTGGGCCCTAGGGGCGTACCAAACCATATACCAAAAAAGTGGTATAAGAACCATGACTGGGATAGACACAAGGCCTAGAGCCTGTAGAATCACTGGGATCCCAAGGAACCACCCAAGGTAGTGACACAGGGGACCCACGGGGACTGTATGCAGTGTGTAAACACAACCGCGGGTTCCCGTTTGCTTCTATGTGCAATGTCGCGGTTGGAAATTTAAAGATTAGGGACACTTAGAATCGAGTCAGGACCAAACCCTTTTGGACTTAAGAAGTTCTAGGGCTTGCACCCATGATAGAACCAGAGTATTCGAGTTACCTCAGCCAGGGAAGCCGGGTGCATAGGTGTCTTTTGGTGTCGGGTCGAGTCGTCGATTTCAATGGAAGCCTGCAAAGAACTGCTGCTGCCGTGAAGAGGAGAAGTGTCTGAACAGATCCAAGCCTGGATCTAGGATGGAAGGAACCTGAAAGCAGAGGGGACAGAGTCTGGGTCACTAGCCAGTGACCAAGGGCAGGATGGACCAATGCCCACAGATGTTGGGTGCTTCAGGTGAGTTGATTGGTGTCTTGACTCTTCATCCACGAGGTCCAGGAGGCATCGACAAAGTCCACGAGCCGGATTCGATCTGCCCCACAAAGTCCGTCGAGTGCTGCAGTATCGGCAACCAGAATGGACCCAAAAAGTCTTGGCAACGGCAAGTCACAGGAATTCAGAGAAAGGACTGCGGTGCAGACCAGCAAGGTCTGAGGGACTCACCCAGCAAGGGTAAGTCAGGGCACATCTGGAGCAACCAGGAAAGCCCAATTAGAAAAGGAGTTGCCCTTGTGGGGACCTGCTAGCCAACGGGCTAGTGATCGCGAAGGAGCCTCGAGCAGTCGCACTTGAAGCTGGTCCACGGGTCACTGGTGGAGTGGAGGCCAACAATCTTCGGAGCAGGAGGTGCTCAAGGCTGGGGCTATTCAGAGCCCAAAGCACAACTTCGAGGAGGACCAGGAAGATAGTGTTGCTGCAAAAGATCACGTGTCCAGGGGTCATGGTTCCATGTCACCCACAATAGCCACGGGCCTCAGCTTTGCTGTGGACTCAGGATAGCCTTGGGAAGTCTGGAAATGTACCTCTGGTGATGCAAAGACTTTGGCGTCTGGCGGGAGCTTCAGCGATGCAGACCGGTCAGTTGCTTCTTTGGTGCCTGCCAAGCAGGGGAGTCACTCCTTGACCCTAAGGGAGATTTTTTCCATCTTCTAGTCGTGATAGAAAGTCGAAGGTCCAGGATATATGTTGCAGAGTTTCGTCCAGGGTAATCTAAAGTTCTAGGGACTGGATTCCTATACTTATACCAAGTTTAGGGGATGGACTAACTCTAAGGTCCCACCTATGGGTGGGCTTGGAAAGAGGGGTGGTTACACCCATTTCCTTTGTCCTGTTTCACGTCAGAGCAGGGGCAGGTAGCCCCTGCAACCGGTTTGAACTGTACTATGCACAGGGACACCAAGTGTGCCCCCAGTGCAGGACTTCAAAGCACCAGAGAGTGCTCCCGCCCAGCCTCAATACACATCTGCCTGTCTGTGGAGGTGGTTACACCTCTCTGGGACAGGAAACCTATTGTCCAGGCCTCCCCTGCTGGAGTTTCGGTCAGCAGCTGGAGGCCAGACCCGTGTCTGTGGCAGAGGCATCCATTTTGTGATGCCGGGGCTCAGGAAAGTCCTACCGGGTTAGACCAGTGTGAACATGTCTCTCCC
This sequence comes from Triturus cristatus, assembly GCF_964204655.1. Classification (NCBI taxonomy): domain Eukaryota; kingdom Metazoa; phylum Chordata; class Amphibia; order Caudata; family Salamandridae; genus Triturus; species Triturus cristatus. The sequence continues at coordinate 87,679,799 of NC_140587.1, read as the reverse complement.
TCTAGAAGGGTGGAATGCTACCCCCGCCACCAGAATAGGCGGGGGTAGTATTCCAAAGCGTTTGACACCAAACACGACATGTTTTGATGCAGCCATCCCAAAGTTAGCATTTACCGCGAGGTTATAATGCACTTAAGAGTATATGGTATGGTTGTATCACAGAGCAGCTATAAGGAAGGATTTCCGAAAGCTGTAGAGGGGCTTAGCTCATGCTTGGGCACCCTCTCACACAAAACCAAGCACTCTGCCTTCAGGATTGTCAAGGCCTGTCATAGGAGTGACTGATAGGTTTATATGTCTCTGCATATATATGTGGATATAGGTAGCCTATATCTCTGTAAGGGGTGTAAGCACTCCCTTACCCAGGCGGCAGTAGCAGACCTGTGGTGCCATTTTGGAGTGCTTCCCAGGGGTGGCATAATAGACGCTGCAGCCCCTGGTAGGCCTCTGAGGTACCTATGCCCTAGGTACCTAGTATACCATATACCAGGGGCTTATAAGGCACTCCAGAATCCAATTAGATATGTACCTAATGTACATGCAAACCATTTTAGAGAGGAAGCTGCTAGGCTGTGGTACTGATTAGCAGGGCCACAGCCAGACTAAGGTAGAAAAACAGTGAAACACCAGCAAAACGTGGGGGTACCCATGTGAAGTAGATCCTACTCTCCTACACCCCCCCCCAAACGCAGAGACATTAAACTAACCTTGACCAGTTGAGTCTTCATGTTCTAAGTGGAAATACCTAGAGAGTCCCTCTGCATAGGCAGGTTTGCTCCCAGGTCCATGTTCCACTGTAAAGTCCATCCCCTGTAGGGAAATGGACCACCTAAGCAGTTTGGGGTTTTCACCTTTCATTTGATTTAGCCATAAGAGGGGCTTATGGTCTGTCTGAACAAGGAAGTGAGTACCAAACAAGTATGGCCTCAACTTCTTCAGAGCCCAAACCAAAGCAAAGGCCTCCCTCTCAATGGCTGACCAACGTTTCTCTCTAGGCCTTATGCTTATGAAAGCTCCTGGCTGATCCGGACCTTCATCATTCAATTGTGACAGTACAGCCCCTACACCCAATTCAGATGCATCTGTTTGGACAATGAACTTCTTGGAGTAGTCAGGACCCTGCAGAATGGGAGCAGTGCACATGGCCTGCTTCAGGTCATCAAATGCCTTTTGACAGCTAGCTGTCCACTTAACCTTTTTGGGCATCTTTTTAGAAGTTAAGTCATTCAAGGGTGTCACTATTGATCCATACACTTTGACAAATCTCCCATAGTACCCAGCCAGGCCTAAGAAGGCTCTCATCTGAGTCTGGGTAGTTGGAGCAATCCATTCCATTATGTTTTGGATTTTGCTCTGCAATGGTTCAACCTGGCCTCCACCTACAAGGTGGCCCAGGTACACAACCGGACTCTGCCCTATCTGGCACTTAGTAGCCTTGATAGTGAGGCCTGCCCTTTGCAGGGCCTGCAAAACATTCCTCAGGTGGACCACGTGATCCTCCCAGGTGGAGCTAAAGACAGCAATATGATCTAGATATGCTGCACTAAAGTCTTCCAGGCCTGTAAGGACTTGATTCACCAACCTTTGGAAAGTGGCAGGTGCATTCTTCAATCCAAAGGGCATTACCACAAATTGATAGTGCCCACTAGGGGTAGCAAATGCTGTCTTTGACTTTGCATCATCACCTAGTCTGATCTGCCAGTAGCCAGCTGTTAGGTCAAATGTCCTTAGAAACTTGGCTGAGGCCAAAGTATCTATCAGCTCATCTGCCCTAGGGATGGGATGGGCATCAGTCCTAGTGACTGTATTGAGACCCCTGTAGTCTACACACAACCTCATCTCTCTTTTTCCACAACTGGTGTGAGGTTTTGGTACCAGGGCTACTGGGCTAGCCCAAGGGCTAACTGAGGGCTCAATCACACCCAGATCCAACATCTTTTGGACTTCTGTCCTTATACAGTCCCTGACATGGCCAGGTTGCCTGTAGATTTGATTCTTCACAGGTAGACACTTCATGAGTGCACCAGGTGGTCTGACTTGGAGTCAGAGAAAACATATGTCTAAACTGGCTGAGAAGGTTTCTGCAGTCAGTTTGCTGCTGGGCAGTGAGGCTGCCTGCCAAGGCTACACCATCAACTGACCCATCATCGGGGTTCTGAGAAAGCAGGTCAGGGAGTGGGTCACTCTCTTCCTCCTGTCCTTCATCAGTAGCCATGAGCAAGCCCATGTCTGCCCTGTCAACAAATGGTTTAAGTCTGTTGACATGAAGTACCCTATGGGGACTCCTAGGGGTTCCAAGGTCTACCAAGTAGGTAACCTCCCCTTTTTGTTCAACAATAGTGTGGGGTCCACTCCACTTGTCCTGGAGAGCTGCTGGGGCCACAGGCTCCAACACCCACACTTTCTGTCCTGGCTGGTAAACAGTCAGTACAGCCTTTTGGTCATGCCAGGATATGTGCAGTTCCTGGCTAGCCTCAAGGTTTTTGTTTGCCTTTTTCATGTACTCAGCCATCCTGGAGCCGAGACCAAGTACATAGTCCACTATGTGTTGCTTTGGGGGCTTGAGAGGTAACTCCCATCCTTCCTTCACCAAACACAATGGACCCCTGACAGGGTGAACAAACAAAAGTTCAAATGGGCTGTAGCCAACCCCCTTTTGAGGCACCTCCCTGTATGCAAATAATAAGCAGGGCAAGAGCAGGTCCCATTTTCGCCTAAGCTTCTCTGGGAGTCCTTTGATCATGCCCTTTAAGGTTTTGTGGAATCTCTCAACTAAACCATTGCATTGTGGGTGATAGGGGGTGATGCATTTGTAGTTCACTCCACACTCCTTCCACATATCAGTGAAGTAACTAGACATGAGGTTTTCACCCCTGTCAGATACTACCTCCTTAGGAAAGCCTACTCTTGAGAACACACTCAAGAGAGCTCTTGCCACTACAGGTGCTGTAGTGGTCCTTAGGGGAATTGCTTCTGGGTACCTAGTGGCATGATCCACTACCACCAGTATAAATCTGTGCCCAGATGCTGTTTGGGGATTCATGGGACCAACAATGTCAATCCCTACCCTTTCAAAGGGCACTCCCACCACAGGTAGTAGTATCAGGGGGGCCTTTGTAGTGCCACCTGCTTTGCCACTGGCTTGGCAGGTTACACATAAGTGACAAAACTCCTTTGTGTCTTCAGATATGTGGGGCCAGTGAAAGTGAGGAACAATTCTGTCCCAAGTCTTGTTCTGGCCTGGGTGTCCTGGCTAGTGTCATGGGCTACTGTCAATAGGAAACCCCTAAACTTCAGAGGTGTAACCAACCTCCTGGATGCACCAGGCTTGGGGTCTCTACTCTCTGAGTATAGGAGTCCATCATCCCAATAAACGTTATGGGTGCCACTAGCATTCCCAGCAGCCTCATCAGCAGCTTGCTGTCTGAGGGTTTCAAAAGAGGGGCAGGTTTTCTGCTCCTGGCTCAGATCAGACCTGGCAGGGCCCCCTGTCCCCAATAACTCATCCTGGTCTGGTTCAAGCTCCTCTGGGACAGGTCCTTCTTCAGGCTCAAGATCATCTCCCTGAAGAGACTGATCAGCATTCTGAGTCAGGTGGGAAGGCTCTGCCTTAACCCTACTGCTCCTCCTCTTGTGAGGCACCTAGTCCATTATCCCAGAATCCAGGGCCTGTCCAGTTTTAGACATTTAAGCCTGTGACCTGGTCACAGCAAAGACATGTGCAGGGATCCCTAACATTTCTGCATGTGTCCTAAGCTCCACTTCAGCCCAAGCTGAAGTCTCTAGATTATTGCCAAGCATGCACTGTACTGGTAGGTCTGCACTTACCACAAACTTCTTAAGGCCAGTCACCCCTCCCCAGGAGAAGTTAACAACTGCCAGAGAATGGTCTGTTCTGACATAGCTAGCATTGGTCACTTGGTACATTTCACCAAGTATAATCTGCCCAGGATCCACAAGATCTTTTGTCACCATTGTGACACTTGCTCCTGTGTCCCTGAATGCCCAAGCTTCTACTCCATTAATCATAGGCTGATGTCTGTATTTGCCCAAGTTACTGGGACCCACACAGGGGGGCACATCCATGCCCCCATCACAGACAAGCACAGCCTGAGTTGGAACTCTGACTAGGCCAGAGTCTATCTCAGAACCCAGGGTCAACCCTACTACAACCTTATTCTGTGTATTCCCACCACCAATTGTAACTGCACTAGGGGGAGCAGGTGCCTTAGGGGCATTGGTGGGGGCTGGCGTATTCTCTTTGGCCTTGGTGCAATCACTGGTCCAGTGAGTTTTCTGCTTACAGATTTTGCACCAAGGTTTCTTTTGGCCTTTACCCTTTCCTGACTGTGAATCCCCACCTGAAGAAGATTTTTGGGGCCCTTGAGAAGACTTCTGGTCTTTACCCTTATCCCCACCCTTGTCAGAGTTTTTGGAATCTTGCTTCTTTGGGTCACCACCTTGGTTCTGTACCTTCTGCCTCACCCTGGTTCTGACCCATTTGTCTGTCTTCTTTCCCAATTCTTGGGAAAAGGTCAGATCAGATTCTTCCAGGTACTGGTGCAACAGCTGATTTTGACAGTTATTAAGAATCTGTTCCCTCATTATCAGATTGTACAATCCTTTGAAGTCACACACTTTACTGCCCAATAACCAACCTTCCAGTGCCTTAGCAGCACAGTCAACAAAGTCAACCCAGTCTTGATTGTGTGCTTTTTGGGTGTCTCTGAACTTTAACTGCCATTGTTCAGTGGTTAGGCCAAACCCATCTATCAGTGCACTTTTCAAGACTTTGTAATCATCAGCATCCTCTTCTCTTACAGTGAGGAGCTTATCTCTACCTTTGTCTGCAAAGGAGAGCCATAAGATTGCTGCCCACTGACTTTGAGGGACCTTCTGTACTTTACAGGCCCTCTCCAAGGCAGTTATCCATTTGTGGATGTCATCTCCACTCTGGTAGGGTGGGACAATCTTACTTAGGTTTCTATGGTCATAAGACCTCTCCCTATCTCTAGGGAAATTGCTGCCACCAAGGGACTCTAGTCCCTCCTTTTTACTAGCTCTGTAGAGCTCTAGGGGTTCCCTATCTAAGGCCATCTGCTGCTTTCTGAGGTTGAACTTGTCTTGCTCATACAACAGTCTCTGTCTCCTCTCCTGGGAGGTTTCCCTCCCTCTGTGAGAAGAGACAGAGGTCCCTATAGAGGAGTTAGACTGGACAGATCCCCTTGACAGAGATCTATCCCTTCTAGCCCTGTTGCCAGGTCTACCTGGAGGAATAAAGGAAGGAGCATTATTGTCATCCTCCTCATCCTCATCCAGGAGATCTGGGTTCAACAGAGTCTGGTCATTGTCACCAGTCTGGTCAGCATCAGAGCTAGGGTCAGGGGAGTTTCCACCCATAGGCCCGCCCTCAGGTGCTGCCCCACCCACACTGTCTACCCCATCAGGCCCACTAGGCCCTGTGATATCATCCAGCTTAAGTACCTTTATGAGATGCTGGGTGGATGGACTTTTGCCTGTCTTCAGCTTCCTAATGGAACATAAGGCACTAAGCTGAGCAAAGGAGAGATCCTCATATTTATAGGGAAGGAGCTCACTGGTTCCTGGTAGAGACCCACTGGTTCCTGGCTGGTTAGACATTACTAATGTGGTGTGGTGTATTGCACTACCTACACTAGTGTGGCCTACTAAACTCTCTTGAATTGTAGAAAGGGTGTGCTATCCCTTAACACACAACTCTAAGTACAATAGAACTTACTGTAGCTCAACTTGATATTATATGTACCTTAGATACCTTTAGTGGTTTTCAGTTGATCAATTCAATTGATATTATCTGTTAAAACAATAGCAAGCTGGAATCCCACACGCTGCACACCAATGTGAGAAGGTGGCCTGATATATGCTGTCCACAAGTTTTAGTGGACACCTTGTATCAGTCCTAACAGCCCCTTATGGTGAATTGGTTAAAGACAACCTTTATTGAAAGCTATCCTAGTGGTAGCTATGGAGAGCAGCCTTCAGGCTAAGTCTTGAAGAAATGTAAAGCAGCTTGTTTTACCAGTCTATAATCTCTTGAATGATCAAATGAAAGGACAACCACACCAGGTATATATTCAAAATATATGTATTTAGGTTAAAACACAACCCTCTAGTCTCTTTATGAGACTGGAGTTCGAAGTACTTTGGTTACAAGTTAGCAAGTATCAGTAATAGCACAAATACACGTTTGGGCCCTAGGGGCGTACCAAACCATATACCAGAAAAGTGGTATAAGAATAAAGACTGGGATAGACACAAGGCCCAGAGCCTGTAGAATTGCTTGGACCCCAATGAACCACCCAAGGTAGTGACACAGGGGACCCACGGGGACTGTATGCAGTGTGTAAACACAACCGCGGGTTCCCGTTAGCTTCTATGGGCAATGCCGCGGTTGGAAATTTAAAGATTAGGGACACTTAGAATCGAGTCATGACCAAACTCTTTTGGACTTAAGAAGTTCTAGGGCTAGCACCCACGGGAGCACTGGAGTATTCGAGTTACCTCAGCCAGGGAAGCCGGGTGCATAGGTGTCTTTTGGTGTCGGGTCGCATTGTCGATTTAAATGGAAGCCTGCAAAGAACTGCTGCTGCCGTGAAGAGGAGAAGTGTCCGAAGAGATCCAAGCCTGGATCTAGGATGGAAGGAACCTGAAAGCAGAGGGGACAGGATGGACCAATGACCACAGATGTCGGGTGCTTCAGGTGAGATGATTGGTGTCTTGACTCTTCAGCCACGAGGTCCAGGAGGTGTTGACGAAGTCCACGAGCCTGATTCGAGCTGTCAAACAAAATCTGTCGAGTGCTGTGGTGTCGACGACCAGAATGGACCCAACAAGCCTTGGCAACGGCAAGTCACAGGAATTCATAGAAAGGACTGCAGTGCAGACCAGCAAGGTCTGATGGACTCACCCAGCAAGGGTAGGTCAGGGCATGTCTGGGGCAACCAGGAAAGCCCAATTAGAAAAGGAGTTGCCTTCGTGGGGACCTGCTAGCCAACGGGCTAGTGATCGAAAAGGAGTCTCAAGCGGTCGTACTTGAAGCTGGCCCACGGGCCAACAATCTTTGGTGCAGGAGGTGCTCAAGGGTGGGGCTACTCAGAGCCCAAAGCACAACTTCGAGGAGGACCAGGAAGATAGTGTTGCTGCAAAAGATCACGGTGTCCAGGGGTCACGGTTCCATGTCACCCACGATAGCCACGGGCCTCAGCTTTGCTGTGGAAACAGGGTAGCCTCGGGGAAGTCTGGAAATCCACCTCTGGTGATGCAAAGACTTTGGCGTCTGGCAGGAGCTTCAGCGATGCAGACCAGTCAGTTGCTTCTTTGGTGCCTGCCAAACAGGGGAGTCACTCCTTGACCCCAAGGGAGATTTCTTCCATCTTCTATTCATGATAGAAAGTCAAAAGTCCAGAATATATGTTGCAGAGTTTCGTTCAAGGTAATCTAAAGTCCTAGGGACTGGATTCCTATACTTATACCAAGTTTAGGGGATGGACTAACTCTAAGGCCCCACCTATGGGTGGGCCTGGAAAGAGGGGTGGGTACACCCATTTCCTTTGTCCAGTTTCACGCCAGAGCAGGGGCAGGTAGCCCCTGTAACCGGTTTGAACTGGACTATGCACAGGGACACCAAGTGGGCCCCCAGTGCAGGACTTCAAAGCACCAGAGAGAGCTCCTGCACAGCCCCAATACACATCTGCCTGTCTGGGGAGGTGGTTACACCTCCCTTCGACAGGAAACCTATTGTCCAGGCCTCCCCTGCCGGAGTTTCGGTCAGCAGCAGGAGGCCAGACCCGTGTCTGTGGCAGAGGCATCCATTTTATGATGCCAGGGCTTAGGCAAGTCCTACCGGGTTTGACCAGTGTGAACATGTCTCACCCTCTAGAAGGGTGGAATGCTACCCCCGCTGCCAGAACTGGCGGGGGGGGGGGAGTAGTATTCCAAAGCATTTGACACCAAACACGACATGTTTTGATGCAGCCATCCCAAAGTTAGCATTTACCGCGAGGTTATAATGCACTTAAGAGTATATGGTATGGCTGTATCACAGAACAGCTATAAGGAAGGATTCCTGAAAGCTGCAGAGGGGCTCAGCTCATGCTTGGGCACCCTCTCACACAAAACCAAGCACTCTGCCTTCATGATTGTCAAGGCCTGCCATAGGAGTGACTTATAGGTTTATATGTGTCTGTATTTATATGTGGATATAGGTAGCCTATATCTCTGTAAGGGGTGCAAGCACGCCCTTACCCAGGCTGCAGTAGCAGACCTGTGGTGACATTTTGGAGTGCTTCCCAGGGGTGGCATAATACGTGCTGCAGCCCCTGGTAGGCCTCTGAGGTACCTATGCCCTAGGTACATAGTATACCATATACTAGGGGCTTATAAGGCGCTCCAGAATTCAATTAGATATGTACCTAATGTACATTCAAACCATTTTAGAGAGGAAGCAGCTAGGCTGGGGTCCTGATTAGCAGGGCCACAGCCAGACTAAGGTCGAAAAACAGTGAAACACCAGCAAAAAGTGGGGGTATCCATGTGAAGCAGATCCTACTCTCCTACATCTGGTTGTACTCATCACCAACATCCCTCAAATGTTTCCTTTTCTGTATGTACACTGTGCATTAGCTGGAGTAACACACACAATTTGCACTTATGGACTCAGTGAAAGTGCTACTGTAACTTCACAAGATTCACTGACTCAATTAGTCAATACAGACTAACCCAATCAGATTTCATGTCGCTGTAGCCATGCACCGTGAACTGATACTGCCATGTCACATGATACTATACGAAGAAGGCACATTCACTTTGTAAATTGGACATGAATTTACACCTGATATCACAACACCATGTAATTTGCTGGCCCATTGTGTGACAAATTCATACAGTATTAATCTTGCAATAAACATCCACAGCTACAGCATCTAAGGTAAATGAAAAGGAGGGACAAAATGGATACCAAAGGAGAGAATATCAGATAAAAGATATTGTACATGGTCACACTTTGAGAAAAATTATGTGGGGTGGTGTCTTTCCAAATTGGTTGCCAACCTGCACCAAAATGTTGCAAATGCATGGTAGCAACGATTGTGCCATGATAAGGGGAAAAACACTATTTTTCATTAACAACAGTGTTCATTTTTTCTGCTTTGCACATGAGCAGGCCCCCTTGCACAATGGTGGCAGAGTGCCTACATGGTTGGGATGCAGCAAAATATTCTCTATGAAAGGGCAATACAGTTAAATAAGCTGTATACTTGCTAGTACAGTACAGGGATACATTTAACAAACAGGGGATGTGCAACGTAAAGTCAAGAATGCTAATGCTGTGTTCCATCAGTACATCCTAAATATATGCAAAAATCTCAACTTTATGCTGCCTCATCACACTAGAGGTGAGGTTCATGTAATGCTCACCCAGACTGTGTTTAACAACATACAGGAGCATTCACCTAAAGAATCCCTTCTCACAAAAAGCAAAATATATGAGCTAAAGCACTCACCAGTGGCATGTGGGTCAATGAAGGCATCAACGACCACCTAAGTGATCAATGGTCTACCAGCTGTGACACATGTAAAAAAGGATTTGTATTAGACATGCCTTTTTACATGTGTCCATTTCCTTACTGAAGTCATCTACATACAATTTTATGAACTATAACAGTTATGTCTCTGTTTGTGTTGCCTACATTAAGAGATATGCTTTGCATGTCTGACACCCAACACATGACCGTTGTAGCCTTGTGGACTACAAGACAATCCTGCAAGTATACATGATCATATTGTGAATTCAACTTGATGGACACATTCACAAGGCACTATTGCCTCCACAACATCACTTTTCTTAACGTTGTGTAGTCAATAGGATTTGATTAGATTAGTTGTTTGTAGAGCACCTGGTTATTCCAACACAGTGCCCCCGCACTTAGGAGTTCTTCCTCTAGGTTGAGACCACCCCCGTCCCAAAAATATCTTAGCACAAGTCTACCTGGGATGACCTAAAGAACCATGTTTTAATTTTTCTGCCGAACAGGACTTCTGAGGGCTGCATCCTAAGATCCAGCGACAATTGGTTCTAAACCTTTGCTGCTAGAAAGCCAAAAGATCTACTTCTCAACCGTCCCCTTTGCACTTTGGGAACCATCAGCCTGGCAGCCTTGCAGTGCCCGCAGATCTAAGAGTCCTAATAGGCTTTTAAGGGATAAGAAAAAGCAAACGATAGCTAGTACCTTTCTTGTTTAGAATTATGTGACAGAAGCACAAAGCTTTAAAAGTTACTCTGCCCAGCAACGGTAACCAGTGTAGTTCCACAAGGGCCGTTCCCACCGGGTCATGCCTAGGGATGTTCAGTAGTAGCTAGGCTGCGACTTTCTGTACTCTCTGCATGTCCAAGTGAGAGACAATCAGTGCTTGGATGATGGGTTTTTTTTCTGCCAAAGGTAAAAGATCAAAATATTTTCCTAACATCATGAGTAGGCCAAAGCACATGCCGGCCAACCCTGATATATGTTCTGCAAATGATAGGGTGTTGTCAGACCATACCCCAAAGTTTTTGATGTTGTAGGTTTAGGAACCGGGGTTGGACCAACTTCTGATTGCCACCAGATGTGAGACCAGATGCTGGGTTGTTTGCCATCTACCATAATGTCAGTTTTACCTGCATTTAGTTGAAGACAACTTAATTTCATCCGATTGGCCAGGTCAATTAAGCAAGCTTTGAGTTTAGGCACAGCCTCTACTTCATTCTGTTCTAGCGTGATAATCAGCCAGGTGTCATCAGCATAGGACACCAGCTTCACTCCAGGTTTTGTAACTATGTCTGCCAGCAGACATATGTAGAATGATTTTTTTTTTAACAGAGTTTTATATAGCGCAAACTTGACCCGACTCGGGTATCAGAGCGCTTTACATAGCACCAGTTTCGTTACAGACAGACACGTTCATTTTCTTAGGCACAGGGAGATTAAGTGATTTGCCCAGAATCACAGGATGTTTAGCGTCATTGCCGAGACTTGAACCCGGTTCCCCAGATTCAAGGTCAACCGCCCTAGCCGTTAGGCCAACTCCTCTCTGGGCTAAGGGCAGAGCCCTGTGGAACCCCTTGTAACAGGGGGCAGATTTCAGACTTTGAAAGGAGGTGTTGGAGTACTTGGAAGAATCTATCCTGAAGAAAATGATTGATCCATTTAAATGTTCCACCTCTGACTCCAGCATCCCACAACCGTTCCAGAAGGAGGCCGTGGGATACCGTGTCCAAAGCTGCACTTAGATCCTGCTGGTGATTCCCCTAAGTGGCACTAAGAGTTGTAAAGTGATAAATTTACAATTGCACTTTCAATTCACAAAGCATAAATAGGCATGGGAAATAAACTTACTCACACTTAAAATCAAATGTACTCAACTATCCAAACATGTTTAATTTCCACATACTTCTGGAAAGCTGCATCAGTAGCTGCTTCCCAGGACTTGTCTTTTTGAACTACAAGAAAGTTGGAAATTCCCTTCAAACATAGGTGAAAAACATATGGGCTTAATCACAAAGGCATTTTGGAGAAAGTAATTGAATACTCATACTTTATTAGAACTCTTTTGCACACTCCTACATGCCTTTGAAAATAAGCCCCAAACCATCAAAAATGGTGTTTACAATTGGAATTATACTGGAATATTTGTATACAGTGTCCAATAATAAAAAGGGTGGGCCAGTTCAGAAGGGCATGTAAGAGTGAAGGTTCATGTTCTGTTACATGCCTTTGGGAATTGCATTCTTTCACAAAAAAGGCATGTAATAGTTTCTTTCACAAACTGTTACATGCCTTTGTGAACGGTAGTCTTTCATTAACTCCTAAATGCTTTTGTGAATAGTAGTCTTTCACTTAGTTATGCATGCATTTATGAAGCACATTCTCTAAATTGTCTACTAATAAATGCTCACTTGCTCTCTAAAAATAATCATCACATCTACAACCTTCTCACTGATGCAAAACCAGACATACTATTCATAATTCATAGTTGGGAAATGATATGGCTCCAGTCCTGCATGAAGCCGTTCCTCTAGGCTATCAAATGATCACCCAAAATCATATAGGCAAAAAAGATGGCCTAGCTGTAGTGTTCAGGCAAGCATTACATATCACTAAAGTGGATGACACGTCCATAAAAGTTTGGGAGGCCCTTTTCACAAGATGCAATCTTCCTTCTGTTACTTCCTGCGCCTTCACAGACCTCCACCTAGCAAGGTGACATTCCCAGACACACTTCTAGACATGGTGTCAATCCTGATAACACTACACTCCAATGTATGCGTTCTGGGTGACCTCAACTTTTAGTTTGACAAACCCAATGTGACCCATCCAAAAACAACAATCGCTGGCCTAGACGCACTGAAACTGCATCAGAACGTCCACAAACCCACACACAATGATGGACACATCCTATATGTCATTTTTGCTGATACCGAACTAGTTACCTTTCAAACTATAACTCCGGTTACATGGTCAGACCACCATTTGCTTTCTTTCCAACATAAAACAAAACTAAGCGGCCCACCTAAAACCACCTTACCTGCATCTACCTAGCGACCACGGAACAAACTCAATTTGGAACTCTTAGAAACACCTTAGAATCACAATTAACATCCAGTTCAGATCTGGCAACAATACATTCTGTTCAAAAACTATATGAGTGGCTACAGGAATCTTTTGATTTCCTGATACCACTTAAAACCACACAACAGAAGAAAAGAAAACAAGCACCTTGGAGAAATACAGAGATAAAAGAAATAAAACAACAAATTAGAAAGCTGCAACGTGCCTGGCTCAAAACAAATGCCAATTAAGACAAGCGTTGTCTACATAAAAATAACAGATTATACAAGTCAGCTATCAAAAAACCAAAGAAAAGGTACTATTCAGACAGAATTCAAAATGCTGAATGTGCTACTAAAGGATTCTCTAAAATACTCTATAAATTTCGTAAACCCAGTTGCCTAGAAGGAGCTCATCCCATTACTCAAGATTTCACAGCCAAACTGGCAAATCATTACACAGACAAAGCAGACACTTTAGACTCAAGCTTCAAACAAAGACAAAGCACCACCCCTGACCCTTTTCCAAAACAACAATCCAAGAATACTCTAACCCAGCCTCTCCGTTCCTTCTAACACATTTCACACAATTTATTTATGGACCTGGCAGCCCCTCTGACCCATGTCCTCCACAAACTTTCAAGACAATTCTTCTAACAACCTATGATGCCACTAGAGTAAGAAGAATCATCAATGATTCCTTAACTACCGGAATATTTCCAGAAGAATTCAAAAATTCATACGTACGCCCCTTACTGAAGAAAACAAACTTGGACCCACTGAACCCTGACAACTACCGACCTGTTGCAAATGGACCTTTCCTGGGCAAACTAATAGAAAAGGCAGTGTTCACCCAGATGTCACAATTCATTGAAGACATTGCCATACTTTCAGACTTCCAAAAAGGATTCCATCTGAGAAGACGCACAGAATCCTTGCCATCTGGGATGACCTGAAGAACACAGTTGACCGCAAAGGGGTTGCTGCACTACTACTCTTGGACCTTTCAGCTGCCTTTGACATGGTTGACACTCTGGTACAAAGACTCTATGAAGCCGGCATAGAGGGGACTGCTTTAGACTGGATTGCATCCTACCTTCTCAACAGAACTAATGTCGTCCATACCCCACCCTTCTTGCCCAAACCGTACTCCACAAGGCTCTATCATCTCACCCATGCTTTTCAACAGCTCAGTACCGGAACTGATCAATCAATTTCACCTCATGTGCTATAACTATGCAGATGACACGCAAATACTCCTTCAACTGGAATGCCCTGAAGATATTGCAAACTTGCAATTTTTCAGTTGTCTTAGAGCCGTAGATCAATGGATGACATGGAGCCATATCAAACTGAATGCTTCCAAAACGGAAATACTCAAGTGTGGTGATTGGAAACATCATGACCTTCTCGCCGCCTGGCCTGATGATCTGGGATCACCACCTAAAGTATCTATGGAAAAAAGAAACCTCGGAATGACCATTGACTCCAAGCTATCGAAAAATGTCCAGGCAGACAAACTAGCAAGATCAAGCTTTGTTCCTATAAAATCTCTGCGACTAATCTTTCCCCATTTGGAATTTCCACACAAGGTCCAAGCTACCATCTCCCTAGTTCTGTCCAATCTCAATTACACAAATACCCTCTACCACGGATCACCTTTAACGACCATGAAAAGACTAAAACGGATTCAGAACTCGGCTACCAGACTACTTCCTACCACGAGACCACATCTTACCTTGCCCTCCATTGGTTACCGATTACCAGAAGATCCACGTTCAATTTGCTTTGTATCACCCACAAAGCAATACATGTAGGGGGACCGCTCTTCATCAGGAATAAAATCACCAAACACATTCAAAAGAAGAACCTCAGCTCTAGAGTGGCACCTCGCCTCAAAATCCGAAGATACAAGAAACAAGCATTTGCAATGCAATAGGTCTCGGTTTTGTGAGAGTATTAGCTATTGACATTGTAAATGAAAAGACCTTTTATTTATGTTGTTTTGAAAACCTGCAAGCAGGGCGCAAACACGCACTTTGTACTTATGAACGTTGGTTGCGAGAAGCAAGGCTGGCAGTGCGTGCGCCTCTTTTGCTGCCAGCCTTGCTTACTATAAGTAAGGACTGTAAGTAGGCCAATTGTACTAGCATTTGCCATACCTTTTCATTTTCATTATTGCTATTTAGTCATGGTTTGTAGAAGTTTACAATCTGGTTGGAGTTGCATGTTTAGTAGCACCCTGCGTGCGTTTGCAGTATATTTCTATATAGTCCTGACAGCATAAGGCCTAAAAAAACATAATAGGTGTCTAAGGATGAGATGGGTGAATAATTCAAGTACACACTGGTTCATTTGTGCAGGTGGTGGGAGCATGGAAACACATTTTTTGGGACAGGATTTATTTTTCCTCATCAGCTTTTGACCAAAAGCAAGACAGAAGAGCAAGGCAGAAGAGAGAGAAAGAAAGAGGAAAGGGGAGATAAGAAAACAGTGACCAAGGGAGATATCAGGGGAGAAAAATAACCTGTATATGTGGGAGAAAGAGACAAGAAGTGTAGGGTGGTGGGATAAAGTGGCATGAGGTGCAATTAAGACCAACATCCTTGATATTCAGCAACCTCAGCATTCAACAGCACCAGCAGTGTTCTAAGAAAATCTTTTGGACCCTCCAGTTATTTTGATGTATTCATTATTGTAATATAGGGTAAGAACCGGGTGTGGGGGTTCGGAGCACAACCCCAAACTATGTTTTGGCATCTGTATGAGGATTTGCACTTACTTCATCAGGGTTGGTGCTTTGAGGGTTTTCTTCCATGGTGAGGTTTGCAGAGATGTGAGAGGGTCACATTTTCTATGTGATGCCCCTGTTTTTGAGTCAAGTGTTGATAAGAGGAATTGAATAAATGACATCTTGCTGATGTGCGATATCAGCATCACTTTCAGATGAGAAGCCCACATTTGGCATATTCATGGATGCATCCACCCTTATACATTCAGGTTGATAACAAACTATAACACTGTATATTAAAAATATAAAGTTGTAGTTCATAATGTAGTTTGAGTATGACCAAACAAGATGTAATTCCAGAAAATACATTTGAGTGAATGAGTTGGAAACACACACTGCTGACTGGAGGCTTGAAGAAAGATTAGTTGGTGCAAGTAAATGTCAACATCAGGCTTCTGACGAGCCCACAGGTGGCAGTGGCACAAATCTCTGGAGCGCTGCAAATGTCTCACTCTCTGCAGGTTGCATCTACTATAGTGATAACTATCTTAGTTGCTTTCGTCTTTTCATATTTTTGCTTTATAAAATCGAAATCCCTGGTCCATAAAACAAAGCAGCCTGCTAACCAGACACAGTATTGAATACCGGAGTCTCGTCACGGCAGGGCACCGACCAAACATGTACAAAGAGGTGTGAACGCTTTATAGTAAAGTGTGCTTAAGATGGACAAAAGGCCTGCTGCCATATAGCGCTTGACTGCAACCTCCATCCCTGTTCCCCAATTGCAATTCTGAAAGGGTGGTGCTTTGGAAGGTGTAATGTATGCCTTTTTGTCTCCTTCAAGGTATTCATAAAGGAAGAGCTGTAAGTGACAATCGTGGAGACGAGAACTTATTAGTAATACAGCAAAACCCCTGTCTGGTTTGAAACCACTCAGTCCACTCGTAGACAAATAACCAGGTAGTCGGAGGGAAAGTATAACAAGCAATATTTATTGTACACTCGAGTGGGCACAGGTCCACACAGCCTCCAGGGAGGGTGTACAGGAGTGAGCTGACGTAATGTATCTGAGGGCTACATTTATAGTAGTGAACAAACAGGAAGGTGATAAAAGACCGGTTAGAACCAGTTTTCTCCAGTTCGCTTAAGCTCAGACATGTCTTACAGAAATCTGCAGATGCGGCAAACATGTTCTTATCAGTATTAGGCAGTTCGGCCTTGGAAAGGGCAGAGCGCTCTCTGGACTAAGGCGCAGCTGGGTTGTCTCACATGAGTCACGTGATTTACTATAAACCTTAAGACTTTTGATTAGCCAAGAACAGCAGCCCAATAAGCAACGAAATACATAAAACAGAAGTGCATTTATAACGTCGCATACATAATGGAGGAGCAAATGTTCAAGCTAAACGCCACCTATGGCATATTTTCTAACACAATGTATTGCATTTAAAGGGCCAGAAATTTTAAACGAGACTTCAAAACAAAGGAAACTAGGTTTGGGGATGAAGCCATTAGTATGGTAGTGATATTTTTACAAAAATCTGTGCCTTTGACCGGTTGGTAGGCCTGTGGATAAAGCTAGCACTTATAAAGCAGCAACCACAGTACCAAGACTGCCCTCATCGCCGCCACCGATGCCATCAGGGCCCTGCTGGACAACGGCAAAACCGTGGCCCTCATCCTCCTGGACCTATCAGCTGCCTTCGACACTGTCTACCACGCACCCTACGCACACGCCTCCACGACGCAGGAATCTGAGACAAGGCTCTGGAATTGACCACCTCCTTCCTCTCTGGCAGAATCCAGAGCGTCCGCCTCCCCCCTTTCCGAGATCATATGCGGCATACCCCAAGGATCATCCCTCAGCCCAACACTGTTTAACGTCTACATGGCACTGCTCTCCCACGTCGCCCGAATGCATGACCTCAACATCGTCTTCTCAAGCAGGGCTGCAAGAAACTGGAGCGCTCCTGGCGTCTTAGCAAATACTGCCCGTTAGCAAAGAGGCAGCTTAGGCTGGGTCAAAAAACCTACTATAAAGCGATCTCTTCTGCCAAAAGGGTATTTTTCGCCGCACGGATTGATCAAGCCAAGAACAACTCGAAAGAAATTTTTTCTATCGTTCAAAGTTTTCTGTCCCCGGCGGCGCAGAACTGTATCCTACCAGCTACTACTGCTTGGTGCGAGATGCTCTCTACATTCTTTCGGGACAAGATTCTAAAGATATAAGGCAGCTTTTCTGCCCCGCCTGTCCCTACTGGGCCCATGGGTCCTTCTGTCTCCTTTCTTACTACTCCTGCTGTTCTGTCTACCATTCACTCCCTGTCCAATTTCTCTCCGGTGGATCTGTCGTGCACACTGAGAATTCTTCAGGGTCTGAAGTCTGGTTCTCCGGACGATCCATGCTCTGCAAGACTTCTGGCCTCTGTGGCTGAAACAGTTAATGTGGAAGTTAATTTTATTATTAACCTTTCTTTGCAGGACGGCAGGGTTCCCAGCTGTTGGAAGCAGGCCAAAATTCTCCCACTTCTGAAGAAATCGTCTCTCGATCCTTCAGTGCCGGGTAACTACAGACCCATTTCTCTCCTCCCCAGCCTGTCTAAGGTCTGTGAGAAGATAGTGAACAGACAGCTGTCTGAATATGTCGAGAGCGCGGATCTTCTTCACCCTGCCCAATCGGGTTTCCGCCCCTCCTTCAGCACGGAAGGTGCTCTATTGGAAATTTCTGAAGCCATTCGGGAGTGTCTAGACGCCGGCGGGAAGGCCGCCCTTGTGCTGCTTGATCTGTCGGCGGCCTTTGACACTGTCCCTCACTCACTTCTGCTTGACAGACTATCAATGATTGGGGTGTCGGGTGCGGTTTGGGGCTGGATCAAATCCTTTCTGGATGGCCGCTATCAGCAAGTCTGGATACCCCCAGTGGCCTCCTCTCCTCTGCTAGTCGGCACGGGTGTTCCCCAGGGTTCGTCCCTTAGCCCCCTCCTATTCAATATCTATCTTACTCCTCTGGTATCTCTTGCTGAGGGGTTGGGGGCTAAGGTCATTGCCTACGCCGACGATACGCAACTGCTGTTCACCTGGGACAAACAGGGGTCCTCGGTGGCCCAGGTGCAGAAGTGTCTTTCCTCGGTTTTCGAATGGTTGGTGTCGGCACACTTAAAGTGCAATGAGGATAAATCCGAGGTTCTGATGTTCGGGGACTTTCCCTCCGGATTCAGAGAGTCTATTTGGCCGCCTGAGTTCCCACCGCCCGTCTCAAACAGTCAGACCGTTAAGAACCTGGGCATCTTTTTTGATAGCAATCTTTCCTTTTCTAGCCAGGTTTCTCGTCTGACAGGTTGCTGTTTTGGTCTCCTCAAAATTTTGAGAAGATTCCTTCCGCTGCTGCCTCAAACGGCTAGGGAATCAGTGGTCCGGGCACTTATTCTGTCCCGCTTGGACTATGCCAATGCCCTCTATGCTGGGCTCCCAGCTTATGCACTCAATAAGCTTCAAGTCACCCAGAATGCGGCTGTCCGCATGCTGGGAGGGCTGGGCCCCAGGCAGAGTGTTCATGACTTCCGTCGCTCCCTTCACTGGCTACCGGTCAGGGCCCGGATAGCTTTTAAATGTCTTACCCTTGCTCACCGGGCCCTGCATAGACGAGGGCCGGGATATCTTCAGAAACGGTTCTCGTTTTACGTGCCTGGGCGTCACCTGAGGTCTTCTTCTCTCAGGCTCATGAAGGTGCCTTGTTTTCAGCGTCATAGACTAGGCGGTGCTTCCCTGGTTGTGTATGCGGCCCGCGCCTGGAATGCGCTCCCCCTTTCTCTCCGAATGGCTGAAGACACTGAGGCCTTTAAGAAACTGCTTAAAACTTACCTCTTCTCGTAGGGCTGAGTCTCAATTCTGTCTCCCTGAACCGCGCCGGGACACTCTTTCGAGTATCTGTGCGCGTAATAAAAAATATATAACATGCCGATGACACCCAGCTGATCCCCTCCCTCACCAAGGACCCCCTCACTGCCACAACCAACCTCCAGGAAGGAATGAGAGCCGTCGCCGATTGGATGAAGAACAGACGTCTGAAGCTGAACTCGGACAAGACAGAGGTCCTCATTCTCGGCTCCACCCCCTCAGCCTGGGACTACTCCTGGTGGCCGTCTGCACTGGGAGCGGCACCAACACCCACCAACCATGCATGCAACCTGGGGTTTATCCTCGACTCAACACTCCCCATGACCAAGCAAGTCAATGCTGTCTCGTCCTCCTGCTTCAACCCCCTCCACAAGCTCCGCAAGATCTACAGGTAGATCCCCACTAAAACAAGAAGAACGGTCACCCAGGCCCTCGTCAGCAGCAGGCTGGACTACAGAAACTGCCTCTATGCAGGTGCCTCAGCCAAACTCCTGAAACGTCTACAACACATACATTATGCCTCTACTCAGCTGATCCTCGACATACCGCGCCATAGCCACATCACACCGGACCGGCATACCAAGGACCTACTAACCTTCAGGAAACTTATCAAGACCTGGCTATTCGAGCAGTAGCAGTACCCCTCCCCACAGCGCCTTGAGACCCTCACGGGTGAGTAGTGCGCTTTACAAATGTACTGATTGATTGATTGAGTGACATATAAGAAACCCCTGCTTCTGATCGGCTAGTAGGACTGGAGAAGTGAGAAATGCAGCATCTAGCAAGGGCTGGTAAAGTGAGTCATAGTCAGTGAATTATAAGCAGAATACTGCTTCTGGCAGTCACATATAAGAACTCCCTGCTTCTGAGCGGCCAGTAGGGTCGGAATATGAGACATGCCACATCTCACAAGGGCAATAAAGTGTGTGTTACAGTCAATTGTAAGCAGAATGATTTTTCTGCTGGGCTGATAAGGTGGGTCACACTCTGCACGAAACAAACAAGCACAGAAATTATGGAAATCCCATGTAGACACGATTCTTACAACATTGACTGTTAACTCAAGCGAGTTTGGGGGGTGTAGCTATGCCGCTGAACGTGATGGCCGCGTAGGCTTGGAGCTCAGTCACTGTTGCCCTGATTCCGGCTTGTCATGGTGGTACAGAAGGTGCTTCTCAACCCCAAGACACCGTGGGAGGTGTAGGGGACGACGATGCAGCTCGTGTTGAAGGAAATGGCTCGATCGCTGCTCATGGCGCAGAGCGGCGCTGACCCATTGTGGCGGACGTGGCGTGGCCTATTACTACGAGGTAGGCTGGGGCCTCGATTTGTGCTTCAGCCGGAGCCGGAGCGTGAAGCGGTGCAACTGTTGGGAGCTGTTGTCGGGTGGTGGGCCTTCAGGTAAGCGGTTGCGGTGGGGGTTAGAGGCTGCTACATCGGGGGCGGGACACAGGCATTCCCTGGAATCCCCGTGATGACAGGGGCTGATGGTGAGCTTTGTGTTGCCCACAAGAGCTCTCCCCCCGCGGCTGCGGCCGCCCCGTCTGTTCTTGGCGTGTTTCTACCCCATGGAAATGGGGTCCTCCTCCCTCATATTTGCACCTGCGCTCCACTGATGGCCACATGAGGGGGGCTATGCCTACTTGGGCTGAGAGGGGCCATGCCATGGTGGTGCACAGTATGTGGGAACCAGCATGTAGCCAGGTATTGCCTTAAACTGCCTCAGTGGTTTTCTACAAGCACTGGCCAAGTGTCTGACTGTGGCGAATGCCAGGGCTGGGACATGTTGGATTTTCCTGGTCTGATGCAGCCATTAAACTACTGACGTCACCTTGAACTGACCCGCGGCATGTGTGGGTATATACATGGCAACATTGCCGTTGTGGATGGAGGGCTGTTGACATGTGGCTAAGCGGGCAGGCTTGCTGGCTTTCCTGACTGGAGTGCGAGAGCAGCGACCCTGATCAGCACTAAGGCAGGGGAACAGTTCGTACCCGGGTGGGGCCCACTCCTTGCATTCTGAGTTGTCCACTGGGAGGCTACTGACATCGCGGGGATTTCTGCATAGCAACAACCTGGGGTATGGGGCATTAAGGCCCCAAGCAAAGTACCCTGCCCTTCAAATCATCAGGCCCTAGCACGACAATGCCACAGCTCAGCATGGCGGAGGGCGGGGAGACCCTAGTGGCGAAGGTAGCTGGGACCAACAGTGTGTTGGGGGAATTAACGTCAGGCTTTAGAGCCTTGGATACTTGATTTGATGCCCTCGAAAGGGAGGTTGGACTCCCTGGGGGTCCGGCTGGATCAACAGGAAGCGCGTCGAACTGTGGCGGAGGATAGAATCTCCGACTTGGAAGACAGCATGGCCCACACAACTAGGAAATATGAGAGACTGGAGAAGCTTCCTAAGAATGTTGCCCTTAAGAATGAAGGCTTAGATGCTTGGGGCGGAGAAATAACATCTGTATAATGGGCGTGCACTAATCCACCAACACGGGGCGGTTGGACCGTTTCGTGGAGGCGCTACCGACGGACTTGTTTGGCTGTGATTCATTTACTAATACCTTTTGTCATTGAACGAGCGCACCGGGGAAGAGGTGTGGCGCCGCAGCCAGGGCGACTGACTCCGGAATCTGGGGATCACGGTTCGATCCCCGGCGCTGGAGGCAGATTAGCCCAGCACCATGTGACTCTGGGCAATAGCTTGCTTAATCTTCCCGACGGCCCCCAGCTCCTAGAGACCCTTACGGGTGATTGTTCGCGCTTTACAAATGTGGATTATTATTATTATGGGGCCGAGACCCATTCCAGGGTGTCCACCTAGACTGATCATAGCCCGTCTTTTGAACTTCAGGGATAGATATAGTGCCCTACGACTGCCACTCGAGAAGGGCCAGCTTGATTGGCAGGGCTCGAGTATATCCCTGTACCCTGACTTCACTGCAATGATCCAGGAGGCGCGTAGGAGAAATGCCAGGGTCAAAGCGACCCTGTGTAAATTGGGACTGCGATATGGAATGCTGTATCTAGCTCGACTGAAAGTCGATGTTGACGGGAATTCCTGGATATTCAACTCTGCGAAGAAGAGAGGCACAGCGTCACTGCAGCAGAGGCAGGGCATACCGGACTCCAGTGCAAGTGCGGATCTTTTCTCCGCTAGTTATACACACAGCATTCCATGTTACAGAACTATGTTACAGAACTATGATGCCACATTCACTACCTAGAGCTGCACCGTACAGACTCGTTCCACCGGCACACTAGTAAGCCACCATGGACGTATGTTATACAAGTATGCACACTCTATGTGTCAATAAATAAGGAAAGCAGACGGGTGTTGCCACCCACCCCCAGTGCAGTTGCACATGTTTAAATTCCGGCAGGATTGCAGTATATTCACTTTTTGTTTGTATGAATCTCTAATCATGATTGCTAGGGATGGGGACTTTCCCCCAGTGTTCGGTGTGGTGGATGAGTGGTGGGAGGGGGTAATTTGGGTTTGTAGGCCATTGTTTGCAGTCTCTTTTTATTGCAGTCATCATTTACAGAGTAGCGTATATGGCCCAGGTACAAATGGGTCAGAAGCACAGGATATAGCCCACAAAAACACGCATATCCCAAACATTGGTTAACAACGCCTCTCCTCACCCGCTCTCACAGACCCCTTCGAACCTTGAATACTTACACCACCCTGGATCTCTCCGTCTTCTGCAACGCCTACCTTAACAATCCCCCACCTAAAGATCTTTCCCCCTCTCACTCCAATATCCCTGTTATCCTGGGAACCAGCAGAATCCATGTGTCTCCTAGCTCCCCCAGACCTCCCCCTCAACTCACCAGCATTCAATTACTCCCCGCCCCTATCACCAACCCCAAGCCCCTTTCCTGCATGCTCGTGAATTGCCGCTCGGCTGTCCGGCATGCGACCGAAATCGCAGAAACTATTCTCAACAAAGGTACCAACATCGCCTTCCTCACTGAAACCTGGCTCAAAGACCACTCTACACCCAACATCGACCTTCTTGCCCCCCCCTGGCTACTCTATTCTCAGAAGAGACAGACCCAAAAAAATATTTTTTAAAGAAGAACTACAACTTTCCCTGATTATCAACCCTGACTACACAACCTACGAATACTTAGGAGCCGAACTCAAAATAAAAAGCTCCCCCCCCCAATACGACTGCATAACATCTACCACCCTCCTGGTGAACCCCTTCCCTTTGCCGAAGAACTCTCTGACCTTCTAACTAAATCTCTACTTTCCAGCTCCAAAAACCTCTTCCTAGGTGATCTGAACCTCAACTGGAATGAACCTGATGACCCTGCAATCCTCCTTCTCAATAACCTCAATAACCTCCTTGAGATCAGCGACCTCAAGCAAATTTGCCACTCCCCTACCCTCCCCTACCCACGCCAAAGGAGCTACTCTAGATGCCCTCATCTCCAACCCTGATCTTACAACCTTATCCAACATTATCCCCATCGACTGGTCTGACCACCATCTCATTCTGTTCACAATCTCCCCTCCTGTCCCACCCGCCCCTATAAAAATCAATAAAACTACAATTGTGACCAGAAATCTTAAGCAAATCCCCTCTGGCGAACTGGAACTTAAACTCCAATCCCCACGTAGTCTCACCCCCCCCTCTTCAAATGCAAATGAACTCACTGAGCACTTTAACAAAATAGTCTCTGATGCTTTAGACCAACTTGCCCCTCTAAAAACTAAAACATTAAGAAATACCCCATCCAAATTATGGTTCACCCTAGACCTTAATAAAGAAAGACGTTCACTGAGACTGGCAGAAAGAACATGGAGACAACATCCCTCCCCATCCCATCTTGCTCTCCCCAAAGTTGCGAGATCCTCTTACAAAAAACACATATTTTCTGAAAAAGCGTCATTCTTTCGTCTACAACTCTCTCATGCCAAAAACAGACCTAGAGAACTGTTCAACATTACTAGAAATCAAACCTCCCCTGCACCCCTTAACCAGGTGGCCTCCACTAACAAATGTGAAGAAATTGCCAACTTTTTCAATGAAAAAATCGCAAAAATTTACCTTGCTTTCCTCTACACCCAACCCTTGCTCACCCCTCTACTTTTCCTGGATACCACACCTCATCCATCCCTCCCCTTGAAAACTCCCCTGACTCCCTCGCTCCCCCTCCCATCACATACCCTACCACTAAAAAACAACGCCTCATGGCACAATTTCCACTCCGTCTCTGAACGGGAAGTCTTTAACATCCTAGCCAAACTCAAACCTTCCTCCCACACCCAAGACCCTCTCCCCTCCGCACTTGTCCAAGATCTCAAACACATCACGTGCTCTTATATATGCCTCGAATGTTGATGACCGAGTTCTTTGACACTATCCACAATCACATAGCTCGAATGGGGGTGGACGGCATATCCCTGGATGGGGATTTTAATTTGCCGCTTGACCCGGAACGTGATAGCACAGCACACACTATAGCTATCAAACCGAGGGTGCAATGGGTGGTACTAGAGACTATAGAACAGTTTGGGTTGGTGGATGCATGGCGCTACCACTGTGTGGACCATGAGGGGTACACACACTACTTATCGCCCCATGATACCTGGACGCGGTTGAACTATTGGTGTTTGTCTACTGGGGTGGCAGTGTGGTTTGAAGCGGTCTCTCATCTTCCGCGCACATTGTCGAGCCACTCCCCTTAATTGGTAAAATTGCAGATCCCCAGAGCAGGAGGGGTAGAGCGCCCTTGGCAATTCCCGGATACGGCTTTGAGGGATGCTGTCTTTGCAACAGAACTTGGGGAGAGGATAGTAGTATACTTTGAAATAAATGTGGGGTCGGTGGATTCGAAGGCTACCCTTTGGGAGGCTTTTAAGGCCTATGCCAGAGGGCTGTGTACCTCAAAAATTGCTGGGGTACTTAGGGCACTGCGGTGCACGCTTGCGAAGATAGAGTCACAGCTCACTTAGTTCGATCACAATGCAGTTACTATTGGCCCCCGGACCTGCAAAGACGCGCAGCACTACTGACAGAATTTCGCGAGTCCCCAGAACAGGGAACACATTTTTTAGGTAAATACGCAATTGCTCGGCTGTATGGGGAAGTTGAAAGGCCAGGTTAAACACTGGCCATATTGATGCAACAAACCCGCAGGCCCACATATATTGCTGAACTCAGTGGGGAAGATAGAGAGCGGATCACCGGCAATGCAAGAGTATTGAGGATGGTATTTCTTAACGTTTTACACCTCCAGAACCACTGACCTCCTGGCTGAGTATAGTGCTTACCTTGATGAGGTCTCACTTGCCTGGATGGACAAGGCTCACCAGGAATTCCTGGCTGAGCCCTTCTCAGAGGATGAGGTACTGGGCGCCATTAATGCGCTGGACGGCTCTAAAGCACCCGGGCTGGACGGCTTCACGGGTTGTTTTTATTAAAAATATAAGGACCTACTGGTGCCCCATCTTATTGATATGTAGCAGGAGGCTTTTGACACTGGCGTACTCCCACCCACCTTGAGAGAAGCTGTTATAATGTTATTGCCCAAACCCAGAAAGGACGTATTGAAATATAGTTTGCACCGACCCCTGACACTTTTGAATTTTGATAATAACATTTTAGCTAAAATGCTGGTGACTAGACATGCACAGTTTGTGGAGAAATTGAGCTTACCAGAAAAATAGGGGTTCATTCCTCACAAGTCCTCAGCCCTAAACACTCGTACACTGTTTACCACGTTGAATAGGATTTTGCCAATGGTCCCATCGGCTGGCGTTCACCTTGACGAAGAGAAAGCGTTTGATTTGCTTGAGTGGCCCTTCCTATGTACCACTAGAAGTAGACTGGGGGTGCCGGAACGGTTCCTGGCAGTCGTCCGATTACTATACACATTGCCCACTGCACGTAGGATAGCTGTAATTAAGATGATGGTCTTGCCCCAATTGTTGTATCTTTTTTTTAACATTCCCATACCACTGTACAACAGTTTTTTTCTCAAACTTAACACGGCTCTTGTGGGGTGGTAAATAAGCATATATTGGCTAGGACACTTTGGTACTGCCAAATGAAAAGGAGGGGTTTGGGGTTCCAAGTCTTCAGATTTAATATTGGGTTGCACAGGGGAGCTTTGCCCAGCATTGGTACTGTGCAGATATTCGGATTCCATACTAGAGACCTGAGGCCAACTTGGTGCTCCTGGCTCCGCTTAATACTTTGTTATCACGTGGGATCCCTCGGGACTAGCAACACATTCAGACAGTTTCTACTACGAGCTGGGCTTGGCATAAGCTTCTGCAGGTGACTGGTGCTCGTGTACTGTATTACCCCGCGCTGCCGCTTGCAGGCAATGGTTGGGTTCCCATCCCGCGGGAGGCCCTAGTGAACCACACATTAGCCAAATTTCACCTGATCATGTTTGGCGATCTGTTCCCTGGAGGGCACATCTTTTGGCATACCGGAGACCCCCGTTTTAGAACCGCCTCTACAATGGATCACTTTATGCTCCTGAGAGTGCAGAGGGCGATACACGCTTGTATGGATAGCTACCCTTTGGGGCTAACTGTTTTTTCAATCCTGACCGGGGTAATCTAGGTTGGGGACGGGAGCCACCTGATGGCATGGACGTACAAGGCGGCTGTAGCATTGCTTCCGAGTCACAATACATGAGTACGGGCGGCGTGGGAGAGGGATCTGGGGTATCTATTGACGGATGTGCAATGGGGTCTGTGCTGTGCACAGACTCGTCGAGTGTTTCTGAATCACAGGCTTAAATTGTTGCATTTCAAATTTTTGTGGAGGGCGTACATGACCCCCAGTAAACTGCATCGTATTGACCCCTCTTGTTCCGATACGTGTCCGAGATGTTGCGCTCTGGACGCAGACTTTGCACACATGAAGTGGACTTGCACTAGTATCAAGGGCTATTGGAGGCAGGCCTGGGCGTAGTTCACGGAGTTTTGCGTGTGGCAAAACTCTGCGAAGTTACAAAAAAAGTCTGCAAAGTTCTGCTAGTGGCAGAGTGCAGTGTGAAATGCGGTTTGTGCTGGTATTCCTGCCGCTCAGGTAGAAATTTCACCCGAGCAGCAGCTCGCGCTCACCAACTTACCGTTCTTGCTCACAAACTTACCGCTCGGGGAAAAACTCCACTGCACATCGCGAATCGGAGTTTTCTGCACTCCGCGAACTCCACGGAGTACAAAATGCAGAAAACTCCACGAACGGAGCGCAGTTCACCGCCCAGGGCGATCTTTGGAGAAATATCTAAGATGGTGGAGGTCATGGCCACGCCATCACCCTTATTGGCGCTGTAGGGTTATGTTCATGATCTCCCCAAAGCTAATCACCGCTTTGTTGCTATAGCGCTTCTTATAGCCAAGTGTGAAGTGGCTCTAAAATGGGCCTGTACACAGTCCCGTACACTCAATGAGTGGCTTCATAGTATGACATACTGTAACACTACAAGTGATGCATATGCGCAACTGCAGCTGCCGGCTTCTCGACCTGTAGATATCTGGTAATCGCTTTTACCTATTGGAAGCACAGAACAACAATAGCACACCTACGAGAGAGCAGGCTGCACCCTCTGTATCTGCAGTTAGCTAGGTATACCTGGATGTATGTACCTCTTTCTTAACCACTGTTAAATGATTGTATATTTTGTTGGAAATATTGGGGTACAGGTATATATTGTGGTGACATGTGTGCTGTTGTTATGCGATTTCCATTTATGTCGCTGCACTGTAATGTTATGCTCTTTCTAATCATATAATTCTTTACTTCTTTTTTTCTGTAATTTTTGGAAAATTCAATAAAAAAAAATGTTTTTAAACTCAGGCTAGGTTAGCCAAATAATTTGTTTTTTTCAACTAAAAGTATCCCAGATAACTATCAAACCAAAAAAATGCACATTTTAGCAACAAGGTGACATAATAAGAAATGGGAACATGCTGGTGCACAATAAATCCCATTAATGGAGGCCGTTTTGAAAGGGTTGATAAATCATCACAAACTCTAACAATATCGTGAGAAGTTCATGGCGAGTGTTTGTTTTTAATTTCAAAAGCAATTTGGGTTTACGATTTTGTATTAAAAAACACAGCCCAACATGTGCACGGTGTACCAGTTCAAATAGAACAAACGCTAACATTCCCAAAACATGGGCTTGGCTAAAAGCAATGTAATAAAAAAACTTGTTAACCCAAAAAAACTGCCATTTGGTTAAAATAGAAGTATACCAAGTAGGAAGTATACCAAGAAAGGAACAACCAGTAACACATATTCAAGATTCTATATGTGACCAACTAATTAATTCTAGGAATCAGAATACAGAGAATACAGATAATATGATTCCTATTTTTAATTTATCTGCTCATCAATTGAATGTCAACGAACTATCATTGCTGAACAAGGGTCTATCCTATGTTCTGACAGAATCTACTGATTTCTTTAAACTACAGACTGAACTACATAAATTCTTCAGAACATTAAGACTTAGGATATTCTTTAGCGATAGAGAAACTCTTACCCCTGATCTAATGAGATCAAATCTAAGACCTAAATCAGTATTCTTTCCTTCAAATAACATGATGCCTCCAGAAATCTTGGCATTTGAGAAGGGGGTCCTTGCAGATATCTTGAAGTTGAAGAATAAGAAAACATACACACCATTTAACATCACGAAACCTGAACGAGAGGCCCTTATCAAATTGAAAAAGGATGAGTCGATTATCCTAAAACCTGCGGATAAGGGTGGTGGTATCGTTATCCAGGAAAGAACGGACTATGAAGCAGAAATAGTTAGACAGCTAAATAACACCAATCACTACAAAAAACTACCACGTGACCCAATTACTCAAATTCAAGGGAAAATACTATCTGTAACAGTGAAGGGAGTAGATGAAGGATTCTTAAGTAAATCAGAATTCGATTATCTAAATAGGAAATCCCCTAGGACACCAGTCCTGTATAGTTTGCCAAAAAATCATAAAGATTCCACCAATCCCCCTGGCAGGCCTATCCTTTCTGGCTGTGGATCAGCTTTAGAACCACTAGGGAATTACATCAATACCTTCATTAGGGACTATGTACCTAGTCTACCGGCATATGTTAGAGACAGCACATATATGATTAATCTGATAGAAGGGATTGAGTATAACCCTATAGATGAGAGGCTGATCACTATGGACATAGAGTCGTTATACACAAATATACCCCAATCAGAAAGTATGGAAGTAATTAAGGATATTTTGAACACCCGCCCAAGACCTGTGGTAGTCCCCACTGAATTTGTAATTGACCTCCTTGAAATAGCACTTACAATGAACTATTTTAGATTCAATTCCACATACTACCAGCAATGCTCAGGTACATCGATGGGCGCAATTTTTGCGCCGAATCTAGCGAATTTGTATGTTGGCGCCCTGGAAGAAAGACACATCAATAACGCCTCCAATCCATTCTTCAACAATATAAGATGTTGGAGGCGTTATATAGATGACATCTTTTTTATTTGGAAAGGTGATGACTCTAATTTGGATTTGTTTATTAAATATCTTCACGAGTGTCAGTCTGCTTTGAAATTCACATACAACTGTGATAAGGAGACAATTCCTTTTTTGGACCTCAAGATTAGGCATAGCAACAATCACCTTAATGTTACCCTCTATCGCAAGCCAACAGACAGGAATACCCTCCTTCAGTATAAGAGCTTTCACCCGAGGGCCTTAAAAGATGGGCTCCCATATGGCCAATTTTTAAGAGTAAGAAGAAATTGCACAGAGAAGGAAGATTTTTTCAAAGAGGCCAATATATTGAGTACTAAATTAAGGGAACGGGGATACCCTAAGAAATTGGTTAAAACAGCGATGAAACGAGCATGGTACAGTCCCCGAGAAATACTCCTAGAAAGAACGATCAAAAAACCAACCACACAGATGGTATGTGTTACTACATTTTGTCCTCTTAGCACACAAATTCAAAAAACTATTAAAAGACACTGGCTTACCTTAA
This sequence comes from Triturus cristatus, assembly GCF_964204655.1. Lineage (NCBI taxonomy): Eukaryota > Metazoa > Chordata > Amphibia > Caudata > Salamandridae > Triturus > Triturus cristatus. Next base: position 87,649,540 of record NC_140587.1, on the reverse strand, counting down.
ACACCCTGGAAGTGTGTCAAGAACCCCCTATGTTCTCCTTTAGGAAAGGTAAGAATATAAGAGACCACTTGGTTCACTCTGACACAAGTATTATTAAAACCAAAACCACTATTAATGACCTTTGGTCTTTACCACCGGTTATTGGCCATTTTAAATGTGGCAGCTGTGTCGCATGTAATTTCACGACTGAAACAAAATTCTTCTCCCATGAAAATATCACACATACTCTACATGATTTCTCAAACTGTTCAACATCTAATGTGATATACTGTATCTGGTGTCCCTGTGGATTGATCTACATTGGGCAAACCACCCAGCCAGTAAAAGTCCGAATCTGCCAACATCGCAGTAGGATCCGCTGCTTGACAGAGAATGCCCCTCTGGTGGAACACTATAAGGAAAAAGCTCACTCATCGGATGATATCAGGTGGCAGGTGATTGAAAAAGCTAAGTTACCTACCAGAGGAGGTGATATTTCTTTACTACTACAAACCCTAGAGTGTAAATGGATTGACAAATGTCAATCGACGATTAGAGGTCTGAATAGTCTAGAAGAATGGCGAAGATTCATTAGCCTCCACTGAAAGAGCCTAGACATTTAAGTTCTGAATATGGTTTTGCTCTGTTCATTGTGTGTTTTTCCCCAATTGGCAGATACTGTGATCTATAGTGAATCCCTTGTTATAACATCTGTACTGTAGTCTATAAGTGTACATATCTGTCCATGGGTCAGATTTGAAAGGAAACAGAAAATAAACAATATGTCTTATGTCAATAATTGTTTTGAATGTCACTATTGATGAATTGAATTGCATAAATATAATTTTTTTTTTAAACTGAATATCATATTCTTTAGCTAGTTCTAATGTGAGAGAGTGGTTCTCTTCTCAATGTGTGTGGGTAGTAGGCTCCACCTCACACCAAATAATATCCTGCATGAACGGGCTTGCTTTTTCTCCTATTTTGTGTTGACATTAGCCTTCCATTAGTATGCCCGCAATTAGTTTAATTCCTCACTAATTGGTTCGTTATTATGTGGTCCTATAGTTCCTAACACATATCCCTATGTGTTGGTTTTAATCCAAGAGTGTCTGTTACAATGATTAAATACTGCTCAATGGGTTAATTGTTCCATCAATACCAGTTGAGGTACAGATATTTTAAGATGGCCGTCAAACTCTCTATCGAGTGTTATTTCGGCTTTGAACTGAAGGCACTGATGTGAAATCACGTCGTACATTATGGCCCTTGAGACCCTTGACTGTTACCTCCTCGATGGCGAATGTGCCTTTTTGTCCAGTGTTGAACTCTAATGTAATAAGATTAGGCACATGTTTTTTAAGTAAAATTAATAAGATTCTAGGACTTCAAAGATGGCCGCAGAGAATTATCCGTTCTTTAGACGTGCGCATGCGCTCGAATTCAGCCCTCGTCTATTTCTATCAGCACTACGGTGCATTAGGCACTGCTTCCTGATGAATTGAGACGCTTAAATCGTCGCGGTAACAGATCAGATATTAAGTAAGTTGAGCTACGCGACCCCCAGCAATAATAAGTTTAAGTCTCCATTAGTCGATCCTCAATTGCCTACTAACATTGGTTGATGACAATTCTGTCTTTTCAGCCTATTCCCCTTGCTGCTAACATATCCAGGACGAGTGACGATCACTTGTACATCTATACATGTGAGTGTTGCCTCCATGACTATCGTAATCGGCACTGTCATACTAGAATAAACAATACCTAAACGAGATAGACCACGTAATTATCAATTAATTCCTAACTGAGAGAGGTCTTGAATTAATACCTTGAATTGTCTGTTGACAATATTATATTGTCTTGTGATGTTGAACAAATTATAGTTCGTGACTATAACTAATGAAAATAATATTTTAATTAGACAGGACTGAATTGATAAAAGTCCCCTCCAACCCTGCCTCAACCAGTGGTGTTGTAACTTGCAACTTCGATGTGATTAAGCATTTACTAAAGACATGAATTCTCCTCCCTTACACATGTTCCTTTTGTTATGTTGACTGAAGTCTGGACACCATTTTGTATTGTCATGTCTCCACGTGCTCAGCACGAGAAGAGTCTTATCTTTGTGTTAGTTGCTCTTGTAATCTGCCTAGTAACAGTCTATAAATAGTTTCTTTGTCCGTCTGGCGCATGCCCAGACTTGACCACATCTGTTATCAGTTAGTCCTTGCTTGACCATGTTTTCGCGGGCTTAAGGAGTATGTCAGCTCCGCCCACATATCGATCTTGTATTGCAAATGTCCATAAAAGGTAACATTCCTCGTCTCATGTTGTATCCTCCCACTTATGAGCCCCTCTGTTGTGTATAAAAAGGGACCATGTATGCAAGTTCTTTGTGCTACTCTATGCAATACTGAAGGGTATTGTATGGATTGTAGGACCACCCTTAAGGGTTAATAAACCGTGTCTTTGTACTTTGCAGTTTCCGTGCCAACTTCCTTATAGGCTTCTTTACAGGAGAGCGAACCCTTGTGTCCTGCGGGCCTAGCTGGGGCCTGTACTCATCAATTGGCGCCCGTCACGTGGGGCTCATCGGCGACTCGGATGCTCGAAGGATTGGTCGCGACGAAGGTGAGGAATTTGGCCGGGGATGTGATCACTGTCAGAGGCACTTTAGTCCTGGCATCCCGAGGTTTTTCTTCCTTCCCTTCCGAGCTGACCATCTGGGTGGCGCCGGTCCTCGACTGAGACCTCTTCTGTCGGTTCTGCCGTGACAGCCGTTTGGGCGAATTTCGGAGCTTGGCAGTTGGAATCTGGACTCTTGATTGGTAAGAACCGTTGTACGGTACTTGCTCCGAGTTTTTGAAGCCTGGGTTGGCTATTTGAGTTTCATTTGTGATGACCGGTCATATCTTGTATTGATTATTGTGAGAATATATGCGTTGCAACACATATAGGCAGGTAATGTGGAGATATTTCTCCGGAACTGTGTAACTTTGAACAGCACAACGTTTAAGTGCCATTTTTTTGATAATACTGCATATTCTGCATTATTTTTGAGCATGCCTGCTTTTAGCGCACTCCGTAAGTGGTGCTGCTGCTTTGGAAACCGGTTAAACCTCGAGGAATCTGCTCCAGCTCCCCCAGAGGGGACTCCTAATAGGGATATGTATGTGAAGCATGGTCTTTCCTCCATAATGTACAGCACAGTATGGAGGAAATATACCAAGAAGGATCCTGAGTTACGGTGGCCGTTGTATGGGTCGTTTGATGTACGTAAGATTGAGTATGTGGAACAGTGTATGTGTAAACGGCGTGCGCGTCAAGACATGTTTGAATGTGTGCGACTATGGGTGAAGGAAGTGCGTGAGCGAGAGAAACGCGAGAAAGCGCTGTTTGACAAAGAGCAACGAAAGAATGATCATGTGAGAGCGCAGGAAGCAAAGCGTCGGGAGGAAAGAGAACAGACGGAGAAACAAGAGAAAGAACATAGGTTACAAGTCTCGGGTCAATATGCTGTTCGTCAGCCACTTTATCCTGTCCTTAATAATCATGACGATGATTTTTATTTATTAGATCGTTCTCCGCCTCCTTATGTTGGCGCGTCTGCCCCGAGGCCACAAGATTCTGGATCGGGTTCAAGTAAGGTAGACACGCGGTCCATGTTATCGGCCGAGCGAATGGGTGAGCTTCGACAGTTTTCCTATCGTGCATGTAATGGCAAGTTATCCCTTGATGAACTGTTGGCTTCTTGGGAGTCGTGGCAGGATAGAGAAAGGGTGTATTTCTTGGGACACTTTTCTGATGAAGTGATTGCCGCCTTTCGGAAATATTCCAGTGTCTTTGAACCTGCTGATGTGGTATTAGATTCTAAAGCATTGCGTAATGGTGTTTTCTCTCCCTCTAAGGCGCCTGAGGCGGTTCGGCGACTGTTTGCGTTGCGGGATGCGGCAGCAGACCTTAAAGAGAAAGCGCGCCAACACCTTGAGGAGGAAAAGCGGTCGGATTCGCGTACCGGAGGCGGCCATTCATCCACCTCTCAATCAGATAAGAGCGATCCAGTGCATGCTAAACCAATGCGCGAGGCGGCGCCTTTGTATGTCCCTCCTAAAGGAGCGGGGACTAGCTCGGATATTACCTCCGCCGATGCTAAGGGATATTTTGTGTATAATTGGGTTTATACTCCCTGGCACAGGGCTGACGTCATGGCATTAAAGAATGAGTTGCCTGATCCCCGCAAGAATCCAGCGGCCTTTTACGAAGAAGTCGAGGGGGCCTTGAATTCTTGTATTATGACCTTAGCAGATATAGATTTGTTCTTTGGGCTTATTCTACCACCAGATATGTGGCGATCCGTGCGGAAGGTGGATGATGTTGCCACTTTTAAGGCTCGATGGTCTGAACTTGAGGACGAGGATAGGGAGAGAAAGCCCGCGCAGAAACCACCTCAGATTATCTTAGACCTCCCCGCTGCTATTCTGACTAAGTTGAAGACCATCATCCCTCCTAAAAAGATTGACTGGAATATGCTAGCCTCGTGTAAGCAGAAAGCCGATGAATCAGTTGCAGATTTCTTTACGCGCTTTGAGGAGACGTTCCATGATTTTAGTGGCCAGTCTCTTACGGATGATACGGGTCGGCACCTTTTTGCTGACAAATATGTGGCGAATCTATTACCGGCAATTGCAGCTCGCCTCAAAGCGAGTGAAAGTTCTTGGTCCACTACGACCCCGACAGCCCTCCTGACTATAGCCCAGTACTATGAGCGCCAGGAGCTAGAAGCGAAGGGGCAGGAGGAAAAGAAATCGAAGGATTTAAAAACGAAGGTGATGTTAGCACAGGTATATGGTCCGCCCCGACGGGGTGTAAATAGAGGTAGGGGAGGATTTTATGGTCCTCCCTCGGGCCGATCTGATCTGAATAGGAATCAATGTGCGTATTGTAAGCAATCGGGGCACTGGGCCAGAGAATGCCCAGCGTTGCATGCTTCACGGCAGGGACACAGTCAGGGACACACTCAGGGCGTCCCGAGAGGTAGAGGGGGTTTCTCGAATTTTAGAGGGAATTCTAATGATCACGCTCGTTTTGACCTTGCTGGGCAGCAACGAGATAGGTCAAATGTTTTTGATCGACAAAATCAGTATCAAGTGTCGGGGATTGACCGTTCTGGGTACCATGATTCTCAGCATGCATAGGAATGCGTTGGATGGGGGTTGGAATCAGTCGAGGTGCCAGTTGATCAGAGGGGTCCTTACGTATCAGCTGAGGTTTTGGGCTCCACTGATCAGTTTCTAGTGGACACAGGAGCGACTCGTAGTGCGCTGTCTAAACAATTGGTTCCGAGGGCTCCCCCATCTGGCTTCATGGTTACATCGGTAGGGTTCGATGGAACACTCTCCCGAAGCCCTCTTTCGCAGCCCCTCACATTTCAGGTTAATTCCTTTTCTGCACCCTGTCCGTTTTTGTTAGCTCCGAACACGCCGTATAATATTATGGGCCTTGATATGCTGAAGCACTTCAGAGCTACGATCCGGTGTTCCCCTGCTGGAGTGCGGGTGATATTGAATGACAATTACCCCCTGTCTGAACGGATGTGTGTGGTTACAGAAGATGCTGTGTTAGCTGCCCTCCCCCGTGCTCTGTGGGCCACCTCGGATACTGATGTGGGACAGATGGTGATTCCACCTGTTCACATTACTGTCCAGGAGGGGGCGGTGTTACCACGCCTTCCCCAGTATCGTATTTCGCAGGAGGGGGAAGAGGCTCTTATACAGATTGTGCAGGATCTGATTAAGGTGGGAGTGGTGGAAGAAGTTCCCTAGAATGTTTGTAATAGCCCGATTCTACCCATTCTGAAAAAGGATACGGACGCCAAAGTCTATCGGTTTATCATTGATTTGAGAGAAGTAAACAAGATCGTGATACCTCAGTACCCAGTGGTTTCGGATATCACGACGTTGCTTACTTTAGTCCCGCCTACGGCGACCACGTTTTCAGTTATTGATTTGAAAAATGCCTTCTTTTCGATTCCCATTCATCCCGATAGTCGATACCTTTTTGGTTTCACTTTAAATAATAGGTCTTACCGATTTTGTAGAATTCCTCAGGGCTATACGGAAAGCCCTAGCATCTACAGTCAAGCTTTGAAAAGACAATTGGACTCCTTTGTTCTGCCCGAGGGTGTCGCCCTCATTCAATATGTCGATGACATCTTGCTGGCGGCTGACACCCCGGAGTTGTGTGAAACGAGTACGTTGTCTTTGCTTTCCTTTTTGGCATCCCACAATCACAAGGTCTCTAGGAAAAAGTTGCAATTCTGTAGACCAAAGGTGACTTATCTAGGTCACCTTTTGTCTAAGGAGGGACGTGCACTCACACCAGACCGTGTTCAAGTGATTCTGGATACACCGACGCCGTCCACGCAGAAGGACGTGCGCGCATTTTTGGGTCTTGTCTCTTTTTGCAGGCAGTGGATATTAGGGTTTTCGTACATAGCCAAGCCATTGTTAGCCCTTTTGACAAAAGATACACCTATCCCGCTCCCCTGGACGAATGAGTGTGACACTGCCTTTCAGAAACTGCGACAGGCCCTCTGTTCAGCACCAGTGTTAGGGACTCCCGATTATACCAAGCCTTTTTCGCTGTATGTGCATGAGAAAGATGGATGTGCATTATCAGTTTTAGTGCAGATGCACGGCGACAAGCAGCGCCCTTGTGCATATTTTTCGGCTGTACTTGATCCTGTTGCTCGAGCATTGCCTGGTTGTTTTCGCTCGGTTGCGGCGACAGCTGTGTCAATACGCCAGAGCGAGGGAATTGTGTTATCTCATAAGCTGTTGGTATTAGTCCCCCATGCTGTTGATGCCCTGCTTAATCAGACAAAGACGCAGCATTTGACCAGTGCTCGTTTAACGGGATATGAGCTGACGCTTTTGGCTCCTCATATCACGTTGAAGAGGTGCGTGACGTTAAATCCTGCCACATTGTTGCCATACCCCGAGACTCGGTCTGAGGCACGAGAAGCACATGATTGTATCCTTATGACCGAGGAACAAACAAAGGGTCGTATTGATCTCCAGGATACGCCCTTTTCAGATGTAGATGGAGAACTGTGGGTGGATGGGTCATGCCTGAAGCTACCAGATGGTACGACTTCGGCAGCATATGCGATTACCACATTGCAAACAATAGTGGAGACAGCACGCATACCACAGAAATCAGCTCAAGCAGCGGAACTGATAGCATTAACACGAGCATGTGAGCTCAGTACAGGATTGTGTGTGAATGTTTATACAGATAGCCGCTATGCCTTCGGAGTAGCGCACGATTTCGGCCTGCTCTGGAAGGAAAGAGGGTTCTTAACGTCGCATGGAGTACAAATAATGCATGGGGAGTTAGTTCATAATCTTTTAACTGCATTGACATATCCGAAGAGAATTGCCATCATTAAATGTAGCGCCCATAGGAAAGTAGTCGATAAAGTTGGAGAAGGGAATGCGTTAGCAGACCGGGTGGCGCGGGAGACTGCGATGCAGCCCGGTGCTACTCCCATGTATGTAGTGAAGTCACAAGTAGAAAGATGGCATGATGCAAAGGAAGAAGTGCGGGAAATACAGAGGACCGCTTCTGATAAAGAACGGGAGCAATGGTCCAGTGAGGGAGAATTGAATGATGAGGGTTGCTGGAGAAAAAAGCAGATGGATCGATGGAAATTACCCACAGCTTTTGTACAACCTATGGTTCAGATGGCACATGGGCTAGCACATGTTGGAGCTTCCGCAATTGTAAAATTGCTTACCCAAGTCTGGGAGCATCCAGAGATTGCTAGCACGGCAAAGAGAGTGGTGCAGACCTGTATGATCTGCCTGAGGTACAACCCAGGAAAGGGGACTCGGACCCCAGCAGGAGGGTTCGTAACGCCTACTGCACCCTTTGAGGTTTTACAGATGGATTACATTCAGCTCGAGCGTTGTAACAATTTGAAGTATGTTCTAGTAGTGGTGTGTGCCTTTAGCAAATGGGTTGAGGCCTATCCTACGAAAGACAATACTGCAATGACTACCGCTAAGATGCTGTTGAAGGAGTTCTTCCCTCGATATGGCGTTTGTAGACTTCTGTGGAGTGATAACGGGCCCCACTTTATAGCGGATGTTATAAAGTATGTTCTGAAGGGTCTAGGCATCACCCAGAAGTTCCATGCAGTATTCCACCCTCAATCTGCAGGACTAGTCGAGAAGTATAATGGTACACTGAAGCTCAAGATCGCTAAAATTCAAGCTTCAACGTCTTTGACTTGGCCAGATGCTTTACCGCTGGCATTGTTGTCAATTAGATCGGTACCGCACTCTCGAATCGGTCTTACACCGTATGAGATTGTCTTTGGACGTCCAATGAATATTTGGGGTCCACCAAAACCTAAGGCTGTGTATGATGTACCTTGTGTAATGATGAACGATTATCTGGCACAGTTAACGGATAACTTGGTTTCCATTCATCAACAGGTCCGGGAGGCGCTCCCTGATCGGTCCACCGGCGAAGGACATAGTCTCTGGCCTGGAGACTATGTCATGTTGAAAATCTTCGACAGGACGAACAGCCTGGAGCCGAGATGGGTTGGCCCTGAGCAAGTCTTACTGGCAACAAGGACGGCTGTGCGAGTTTCCAACAGAAAGAATTGGATCCATTCCCTGCACTGCCGCAAAGTACCGCCCGGATTGGTGGAGCCCGCTGTACTGACCGATCAACGAGAGATTCTGACCACAGAGAAAGGCCGTGCTGTGGAATCGAACGATGCTGAGGAGCTCTTTCCGGACCACGCGACTCCTGGAGGAAGGCGATATCATCTGAGGCCAAGAAAGTGAATTCTTCAGTATCGGGACATGTTGTCAGAACGGCCCTTGGGTTAGTGAAACGGAGAGCCAGTGAGGCAAGGGGGGGGGATCAGCCCTGCATTAGTGTAGTGACACCCGTCTTGGCCCGTTGGTGAAGAAATCGACCGCTGCCCAAGGGGAAGAGTTCTGACAAACCTTTAGTTTCAGGAAGATATTGATTTTCTATTTTTGACATGGAGAAAAAGAAGATCCTTTGTGCAATAGGTTTTATGCTCACAGTAGCCATTGTTGGGATAACCACATGGTTTGTGGAGAATGTGACTCCTGCCCGAGAGTTGCTTGTGTTGACCACTCCAGTGCCTGCGGAGCACTATTTCTATACCCTTCCGTATCAAGAATTGAAGCATCGTCAGTCCTATTTGAATAACACTTTCATCCAGATGTTACATCATACCCATGTTGCCACCAATGCTACGAACTGTTGGATATGTGGTATGATGCCAGCTCATCAGAAGAAGGGAGGAACGCCATTCATACCTCTACCTTTCTCTCATAATGGCTCTTGTAGAGCATGGTACACTTTGCTTTTTGCCACTCGAAAACCCACAGTGGGACGATTACTCTTCAGACTCAATAAAGAATGTCATCAGGATAAAGATGGATATCCGCAAGCGAATGGGACAATTTGGGAATGGGAAGAGTATCGACCAGACAATGAATCGATTCCATATGTTTTCACGAACACCAGAGACACTGTGGGAAAAGACAGATTTGTGATTCAAGTGGCACAAGCTCAAGCGGATCTGTGTGTCCAAAGTGTGGGTTATATTCCTGTTGGTGTTAGCGATTGTATTACCATATTAAACATCGATGGATTGAATAACAGTACTTTCTTAGCATCCCATAATACGTATTTTGTGTGTGGAACTAAAGGTTATTACCGCTTGCCAGCCGGTTGGTCTGGAGTATGCTATGTATCATTTTTGTTACCTCCTGTATTTCTGGCACCTGCATCCTATCATAAGGATTTGAAGTTATTAAATAATGTGACCGTAAATAGGTATAAACGTACTTTATCTATTGATGATGTGGATCAGACTGACACCAGTTTACAGCAGTATATCGACTTCAATCTAGGATTGTTTTTCTTCGTTGGAGCTGCCCTAAATAGTAGGAAAGTTCGAAGATTAACACGAGTGGTAGAGGCTGTGACAAACCAAACCGCTGCTGCTCTTGGGAATCTTACGGAAGAATTACAGATTACCAGAATTGTTGCATTGCAGAATCGTATGGTGTTAGATGTTATGTTAGCTGATCGAGGTGGAGCTTGTAAAATTATCGGAAGTAGTTGCTGTGTGTTTATTCCTGATCACACACCTTCAGTCTATAATGCAATCAATAGGTTGCATAAAATTGCAGCTGAAATCCATACAGAAAACGGCACTTGGTCCTTTTCTGGATGGTTTTGGGCATTGATCACTGCTTGGGGTTGGAAGGTTTTGACTGGCCTCTGCATAATTATAGCAGTTCTGTTTTCTTGCTGTATCTGTGTTCAATGTGGTCCCTTGCTCTGTTCCGTATGTGTATCATTTTGTATCCCCGATAAGAAAGCTATTGCCAATGTCACTTATCAGAAACGTTTAGCTAAGGAAGTAGAAGAAATGATGATAATCGATATATATGATGATTATTCTAACAAGCCGGATGTCTTCAGTAAATGCTGAAAGGGTCGTCTGTTGTAACTTGCAACTTCGATGTGATTAAGCATTTACTAAAGACATGAATTCTCCTCCCTTACACATGTTCCTTTTGTTATGTTGACTGAAGTCTGGACTCCATTTTGTATTGTCATGTCTCCACGTGCTCAGCACGAGAAGAGTCTTATCTTTGTGTTAGTTGCTCTTGTAATCTGCCTAGTAACAGTCTATAAATAGTTTCTTTGTCCGTCTGGCGCATGCCCAGACTTGACCACATCTGTTATCAGTTAGTCCTTGCTTGACCATGTTTTCGCGGGCTTAAGGAGTATGTCAGCTCCGCCCACATATCGATCTTGTATTGCAAATGTCCATAAAAGGTAACATTCCTCGTCTCATGTTGTATCCTCCCACTTATGAGCCCCTCTGTTGTGTATAAAAAGGGACCATGTATGCAAGTTCTTTGTGCTACTCTATGCAATACTGAGGGGTATTGTATGGATTGTAGGACCACCCTTAAGGGTTAATAAACCGTGTCTTTGTACTTTGCAGTTTCCGTGCCAACTTCCTTATAGGCTTCTTTACAGGAGAGCGAACCCTTGTGTCCTGCGGGCCTAGCTGGGGCCTGTACTCATCAGTGGTACACCATACAAATTATGAAAACTATCAATAGGTGAGTGAAATGGTAACCTGCATTCGTGTAATACCCTGTACGGATGGACTTAATATACTATAGGCACTCATACCATTTTTTATTTTCAGTCCCCAGATACTGTCCTGAAGAGACCCCTTATACATTGCGGGTCGAAACGCCGTCGACACAAACTAAGAGAGAGCAAGATAGACTCATGCTATTGTTGAATGCCTCTCATTGTTTTTAAGACCTTCCTTGCATTCTTTTTCACTTAATTTTCACTTTGAAGGCTATGATCACTGCACTGGGTTCACCTTTTCACTTCTATAAATGTGCTATTAGTATTTGAAAAAATCTGTGACCTTAATTGTTTTCTATAAATAAATTGTTAATTGTAAAATAAACTAATTTTACTTCGGCTGAAGTAAATTACTGTCCAGGTTACTGTTTCGAGTTTAATTTAAATTATTGTGCTATTTTCTGATTAATTCGGTTATGAGTATATAAATTTGTACTCCTCATTGCAAATACGCTATTTCAAATAAGTTCCTTGTGGACATTGTTATTGCCTAGTTTTGGTTAAAATAAACATAATTTATATTCAACTGTGAAAAGTTCACGTTGAAACACAATCTTGCATTCTGAACCAAAAACGCACCCCAAAGTGCACACAGAAGTTAAAAATGAACAAAAGAGAACATTCCCAAAACACAAGCAGGTCTGATAGCAAATAAAACAAGCAAGGGAGCGTAGGCAGGGCAGGAGAAACAGTAGTAACACAACTGTGGCGTTAAAAGGGGTGGGAGGAAGAATGCTCTTTTTCAATGTAAGCAGCTAGGGCACTGAAGCTGAACACAGAAAAACAGGAACAAGGCAGGAAACCTAGAAAGAAAGAGTCCCCAGAGAACAGATTAAGAATTCGAGCAGAATGAGACAGTACTAAGTCCCTGATCTTTGGAAGGAACAGAAGGGAGAAAGGAAGGACAAAGATGCAGGACTGACCACAAGCAAGCAGGGACATAGACAAATGAAAAGCAATTGCAAAAAAGGGGATGGCTTGTTGCATACAGACTGATTACAGCGGGTCTCCAAGACTCGACCTAAAAAACCCATGGTTAGCACATCCTTCTCTGTTCAAGCAGCCAAACTATGGAACTCTTTACCCCCCAAAATAAGATCCATGGACAACCATCTTATCTTCAGAACACTACTCAAGAATTGGCTCTACCCCACATAGGCACCTTACGCAAACAGAAATATAATTTGTACTATAGATATATACCTATACATGTGTATTGCTTTGTGTAAACATAGAGAATAATTATGTTTGAAAACAAATAATAAAATTAATTTTTTAGGTACTACATCACTTGAAAGCTGGAATTTCTACAATGCATCTTTGATCTATATATACTTACTTTATGCATATATATACCTTCCATGTACTTGGATCTATATGTTTATTACATTTCTACTAATTCAGCATATCAAATTCACTTCCCTATTTTTCACCCTATACCTCTCTCAATACATGCTCTACCTCAACTCTCTGAATCATCTCAAACCTCTTTCTAGTACTATTTCCAATGCACTACCCTATTTCTCACCATATACTTCTATCAATATTTTTAATCGACATATACTTACTTCCTTTATGTGTCTATATACTTTCCATGTACTTATGGATCTATATATTTTTTTCCTTCTAATTCAGCATATCCAATGTACTACCCTATTTTTCACCCTATACCACTCTCAATATATCCTCTAGCTCAACTCTTTGACTCATTTCAACCCTCTTTATAGTACTCTTTCCAATGCACTACCCTATTTCTCATCCTATACCTCTATCAATATATCCGCTACCTCCACTCTCTCATTCATCCCAAACCCCATATCACTACTATGATCCCCATAATAACCCTTTCTAGACTCTTCTCTACCCCTCCTTGCATCATCTCATACCGCTTTTACTATACCGATCCCCCAAAACAAGCATTTCTAAACACTTCCCTCTGACTCATCCACTCCACATCCCTTTTACTCAGCACAAGCCTTTCCTTCTGCTATGACCTTCAAACCAAAAGAGGGGTAGCAAGCACTATATAAATGCAAACCTTTTCTCTCTTCTATCCCTCCGCTACCCTTCTTAACCCAAAACCCAGACTAACATATCCACCACTCAAATTACTTTTTTATATTTCACTATACTAACTCTCCACTAATTATTTATGGGTTCCGGAGTAGCGTGCTACTCGCAAAAAAAGCACTTCAACACCCCATCAGGTAACAAGTGCTATATAAATGCAAACCTTTTTCCCTCTTCTATCCCTCCACTATCATTCTGAATCAAAATAACTGACTAACGTTTCCACCACTCATATTACTTTCATATTTCACTATTCTAATTTAACAGTAATTCTTTATGGGTTCCAGAGTAGCATGCTACTCGCTGAAAAAGGGCTTTGAAGCCTTGTCAGGGGAGGTAGGCACTATATAAATGCAATTACAATACAATACAATTTACTTACAATAGTATTTTGCATACTCTTGAAACCAGTGGTAGCTGGTGACATTTGAAAGTGGTGAGGCATTAAACTGTGTGAGCAAGCAAGCATAGCGAGTGAGCCCAACTGTCATAAATGCAGTTTTGGGGGTTTCTCTCCCCAGGACAATTTTGAAAAACGAGTGAGCAAATGGTGCATTTTCAAGCAAATTTGAGATAGCAAGAAGGTTAAAAAAAAAGAATTGTGAAACTGTAGTTATGACAGTAAGGATCTGAGATGAACATTTACAATCTCCTGTTAGCTACTCATATCTATGTGACTAGTTCTCACTTTTACTTTTGATGTAACTTTTGTAAAGCGCACTGAAACACACAAAGGGTCTAGTTTGCGCTATATAAAACTTTATAAATAAATAAATAAAGATATTTCATATGCTAACATCGTTGGTAGCTGTTTATTCAGTATAACCAGAGAACTGCTATGGTAGCACACTGGCCTGTTCACAAGAGGCCAGCGCATCAAAGGGAAGTGGGGCCTCCTGGGATTGCCTTTCTCAAAGTTTAAACTAGAGCAGAGTTCATCCCGAGGCAATGGTGTCCAATGTTCCCTCTAATTTGTTTCCTCTGTGTGCGACAGTGTAAGATCTCTGTGAGCTGCAGACAAGTCTATGTGCACCAAGGAAATTATCAAGCATGTGAGCGTTGCGATCAGTTTGTATAAATCTGTGGCAATCACTACTCCAAACTTTTATTTACAAAAAAAGCAAAAACAGGTGCATTTCATGTATACAGCTACCTTTAATATGGACTTGTGACAGTTGTGCAAGGTAGTTACACTCCAATATGATATGAATTGTTTACTCTAGTGGCACCTACACTCCAGGTTTAAACAAGCATGTGCAATGCAATAGGTCTCGCATTACTGAAGGTTTGAGCTATTGGCATTGCATTATTATTTGCAACAGCAATATCTCAAACTTTCAGTAATACATGACCTATTGCATTACAAATGCTTGTTTTGAGGAAGGAGCTGCAGGCAAAATACCTATAAATTTAATTTAATTCTAATGGAAACGAAGTGTTAAAACACGAGCAAATGTGTTATAAATAGCAAATGTTAAGCGTTCACAACTCTTTGTTAACTATATGGAGCTGCCCTGGGATGGAGACAGGCCTGCTGTGCTAAGCTAGAGGATTTAAAGGCTCTGTCTGGTTTGCATGCTGCTTTGGACACAAACCTAATTACTGGTCTGGAGACAATGTTTAATTGTAAAAGTTGCCAACAAGTAAGATAAGCAGCACTGCAGTAAACAACATCTGTTTAAGAAGTAAAACATTTGTCTTTGTCTACTTTTAAAAGAAGGCCCTTCCCAAACTGCTGTGGGTGGCGTCCAAGCACCACACCAGTACTATTATATATTAATTTATTTATTTATGATACGCAACGCTGATGCCATTCTACATGGAGTACAGAACAGTAGCAGAAAAATAATTGTCTAAAAACGCAGGGCTGTAACAAAGCCAGGCCATATAGCAGCTTGAAAGGCACATCAAAAAGCACCCTCTCCTCCACATTTAGCCAGTTTAGGAAGTAAAGATGGGGTGTTGGGGGTAGTAGGAGGGGGCAGCATGATTAGCAAACATGCTAAGTCCAAACCAGGAAGACACAGACGGAATTGTACCATGCAAGGTTTAGCTAGACCAAGGACATATCATGTATTGTTGCAGTATTGACCGAGTAAGTAGGAAGCTCACCACGCTGCAACGGGATTGCACACTGGCATATAAATCACAGACATTACACAAATCTAGGGCACTCCTCTTGGAGGGTGAAAGGCTAGGTGGGCGTGAGCACCACCTCAACGTGAACACTCGCTCCTGCAGGTTACACACACTTTACTGCAGCAGAATCGCCAAATCAATTGTGAGAGCTCAGATTGGACCTGCTTGATCCAACTGGGAGGTGGTCACAGGGTAAGAGTTTGAAACAAGTATAGTATTTGGGGCAGAACAGTCATTTTAGTGGCAGCCACTCTACCCAGCCGAGACATTGGGAAGTGTTTCCACCACCGCAGCTCCACCTGTATCAGGCTCAGTAGCTTATCATAGTTGGTGGAGACTATCGCCGGCAACGTAGGCGCCAGTTGAATGCCTAGATACGGAACTGTGTCTTCCGTCCACTGGATAGGGTGCTGATTTCTGAGACATGCTAAAGTTGGAGGGGACAAAGACAGATTAAGCGCGACAGACTTCACTACATTGACCTTTAATCCCAAAGCCTGTGCGAAGCAGTCCAATTCCACCAGAAAGGCCCCCATTGCGGGGACGGGGTCCCAGAGAGTGACCAGAACATCGTCCACGTAGAGGCTAATAGTATGAATGTCGCTGCCAAATTTGATCCAGTTACGCCTAACTCTTTGAGCCAGGGGCTCCAAATAGAGCAGGAAGAGCAGCAGCGACAGAGTACACCCCTGTCTCGTGCCTCTACCTATATGAAAGCGAGTCGATGTGGGGAAATGGTAACAATTTAAGATGTGGGTCCGAAGCTTGTCTCCCATCCCAACATGTGTCGGTACTTGTTATAAGTATGGCCAGTGGACCCTGTCAAAGGCCTTCTCCGCATCAATGATGAGGAGCATATACCCTCCTTGCGTTCGAGAAGCATTTTCGATAAGGTGGAGGACCCGTTTGGTGTTGTCGCTTGTCTGTCATTGGGGAATATAACCTGCCTGGTCAGGGTTGATTAACCCCGGCATATAGGGCGGCAAAGGGAGGCTTGGATCCCCATGTACAGCTTAAGATCAGTGTTGAGGAGAGATATGGGGCGATAAGCCCCGCAGTTAGTCTTGTCTTTTCTGGGTTTTGGGATAACGACTATAGCCGCCTCAAGCATGTTCTCTGGGATTGCTCCAGTGAGTGCAAAGGAATTGAAGAGTAGGTTTAAAAAGGGGGCCACCACCAAACATAACTTTTTGTAAAAAGCTGTTGAATAGCCATCTGGCCTGGGCGATTTAGCGAGTTTGAGGCGTCGATGGCAGCTATGACTTCCTCAACTCGAATCTCGATCTCCAGGTGAGCGGCTTGGGCCTGTGTTAGGGAGGGGAGCTATGCGTACGCTCTTTAAGCGTCTCCGAAGGGACCATCCAGCGGTTATCCCATATAGAGCTGCACGTAGAAATCACGGAAGGTCTCGGCTATGCCTGCGTCCTCCATCACCATGTTGCCAGCAGTGTCTCGTAACTCGTGAAACCCCTGTCTCTGTCTGGCCTCCCGCAATTTGCGTGCCAAGAGGCGGGTGTATCTCTCCCCCCGTGTAAAATGCCTGGCGCAAGCTCAAGCCCGCATATTCTGCCCTATCCTGATCAATAGCTACCAGCTGCGCCCGCACCGCGCACAATTGATGCCAGATCCGGGAAACTCCAGTCCGTTGGTGCATTTGCTCTAACTTCTTGGTTCTTTGTGTAAGGTGGTCCCGCTTTCGCTTGCGCTTGGCATTGTCTGCCATCGCGATCGCTATGAATTCCCCCTAATTACCGCCTTGAGCGATACCCATTGTGTCGAAATGAGGGTGTATTGATTATCATTATGTGTTGAGTAATCCTCTATAGCATGCTGTTTTTCTGTGACTACATTCGGGTGGTGTTAGAGAGTGTCCCTCAAACGCCACTAGCGGGAGGGTCGCTGCAGTGGGGGAAGTGTGAGTGTGACTATGACCAGGGCATGGTATGATAGGGAGGTGCCCAATATCTCCACATCAGCAGTAAGAGCGCGGATGGACTCAGAGCCAAGTAGATAGTCGAGTCTGGAGTAGGTTTTGTGTGCATTTGAGTAAAAAGAATATTCGTGGCAGTGAGAACATCGCCATAGGTCTACCATACCTAAGTCCTTTAGCCTGTCCAGGCCTGTTTGGGGGAGCGCTCTCGTCTGGCCCGAGCGCTGGCCTGATCTTTCACAAGTGTTGTCAAATACTAGGTTCAAGTCACCCCCTAGTAGGATTCCCGGTTCCACTGTTGCTGTGGCTTCCATCAGTGCTTCATGGAGAAACCTCTCTTGCCCCTCGTTGGGGGCGTAAATGGACCCGACTATGAATGTGTGATGCCCTATAGAAAATTGGTAGGTGAGGAGCCTCCCCTTAATTTCTGCTTCCTTCTGGAGCACCCTGCCCTGAAAAGCATGGGAGATTAAGATGGCTACCCCGGCTGTTTTAGTGGAGCAGGGTGAGAAGAGTTGCATTGGAAACAGGCGGGACTTGAAGCAGTGACAGTCCCGGGCTAGTAAGCGCGCCTCCTGTAGGAGGCAAATATCAGCCGTAGATTGCTCCAAATACAAGAGGACCGCCCTGCATTTAACGGGGTTATTAAGTCCCCTCACATTCAGAGTAAGGATTCTAAGTTCAGTGAGGGCCATCTAAAGACCGGGGAACCAAGGATACAGCTGTGTACAGAGGCTGGGACTGTGTGAATAGGTAAGTGCCGGAGGTAGCCAAGTAGTACCACTGAGTACCAGTTTGATTAAAAAATCGGTGGACGAGGGACCCCATAAAAGAACAGGAAAAAACCCTAAACGAACAACTAAAACACTGCCAACTGCAGGAACCAAGATCCGGAATGATAGTCCGTCATCCTGCAATGACCAGAATGAAGTTACTGTAGGGTCCATAATGTGGCCAAGTACCCCCTCCTCCCTCCCTCCCGCCCGCCTCCCAGATGCGGTAAAGGAACGGGGATGACCATCCCCAGTCCAGCACTTCAAGAGTGCGTCTTCGCTAGACCTTCCATCATAGACTTCAATGCTGCCTGTTTGTGATCTCCGCCGGGTCTGGGCGCTGTATTCTTTGCCTGCGGCACTGGTGCTGCCAGCCCGTTGGAGAGACGTTAGATGTCGCTGTAGGACTTAGATGATCTTCTTCGTCCTGGGGGAACTCGACTCCCAGAAACCGGCTGGCTTACGTGAGGGAACGCAGCTGGAGCAGTTTGCAATTATATCTGAAGATAAGGCGGAATGGCTGTCCCCAGGAATAGGAAATGCCTTGTTGACGTAGGTGGTTCGTGATGGCCCGAAAATGCAGGCATTTCTGGAGGGTGAGAAGACCAAGGTCCTGGAACAGCACAGGCAATTGGCCTTTAAACGTGATGGAATGCAAGGACCTTACTTTGTTCAGGATCGTTTCATGGTCTGGAAGTCTTGGAAACAAGCTAAAATGTCTGCAGGAGGGGCGTTACCAGACCGGGGTGGACCAACCCTGTGAGCGCAGTCCAGTTTTATCTATGCTTCCAGCGGATTGCCGAGGATATGATTGAAAAGCTTGCTGGTGAAAGCGAAAAGATCATTTGTTTCCACCATGACTTTCACTCCCCGAATTCTGAGGTTGTGCCTTCGGGAGCGATTTTCTAAATCCTCCAGGTGGGTCTGTGGATAAATGTGTTGGTCCTGGAGGCGTATGACTTCCTGTTGCAAAGAAGACAGTTCTGTGTTCCTGCTGTTGCCTCTGTTTTCCAGGGCAGCCACACGCTTGCCAATGCTGTCCATATCCCTCCTGACATCTTTGATCTCGGACATAAGGTCCCTTTTAACAGTTTGTAGGTCCTCACACAGTGTCAAAAATAACGAATCGAGGAAGGCCCGAGTCATAGGCTCCTTCGCAGGGCCGACAGCCTTTGTGTGAGTGGAATCCTCCTGGCTAGAGTGTGCCATTGCGCTGCTGCTTTGCTGATATGCGAAGAGATCTTTCAAGGATTTTTCCTTCTTCCCTCTCGTGGAGGACATAGTTTCACGCCCTCTCACGTTGTGGCGGCCCCCCGGGCCAAAGGGTGCGAGTGGCAGGCACCTCAGGATCCACGAAGTCGCGCAAATGGGGGGCAGAGCGGGCCAGTACCAAATGTGATAGAGGACTGCTTAGTTGGGGAGGCACAAATCCGCTATAGCTTCAGTGTTACCGCTGGGTGGGGCAGCCTCCGCAGGTCAAGCTGGTCTCCCGACCCGCTCCAAGCCCTGATCTGGAAGCCGGTTCATAGTCTTGAGGAGAGGGCAATCACGGGCTCATGGAGCGAGTGGCCCTTGTAGAGCAGAGGCCAGCTGGGGTCCGCCTCACCTCTGCTGGCGCTCTGAGACAGGATGTAGTGTCCAGCAGTGGAGCGGCCCCCGCATGTTAGCTGCATGTTGAACAGCACAGCAGGACCACCCAGAGGAGCCGAGAGGGCCGGCAACCATGGCAGGCCCATACCAGTAGCTAATAAGGCCCCTTGGGCCTGGAGCAGACCATTACAGGAAGCTGCCAAAGCCCCTCGCCTGATGCGCACCTGCTATCTTGCGGAGCTGCGGTGTGGCCGATGATGGTATCGCTGCCCGTTACCTGCTGGAATCCATGATGGGGCAGTGTGAGAGGAGTAGAGCCCAGGAACAGTTCATGGAGATGGGGGAGCAAGCTGGGGAGCACGGCTGGCCCACAATCCGCACCCAGGCCTAGCTGGCTGCTTCCGTGAACCGCCACAACGCTCTCTCGGCGGCTCCCAGCTAGCGGTGGCCACGCTTACTCACCCCTGGTTGTGCTGGTCTTGCCTAAGTGGGAGCTCGGGCGGCCGTGCCCGAGGGACAAATGCACCAGCTGCCGCCGTGTCCCATTACTGCTGGTCCTCTGGGACGCTTCCAGGGTCTCTCTGACGGCCGATCCCTCTGGGAGTGCCCCGGGGAGTGTCAGTGACAATTGGAAGGTAGGGGAGGCTCTGTACTTCCGTTCAGGGCTCGGTACTTAGCTGGACTGGCCACACAGCCATGCAGGGGTGGTGAGCGAGGAGTTCACTTTGCCAATTTAACCCGAGGCCATGCCCAGCCGCAGGGCGTGCTCGTGACTCGAGGCCGGGGATGTGCACCTGCATCTCCGGAGTGGGTCACATCCTCAGGGTCCCCTCGCTGCCGGGAGCTCACCGCTCTGTCAGGAGATGCTGGAGAGGCGTGGGCCGAGTGCTCTCGAAGCGGCGTCGGGAGGTCCACCACAGTGTGGTTCTCCCGCTCCGTGCAGCCCACCTCTCCAAGAAGGTCCAGGCGCTGGCAGGCCCGACGTGTGTCCGGCCTCGGTCGGTGCATAGCGGAGCATTGTTTGGATCCCAAAGTCTCCGGGTGAGATCTCCTCAGCCTCCGGGTTGAAATGCACCGAGTGAGGGGTCCCTATGCTTGGGCAGAGCCCGGTAGAACACAATGCTGGGCCGATGACGGGCAGGAGCTCGGAAGGCAGCGTCCTACCTCGCCGCCATCTTGGCCACGTCCCCTCCCTTCTCTTTATAAAAATGAGGAGCAGTAATTGTCGTGCTGTCACCAGGGCTTTAAGTTGAAGCTTTTTCCATGTTATATACAAGCCAAAGTTGCTTCTTATTTATCTTATGCAACTAAAAACCATTGACAAAGCCAATAGTCCTGACTTGTTGTAGGTATGATGTTACATGTTGTATGATATATCTGGATGCATGCGATGACAGAAACAGCAAAATACAAGTCAGGCGGCACACTATGCTAAGCACATATTTTTAGCTCATGTATTTTCGAGCCACGCCCTTAATTGCATTGGCCACGCCCCTTTGAGAGAACCCTTAGTTTTTACATCCCACTTTAAGCCCTGGTTGCATGCGTTCAATACCATGTGTTTTCACGAGTGGGCTCGGCATGCAGGGGTGAGATTTAACAGCACAGAAGAGATGGCGGTTAAGAAATAGCAGGGGAAAGACTGTCAGCCTGGAGAATAACAGTGATGTTACCTGCATCAGGCAGACACATGACTGCTGTAAAGTATAGAAAAATACAGGCTTCCGTTTCTACTCACCTTGTTTTCGGAAAGACAAAAATAAATATAGTCCTAAAACAAAAGACAAGGAGTGTAAAACAAGCTGCAGAGAACTCGTAGCCCTGCCCCGAAAGTTCCCGGGATGATGTCAGTATTTAACCAGGATAAAAGCAGGGTGTGGGATAGAACGAGAGAAAGGGGCAGAATGCAAAGAAACAGGCACGTCTGCAGAGACATAGGTGGTTGATGGGTTGGCATACCTGTAATGAAGCTCAGGGGTTCATAATTAGCCATTCTAATTGGCTTAGTTTCCAAGCTAATATGAACATCAAGTTTCAGGTCAAAGGAACCCTAATAAACAATATGTTTCTTGGTACTGAACTCCTAAATTCAAAGCTCTTGTGTGTGAACCCGTCTCACATTGTTTTACAGAGCTTGTCAGCTGCCTCCTTACTCACCACAAATAGACGCAGCGAGCTGTCCCGAGTCGCGCAATAACCACTCCACGTTGATTGATTTAGTGTAAAAGGCCATTTATTAGGACAGGGTTGTACAACAATACCATAAACATCAAACCCCCCAACAATCCCAACTTCATGCCTCTCATTCCTCCATTCACTCCCACACTCCAATTACTCCTTCTCACATCACCCAGCGACCTCTTCACTTATCCCATTCACTTCCTCAATTCCCTTTTCAATCACCTCCATCATTTCCAGCCATCGCACTCCTGCCTGACGCACCCCCACCTTGCACCTGTATCCCCCTCCCCGGAAGGGTGAGTATGCCCGTCATGGACTCCCCCCCTCCCAAGTACCGCCAAACACATCTCAACCCGTCCTAAACTGGCACGCTTTAAACAATGTCCTCCTTACCCCTCTAGAAACAGTCGGGTGGGCGGGTGGACAACTTAAAACTCCCTAACCCTCCCTAAGGCGCTGGGGACAGGAAGAGGCCGAACTTCCTCCCCTGTCCCCTTTTAAACTTGCCTACGACGCCACTCCTTGATCCTGCCTAGAAACCCACCCCTTAACCTCCTACATCACCCTGTCCCGATCCCGCGCGAATACCCCAGGGGAAGACTGGTCCGCCGACCTCACTTCCCCTGGGGGCCACATCGCGCAATAACCACTCCACGCTGATTGATTCAGCGTAAAAGGCCATTTATTAGGACAGGGTGTACAACAATACCATAAACATCAAACCCCCCAACAATCCCAACTTCATGCCTCTCATTCCTCCATTCACTCCCACACTCCAATTACTCATTCTCACATCACCCAGCGACCTCTTCACTTATCCCATTCGCTTCCTCAATTCCCTTTTCAATCACCTCCATCATTTCCAGCCATCGCAGTCCTGCCTGATGCACCCCCACCTTGCACCTGTATCCCCCTCCCCAGAAGGGTGAGTATGCCCGTCATGGACTCCCCTCCTCCCAAGTACCGCCACCCAGGAAACCCCCAGATGGCGGTTACCTGCCCCACACACCCCCAAGTGCACCTTTCGTCCTCACACCCGTCGACACCAAATAGATTTGTTCCACAATTTACTGATGACATCCCTCATCTCCATCATATAGTATGCTTTTCCCATGTACGAAAGGTGCACGCCGTCAGAGCGGAACAGAAGGGGCTCCTCAAGCCGGAGAACCGTGTGAGCAATAACTTTGATCCCATGGTGGCTGCAAAAAACTCTCACGGCCCTATTCAGTTTCCTACGAGCTCTTTCCACAGCTGCGGGCTTTTACCCGCTCTCGCCATATCCGGCGCGGCACAAACTCAGTCCACACAATCCAGACGCCAGCCAGATTGCTTCGCATTGCCTCCAAGTCCCGCTGCATTAAGTGTAGAAGCGACACCCCAGATTGCTTCACCAAGTCATTTTCTCCCAGGTGGATGACAAGCATGTCCGGACAACCCCTCTGTGACACTTTCTTGGTCAGCCAGGGCAGCAAGGCTCCCCAGCGCATTCCACTCTTGCCCCACCAGTGTACCTCATGATGGCTGCTCCGCAGGCCCAGGTTACAACCGTACACCTGCCAGTCCGCAAATTTTGCTGCCCAGTGCACAAAAGAATGTCCAACAATCATCCCCTACGCCCCAATGAACTTGCGCCTCGCCTTAGCCCGCGCAGCAGTCACTTGCGCACATACCGCTCACAGCAACGCGACCTCCACCTCCCAATCCACCGGATCCTATCCCAGGACCACCCCAGCCATGCCGCCGCCGTCGCTGCACCGATCCAAAAAGAATGCGTCCCGTACCGGGCTGAGTCCCTGTCCACTCGCTTCAACGCCAGTGGCAGCACAGCCAACAGCTGAAAAGCCGTCACCCGCCTGTTTGATTCATGGCAAAAAATTTCCCCCACTGTCACTGGCGCCTGCTGACAGAAAAACTTCCATTCCTGAACAGGGCAGGCCCCCGTCCACCCACTCTCGCACAACCACACCCATGTAACCCTTCCCCTCTGGTCTGTCTTGGACCGCCCCAACCAAATCCCCAAACGAAGCCCATCCAATCTCACGTCCTCAAAACGTCTGCCAGCTGCCCCTCTAGCCCCCAGCAGTTCCGACACCCGAAAGGCCCCGAAAAACATCCAAATCATGCATAAGCGAGAAAACGCCACTTCAGCCCCATTATAACAACACT
The DNA here is from genome assembly GCF_964204655.1 of Triturus cristatus. Classification (NCBI taxonomy): domain Eukaryota; kingdom Metazoa; phylum Chordata; class Amphibia; order Caudata; family Salamandridae; genus Triturus; species Triturus cristatus. Next base: position 87,625,471 of record NC_140587.1, on the reverse strand, counting down.
GCGCCAACTGTGCCAACAATTCAACCAACAACTCAAACGTTATAGCCTCCCTCAACCCCGCCCCCCAAACCTCCCCTCTCTCCCTACCCCAGCCCTTCAACATCCTGCTCAGCAACTCGCTCATGGCCGGGTCAAACCCCAGATACAACATGCTGTAAAATGAAATCCCTGCCAATTTCCCTGCAATCGTGACTGGCGACAAACCTCTGTCCACACACTCCAACACAAAATGCACCACGCCTTGCTCACAACACTCCCGGGACATGCACCAATTCCCACTAGTCCACCCCAAAAACGCACCAAACTCTGACCATGCCAAACGGTAGGAACACCTCGTGGAATCAGCTATAGATTTTTCTACCAGACCCACTGCTCTCACTCCCCCCAGCTCCAGATACCCTCCGGCACCTTGGTCTTGCAAGCCTCTGCTCCCGGTGCCAGGCTCCAGAAACGCTGCCACTGCGAACGAGACAATGTCATTGCTAGCGCCTGGCACATGTCGCACGCAGAACAGCACATTGAATCGCAGACATAGCAGCATAAAACTTTGCAGCAGACGCAGAACTCGCAGGTCCCTAGCTTTCTGGTGGTTCACCAAGTCCACCACCGTCCTATTGTCCACATGAAACAGGACAGACCTGTTCCGAAACTCCCTGCCCCATACCTCCAGCACGACCAGCAAGGGGAAGAACTCCAGAAATGCAATACTCCTACCCTGTCGCAACCAGCTCTCGGGCCACTGTTCAGCACACCACCTACCGTCCCAGAAAACACCAAAACCTTTTGCTCCCGCCGCATCAGAGAAAATCTGCACCTGCCATACCATGTCGTCATCCACGAAATCCAAGGACACACCGTTGAAATCGGTCAGAAAGCAATGCCAAATTCTCAAATCCGTCCGCACACCCATCGAAATCCGGACTCTGTGGTGGGGAAGTACTGCCCCAGACATCGCCATGCCCAAGTGCCGGCAAAAGGTCAGCCCGGCCCTCACCACCCAACAAGCAAAATTCAGCAGAGCCAGCAGCCGCTGAACTGTCCGCAAGGCAATCCGCCATTCCCCCATGACCTGCAGCAAACACCCCTGCATCTCCGCCACCTTCTGCTCCGGCAACCGCGCAGACCATGCCTCTGAGTCCAACTTGATGCCCAAAAATGTCAAACAACAGCTGGGCCCCACCGTCTTCTCCGGTGCCAGAGGGACCCCAAATTCCCGGGCCAGTCGCTGAAACTGCCCCAGAGCCATCTCACAATCCCCCGACTGACCTTTCCCCACAAACAGAAAATCGTCCAGGTAGTGAGACACCAGCCAGTGCCCACTCCGGGCCGTAAAGGTCCATTGGAGGAAAGAGCTGAAAGTCTCAAATAGAGCACATGAAACCGCACAGCCCATGGGCAGGACCTTGTCCACAAAGATTGCCCCTCCGAATTGCATACCCAACAAGGAGAAATCCGCCGGATGAATAGGAAGGAGGCGAAAGGCCGATTTGATGTCACACTTAGCCATCTCCGCCCCCCGACCGCAGGACCGCACCATCCCTATTGCATCATCCACCGACGCATACAGCACCTTGGAGTCCTCCACCGCGATGAAATCGTTCATCGACGCCCCCTGCGGCCAAGACAAGTGATGAATCAATCTGAACTCCCCTTGTTCCTTCTTGGGCAACACCCCCAGCGGGGAGACAATCAAATCCGGCATTGGCCATGCGTCAAACGGGCCCGCAACCCTACCTTCCAGCACCTCCTTCCTCAGTTTCGCTTCCACCACCCCTGGCATTTCCTTCGCCGATCTCAAATTGTCTGCCCAACCCCTGTCCCGGGGACCCTGATACCCTACCCGAAACCCTTCTGCAAAACCCCAATGAATTTTTAACGCTGTCTCCCTATCAGGGTATCGGGCGAGCCATGGCCCCATGGCCACTACATCAACCGGCTTAGGAGCCCTTTGGCCCAGCCTGTCCTCTCCCTTTGGTAATGCGCCACTGCTCAGAGGGAGTGGCCAACGTGAAACATTGAGTGACCGGGTGGCGACCACCGCATTTGGAGCACTCGTGCTTGAATTTGCGAGGGTGCAGTGTGCAGAAACCTTTATTGAAATTCCAGCAGGCCCCTGTGTTACCCCCCTTGGCTTTTGGCGACTGACCTGTAGTTCCTGTGGAAAAGGACTGCCCTCAGATTCCTCCCGACCCACTCTGTCCCCCTCCTGCCCCAGACTGGGCGGGACGTGGCTGAAAAGGCCGATATGACACAGGAAGCCCACTGGCCGTGTGCGTAGACGCTGACGACTGCGTGGAAGACATCCATTGCACCCACAACTCCTGATCCACCTCCCCCCACGGCTTATCAGGATTCACACTGATCCGAGCCCTGAACTCCTCGTTGTAGCTAAGCCATGCAAAGCCACCGAAATGCATCTGGGCTTTGCGAAAATATCCATGTATTTCAACAGCGCTATGGCCCTGTCTTGGTGCTTCTCACAGTATATACTTGCATAAATCAAAAACGCCGACGTCCAATTTTCCATATTCACCGGCACTCTCGGCCGCCTCGTCAACTCCCATTCCTCCTCCTTCGAACCCTCCTTAGCCTGAATCTCCCGTTGCAGGAGCTTAAAAACATCCACGTATTCGTGTTTCCAAATCCTAGCCTTCGTTTTTTCAGACAGATGGGACACCAGCGGCATAGCCAAGCCCATGTACGGTAACTTTTTCCGATGCTTCTCCCCAGATTCCTCCTTCCCCTCCAAATCACCTGGCTTATCAGTTTGAACACCCGTCCCCACCAACTGTTTCCCACCTTTTGCCGTCTCTGTTCCCTTGTCTGTCACTCCCACCTCCCTCACAGAACCATCACCAACACCCACCGACCGGCAGGCCTTCTTCCGGCCATCTTTGCCCTTATGCTACCACGCATCCCACCAGGCCCCTTCACCTGTAAGCGTCGTCGGCCCCGCCTGGCCGGCAGACACCGCGATCAGCTTCGTCTCCTTCCGGGACCCACCACCGCCGGCCTTTTGCGCCTGCAAAACACCAACCTGCTCTGTTGCTACCTTCCCCCGTCCCTCACACACCTCTTGCAACTCACCCTCCTCCAACTCATCACTGTCCGACTCATAGTCCAGTTGTTCCTCATCCACCTCCGGTACAGGCACCTTCCGCACTTCACACACCACTCTCTTAGCACCCTTCCCTTTCACACCAGGCACAAAATCGCAATCCGGCACCGACGATGCCCGCTCCCTTGATGGAGGGCAGGCCGCCACGGACCCCCTGCTGCTTCGCCTCGGCATTTGGAGGCCGTCTTGTGCCCCGCTGGCCCACCCTTGCCTCTACCAGCTCCCTCTGCTGGCTTACATCCCCCCCAGCCGTCTACACCTGAGGGGGCCCCAGCGCGCTCAGGTCTCTGCATCGTCAAGGCAGTCCCTACCTCATCCACCCACACCCAATGGCCTCGTGCCCTAGCTTGCCCCCTACCCTGGGCCCGACCTGGCGCCCCCTCCGCTGTCCACGCCGGGGGTGAACCCCCCCGGCACAGATCCCCCCGCGCCCAGCTCTCTTGCCGCACACAGCGCCCGCCACCTACTCTCAATCTCCTCAATTATCCGACTCTGGCCGCATATGCGCTCCTCCAACGTCAAGTGCCCCCACCTGTCTGACGGCCCCCTCCCACTACTGCCTTATCGCTCAGCCCGCCCCCCGCCGGGGGACCCCCTCCCAGTGGCACCTCAACCTTAAGCGCCTTCACTGGACCTTTACCCTTGGCCCCCCTGGCAATGCCCCCACCTGCTGCCCCCTACGAGAGATCCACAGGTTGGTCACCCCAGCCCCCCTCCTCCCCCCCACAGAGTCACTCCCCGAGAGCTCCAACACAAACTCCTCCCCCACCAGGCCCTCATCCTCGCTCTCCCCCTCCTCCTCTGACTCCTCGGCCTGAACAACTGCTGCCCTGTGGGGGCCACATCCCACTTGCTGACCCATGGCCTCGGCCCCCGACGCCTGAGAATTCGGCCCTGGAGGGCCTGCTGCAATTAGCGCTAGCGCGCTCCTCTCACCGCCTGCCCCCCCTTCCCCTGCCCCCCCACTGCCTGGAAAACCTCCTCAAAGTCACCGCCGGGTGCGGGGAGGCTCAGACGCCGTCCCACGTGCTTGCCCGCGTCCACCGGCCTGCGCACCTGCCCCCTCGCAGACGTACCTGCTCTCGGCGGTGGCGGCTCCTCCATGCATGCCACCACCGCCGCCGCCACACCGGCAGAGGCCAACCTAGGCATTCGAGTCATACCGACCCACGCCTGGTCGAGCACGCCGGGCCGCAGGAGGTCGGACCTCCCGGCCCTGCCGATCACCAGGAGCGCGGCGCGCACCGCTGCCGCGTCTGAATCTGCATAACGCTGCTCCCGCTTCCGCAGGTCCCGTCACCTGCGGCAGCTCGAACCGCAAACTCCAAGAACCCGCACCCGGCCGACAGACCAGGCCTAACTAGCCTCACAACTTAAAACTCCCTAACCCTCCCTAAAGCGCTGGGGACAGGAAGAGGCCGAACTTCCTCCCCTGTCCCCTTTTAAACTTGCCTACGACCCCACCCTGTGACCCTGCCTAGAAACCCACCCCTTAACCTCCTACATCACCCTGTCCCGATCCCGTGCGAATACCCCAGGGGAAGACCGGTCTGCCGACCTCACTTCTCCTGGGGGCCGCATTCTGGCAGACTCCGCTCCTTACCATTTCGAAATCTACTGACAATAAGCATGCCATGACTCATCATGTTTAATTACGTACCTAGAAACTTCAGGGCTTTGCCTATCCATTCCCCCTGAAATCAAATGAAAAAAAATAAATAACCTGCTTGATACCATTTTAAAATGGAGGTATTTTTCAGGGGAGGATGAAGATGTGACATGGCGTTGGACCCGGCATCGTGGCGTGGCCCATTCCGACCCGTAGCAACACCACACCTGATACCCCACCCCGTAGTAACACCACACCTGATCCCCCACAGAACCCGGGGCTACCCCGTCCTTCCCTCCATCTTCCCGACACCGGGCCCCCTCCCTACTCCATCGGCCTCGCGTCCTCCAGCGACCAGGCCCTGCACCCCAGATGGCCGACCCCGACCCCAGCGCAACCCCTGCCCAGGCGCGCCATGCCGGCTGGGGGGAGAAAGAGCTCCCAGTGAGCAGGAGAGGGAGGAGCTTTTTCACTCACACCTCTGGCCTCCTCTCAAGCGATGGTTTCGATCGTCCTCCGGCCACCCTGAGGGCTGGCTCCACGCCTGCTGCCTGTCTGGGGTCCCTCCCGACACCGCCTTGAAAGGATCAAAGTACCGCATGGCAGGAACCTCCAACAAACGACCCCCAGGGCCAAGACCCCTGCCCATGAGGACCCCGGACATCAAAGGGGAGTCGACCTATAACAAAGGGCGATCTGGGACTATCGGCGGATTGAACCTGGAACGAAGAGAGCCCTGCTGACGTGGTTGCGGCTAAAGGAACATTATCACAAGATCCGACGAAACTCTTGGAACCTCGTGGCTCCCCCTGGCAGAGACGGACTTCTGCCTGAACCAACTGAGCCCTGCAGACAGCGTCGCGGCTCCTCCTGGCAGAGACAGACTTCTGCCTGATACATCAGAGCCCTGCTGACGCCGTCGCGGCTCCCCTCGCAACCTTGAGAATTCGAGCCCGGCAGACTTGGTCGCACTCAAGTACTATCCTGGTCCGGCTGGACCCCAAAGACCGTCCCGTATCCCCCGGCTCGAGGATTGAGAGCCGTGCGCCAGATATGCACCTGCATTGACCCTGATCCTTAGACTGTCCCGCTACCCCTACCCCCACCAAGACTCTATGAGCCCTTGCTCTACTTGTACAACCAAATCTACGGACCATAAAGGTCCCAATATTTCCAGATAAAGAATACGTGCTTCAGAATCTACGGTGTGGTGTCTCTGTGTTGCATGATATTAAATCAGCGTGTACGATCCTAGATACGAGACCCATCCCTGAGGGGATCTCCCGCCAGTGCTCGGCTACATCTCCCGGGGAGGGTGAGTCACAGGGCGGTCAGGTACACATTCTGTCCTTCCTGAGGCTAGCCCTTCTAACATTGGTGGCAGCGGTGGGATCCGAGCCCGCAATCTAGAGTTCGTACAGTGAACGGCTGATGCACTACCAAACAAGAACAGCAGAAGAAACCACCATGAGCACCACTGAAACCGATGCGAGTGCTACGTTTTGTGTAAAGCGGTTAGGTGAATACACACACAAGGAGCTGAAACAATTTTGCAGACAACGGAAGATTGCTACCACTGGTCTAAACACCAAAGAAGACTTGCAACAAGCCCTGGAAGCCTGGGTGGAGTCTGGAGCCTCCCTTCCCCAACTGGACGAAGTCGGCGAAGAGTTAGAGCAGCTGGACGAGCTCAGGAACTTCCCGAGAACAAGCGATAAACCCCAGGCACAAAGCAACGCCGCGAATGGGGGACGGTCCCCGGAAGACGTCACAGACAGGGAAAGGGACCGAAGTCATGAACTAGAAATGGCCAAATTGAAAGTAGAAGGTGAGATAAGGCTAGCCGAAAAGAAGCCAGCGGTGCAACGGGAGCACGAGGAAAAAAAACTTCAGCTGGAGCACGAGCGCAGCTTGAAAGAGATAGAACTCCGAGCAAAGAGAGAAGGAGCTCGATCCCGGGGGGCCCAGAACCAGTCCCCCTGTTAGAGCCGAAAGTCTGTGGTCAAAGAGTACTATCGAAATGATGACATCCAGCAATGGTTCAAGGCCTACGAGGTAGCCATGACCTCCCACCGCATCCCACAGAAGGACTGGGGGGCCGGGTTGTGGGGTCGATTCCTGAGCGAAGGACGGGACACCCTCCTCGACCTACCGGCCTCTGCACAAACCTCCTACAGCCACTTGAAGGAGGCCCTTCTCACGAAATACGGCCTCTCCCCCGAAATGTATCGCCGGACGTTCCGGGACTGCCGAAAGATCCCAGGCACCACCTGGGTGGAATACGTAAACTTTTACAGCTGAGCGCTGGAAGGGTGGATCAAGGGCAGCAAGTTAACAACCTTCGAAGAACTGACCGACCTCATTGCCTGGGAACACTTGTCCACAAATTGCTTTGTAGAACTACGCCAGCACCTGCCCAAGGAAGCTGGCCGTCGAAGCAGATCGCTGGGTTAACACACGGGTCCCCCGGAGCCCAGTGGGAGACTACCCCCGCAGCCATCAAGGACCTCCCCGCCAGAGAGGGGGGGAATCAAGGGAAACAGAGGGAATTCCCATCCGGGCCCCCGCGGAGCCCCCCGAGAAACCCACCCCCAGGCTTCCCAGCTCCTCCGCCAGGCAGCACCGGCCCCCCAGGTAGACAAGGGCCCCGGGTGAATATCACATGCTTCCGTTGTCAACGGCTCGGGATTACGCCAGTGACCCTCAGTGCCCCATGGCCCAGACACCCCCCACGACAGCTCCCCCAGCCCGACACATGGCCACCGTAACCCTAGGGGAGGAGTTTGAGGACCCAGAGGGATGGGAACCTGCAGCCATGGCCCTAGTCTCTCTAGGAGATCGAGATATGATTCCCGGAGCACCCCTACCCGCAAACACCAAGAAGTACCGCCAGCTCGTAACAGTTAACGGCCACCCGGTGGAGGCCCTTCGTGACACCGGGGCGAGCATCACTGGTGTCCTCAGCCACTTAGTCCAGGTGGACCAGATCATCCCCAATGTCTTTTGCCCTGTGATAGCTTCCGACAACACTCAGAGTTTGTGTAAGGTGGCCTTGGTACCATTCGAATGGGGGGGAGTAGCCGGAACATTGCGGGTGGCTGTCCGAACCGCACAACCGGTAGACTGCCTCCTGGGAAACGACCTGGAAAGTTCCCTCTGGAGACAGGTCAAGCGCAAGACCCACCTCGGATTGATCGGTCTACCAGAATGGGTGTGCGCAACCACCCGATCCATGGCGGCCCGACTACCCCCCGCGGGGGAGTCGAGGACGAAGCCCCCAGCACCACCTCTAATGACGAAACCGGAGACGACCTCGTTGAGCCCCACGACCTATCCCCAGGAGGAGAGCCCCTTGCCGACGACGGGCCCGTCCATCCCGACCCCGCGCAGATCACGGAGTTAGGGGATCTGCCCGAGTTGGCCCAGTGGCGCCACGAAGGAGGCCCCTCCCGAGAGGAATTCTGCCGAGAACAAGCGACCTGTCCATCCCTGGTCGGACCCGGCAGCAGGCCAAAGCCCAAGCCGCGGGCAATCAATCGGGCACCCACTTACTATATTGGGAGAATGACCTCCTGTACAGCGAACAGCGGTCTGCCGAGCTAGGGTCAGGCCGGGTGCTGGTGGTACCCCTACGCTTTCGGGACTTCCTCCTGGGCTTGGCCCATGATGTACCCCTGGCCGGCCACTTGGGCCAGGACAAGACCTACCACCGCTTAGTAACGCACTTTTATTGTCCGAAAATGCGAGCCCCCGTAGAGGCCCACTGCAAGTCCTGCCCCACATGCTAGGCCAGTGGTAAAAGCTGAGGGAAGCGCAAGGCTCCCCTCCAACCCTTCCCAGTCGTTAGTACTCCCTTCGAGCGGGTCGGAAATGACATCGCGGGGACCCTAGACGCTAAGAGCGCCCAGGGTCACTGCTTTATCCGCGTCCTAGTGGACCATGCCACACGATACCCGGAGGCCATCCCCCTCCGCATCGTCACGGCCCCCGTGGTGGGCCGGGCACTAATGGGGTTCTTCTCCCTGGTCGGGTTCCCCCGAGAGGTCGTGAGCGACCGAGGCACCAATTTTATCTCGAAATATATGAGATCCCTGTGGCAACAATGTGGAGTATCATATAAATTCACTACCCCTTACCATCCCCAAGGCAATGGCCTAGTGGAACGGTTTAATCGGACTCTGAAGGGGATGATCATGGGTCTCGAGGTGCCCCTGCGGCGTAAATGGGACGTCCTTCTCCCCTGCCTCCTGTTCGCCTACCGGGAGGTCCCCCAGAAGTCCTTGGGATTCAGCCCGTTTGAGTTACTGTATGGACACCCCGTCAGAGGTCCCCTGAGCTTGGTCAAAGAGGGATGGGAAACGGCACCCCGGGACCCACCTCAGGATGTGTTCCGGTACCTTTTGACGCTCCGAAACCAGACCCGGAAGTTCAGAGAGCAGGCCGAGGCCATCCTCGAGGCGAGCCAGGAATAAATGAAGCGCTGGTACGACCAGAATGCCACTCTGGTCGAGTTCCAACCGGGCCAGCAGGTCTGGGTGATGGCCCCAGTAAAGCCTTGCGCCCTCCAAGACAAATGGACCAGGCCCTTCAAAGTGGTAGAATGAAAAAGTCAAGTGACCTACGTGGTGGACGTCCAGTCCCCCCGGAACCCCCTTCGGGTCCTCCACATGAACCGCCTCAAGCCTCACTTCGTGCAGACGGAGTTGAGTTTACTCCTGGCCACAGACGATGGGGCGGAAGAGGAAACGGAGCCTCTCCCTGACCTCCTGCGGGCCAAAGAAAAAGATGGCTCTGTGGAGGGAGTGAACCTCTCCCCCTCCCTCACACCCCAGCAGCACGAGGACTGCCGCCAGCTCTTGGGACAGTTCTCCGACCTGTTCTCTCTCATCCCCAAGGTCACCGACTGGTGTGTCCACGAGGTGGACACCGGAGACAGCCCACCGGTACGGCACCGAGCCTACCGCGACCCCGACCGAGTCCGGGCCTGCATCCAGGCGGAGGTCTCGAAGATGTTATCTCTAGGGGTGATCGAGCCCACAACCACTATGGTTCTGCGTGGACTACCGGGGGCTCAATGCGGTCACCCGAGCCAACGCTCACCCTATCCCCCGCGCAGATGAGCTTATTGACCGCCTTGGGTCTGCTAGGTTTCTCAGCACCTTCGATTTGACCTGCGGATACTGGCAAATTGCGCTCACAGAAGGAGCCAAAGAGCGGTCCGCCTTCTCCACCCCGGATGGGCACTATCGCTTCAGAGTGATGCCCTTCGGGATGAAAAATGCCCCGGCCACCTTTCAGAGACTGGTGAATAGAGTCCTGGCCGGGCTGGAAGAGTTCAGCGCCGACTATCTGGACGATATTGCGGTATTCAGTTCCGATTGGGGTGAGCACCTCCGGCACCTCCGGAGGGTCCTGAGGGCCCTGCGCCAAGCCGGCCTCACGGTGAAAGCCAGCAAATGCCAGATTGGGAAAGGATCAGTGGTCTACCTGGGGCACCAGGTCGGAAGCGGGCAGGTCGCACCCCTCCAACCGAAGATTGATGCCATCCTGGCCTGGGAACCGCCAACCACCCAAACCGAGGTCTGTGCCTTCCTGGGCCTCACTGGTTACTACCGGAGGTTCATCCAAAACTACGGCAGCCTCGTAGGACCCCTCACTGAGCTCACATCCAAAAGACAGCCTAAGAAGGTGCAGTGGACCCCTGCCTGCCAGGAGGCGTTCGACGCGCTGAAACGCACCATGTGTACAGCCCCTGTGCTCCAAGCCCCTGATTACTCCAAAGAGTTTGTGGTACAAACTGATGCTTCCGAGCATGGCATTGGAGCCATCCTATCCCAGCTCAATGAGAAGGGCCTGGATCAGCCCGTGGCCTTCATTAGCCAAAGGTTACTGCCCCGAGAGCAACGATGGAGCACCATTGAACACGAGGCGTTCGCCGTAGTCTGGGCTCTAAAGAAACTGCGGCCCTACCTCTTCGGAACCCACTTCCGAGTCCAAACAGATCATCGACCATTACAGTGGCTCACGCAGATGAGGGGGGAGAACCCCAAACTGCTACGATGGTCAATCTCTCTTCAGGGGATGGACTTCACAGTAGAGCATCGCCCTGGCCCTGACCACGCCAACGCTGACGGCCTCTCCAGATTATTCCGCCTCAGCGAAGAGAACCCCCAAGAGGATGGGTAGTTCTCTTTGGCCTTCAGCTGGGGGCCTATAGCTTCTTGATCAATTTCATCATTCAACATTTTGACATAATTTGCGTTAGCACTGCATTGTATGCCATCTTTACAAGCATTAAATGAATCTTCATAGCTGGGAAAATCTCCAAGTAGTTTCAGTTCAGAACGCCATGGTTTGAACATTTGCAAAAGGGCTAAATAGTAAAATTCCCTTTTGTCACCAGTGTCGCAACTCAGTTTTCTGTGATTAATTAAATTTCCTTTCCTTTGTTTCACCAGACATCCTTCAGAACCAATCACTCCATATTTTCCATTGTTGATGTTCTCTGTAATATTCCGTTTAAAAGTGTAGTTTTGCAGCACTTCATAGAGACACATGTTCTCAAGATGATGACTTCTATTTGGATAGTACGGGCCATATGTAGGTAGCCCAATACCGGTCGGTAACGGCCGATTTTCGGTAAAAATCCCGTTACCGACCGGTATTCAGGCTGCTGGTATGTAGGGGGGACATTTCAGGATTCGGTAATTTACCGAATCGGTAAAATTACCGAATCGGTAATTTTACCAATTCGGTAAATACCGAATCCTGAAATGAGATGTAGGGGGAGTGTGTGGGTGTAGTGTGGATTTGTTATTTACCACCAACTATAAGTTGGTGGTAAATGACGAATGTCTTAGGAAATGCATTATTTGGCCCTTAGAAGTGTGCAATGTGGCAGACATACATGCCCTTAGGGCATGTATGTGTGCCACATGTGCACACATGCAGGAATCAGGGGTGCAACAGGGTGTCACTGTGACACCCTGGCACCCTTGATTGTGCTCCCCCCATTACCGAATCGGTATTTACCGATTCGGTAATGGTAACTGGCTTCCCATTGATTCCTATGGGCCTCCTGGCCCATAGGAATCAATGGGAAGCCAGTTACCCTTACCGAATTGGTAAATACCGATTCTTAATTACCGACCAATTCCGAATCGGTAATTTTTACCGACTGATTACCTACATTGCATTTACCACTTCATAAATACCGAATCGGTAAAATTCGGTATTTATGAAGTGGTAAATGTAAGGCTACCTACATAAGGCCCCACGTGTCCAACATATTGGTTTTCAAAATATCTGTACTTTCAGGGTCATTTTCTGCTAAATATTCAATTTCTTGAACAGATTTCAGTACCCGATTTTGCATTCCTGCAAGACCTAGACTTACCCAAATGATTCTTCTACTTTTGGAATATAGACTTGCAGATGATAACCGATCGGAACATTCATATGCTCCAATTTCACGATGCGATAACATCTTCAAACTGAAACTGTATAATTTCTTACTTAGAGTCTTCTCGTGAGAAATCTCTTCCCACATTTCTTTCAATTCAGTCTTTTCTGATTTAGTAATGTAAGACGTTACATATCGAGCAACAGCAATGAAATAGTCCGCAACATACTGAATATCCATGTTAGCGTTCCACATGGATAAAATAACTGGATTGTAGTCATTTATGTATTTTGATTCTTCGCTTCTTCTTAAGATGTAGGTGTTTTTCAGAGACTTTCTTGAGATGGTATGTCGTACAGCTGACATAAAACTGTTCACTCTTCCTTTGGATAATACAGGACGTGGAAAACCACAAGAAACAAATCACAGATATATAAAATGCATACAGCTAACAACATTTTATAAGTTTAGCTTACAAAAACTGTAAATGTTGCCGCTTTAAAATATTTACCGAATCTGAGGAAAGTTTTTTGCAGAAGGCAGCATGCCCACAACGTTTTTCTTCAGTGGTGAGGAAATTTCTTACTTTTCCCAAGGGGCAAACAAAGACCAATGCCACCTTCGTCACTCACAAGATTTGCCAAAGAGTTCTGTTACGAGGGGATCCTAACAAAAAATACTCGTGCGGCACAGCAAGTATGATGAAACACCTAAGGACCCTTCATCCAAACAATCTTGCACGAGAAGAGTGCAAACAGATGAGAAACACTCCTGTTCTGTATCTGTAAAAAAGAATCACAAATAAATGTATATTAATAACTTTCAAATTTATACTATTCCATTACTGTACAAAACCATTTTATATAAAAACTGACTAAGAAACTATAGCCCTGAACCACAAGTGTGATGATCGTTAAAACACTACATGCTTAGTGCATACTACTTTGAAGCAGTTCATGCCCTAAAGCCTACCTCACTAAAAGACTACATGCTAACTGACTGAATGATTACAGTACTAAAAGGAGACACACTGGGTGAGTAACAGGGTGTTTGCTAGAAGTGTATGAATACTAACTGGGGAACTGAAGGTGTGAAAGACAACTGTGTAGCTGATTAGAGGACTGAATGCATACTGGATAGGCATTTAAAGCAGTCCATGTGCTAAGGCCTGGCTCACTGCATGAGTACTTGGGTACTGACTGAATGATTAGACTACATCAAGGAGAGTGCCTGGGTGAATTTATAAGTGGTAGGCTATTGGTGCAGGGGATGGATTAGTACTTGGTACTGAATGGGTCACTAGAAGAGTGCAAAGGGAGTGACAGGATGTTTGCTGGACTATATGGATACTGACTAGGGAATTGAAAGTGTGAAAGACAAGTGTCTAGGTGGTTAGAAGACTGCATGCATAGTGCAAAGGGGTTTGAAGCAGTCCATGTGCTAAGGCCTGGCTCAGTGCCTGAATACTTAGGCAGTGACTGAATCATTAGCGTACTGGAAAGAGAGTGTCTTGGTGAATTTATAAGTGTTTGGGTTTTGGCACAGTGAATGGATTAGTACATGGTGCTGAATGGGTCACTAGAGGACTGCAAAGGGAGTGACAGGGTCTTTCCTGGAAGTGTATGGATACTGACTAGGGAATTGAAGGTGTGAAAAACAACTGTGTAAGTGGTTAGAGAACTACATGCATACTGCATAGACATTTGAAGCAGTCTATTTGGTAATGAATGGTTCACAACATAAGTACTTAGAAGCTGACTAAATCATCAGACTACTTCTAGGACAGTGCCTGGGTAAAACTTTTACATTTTCAGTTCTGGTGCAGTGAAGACAATACTACAGGGTACTGCACTTTAGTGTCAAAGCATGACTCATTTTATCAATGCATAAGCAAACACTGGCTTCTAATGCTACTAAAACTTGACAACATGACAGGTTTTAAAATACTTATCTGCCACCAAATAAACAATGTTACCAAAGGCTTCTCTCACAGTGGTTCCCAAATGGACACAGACTCACAGTGTGATTCTAGACAACAACCACTATTCCTAGGAGTTTACCAAAACTCATTCACTACAGTGGAAGTGGTAAGGGAACTGCACACAATCTACATATTTCACGACTGCACTTTACTGTCAATGCCTGACTCATTTAATGAAAGCATAAGCCATAACTGTCTTCTAATGCTACTAAAACTTGACAACATGACATGTTTTAAAACAGTTATCTGTCAGCAAATAAACGATGTTACCAAACACTTCTCTCACAGTGGTTCCCAAATGGACACAGACTCACAGTGTGATTCTAGACAAGCACCACTATCCCTAGGAGTTTACCAAAACTCATTCACTACAGTGGAAGTGGTAAGGGAACTGCACACAATCTACATATTTCACGACTGCACTTTACTGTCAATACCTGACTCATTTAATGAAAGCATAAGCCATAACTGTCTTCTAATGCTACTAAAACTTGACAACATGACAGGTTTTATAATAGTTATCTGTCAGCAAATACACGATGTTACCAAATGCTTCTCTCACAGTGGTTCCCAAATGCACACAGACTCACAGTGTGATTCTACACAAACACCACTATCCCTAGGAGTTTACCAAAACTCATTCACTACAGTGGAAGTGGTTAGGGAACTGCACACAATCTACATATTTCACGACTGCACTTTAGTTTCAATGCCTGACTCATTTAATCAACGCATAAGCAAAGACTGGCTTCTAATGCTACTAAAACTTGACAACATGAACGGTTTTAAAACAGTTATCTGTCGGCAAATACTCGATGTTACCAAACGCTTCTCTCACAGTGGTTCCCAAATGCACACAGACTCACAGTGTGATTCTAGACTAGCACCACTATCCCTAGGAGTTTACCAAAACTCATTCACCACAGTGGAAGTGGTAAGGGAACTGCACACAATCTACATATTTCACGACTGCACTTTAGTGTCAATACCTGACTCATTTTATAAAAAAATAAGCCTTAACTGTCTTCTAATACTACTAAAACCTGACAACATAACAGGTTTTAAAATAGTTATCTGTCAGCAAACACACAATTTTACCAAATGCTTCTCTCACAGTGGTTCCCAAATGCACACAGACTCACAGTGTGATTCTAGACAAACAACACTATCCCTAGGAGTTTACCAAAACTCATTCACTACAGTGGAAGTGGTAAGGGAACTGCACACAATCTACATATTTCAAGACTGAACTTTTGTGTCAAAGCCTGACTCATTTAATCAAAGCATAAGCAAAGACTGGCTTCTAATGCTATTAAAACTTGACAACATGACAGGTTTTAAAAGAGTTATCTGTCAGAAAATACATGATGTTACCAAAGGCTTCTCTCACAGTGGTTCCCAAATGGACACAGACTCACAGTGTGATTCTAGACAAGCACCACTATCCCTAGGAGTTTACCAAAACTCATTCACTACAGTGGAAGTGGTAAGGGAACTGCACACAATCTACATATTTCACGACTGCACTTTACTGTCAATGCCTGACTCATTTAATGAAAGCATAAGCCATAACTGTCTTCTAATGCTACTAAAACTTGACAACATGACATGTTTTAAAACAGTTATCTGTCAGCAAATAAACGATGTTACCAAACACTTCTCTCACAGTGGTTCCCAAATGGACACAGACTCACAGTGTGATTCTAGACAAGCACCACTATCCCTAGGAGTTTACCAAAACTCATTCACTACAGTGGAAGTGGTAAGGGAACTGCACACAATCTACATATTTCACGACTGCACTTTACTGTCAATACCTGACTCATTTAATGAAAGCATAAGCCATAACTGTCTTCTAATGCTACTAAAACTTGACAACATGACAGGTTTTATAATAGTTATCTGTCAGCAAATACACGATGTTACCAAATGCTTCTCTCACAGTGGTTCCCAAATGCACACAGACTCACAGTGTGATTCTACACAAACACCACTATCCCTAGGAGTTTACCAAAACTCATTCACTACAGTGGAAGTGGTTAGGGAACTGCACACAATCTACATATTTCACGACTGCACTTTAGTTTCAATGCCTGACTCATTTAATCAACGCATAAGCAAAGACTGGCTTCTAATGCTACTAAAACTTGACAACATGAACGGTTTTAAAACAGTTATCTGTCGGCAAATACTCGATGTTACCAAACGCTTCTGTCACAGTGGTTCCCAAATGTACACAGACTCACAGTGTGATTCTAGACTAGCACCACTATCCCTAGGAGTTTACCAAAACTCATTCACCACAGTGGAAGTGGTAAGGGAACTGCACACAATCTACATATTTCACGACTGCACTTTAGTGTCAATACCTGACTCATTTTATAAAAAAATAAGCCTTAACTGTCTTCTAATACTACTAAAACCTGCCAACATAACAGGTTTTAAAATAGTTATCTGTCAGCAAACACACAATTTTACCAAATGCTTCTCTCACAGTGGTTCCCAAATGCACACAGACTCACAGTGTGATTCTAGACAAACAACACTATCCCTAGGAGTTTACCAAAACTCATTCACTACAGTGGAAGTGGTAAGGGAACTGCACACAATCTACATATTTCAAGACTGAACTTTTGTGTCAAAGCCTGACTCATTTAATCAACGCACAAGCAACGACTGGTTTCTAATACTACTGAAACTTGACAACATGACATGTTTTAAAACAGGTATCTGTCAGCAAATACACGATGTTACCAAACACTTCTCTCACATTGGTTCCCAAATGCACACAGAATCACAGTGTGATGCTAGACAACAACCACTATCCCTAGGAGTTTACCAAAACTTATGTACTACTATGGAAGTGGTAAGGGAACTGCACACAATGTGCATATTTCAAAAGTGCACTTTTGTGTCAAAGCCTGACTCATTTAATCAAAGCATAAGCAAAGACTGGCTTCTAATGCTATTAAAACTTGACAACATGACAGGTTTTAAAAGAGTTATCTGTCAGAAAATACATGATGTTACCAAAGGCTTCTCTCACAGTGGTTCCCAAATGCACACACACCCAGTGTGATTCTAGACAAACACCACTATCCCTAGGAGTTTACCAAAACTCATTCACTACAGTGGAAGTGGTAAGGGAACTGCACACAATCTACATATTTCACGACTGCACTTTAGTGTCAATGCCTGACTCATTTAATCAACGAATAAGCAATGACTGGCTTCTAATGCTACTAAAACTTGACAACATGACAGGTTTTAAAACAGTTATCTGTCAGCAAATACACGATGTTACCAAACGCTTCTCTCACAGTGGTTCCCAAATGGACACAGACTCACAGTGTGATTCTAGACAAGCACCACTATCCCTAGGAGTTTACCAAAACTCATTCACTACAGTGGAAGTGGTAAGGGAACTGCACACAATCTACATATTTCACGACTGCACTTTACTGTCAATGCCTGACTCATTTAATGAAAGCATAAGCCATAACTGTCTTCTAATGCTACTAAAACTTGACAACATGACATGTTTTAAAACAGTTATCTGTCAGCAAATAAACGATGTTACCAAACACTTCTCTCACAGTGGTTCCCAAATGGACACAGACTCACAGTGTGATTCTAGACAAGCACCACTATCCCTAGGAGTTTACCAAAACTCATTCACTACAGTGGAAGTGGTAAGGGAACTGCACACAATCTACATTTCACGACTGCACTTTACTGTCAAAGCCTGACTCATTTAATGAAAGCATAAGCCATAACTGTCTTCTAATGCTACTAAAACTTGAAAACATGACATGTTTTAAAACAGTTATCTGTCAGCAAATACACGATGTTACCAAACACTTCTCTCACAGTGGTTCCCAAATGGGCACAGACTCACAGTGTGATTCTAGACAAGCACCACTATCCCTAGGAGTTTACCAAAACTCATTCACTACAGTGGAAGTGGTAAGGGAACTGCACACAATCTACATATTTCACGACTGCACTTTACTGTCAATGCCTGACTCATTTAATGAAAGCATAAGCCATAACTGTCTTCTAATACTACTAAAGCTTGACAACATGACATGTTTTAAAACAGTTATCTGTCAGCAAATACACGATGTTACCAAACACTTCTCTCACAGTGGTTCCCAAATGCACACAGACTCACAGTGTGAATCTAGACAAGCACCACTATCCCTAGAGTTTACCACAACTCATTCACTACAGTGGAAGTGGTAAGTGAACTGCACACAATCTACATATTTCACGACTGCACTTTAGTGTCAATGCCTGACTCATTTAATCAATGCATAAGCAATGACTGGCTTCTAATGCTACTAAAACTTGACAACATGACAGGTTTTATAATAGTTATCTGTCAGCAAATACACGATGTTACCAAATGCTTCTCTCACAGTGGTTCCCAAATGCACACAGACTCACAGTGTGATTTTACACAAACACCACTATCCCTAGGAGTTAACCAAAATTCATTCACTACAGTGGAAGTGGTAAGGGAACTGCACACAATCTACATATTTCACTACTACACTTTACTGTCAATACCTGACTCATTTAATGAAAGCATAAGCCATAACTGTCTTCTAATGCTACTAAAACTTGACAACATGACATGTTTTAAAACAGTTATTTGTGAGCAAATACACAATGTTACCAAACATTTCTCTCACAGTGGTTCCCAAATGGACACAGACTCACAGTGTGATTCTAGACAAGCACCACTATCCCTAGGAGTTTACCAAAACTCATTCACTACAGTGGAAGTGGTTAGGGAACTGCACACAATCTACATATTTCACGACTGCACTTTACTGTCAATACCTGACTCATTTAATGAAAGCATAAGCCATAACTGTCTTCTAATGCTACTAAAACTTGACAACATGACAGGTTTTATAATAGTTATCTGTCAGCAAATACACGATGTTACCAAATGCTTCTCTCACAGTGGTTCCCAAATGCACACAGACTCACAGTGTGATTCTACACAAACACCACTATCCCTAGGAGTTTACCAAAACTCATTCACTACAGTGGAAGTGGTTAGGGAACTGCACACAATCTACATATTTCACGACTGCACTTTAGTTTCAATGCCTGACTCATTTAATCAATGCATTAGCAAAGACTGGCTTCTAATGCTACTAAAACTTGACAACATGAACGGTTTTAAAACAGTTATCTGTCGGCAAATACTCGATGTTACCAAACGCTTCTCTCACAGTGGTTCCCAAATGCACACAGACTCACAGTGTGATTCTAGACTAGCACCACTATCCCTAGGAGTTTACCAAAACTCATTCACCACAGTGGAAGTGGTAAGGGAACTGCACACAATCTACATATTTCACGACTGCACTTTAGTGTCAATACCTGACTCATTTTATAAAAAAATAAGCCTTAACTGTCTTCTAATACTACTAAAACCTGACAACATAACAGGTTTTAAAATAGTTATCTGTCAGCAAACACACAATTTTACCAAATGCTTCTCTCACAGTGGTTCCCAAATGCACACAGACTCACAGTGTGATTCTAGACAAACAACACTATCCCTAGGAGTTTACCAAAACTCATTCACTACAGTGGAAGTGGTAAGGGAACTGCACACAATCTACATATTTCAAGACTGAACTTTTGTGTCAAAGCCTGACTCATTTAATCAACGCATAAGCAAAGACTGGTTTCTAATACTACTGAAACTTGACAACATGACATGTTTTAAAACAGTTATCTGTCAGCAAATACACAATGTTACCAAACACTTCTCTCACATTGGTTCCCAAATGCACACAGAATCACAGTGTGATGCTAGACAACAACCACTATCCCTAGGAGTTTACCAAAACTTATGTACTACTATGGACGTGGTAAGGGAACTGCACACAATCTACATATTTCATGACTGCACTTTAGTGTCAATGCCTGACTCATTTAATCAACGAATAATCAATGACTGGCTTCTAATGCTACTAAAACTTGACAACATGACAGGTTTTACATAGTTATCTGTCAGAAAATACACGATGTTAATAAATGCTTCTCTCACAGTGGTTCCCAAATGCACACAGACTCACAGTGTGATTCTACACAAACACCACTATCCCTAGGAGTTTACCAAAACTCATTCACTACAGTGGAAGTGGTAAGGGAACTGCACACAATTTACATATTTCACGACTACACTTTAGTGTCAATACCTGACTCATTTAATGAAAACTTAAGCCATAACTGTCTTCTAATGCTACTAAAACTTGACAACATGACATGTTTTAAAACAGTTATCTGTCAGCAACTACACGATGTTACCAAACGCTTCTCTCACAGTGGTTCCCAAATGCACACAGACTCACAGTGTGATTCTAGACAAGCACCACTATCTCTAGGAGTTACCAAAACTCATTCACTACAGTGGAAGTGGTAAGGGAACTGCACACAATGTACATATTTGAAGACTGCACTTTTGTGTCAAAGCCTGACTCATTTAATCAACGCATAAGCAAAGACTGGCTTCTAATGCTACTAAAACTTGACAACATGACGGGTTTTAAAAGAGTTATCTGTCAGCAAATAGAAGATGTTACTAAATGCTTCTCTCACAGTGGTTCCCAAATGCACACAGGCTCTCTGTGTGATTCTAGACAAACAACACTATCCCTTGCACTATACCAAAACACATGTCTTCATCTACAAGGAGTACTACATTTTAGTGCAGAAACATAACTCATTTCACAAATTCATAAACAATGACTGGTTTCTAATTCTACCAAAATATAAAAACTGCATAGTTATCTGTCTACAAACACATAAAAAAACAAATCCTTATCACAACATGGACTCTACATGCACACACACTGTCAATAAGATTGTAGAGAAAAAAAAGTACTCCCTACACTTTAGCAGAAGAAATACATTAGTCTGATTAAAATAAAAATAGTCTACATACATCCCCTCACAATTAAATAACTCACCTTTCAATATGTTTTGTAGATTAAGAAGTATATCAGTCACACACCAGATATCAGTCACACACCAGATTTTCTTATACAGAATCTCTGCACTGTGCACCTGTTAGCAGAACCAAAGAATGACAAAGTTTCCCTCTCATTTTCCACACATATAAATGTAAACATCAAATCACATTCCTTCCCACATAAATTCAAAAGCAAACACACATTTCTATTGGTTAAACATTTCAACCCTTTCCAAATGACATAAACTTCAACCCTTCCCCCAATCTGCCTTCTGTCCGTTACCATAGAAACAGGTCATGGAACACTGTACTGAGCACACAGGTCACAAGTTCAGCACACACAATGTTGCTAATCAAGACAGCAAGTGTGCTTGACTTCTCAACATATCAGCTTATCATATATAATGTTCCTTACAATCAGTTTCTGTTAACCAATAAGAATCATGCATTTAAAAAACTGAAATATGCACCCTACCTTTCAGTGTAGAAGGTTGTCAAACAACCAATGATTTCTTGTCTTTTTTCAAAATTGCATCTTAACCACCATTTTAGAAACATCTTACTTTCCAAACTGCCATTTCATTTACAGAGAACATCTGAGTGCATCCAGACCTCCTTACAAGATGCTTAGAGTGTGGATTGTGGGACACAGCTACATTTTCGGGAGCCAAAGGTATGCAGAAAACAAAGGCATTCACAAAGACCTAGGTTTGCCAAATGTAGACATTAAATGGATTGGACAGAGAGGGTTAAAGTGGCACCAATTGATGCCATTGCTGAAATCCTTCATGCAAATACAACACCCTGACCTCATAATAGTGCACTGTGGTGGCAATGACCTAGGCACTTTGACTGGGGTAGGTCTGGAAATGCTTATGAAGGACACCTTTGCAGAACTGATTTCACTTTTCCCTAAAACTGCCTTTGTGTATTCTAACATATGCCAAAGGCAGAAATGGAACTGGTCCGATCATTTTTGTCCACAGATTGAGAAAGCTAGGAAACATGTGAATAAATCTGTTTCTGCTTTTCTCCCAGACTACAGAATGGGGTCCATTTACAATAACAATCTGTACTTTCATATTCAAGAGATGTATAGGAGAGTTGGAGTACACTTTACTGATGAAGGAAACAGTCTTCCTCAACAACTTTAAACTCTGTATTAGGGGTGGGCGGAATTTGCGTAATCGCGTTACGCAAATCTCCGTGAAACGGTAAAAAATCTCCGCGAACTCGCAGAAATTCTGCCAACACGCGGAATTGCTTGTTCGCGATGCTTTTTTCCTGTTCACAATTGCTGTTTGCGTGCTCGGGGAGAAATATCTCGTGAACGCCCATTTTGAGAACTCAAACAAGCAAAAATTTTGGGCAATTTCGCGTTCTCTGCAGATAGCGAAATTACCCAAATTCCGCAAATTTCACGTATAGGTATAGGTACTTACTTATAAGTACCAAAAACTCTCAATGAACACAACGGCTCTTTTTAGAGCCACTCAAGAACAAAACACTTAAGCTTAATCTTTATCTCCCAACAATTTCATTTTTTTTCCCTTGGATCCGCGAACCCACCGCGAGAGAATCCGTGCATCCAACGCGATAGGATGCCCGCACCGTGCGCACATTTCGCTGTTTTTTCTTTTTTTTAAAAGGGGGCCCCAGGGGGTCCTTCTGGGACCCCCTAAGCACCTCTAGAGGGTCAGAGTATTTCCACTCTGCCCCCTTTATATGTTTTACACACTTATTCCCCTTGCTTCTTCAGCCTCGCTTCTACCGAGGCAGAAAATGGCCGCCAACAGTTCCTGGTTTCGAATGTAGAGAAACACTTGACAGCCAATTAGCATTCAGCGCACGATCGGGACGGTGCGCGCTCGGTTCGGGGAGGGTGTGCGTACTGTGCGTGTACGGTCCGCGGATCCTCCGCTGCCATGAATATTTATGTACATTTAACTCTAATTTTCTCAGGAACTACTGAACGGATTCACACCATTTATGCAAAAGGCACAAGTCTGAACTGAGGACTACCTCTTTGCCAAATTTGGTGTCATTCCGTTCAGCGGTTCGGGCTGTAGCCGCGACAACTGATCCTATGGGAAATTGCATGTGGAAAATGCGTTTTGGGACCCCCCTTTTTTCTCGGTCCCCACTTGACGAATCACCACGAAACTTTCAGGGTAGGAGCGGAGCGGAGCTGGCCAAAAGTTTGGAAAATTTCGCGAGGATTTGTCAACCGGCATCAGACTTATTGGGAATGAAATTTTGCGGATTTCCTAAGGAAAATAGGTCCTAACTATAACTATCTACTTGAGACCGCCAGTAGATAATATATATATATATATATATATATATTCACAGAAAAAAACATAGGTTTCAGTGATGTCATTAGTGATGTCACTGTCCATGTCATGAATGATGTAATATGTGACATCATCAGCAGTGCATTGCGAGCTCGCGAGTTATAGTTAGCAGAACTATAACGGAGGTTTTGTACGAGTGAAGTGTCCAGCTAACTATAACACCCCTGAAACCTATGTTTTTTCTGTGAATTTCTAAGGCTTTTTAAATGCTAATTTCTAACTATAACGTCTCTGAAACCTATGTTTTTATCAGTGAATTTCAAAGCTTTTTTAAATCCTAATTTCTAACTATAACGTCTCTGAAACCTATGGTTTTTTCAGTGAATTTCAAAGGTTTTTTAAATGCAAATTTTTAAGTGTAATAGTAGTTATACCTATTTTTTTGTACTGATTTTCTATTTTTCTGAAAATTGCACACAAAAAAACTGAAATATTGTTTAATTTTTTAATTTTAATATATTTATACTATTTTCTTTTTAACAGTTTTTTTTCCAATTTTTTTTCGGAGTCGCGCACCAAAAGCGTACACATCACGGTGAGTGCGCGGATTTCAGCCGCCATTTTAGAAACGTCTTGAAGGATCCACGTATAGTGTGCGACGGCTGCGTGTTTCTCAGTTATGTCATATACATTTAATATTACGTGATGTGTGCGATTAGTATGCGACCAGTCCGCGACTCCTGCTCCCGTGCATTTGCGACACATGCACATTACGGTACGCGACGCTTGCGCGTTTGCGGGTCCCGCGTGACGTCATATACGCGCTGGGGCGCGCCTCCCGCAAATATTTTTTATGTTCCAAAATGATATGTATGTGTGTTTAATATACATATTAGGGAAAGAGACTATCTAAAATATTCATATAAATAATATATTTGTACTTAGAATAAACGTATATTATTTTTAAATATATTTACGTGAAGTCGCGTCGGGTGCATGCTTCGTGAGCCCATGTGACCTAAAAAAAAGTTTTTATTGGTTCACAACATTTCCCACTGTAACTATTGAAGGACCCCACCCATTTTAATCATTCCTGTTGGAGCATCTTTAGAGCGACATCTCTTTTCCTACACCAACCCTTTTTGCTTGTTTTTTTGGTGTTTTTCAAAAAATATCAAACAAAATGGCATCTGGACAGCAGCAGCAGCAGGAGGAAGTATCTTCTGAAGAAGAATTCTTGCAGGAGGCACCACGTCCACAGTGGCTGGAATCTGTCGTGTGGAAATTCTTCACTTTTCCACCTGGAGAGAAGAAAGTAAATGCGAGAAAGGTGACGTGCAAAATTTGTGACCGAGTCCTGTCAAGAGGCAGTGAAAAGAAATACTCTTGTGGTACTGCTTCTATGTACAAGCATCTCCGGACCACACATCCTCTCAATCTTGCTCAGGAGGAAATGAGGCGAGCTGCTTTGAACCCCTCACCCGCTGTGGCGAGTACCTCAGGAACACCTGCAATGGACATTAGGCCAGAATTCCCCTTTCTCGAGCAACACTGCGTAAAGTGTAAGAAACCTATATGCTTCAGTGAGCAGTCGGTGGATGCAGTTTGTGCTGCGCAATGCACCATCGTTGCTAATTTTTTATTTTTTTTTGTTTTTGGAATGATAAATAATTCCAAATGTTTCCTGTTTTATTCATTCTTTTTTTTGTTCATTTTTTGGAAATAAAACAAAAATACAAAATTGATCAAAAAAATAAAACAAATACAAAAGAAAAAAGAAGAAATATCAGAACTCTCTTATCTGGTTAAAGAAAGAACTATAATTGCAAGGTAATGTGTGAAAGTTTGGTTGAATATATGTATATAGCATGATTGACTGAAAGAATGCATTAGTAGTGTATGGTGAATTTATAGGTGAAGATTTATGAGGAAGTACTGCAGCGTGACACTGCAAGCTCTTTTGCTGCACTGCACTGTGGCACTTCCGAAGCACAGGGATGTGACATATGTACATGAATATGTTGCAACTCTGTGCTTCCCTCTGCACTGCTGCACAAACTGCAGCCATGCGGTGACACAGGCACCCTTGCACCATGGTGCAAGGATGTCTGTGTCGTGTGGAGATTGTTTTTGTGCAGGAAGGAACACCTTCCTGCACAAAAACAATCAATAAAGGAATTTTCCTCTTTCAATGTATATTGTGGAATGCAGCATGCATTGAAAGAGGAAATAATGAGGAGAAATGAAAACAATTCTCCTCGTTGCGCCTTGCTACACCAACTCTAGGATGGTGCAGCATTCACACACATCTCCAGATTTACGATTTCTCATAAATCTGGAGATGTGTCTTGTTCTATGGGTGTTGCGTGGGAACACCCACAGCAACACCTATGGGACGCCCCTTCAAAGCAAAGTTCTGTGTATGAAGGGGTCGTATTTACAAGGAGAGGAAAAAACACGCAGGGTGGCTTTTCCTCTCCTTGTAAATATGAAGGAGTGCCAAGCGCCATCACTACGTTACAAAAAGTGACGTACTGGTGGCGCAGGGTGCTTGTAAATCTGCCCCATAAGTGCTTAGGTATTGGCAGACTGATACAATAAGAACATAGTGCTGGATGGGTGATTGAAGAATTGCATGAGACTGACAGGAGGTATCCTACGCTGCATGGGTACTAATTCAGTATTTAATGGAGTGGACCAATAGTATGTATCTGCTTAGAGATTTGTGGGGATTATGCACAGAATATTTGATGTGTACTTGTGTTGGTGCCTAGGTCATTTTATAAGAATACCACTAGTAACTGGAATGATGACAGTGCTGCAAACAGAATGAACACTTAATTTATAAGTGCTTACGTATTGGTGGAGTGATAGGATGAGTAGATAGTGGTAGATAAGTGATTAAAGAAGTGCATGGGACAGACTGGACGATTCCTACACTGCATGAGTACTAACTGGGTATTTAGAAGAGTGTATCAATAGTATGTAGTTAGTTAGAGGTCTGCTTGGATAGTGCACAATATATTATAGATGTACTTGTGTTAGTAGCTAGGCCATTCCATAACTTCATGACTAGTAACTAGAATAATTACAGTATTACAAACAGAGTGTATAGTGAATTTATAAGTGCTTAGGTATTGGTGGAGTAATAGGATAAGTAGATAGTGCTGGATGGATGATTGGAGAAATGCATAGGACAGACAGGAGGATTCCTACACTGCATAGGTACTAACTGGGTATTTAGAAGAGCGTATCAAAAGTTTGTAGCAGGTTAGAGGTGTGCATGCATAGTGTACAAAATATTGTACCTGCACTTGTGTTTTTGACTACGCAATTCCTTAAGTATATGACTAATAACTGGAGTAATTTCAGTGTTGCAAAGAAAGTGCTTGCTGAATTTATAAGTGCTTAGGTATTGGTGGAGTGATAGGATATGTAGATAGTGCTGGATGGATGATTGGAGAAGTGCATGGGACAGGCAGATGCATTCCTAGACTGCATAGGTACTAACTGTGTATTTAGAAGAGCGTATCAATAGTATGTAGCTGGTTAGAGGTCTGCATGCATAGTGTACAAAATATTGTACCTGCACTTGTGTTAGTGGCTAGGCCA
The DNA here is from genome assembly GCF_964204655.1 of Triturus cristatus. Taxonomy (NCBI): domain Eukaryota; kingdom Metazoa; phylum Chordata; class Amphibia; order Caudata; family Salamandridae; genus Triturus; species Triturus cristatus. The sequence continues at coordinate 87,598,455 of NC_140587.1, read as the reverse complement.
TTCCTTAAGTATATGACTAATAACTGGAGTAATTTCAGTGCTGCAAAGAGAGTGCATGCTAAATTTATTAGTGCTTAGGTATTGGCAGAGTGATAGTATATGTAGATAGTGCTGGATGGTTGAATGGAGAAGTGCATGGGACAGACAGAAGGATTCCTAGACTGCATAGGTACTAACTGAGTATTTAAAAGACTGTATCAAAACTATGTAGCTGATTAGAGGTCTGCATGCATAGTGCACAGAATATTGTAGCTGTACTAGTATTGGTGTGTCTATGGTTTTGAGAATGGTAGTCTGTGTTTTAGGGTGTGAGGAGGTGCATCAGATGATCACGTAGATGATGTCATCAGTGATGTCATTTGAGATGTCATCAGTGATGTCATCAGTGATGTCACTGACCATGTAATGAGTGATGTAATATGTGACGTCATCAGCAGTGCATTACTTTAATCCAAAAAGCTGGTGGCCATATTGGCCTGGTCACGACGTGAAAATTCAGGAATTGATGCAATAAATAAAAGAAAACAAGTGTCAATATGCACACAATGTCATTTCAGCATATCTTGACCCGTGACCGCCATACCTGTATGTTCGTCAATGTGACTTATTCATAATAAACATACTTAGAATTGCAAACATCAACATAAACAATGGACTACACATTACTTTAAAGTGAAAGGCTATCGGCCATATTAATCTGGGCACGTTGCGTATTATAATGGTTCTTACATGAAAGAAAAGGAAAAAAAGAGGTGTTAATATACACACACTATCCCTAAATAAAGTTCTAGCGATTATAGTTCCATTCCATTCACAGCTCATTAGAGATGTCATAAGTGATGTAACTGACCATGTCATGAATGATGTAATGTCTGAGGTCATTAGCAGTACATTGCGGGGGCGTAAGTTATAGTTAGCTCAGGTAACTATAACTTCTGAATTTCACTGGTTGTGTATGAGTGAAATCTGAGTCTAACTATACCGTCCCTGTAATCTTTGTTTTTTTCAGGAAATTTCTAGGTTTTTTTTAACGTTAAGTAAGATGCATATCACAATGGATGGTGGGGGGTTGGAAGCAGGGCCTGGAATTATGCTGCCCCACCAAAGCTTGCTGCTCCTGCCTTCCCTCCTCCTAGCCATCCATTGTCCAAGTCCATGTCCCTGCTCCCTTATTACAGCCATGTGTGGCCATTGTTCTGCCACTGGCCTTCCCGCCTTCTCTGAACAGTTAGCTTGTTGCCCCATCCACCTCCTCCCTATCCTCTGTTGTCTGAATCCATGGATTAGCCTCCTCCCTCCTGCCATGCATGGTCTGATGTGCTGCCCTCCATTTAGCTTGATGTACCAGTCCACTCCTCCTGCCCTCCATTGCCCAATTCTATACCCCATCATTGACCTCCTGCTTAGCCTCTGTGCTCAGCTTGCTGCCCCTATTCTACTTCCCCCTGCCCTCCGATGTCTTTGTGCATGCCCCTGCTCCATCCTTCTTGCCCACCATGTTCCATGGACCTGCCACTCCTATCTACTCTGAGTGTTCTATTGATTTGTCACTTCCCTCCAACCTGCCTAGCATTGTCAGATGATTGTAATCTGTCCCTGCCACCTCCACCCTGACTTTCCACATTCCATGCCCCTATCCCCTTCCTCCTGTCCTCCATGGTTCATTTTACTGCCACACACTTCTGCCCTCCCTGGTCTGTTATGCTGCAACTGCTCCTCCTGCCTGCCCTGCGTGGTCTGTTGTGAGGCCGCTTCCCCTGAACTCTCTTGTCTCTGCCCAGGTCCTGACCCTCCCTTCTATCCTCCATGGTCCATTGTGCATGCCCCTGCACCCTCCTTCTTGCCCATACCCTCCCGCTTGCCATGCATGGTCTTCTGTGCTGCCACAGCCCCTCCCACCTTCCCTGTGGGGTCAGCTAGCTGCCTCCGACCCTCTCCCACCTTCCCTCCATGGTCTGTGTGTATGCCATCATAGTCTCACTGTTGCTCTCCATGGTGTGTCTTGCTTCTAGTGCCCATCCTGCCTTACCTCCATGGTCATCTTGCTGCTCCTGCCCTGCCCCCTTGCCACCAGCCCTCTCTTTCTATGTGCAGACCCCTATTCCCTCCCTCCTGGCGTGTCTGTTCCATTGTAAAGCCCCTGATCCGTCCCTCCTGCCCTTTATGGTCTGTTATGCTGCAGCTTTCTCTCCTGTCTGTCCATTATGTTCAGCTAGCTACCATTGCCTCTTTCCCCTCTGTTCTCAGTTGTCCATATGCATGGTTCTTTCCACTCCCTATTGCTTTCTATGGATTGTTGTTCTGCACTCCCGTCCCGCATGCCCTGTGTGGTGTATTGTGCTGCTGCAAGCCCTGATGCCTGCCCTGTAGGGTCAGTTTGGTGCACCGCTCCATGTCCCTCCTGTCCTCTGTTATCCAAGACAATGTCCCTACCCCAATTCCTCCTGCCTTCCATGATCCAATGTACCATACTTGCGAACATTTTGAACTTGGTAAGAGGGAGATTTTGAAAACAACTGGGGTATTGATTTTCCCCTTTGAGTAACATTGAAAAAGAGGAGATTGTAGACAGGAGACAGATCAAATAAATCCCATTTGAGCTTAAAAACATTGGACGTTTCCTGGCTGAATCGGGTCTGTTGGCATGTATAGTTGTACTATCACTGCCTCTTCCTTCTGCCCACAATGGACTATTATATTGCCACAGCCTCTCTTGCCAGTCCTGTATTGTTGGTTTGTTGCCCCTGCCCCCCGTTCCACTGCCCTTCATAGTCTGTTGTGCTGTTACTGCCCTTCCTGCCTGACCAGTGTGGTCAAATTTTTGCCTCTGCACACTCCTACCTGCCTTCAATTTTCAGAGTCCGTGCCCCTGGCCTCTGCCTTTCAACAGTCTCCTAATGAACAACTAGATTGCTAACATTCTATATTTATTACAAAAGTGTGGAACGCCTGATGTCATCTTGATGTAATCAAAACTGTAATACCTAGAGCATTTTCTTTGGAAATTACATATATGAGAGGGTCTTATTTGCATCAAAATTATGGTTAGTGCGCTAAAAAACTAAAATGAGGACATATTTTCAGAGTTTTCAAATAGCGACAAAGCACTTTTAAATTATTTGTTACCTTTACATTTTTATTATCCAGTTGACCACTTGATTAAATGTTGCACTTAGGGGACAGGATGTGGCGTTACTTCCAGAGCTGCAGACTTTGCAACTGGGGAACCAGGTTGGAGTTTCTGCTTCAGCTCAACTTTATGTGATTCTGGTCAAATCACTTAATCTCCCCATGTCTACAACCAAAATGAATTTGTTCTTGTGTTATGTAACCAATGCTCATGAAAAGCACTCCAATACCTGACAAGTCTACACTATATAAAACTGCAAAAACACAAAAAAGAAAAAGTGATTTGCACACTTCTGTCATTGGGCTACATCAGGGTGATATTTGGGCTCTTTTGTCTCTGGTGGCCATCTTGGGAGATTTATTTGTTATGAAGTTTCCTAATTTCCTCATTTACTGTAGTCTCCTCAGTAGGAAATGCTTTCAGTTCTTTACTTTGAATCCATCAAGAAGGTATTCAGATATGTCACACATTTGCCATGAATTCTGAATGTTAGCACTCTAGTTGGTCATTAGATCACTGTAGTAAAGCTACTGCTCACCTCGGAAGTCTGCTGCTGGTATTAAAAGTGCATGTTTCAGTCTGCATGTCAGAATTTTTTAATGAAATAGAAAAGGATTTGAGAGGTCACTCAAAATGTGCCCTAATTCTTTCTTCAGCACTAATCATAATTTCTATGGCAAAATGAACCCCGTCATTGTGTTCCTTTTTAAATCAAATGTTTTAAGTGTTACCAATTTATTCCAATCAAGATGGCTTCAGGTGTGCCATACGTCTGTCATAAGTAAGACAGTAAGTGCTCTAGTTGTTCTTTAGAACACTCTGGGACATTCTGTCATTGGGCTAAACTTGGGCTACATCTGGGTGATATTTGTGCTACATTTGGGCTCTTTTGTCTCTGGTGGCCATCTTGGGAGACTTATTTGTTATCAAGTTTCCTTATTTACTACAGTCTCCTCAGTAGGAAATACTTTCAGTTTTTTACTTTGGTTCCATCAAGAAGGCATTCAGATGAGTGACACATTTGCCATAAATTCTGAATGTCAGCACTCTAATTGCTCATTAGATCACTGTAGTAAAGCTACTGCTCACCAGGGAAGTCTGCTGCTGGCATTCAAAGTGCATTTTTACGTCTGCATGTCAAACATTTTTAATGAAATAGAAGAGGATTTGAGAAGTCAAAATGTGCCCTAATTTTTCTTTCTGCAGCACTAATCATAATTTCTATGGCAAAAGGAACCCCCTCATTTTGTTCCTTTGCAAATAAAATGTTTTAAGTGTTACCACTTTATTCCAATCAAGATGGCTTCAGGTGTGCCATACTTTTGTCATAAGTAAGACTGTTAGCGCTCTAGTGGTTCTTTAGAACACTCTGGGACATTCTGTCATTGGGCTGTACTGGGGCTACATCTGGGTGATATGTGTACTACATTTGGGCTCTTTTGTCTCTGGTGGCCATCTTGGGAGACTTATTTGTTATGAAGTTTCCTAATTTCCTGATTTACTACAGTCTCCTCAGTAGGAAATACTTTCAGTTTTTTACTTTGATTCCATCAAGAATGCATTCAGATGTGTCACACATTTGCCATAAATTCAGAATGTTAGCATTCTAGTTGCTCATTAGATCAATATAGAAAAGCTACTGCTCAGCAGGGAAGTCTGCTGCTGGTATTGAAAGTGCATGTTTCAGTCTGCATGTCAGAATTTTTTTATGAAATAGAAGAGGATTTGAGAAGTCACTCAAAATGTGCCATAATTTTTCTTTCTGCAGCACTAATCATACTTTCTATGACAAAATGAACCCCCTCATTTTGTTCCTTTTTAAATTAAATGTTTTAAGAGTTACCACTTTATTCCAATCAAGATGGCTTCAGGTGTGCAATACGTTTGTCATAAGTAGGACTGTTAGCGCTCTAGTTGTTCTTTAGAACACTCTGGGTAGCTGCAGTAGAACACAAAGGAATCAACTGACAGTCTCTGCCCGTGTTGGATGTATATGTTTTACTGAGAATGTCAGACTTCATTCTCACATGACTGAGAAAGATCATGTGAATTTACAGAAAATATGCTCTCAGTTTAGCTTATAGATCACCTTCCAAACCTCTGTGGGAAAAGCATGAGAAAATATTTTTCTCTCAAACATGATTCATGATATCCCAGCAGAAGGCTTTTTCACATGGTAAAATCACCTTAGAACACACCACAATTCCTAAAATGAGTATGGTATCATCAACAAATGATTTATAATGTAACTAAAGTCTTAAAACCTTATATTAACTGCAATGCTTTTTAATGAGGTGCTATCATGTATATTGGTCCCAAGATGGCTGCCAACACTTCTTGGATGAAGTGCTGACAGCCATTCAGATCTCACGATGAGATGTGTGGTTAGGCTCCGCCCAGATATATATGTGATTTTACTTTTTATTTTCTCAGGAACTACTGAATAGATTTACACCATTTAACCAAAAGACATGACTCTGAACCAAGGGCTACCTTTTTGCTAAATTTGGTGTAATTCCGTTTAGCAGTTCGGGCTGTAGCTGCGACTAAAGGTTCCTATGGAAAATTGCATGGGAAAAACACGTTTTGGAACCCCCATTTTTTCTCGGCCCCCGCTTGACGAATCACCCTGAGACTTTCAGGATAGGAGCGGACCAGAGCTGGCCAAAAGTTTTGACCATTTCGCGAAGATTCGTCAACCAGCGCCAAAGGTATTGGGAATTGAATGTTGCGGATTTCCTACGGAAAATAGGTCCTAACTATAACTACCTACTGGCGACCGCCAGTAGGTAATATATATATCTATATATATCTCAAAACAAACCCCTCCAGTTTTGAGAAGCAGAAGGCCATGTGGGGAATACCTTGCAGAAGTCTTTAATGGGATGCAGGCATAATGCATTTCGGCGACATTTCGCCTTCCTCAGATGCTGTTGAAAACATGATCCGACTCCATCCCCACCTTTAAATCTCCTGCCACTCTCCCATTGGTGGTAGAGCTCCGACCCACAGTCCTAATTGTGCACGCCTGCTGTGGTTTGATGTTCTTGCCTATAATTCCCACAATTCATCAAAATGAAACAGGTAGTGCATTGGGGAAACAATATTTGATGTTCAAATCATCAGGGAAAGGTGAGTGATATTACGATGGTTGGCCATGTGTTAGAGTACTGTCCCCAGACTTCGTCGGGTCCCCGCTTACGTTCCAGCCTCTCATGTAGATTCCAAGCGGGCCACGAGTCAGGATACAATGATTCCCGGCTCCTCGTGCAATGACGAGCTGCTCTAGGCAGCAGCCCTATCTCCTCTCCACAGTCCGAGGTGGGCCGGAGCATACCAATCCCTTTGTCCGCAAAACATCAGCGACAGCTGCACCAGTGTATATATATATATATATATATATATATATATATTCCTTTCACTCGCTCTCAACTCCCGCTTTAGTCAGGAAAAACGAGCATGGACCCAGGTATATAGTGCAATATTATTCAGTTTATTGCCAGTCTGCCACGACGCGTTTCGGGCGATCCCGCCCTTGATCACATGACAACTGAAACTATATATATATATATATATATATATATATATATATTCACTGAAAAAAACATAGGTTTCACACACGTTATAGTTAGGAATTAGCATTTAAAAAACCTTGCAAATTCACTGATAGAACCATAGGTTTCACACATGTTATAGTTAGCTGGACATTTCACTCGTACAAAACCATTGAAATTCCCCCGTTATAGTTAGTTCAGCTAACTATAACTCGCACGACCGCAACCCACTGCTGATGACGTCACATATTACATCACTCATGACATGGTCAGTGACATCACTCATGACATCACTGATGACATCTCAAATGACATCACTGATGACATCACTGATGACATCATCCTTGTGTAAGAGTGGCAGACCTCCTCTTATCCGAATATAAACTTTGATACACACATTGAAAAATACAAACTAAAGTTTTGAAACCTATAGAGATAGTAATACCAGTTAGAACAACCTATTCAGTAATTCCAAAATCTACATACGCATCCACTCATTCATCAACACTTCTATATAGTCACTCATACATGTTTTTATTACACAGTGTCCAGCCTTTTTCACATTTTAGATAAACTGTGTAATGACAAGAGGTTATAGAAGGTCCATCATGGAAAATTATTGCAACTGCAACAAAAGTCTTTCCTGATATTGATAATTGATTTCCTACAAACTTCTTTATTAAAGTGTCCAATTTTGTTCCATCAGCTCTACAACATTGCATCATTAAAATTATATACTGTCCATATTTCTTTAAAAATAACGTTGATAACATTTCTGATTTACATTGAGAACATTCCATGTTGTGATTTGCATCTTTAACTAATTTACTAAAAGTCACTGATTTACTCTCTGGTAATGTTAAATGTATGAACCTTTCAGAATCAACATTAGTGCTGCATGTGTTCATACAGTTTTCACATGAATGTTCCCATTTATAAGAGAGACCAAACATATTTTCTATTTCTACCCCTTCATCTTCCAGTACCATAAGCATATACATTAAGAATTCCTGTGCATCTTGCTGGACATTTTGAGTAAACTGTGTACATCCAAAACATACATCTAAAAGATTTCTAACATCAGAAGCACTTTCTATTTTAGTTTTATCATTACTCAACTTCTCATAAAGGAAACTCAGCAGAGAACAACATCTTTTTTCATGATTTAGTATTATCTGCTCTTGCAAACTTTCAAGATAAAATACAACATTCAGCACTACATTAGCGTAGCAGTTGACACCAGAGCTATTTTCAAAATGACAACCAACAACCTCTTCAACATTGTCCTTTTTCTTTTTGCTTGCAATCACATCACTCTCCTTTTGTTTTCTCTTCTGTACATCCTCATTACAGATATTCTCAATTCTCCTTTTCCGACAAACAACACGTTTTTCAAACACAGGATACTGACCTAAATGAGGAGCATAGCTTCCTCTTAATCTATTATACTCCTTCACACAATTTGCATCAGCACTAACTTTTGAGTCATCAAAGTCTATCATGAATAACCAGATAATTCTTTCACTCGTGACAAAGCAACATATGCCATACCTTCTTTAAAACACACTAGATCCAATGTTTACAAAAGCACTATCTACAGTTAATCCTTGAGATTTGTGAATAGTTACAGCATATGCTAGAGAAAACAGAAACTGCTTCCTACGTACATATAAGTCTTTCACAAGCAAAAAACGAACTGAACAACGACTAATGTCTTTAACCTCTTCAATCTGATCAAATTTTATTTTTAAAAATTCAATTCCATCTTTTTTCTGGTAATTAACAAAACCCACAACTGTACCCATAGCTCCATTCACTAAACCCTTTTCTACATTCAAATTACGTCTTAAAATTACTCGACAGTTCATACATACATAAAGATTCTTTTCTAAACCAGCTGTTTTTGATATGTTTTTCTCTAGAGAATCCAATTTAGTTTTCAATTTGCCTGTCAATATAATAGTTATTCCTTCATGCTGTATTTTATCCACGGCTTCCATTTTCATAATCTCTTCATTTTCTAATTTCAAAAGTTCTTATAGAGCATTCATGTAGTGTTGGCATTAAGCAGATTACAGTATTTTTTTTCGGCAATTTCATTGTATATTTTCTCTGGAACTATTTGTTCTGTTGGAAACAAATTACATAGCAATCGGCTCTGTAAAACTTTTCTGCCATGTTCTGTGAGTAGTCCAATTCTGATATCTTTGAGAATACTTGCATAATCATCATCATTTGCTTGCCGCATATTGGTAATGAGTTCTTTGTACTCAAAGTATGACCAAATATTCACATTACCTATACTTCTTAATGACTTTTTTGTGTCTTCATGTGCAAGAGTATTAAATACTTGTTGTCCTTTAACTGGAGTGAGCTGCAGTAGATCCCCAAAAACTATAACATGTTTTCCTCCAAATAACACGACATAGTCTGTCTTTAGAATTTGCTGCATTCTTAAATGCACAAAGGCAAGCATTAAGTTTGATACCATGCTTACCTCATCAATAATGAGAACTTTCATTTTCTTCAACACTCTTGAAACTTCAAAACATGCTTCTCCTGTTAGCTTGTGGTATTCTATTTTGTTCTCATGCTCTACTGGTAACATTAGCAAACAATGTAAGGTAATTCCTTTTATGTTATATGCTGCTAACCCAGTTGGAGCAGTAACAACACAAGACAAAGTTGAATCAGTTTTTTTCTGTAGGTAGCTTCTAATTACTTTAATTAAGAAACTTTTTCCAGTTCCAGCTTGTCCACTCACATACATTCTGATTAGTTCAAATGATGTGCATGAGCACTCTTTATTTTCCTGTAGTAATCCATGATCCATGTAGTAATCCATGATCAATTTGTTTTGTGACTTCTTCATACATTTGTTGTTGTTCATCATTCAGTTGTTGTTCCAAATTTGGTAAGTCTATTAAATCTTCCTGAGCTTGACTCAAAGCTGTTTCCACTTCAGTCATGGCTATTGCAGCTTCATTTTCTACGATTGGTTGTCCTAGGGGATCTTGACTGAGCGTACCAGAACTTTGACTGTCTTTAGAACTGTCTCTAGCTACTTTAGCTGCAATTGTAGCTTCTTATTCAATTTCTTCATTTAACATTTGTACATAATTTGTGAAAGTACTGCATTCTATGATATCTTTACATGAATTAAAGGAATCTTCATAGCTCTGAAAATCTCCAAGTAATTCATCCTCTGAACGCCATGGTTTAACAGCTGTAAAAGTGCTAAGTATTAAAATTCCTTTTTGTCAGTAGTGTCACAACTCAGCTTCCTGGGATTAATCAAATTTCCTTTTGTTTGTTTCACCAAACATCCTTCCTCACCAATGACTGTATATTTTCCATTGTTGATGTCTTCTGTGGCATTCCGTGTAAAAATGTAGTTCTGCAGCACTTCATAGAGACACATGTTCTCAAGATGATGACTTTGTTTGTGTAATATGTGTCCAACATATTTGTTTTCAATTGTCTGTACTTTCTGGTTCGTTCTCTGCTAAATATTAAATTTCTCGAATAGATTTCAGTACCCGATTTCACATTCCTGCAAGGCCTAAACTTACCCAAATTATTCTTCTGGATTTGGAGTACAGACTTGCAGATGATAACTTATCTGAGCATTCGTATGACCCAATTTCTCGATGCGATAACATCTTTAAACTGAAACTGTATAGATTTTTACTGACAGTCTTCTCGTGAGAAATCTCTTCCCACATTTCTTTCAATTCCGTATTCTCAGATTTAGTGATGTAAGATGTGACATACCGAGCAACAGCAATAGAATTGTCAGCTACATACTGAATATCCATGTTAGCATTCCACATTTATAAAACGACTGGGTTGTAGTCCTTTATATATTTTGACTCTTCTTTTCTTCTTAGGTTGTAGGTATTTTTCTGAGATTTTCTTGTAATGGCTGTGTTTTTCTGGGGGAAACTTACCCGCAAGCTGCTGCCTTCATCGCCCTCCCTCCCGCCGCCGTAGTAGTCCAGCCAGCGGCCGCCGAGAGGAGGAAGAGGAGAGACTACACCTCCCAGCCTGCTCAGCACCGGTGTTCCCACGCCCGGAGGCGCCATAAATCACCGACAGGCTCGGTGGAGCGGGCGCTGTGTTTTTCTTGGGGAAACTTACCTGCAAGCTACTGCCTTCATCGCCCTCCCTCCCGCCGCCGTAGTAGTCCAGCCAGCGGCCGCCGAGCGGAGGAAGGGGAGAGACTACACCTCCCAGCCTGCTCAGCACCGCTGTTCCCGCGCCCGGAGGCACCATAAATCACCGACAGGCTCGGTGGAGCGGGCGCTGTGTTTTTCTGGGGGAAACTTACCCGCAAGCTGCTGCCTTCATCGCCCTACCTCCTGCCGCCGTAATAGTCCAGCCAGTGGCCGCCGAGTGGAGGAAGGGGAGATACTACACCTCCCAGCCTGCTCAGCACCGCTGTTCCCGCACCCGGAGGCACCATAAATCACCGACAGGCTCGGTGGAGCGGGCGCTGTGTTTTTCTGGGGGAAACTTACCCGCAAGCTGCTGCCTTCATCGCCCTCCCTCCCGCCGCTGTAGTAGTCCAGCCAGCAGCCGCCGAGTGGAGGAAGGGGAGAGACTACACCTCCCAGCCTGCTCAGCACCGCTGTTCCCGCGCCCGGAGGCGCCGTAAACCACCGACTGGCTCGGTGGAGCGGGCGCTGTGTTTTTCTGGGGGAAACTTACCCACAAGCTGCTGCCTTCTTCGCCCTCCCTCCCGCCGCCGTAGTAGTCCAGCCAGCGGCCACCGAGCGGAGGAAGGGGAGAGACTACACCTCCCAGCTGCTCAGCAACGCTGTTCCCACGCCCGGAGGAGCCATAAATCACCGACAGGCCCCGCGTCGCGGGATCGCACGCGGGTCGCGCTGGGCGAAGCCTGGGCAAATGGCGGGCCGTCTGTGGCCGTCCGGGGCAGGACGAGGCTGGGCTGGGCCACCCACCTAACATCTGCAAGAAAAAGAGGTATTGTCCCAAGTAAAGTTCCGTAAACCAGTAAAACTACGGGGAAAAAGCGTCTTGACTTGGCAAAATCTAATGGAGGGCGAGTAGCAACGTTGGGTTCATATCTGGTGAAGGTCTTGACTTTGTTAAATGATAAAATTGAAAGAACAGAACGAAGGCTTTCATTGGACCCAATTTGCATTGTTGATCCCACAGGTGGAGATAGGGTAGAAAGCACTACTCCCCTGGTATCAATCATATCGCCAGGTATTCCCCGGGCCCTCATTAGTCAAGCCAACTCATTTGGTGTCCCCCAGAAAAATTGTGATCATTCCCACGTTGAAATGTCTTGTGATAGTAATAGAGATGTATTGTCTAGTCTATCTCCTTTGCCTATGTTGAAACAACGCACTAGGGCTGGTGGGTTGGGACGCTCTAGCAAAGCTATACAACAAAAGAGAGGTCGGGTATCAAAAACCATACTTAAAGTATCTGACCAACCATCTCCAAATATTCATCCTTCTCTAGAGGATTTATCTAGTTCCCTTTCAGTGATTTTTCAAGAGAAACTAGATACCGCCTTAGCACCTATTATGATTAGATTGACTTCCATAGAAGATAAGGTGTCTGCTTTAGAGCGAAATATTGGGATAGTATCTCAAGCTATCCCTTCCCTCAGACGATCTATGTCTGGTTCACAGGAGACTGATAGGCAACCAATTACTATTAACAAGAGACAGGCGGAGAAAAAGAAAACACCTCTAAGTCGCTCTTATCCATGCGTCCTTCCTGAGAACGAAGGCTCAACTTTAATGGCAAAAGATCTAGAACCAACCACTGGTGACAGTACAATAACAGAGAAAGAGGCCCCACCAGCAAATTCTGTGACAGATGGGAATGTCCTGGTGGTTAATTATGAGCCACCATCAGAGGGAGAACCATTCTAGTTTATCCCAGAGGCTTTCCCCTTGGTACTTGTTTTGGCCAATGCTCCATCCTTGGGTCCAGGTCAGGTGGAAACAACATCCACTCTCATTAATAAAGCAACGCATTGGTTAACCAATAAGATGAGGATATCCAGAGAGGCTAGGCAAAAATTGGCAAGCGAAATTATAATGGCTAGAAGGGGGTCATGGCTTGGTAATCAAAAGAAATATTTTAAGGGTGACTGTATAGCTATAAACTTTTCCAGTCCCCATGTGTTGATAAATGTATTGGATAATCTATTTCCCCCACAACACAGAGAGTCGATGATAAAACCCTTGACATTGGACTTTTTCTATGGAGAACTTGGACGCACAAGAAACTCTCATAGGTTTTGGGAGAAAAATGTGCATATCCACAATCCAATCGGGAGGCGAATTGTACCTCTGTGGGATGGAATAAGTACAAGGAACAGGTTTGGGGCTCTTACTAATATGGAAGATTGTGATTGACTTCAGGATGAACAAACAAAATCTATAGGTAATAATTCCCTGAGCAATGGTGTTGTGACCAACTGGACCTTGGGTAATAATGTCACATGCCAAGATCTCATTATACCCCCCTACCCCAAAGTATGTCAGCTTGCTAACCTGGGGCTAACTGATGCTAAGTTCCCTTCAGGCATAAATCATAAACATAGAATGAATGAGGGATGTACTACAATGACTAGCACTATGTTGAATTCCCAATCTCCCAGGTCTAACATATCTAATCAGATTCTAACGGAGGAGGGTGTCATTAAGGGAGGAAAGGAGAGCTCCTCCATTTCGAATGCCTCTTCACAACAAATGGTAGATTTAACCCTGCTCTCGTGGAATATTGCGGGCTTGGGTAACAAGATTGAGTCCCCAGAGTGGTGTAGTTTCATAGACCGATATGATATTAACATTTTTCAGGAGACCTGGTCTATTACTCCTATATGTCGCCTGGGATATCTCAATTTTTATGTTCCAGCCACAAAAAAATCAAAGGGCCGGCCTGCAGGGGGATTGGTGATTTGGGTTCGACAGAGTTTGTGCTGTAAGGTTGTACAGGCTGAGTTTAGGGAAAAAGATATTTTGATGATTGAATTAGAATGGCCCAATGGCCACATGGTGGCTATTTTTAATGTAGATGCTAGGGGGATAATAAGGGGGCATAGCTCAGAGGTAATTGCAGCCCTTGACACCAGACTGGGAGCCCTCTCAGAACAGATTTTTACTATAGTAGGAGGGGATTTTAACACCACCTACGAACCACTTGGCCTTGAGGACCAGGACCTCTCTGAGGAGCAGGACCTTAGATGGGGAGTACCTAAATTGGAAATTGGAGTAAACTCATAGAGGATCCTGGAAAAATGGATGCGCTCAAAGCGGAGGTTGTGGGTGAACTGGCCCGACTCAAGATCCAAAGCAGTGATCTAGCCTTTCCCACCATTATGACAGAGACATATTCTTTCCTCTTTTCTAAACTTAAAACTTTCTTTGTGAGGGATGGGAAGCCAGGAAAAAGAGGCGCAGAGCAAATAAAGGCTAAGTGGTATAACACACATTGCAAGTCTGCTCGCCAAAATCTAAGTTCTGAATTAAGGACAAGGAACCCCACCAAAATAAGAGTGGCGAGAGATCAATATAGATCTGTTCAACAAGTGGCGAAAAACAATGGGATGAGGAGAGGTGGCAGGATTTGAAACATGCCTGTGCAGCTAAAGACTCCAAGCAGTTTTGGAACATCATAAAATGGGATAGAGGAGGTTATGCGGAACCTCCCCATAATAATGTTGCCCAGACTCAGTGGCTAGATTTTTTTAAACCCCAATATGCTCGCAGCCTAGGTGAGGAGGAGTGTCCATTACCACGAGAAATATTCTATCAAACCCAGGTATTTACTATTACCGATGTCAGCTTGGCATTGGATTGTGTGACAGGGGGCACAGCCCCAGGTATGGATGGCATTCCGGCTGATGTTTTTTTGAGTGACAGACCAACCTGGTGTCAATACTTTGTACTTCTAGCTAAAGCTGTGACCAGGGGTGCTCCAATCCCAATATCCTGGAAGGGAGCAGAAATCATCCCGGTTTTTAAGAAAGGTGACAAATCCCTCCCAAGTAACTATAGACCCATCAGTCTTATAGACTCTGCGCAAAAACTGGTGGGTCCATTAGTTTTGAAATAAAGTGCAATCTTGGATTGAGGGAAACACCATTTTATCCCCATATCAAGCTGGTTTTCGCCCCTGTACCAGTTCTGTAGACCAGGTTTTTTATTTTATAATGCTCTATTGGAGGAATGTGGTTTTAACTAAAGGGTCGCTCTACGCAGTTTTTGTAGATTCAAAATCGGCCTTTGACTTGGTTCCCCGTTGCAAACTTTGGAGAGTCCTTGCTGAACTGGGGATGGCCCCGGAGTAATTGACTATTCTCGTCCGCTTGCATGAGGGCAATTTTGCTAGAATCAGATGGGGGGTACAGGGGGAGGTCTCGGACACATTCCCAGTCGAGCGTGGTGTTCGGCAGGGTTGTGTCCTGGCCCCAACCCTATTTTCATTATACATAAACGGAATAGTCAACCATCTTCGTAGTTCCCCCACTGATGCCCCTGTAATCGCTGGGGAACATGTACCTGTCCTCATGTTTGCGGACGATTCGATGATTATTTCAAGGACTCCTAGCGGGCTACAGAAGGCAGTTAAAGCCTTTGATGATTTTTGTCAGGAGTGTGGACTTGTAATTAATACATCGAAAACAAAGTTCATGTCTATTAATCCACATAAATCCTTTAGAGGTAGCATCATACTAAATAACACTCCTTTAGAGCAAGTAGAGGCTTTTACATACTTAGGAATTTTACTCCAGAGTAATATGTGTTGGAATCGTCATCTGGATATGGCAACCTTAAAATTCTATCAGCATGCGTGCATTTTATTGTCCACATTTAAATCTTCTCTCACTAAACCAATCACCCCTGCATTGGAGGTATATAATATGAAAGTGCTGAGTGCCAACTTGTATGGGTCAGAATTATGGGGGTTTAACAATCTGAGCCAACTGTCCAAAGCAGAAAACAAAACCCTACGTAGTTTAGCTGCCGTCCCCGAAAGTACTCCCACTGTTCCTCTTTTACTTGATTTAGGTAGGAAAAATGTGGTTGATATAGTGAGGTTGCGTCCTCTCTTATATTGGAGGCGAATCTGGACCACACCAGAACTTTTATATTATGCTCAAGCTCTGAAGGATGTAATTCGGGCTGATCGATTCCACAAAATCCATTGGCTTAGCGAGATTAGGTCGCTTATGAAAAAATTAGACCTCAATTCCCTAGGGGAAGCACCGCATTCAACATCCTTCCCATCCAAAAAGCAACTAAAAGCCACATATTGGGAAATGGTCTTTTCAACACTTTATTCTGCCAATATGAATACTAACCTCACAGGCTGTTTTCTAAAATTTAAGTCTAAACCATGGCGTGAATCCTACTGGGATATTATTGAAAGTCCCCTAGATCGCAAACTGTTTTTTCAGTTTAAGGTAGGATCACTGCCAGTTAAAGCTTTTACTTGCTAATGGGTGCAACCTCCAGATGACAAATGCATTTAGTGTATTGATATGGCTGAGTCAATTGTTCATTTAATTTTTGTATGTCCCCTTTACATTGGTCCAAGACGCAAGTGGTTGAAACCCATTTGCTCAAACATGGGTACACAACGGCATATCGAAGCCATGAGGATATTGGAGTCAGATTGCTCCTCTTGCATAGCTATTGCTGTAGCAACATTTTTAAGAGGGGCCTGGATTATACGTATACGTTTTGCACAATCCTAGCTGCTAGTTAAATAATGTAGGATGGTCTTATTATTGCTGGCTTTTAGGAAAACATTTTTTAGTGGCTATACATGAATTTTATGATGAATTATTCGACAATAACGAACTGTATTTAATAACTTCTTAACATGTGTAAACTTAGGTACTATTTAATTGTTTGTGTTATATGTATTGTTTGTGCTTTTATGACATGCTGTCGAATAAAGCTATTTGTATCGTAATGGTATGTCACACAGCTGACATAAAACTATTTACTATTCCTTTTGAAAGAACAGGCCATGGAAATCCAAATCGACATTTTTTGTAGAATTTATCTTTACTCTTGTACTTTCGTCGACAGTATTTTCCACACCGATGACTTTGGAAACATAAAACTTGCTCTTTTAAGTTTTTTTCTTCTGTGCTTTTAGGTATAGCACATGTTGCATATTCTTCAATGAAAGATAAAACTGCATCATCAGAATCTGTTCCAAATTTTGGGGCATCCTTGATCCACAACAGCATATGAATATGAGGAGCACCTCTTGCTTGGTACTCTTTTCTCCAAAAGAAATCCACAACTTCTCCAAGAGGTGGATTTTTTTTATTGCAGATGAAGGACATCATAGCCTCAAATCTATGATTGAAATATCTGCAAACATTAACCGGATCCAATGAGCACAATTCTCCTGATGTCTTGTATTGGATGTTTTCAAGATTTGAAATTGCCTCTCAAAGAAAATCCAGTAAATCATCCCAAGCGTACTCAGCACAGCTTAGGCTAAGAAACCATGTAGGAGTTCCTAAATTCCGTAACATACATTTCAATTCTCCATGGCGTCGGTACCAATATTCATTAGTTCCACGCTGACAATCCATCAGATTAATCAATTGAGATTCCAAATGATCATCTCGCTGTTGCACTTTGTTCATAAAATCCTTTGCTGACACATTATGTAGATGTACTCCAGTTTTTAAAATGTGATTTACTGCATAAGATAGTGCAGACAAGTCACTTTCAAATAAAAGATGGAACAAATAAGGAATACTTTGACAAAATCTTGGATCTTCTGCATATAATCTTGTAGTCCGATACTCAGAAGCAGGAATCTGCACTGGACGTTCATCATATCGTCCACCTTTTCCCGTAGGAAAGAGCTGGGGAAAACAACGAGCTTCCAAGCTCTCCTCCCATACACTCACGGGAGTTCCTTTAGCTTTTTTCACCTGAAACAGATCAAAAGTGTTTCCCATAACTTCTTTAGAATGAAGAGGATGTATGCTGAAATGTTCATAAATTTCTTCTTCTTTTGACTTTTCCACTTTTTCAATTTGCCCAGTTGGTATTCCTGTGTCTGCTAGTAAAACTTTTTCATCTTCATCCATATAAATTGATTCATAGTACTTATTATTTCTTTTCAAATATAAATTTCTTCTTTGCCTCTGTCTTTCCTTCATTGATTTCATACCCCGAAATCTGCCCAAATTCTTTAGCCCTTTTGATGATAATGGGGAAGGCCTGCAGAGGGTCAGTTGTATAGATGAGAATATCATCCGCATAGAGTCCTATCCGCTTGACCCATCCTCCAAACTCAAAAGAGGGGATGTTGTACTCCTCTCTCAAGATTTGAGCGAACGGTTCAATATACATATTGAACAGGAGGGGAGAAAGCGGGCAGCCCTGCCTGGTACCCCTCGTAATCTTAAAATGCTCAGTAAGAGCCCCATTAACCAGGAGTCTAGCCCTTGGATCCTTATAAAGGAGCGAGATAGCTCGACAGAAATTATCCCCTAAATTAAACCTTTTCAATACCGCGGCCAGATAGGGCCAATTAACCCTATTGAATGCTTTGGTAGCATCCAGGGTAAAAATGGCCAGAGGAAGAGAGAACGTAGCAGCGATGTCTATCGCTCCAACCAGATCCTGGGTGAGATCTGCCAACTGTCACCCTCTTATAAAACCCTTCTGATCCTGGTGGATTATCGAACCAATCTCACTCCCCAACCTTCCCTAAAGGATGGCCGCAAAGATTTTGTAGTCGTTATTTAGGAGTGAGATTGGTCTGTAGGACCCGCAGTCAGCTGGGTCCTTACCGTGTTTGGGGATCAGCACAATTGTTGCCTCATTCCACGATTCTGGCGGGGCCATGCCTTCAAAAAATATGGCATTAAAGAGGGCAGTCAGAGATGGAACTATAGCTGGACCTAATGCACCATACACCTCCCCTGGTAGGCCATCCGGGCCTGCCGCCTTCCCTCGCTTCAGTTGTTTAATGGCGTTAATAACTTCAACCTCTGATATTTTGGTCTCCAAATGGTCACGCTGTTCTAACGAAAGGGTGGGGAGATGAGCCTTATCTAGCCATCCCTCCCTAGCCATTGTATCGTCCACAATGTCATCCTTATAGATGTTTTGGAAGAACTCCTGAAAGGCAATCCCTATTTCTGAGGTGGAGGATCTGGCCTTAGCTTCCCCTTCCAGTTTTATTTCCTTAATATATTTTTTGGCCTGATCTGCTTTTATTTTCCAAGCCAAAATTTTACCTGCCGCCTCTCCATATTCAAAATGTGACAACTTACTTGCCTCCCATCTCTTGGCCACCCTTTCCTGAAGAAAGCTTTCAAGGTCTGTCTTCAACGCTACCCGCTTCTCCTGATCCTCTACCGAAACTGAGCCACAATTCTGCTCTGCCTGCCTAAGTTCCTGTTCTATGTTGGTAATTGCAGTTCTGTAAGCCTTTCATCTATATGAGGCTCTATTTGTTATGCTGCCTCTTAGGAAGGCTTTTAGTGCTTCCCATACGATGGCTATCGAGGCCGAGTTTAGATTAATTTTCAGAAATGAGCTTACCTTGGAGACAAGGAAGCAGGTTTCTTCCTCCTCAAGCAGGATCGTCCGGTCAAAAGACCAAGAGGTATGCCTGATCTGCTGGTGATATAATAGAGTAAAAGAGAGGGCCGAGTGGTCAGACAGATGAGAGGGGATACATGTTATCTCCTTCAGATCATCTTTGAGCTTATGACTAAAAAAAGCTTAGTCAATTCTTGACTTGTGTTTATACTTAGAGTTGTGGAAAGAAACCCCTAGTATATTACCTGATCTCTGCCTCCATTCATCTACCAACCCCAGATTCGACATTATTGCTATGAGTGTTTGCCTGGATTTGGAAGAAGACAATGCTCTTGAGTGGCACGATTTGTCAAGCTTGGGGTTTAAGACTATGTTAAAGTCTCCCACCCACACTACGGGGTCTTGGCATGAAATCAGATGGTACTGAATTTTATTTAAAAATGACGGGTCGTCTTGATTCGGGCCATAGTAACCCACTAGAGTATACACTTGCCCTTCTAACTGAACTTTCGCAAGTAGCCATCTTCCGCTAAAATCTTCCTTCTGTTCCAGAATCTAGGCTTTGATCTGCCTTTTAAATATTATGAGGTTCCCGCGTATGTTAGCATTGTGGTCCGTACAAATAAATTTGTCGACCCACTTCAGATTCTTAAGCATATCCCTCACCTCAAGCTTGAGTAAGTGTGTCTCCTGGATGACAATGACCTGCGCGGGGGAGTCTTTCAAGTATTGTAGAATTCTATATCTCCTGGCCCTCACACGCAGGCCATTGACATTCCAGGATAAAAACTGCAACCCAATCATGATACATTATCGCTTCCTATCCATCCCGTCCTTCGGCCTACAAAGCCAGTCTCTCTAACGTGAACCAAACGATATCTATTAACTTGAACATATTCAACAACTTTTTCACAAAATGTAGGGAAAACTAGGACAAACTTATGAGGACCTTTTAACTCTCCCCCCCCCCTGGAAAACCCTCCCTTACTAATACTGGCCAGATGTGTCGCCAGTTTGCATCAGAAATGAACCATCCCCTGAACCCCCACATTGCCCTTTGGAAAGAGAAAACCGGCTTGACGCCGCCTCAAAATCAAGTTGGCTACTGAAGCCAAAGGAATGGCAGAGAAAGCATAAGGGATATCAGAGTGACAAGGTGGAATCGAGGAGGGGGGAGCACTACTCCATGATACCCAAATTAATTTAACATTTATGTTTTTTTTTTTTTTTCTCTTCCTTCTTTCTTCTTTTTCCTTTCCTTCCTATATTAAGACTTTTTGGGATTTTTTTTTCTCCCCTTTCCTTCTCCTTCTCCTTCCCCCCTCCCCATTTCCTGACTTTTTTTATTCCCTTCTCCCCTTTCTCCCCTTTCTTCCTCTTTCTTCCCCTCCTTTCCTTTCCATATGGACCTTTCCCCCCCTTTAACTCCCCTCTCCCCTATTTTACGTTGTTTTCTCTTGTGACTTCTCCCTTTTCCCTTGGTTATCTAGTTATTGCGACCCCCACGTCATGACCTTCAGTTGACTTGGCGGCTTTATAAGACTGACCCTTTGAATTTTTGTTGGTTTTCCTTCCCTTTCCTTTTTCCTTTTTCTTTTTTTTTTTTTTTGTTCCCCATTTTTTTTCCGTCAAGCCTTTTGTTTTCGTTTTAACCCGAGTTTTAGCCCGAGTATTGAGCCTAAGACCCTAAGGCCCTATGGGAGTGAAGAAAGAGGAAAGGAGAAGAAGAAAAGACCCTGATTCAGAAAACACTCAGTACCCTTCTCATGAGTGCTGACTAATGGAAGCTATTAGCTCGTCTGCCTCCTGAGGGGATCGGATATTATGCATTTTGTTGTTATACATCACCCTCAGGAAGGCAGGGAACCTCATCTGTACTGTTGCCCCTACTGCTCTAAAATCAACGAAGGAAAGACAGAGGTAATGACTTGGAATATCCAAAACCCACAGTTGGTAGTCTCTCCATCTATACGCTACCTGGGAATCAGGATTACCCAGGAGATTGGTAACATAGCTCATATTAATCTGGACCAGGTCTTTCGAGAATGTTGGGCGCTATTAAAAGCTTGGGCCTCTCTCCCATTGACAATATTTGGGAAAGTTAGCTTAGTAAAAATGTCCATCCTCCCTAAATATACATTTATTTTCAATACTATCCCTCTAGCTTTTGAGTCTAAGCAAATTCAAAAGTGTCAGCAAGACATAAATTCATTTGTGTGGAACTATAAATCAACCAGACTGGCCTGGAAAAAATTGAGAAGGAGGAGGGAGAAAGGGGGGCTCACACTTCCAGACATACAATATTATGCCTGGGCGTTTCAGCTGTCATATTCCAGGATGTTGCTGAAATCTCCATCAAGTGCACCAATCGGTAAAATGTTCAAGGCTATGTTGATTGGGGAGGATCTGCCCCCTGATGGCTTTCTATTCAAATTCGGGGACCGGAAGTTCTTCAAGAAGGTGAGGTTAAAGACCCTACAATCACTGGCAGAAGCTTGGAAGATGATTAGAGAAAGAGTAGGGTTGCCCTATTTCTCAAGTTTCGCTCCAATCTGGGACTCCCCGGGGCTCCCTCCCTAATTGAGGGATAGTCTCGCAACTCCCTTAAAGGAGGCAGGGATAGTAAGATGGGGACATCTGCTAGTGGGAGGGGCACTGGTAGGTTGGGAGGAGTTATATGAGAAGGTTGGCCCAACACTATCGAGATTTAAATATATGCAGCTCGTTAGCTGGACCCGAGAATTGTTGAGGAATAGGGTACATTTGGGGAGGAGTAGCATCCTGGAAGAACAGTTGGTAGAGAGACAAGAGGGGGGGGAAAGAGGTAGCCTTTTGGTACTGGGCAATTCAGGAGGAGGTGGATGGGGACTTCACTCTACCCGATGAGCAGTGGGGAGGGGTCATGGGTATGCAGTGTGAGGACCTATGGATAAGATCGTTCACTCTCCTGTATAAAGTGGTTAAGCCGGCTTGGCTGTGGCGGAACCACTTGTTTACTGTTCATCGAGCCTATCTATCCCCTCAAAGGCTATCTAAATTTCAGATTGGAAAATGCTGTAATAAGTGCAATCTCCCTGCAGCTTCCGATGTCCACATGTTTATGGATTGTCCACTTATTAACACCTTTTGGCAGGAAGTAAAGAATACTTTGGACTCTATTCTTAAGGTATCCATATCTGTTACATTGCCGATAATAATATTTGGGGTGGACGATAATATCACGGGGCAGGCAAAGTGTTTCTTGTTTTATGCAATTCTGCTGGCCAGACGGCAGATATGTAAATTTTGGGTTGACCAGAAGGCACCATCACATGCAGGTTGGCTAATGTCCCTATATGACACATCTAAGGTGGACTTGGCCAGATCAAGTGGCCGACGTAACCTCACCTTTTGGAACTTGCTGGTTCAGTGGAGGTAGAAGGGCTCGGCAGACCTTTCGGGGTTTTTTTTTTTTTCCCCGGGTCCGATGATTATGCCATCATACTCCAAGGTTCCTTGGTGGTTCCTACTGAAAGGCTTTTAAGTCTAGATGGAGTTGTGAGGGGATTGGTGTGCCCTCTTATTTTTCTCCTCCCCCCATAATATCCCGCAGAACGTCTTTCACCGGTCTGTGTTTTATTGGTGTTCGGGTCTGGGAGATAACTATATCAAGTTCCAGATGACATCCAAGGTGATCGGCGTCTCTTTTTGGGATTGTGGGGCAGGCAAATGAGGACAAAAAAATAAATAAATACAAAAAAAGTGCTCTTTGTACTTTTCGTACATCTACTAGCTCCTGCCAAATGTTCTTATTCTTTGTAGGTACACCATTAACCAGAATAACTAATGGTTCAGTTTCCAAACTATCTGCATCATTTGTTTCAATATTTTTTTTCAAATCCAATGGCAAATAGACAACTCTTCCTTTTTAAACCTCTTTGTAAATCTGAAGGAGGTAATTTACCTGTTTTGGGCTCCATACGAACTATAGTCTGAAACGGATGGACACATTGAATGAGTATAGACTCATACGTATTTAAATCAGAAAGTTCTGCAGGAATATCAACCAATTCTAAATTATTATGTACAGCTCTAGCTGGCATTTTATTTTCTTCTAACTTGTTATAACAGTATTTACAAATACGCTGATCTTCCCCCAAATCAAAACAATTTTCCAGAAACAAATATGTAGCAAAATCCTTCCACTCATAATTATTTTCTTTTTCACTTTTTTTATAGAGATCAACATTCCTTGTTTGAGTTTTATCCGGCAACAAATACAAGTATTATTTGGTCTTTCATTAGAGATGATAGTACATTTTGTCATTTGATCTTCAAAATTTTTACTAACAGTGGGTTCTACATTCTCTTCCACATTTTCTTCAATAACTGTGTCATTTCCTGCACTTTCTTGTTCTGGACCAAAGTAACAAAACTGAATATCATCAGTAACCTTCTCTACATCTGATACAGATCCACGCAACAGAGCACTATTCAACTCATTTACCTTTAGTGCTGGACTTTTAGCAAAATGCAATCTTCTCACAAACTTTCTCATTTCAGTATGATGTACTGCCAGCATCCTAAAATGGTGAGAAACACTTTGACAAACTTTCCTAGAAAGACAAGCCAGAGAATATCCTTGCAAACCAGTATTCTTTCTCACTCTGCATGGATCTAGTCTTTGAAGCACCTTAATCTTCTGTTTAACACTTGTTTTACTATATTCTCTTAGAAAGTCACGTAATTTATCAATAGATTCTTGTCATACAGTACAAATACTACTACAATTCCAAGTGTACACTGGGGCTTTAGGACGTTTCCCCATAACCTCATCAGCTAACACTTCCTCCTCATTTCTTGGAACCATTTTCTCCTTTTCCATTACACAACCATCTTTAACTTCATAACTTCGACCACTGGTGTTAATTGCATGCAGCAAACTATTACTTTGAAGATAACTCTCTTCATTAAAAAATGGTTCAGTATTTGCACTATGCTTCCATTCTCCTAAGAACACATTACAAAAGTTATTTTTTTTCACTACTCTTTTCCTTTTGCTTTTTGACTTCATTACATTGACTATTTTATCTAATGTATGGATCCTGTTCAAAATTAAAATGAATAGTTTTCTTTTTAATTCCAAAACCTTTGCAACAATTGATTCAATATGTTTCTTTTTCTTATAAAATATTGCTTTCTTCCTATATTTTTTCACATCCTTTAGCAAATTGAACACCACTCTTCTCTGAAACATTTTTTTACGAATGTTTAGAAATTCTGTTTTTCTTTTCAAGTCATTCTTTCTTGCTTCTGATTGTACATTAGCATTTAGGGCCATATGTAGGTAGCATCACATTTACCGATTCATAAATACCGAATTTTACCGATTCGGTATTTATGAATCGGTAAATGTAATGTAGGTAACCAATCGGTAATTATTACCGATTCGGTAAATATCGGTATTTAAGAATCGGTATTTACCGAATCGGTAATAATGCATCCCTTCCCATTCATTCCTATGGGCCTGGAGGCCCATAGGAAAGAATGGGAAGCCAGTTACCATTACCGATTCGGTAAATACCGAATCGGTAATAGGAGAGGCATTATCATGGGTGGCAGGGTGTCACATTGACACCCTGTTGCACCCCTGATTCGTGCATGTGTGCAAATGTGGCGCACATACATGCCCTAAGGGCATGTATGTCTGCCACAGTGCACTTTTCAAATAGCACACAAATGCTTTTTGAAAGGTATTCGTCATTTACCATCAACTAGTAGTTGGTGGTAAATAACCAATCCAGACACCAATGATGCACTCACTTGAGTGCCCCCTACATAGCATTTCTGGATTCGGTATTTACCGAATCGGTATTTTACCGATTTCTTAATTTCCGAATCGGTAAATACCGAATCCAGAAAATCTGCCACCTACATCGCAAATGCCTAAATACCGGTCGGTAACGGGATATTTACCGAATTTCGGACGTTACCGACCGGTATTTGGCTTCCTACATGAGGCCCTTAGTAATTTATTTCTATTGTCTTGTTGTTTTCTTCTTGAAACACTATTTGCAGCGGACATTTTTTCTATGTTTGAGGATATTTAAAAAAAAAATCCTTAGTCTGCTTACCAGAAGACTTTTTCTTTTTTCCAACATGAGGTTCTTCAACTAATTTCTGTTGTCCAGTTGTCTTCAAATATAGATGTTTTTGCTGTTCTTTTCTCTTTCTTGATTTTATAGGCATGTTTAATTTATTTCAGTGTTGTTCAGCAATACCGAAAGGAAACTAAAAAAAAATACCTTTATGTAATTTAAATATATTACTATATTTTTTTTGAGCTTTTCAAATCCTATCATATGAGCTGCCCCTTTCCTACGAGTGCAAGTCTTACAGAACAAGAGCAACACAAATTAAATCCCTGACAACAATTCCTGTGTGCAGACAGACTCATGGTGTCATTCTAGGCAGAAAACGATATTTGATTGGCAATTCCAAAGCACATTTATTACTGTGGTAGAGCAAGTCATAATTACTGTAACAGCCTGACACATTTTCCTTATAGTTTAGAGAGGCAGAAAAGAGCACATGTCCTAACAGCTACTTGAGACCATAAGCATGTGGAACCTGGGTGAGTGATTAAACTAGAGCAAAGGAAATGAGCCTTGGTTATGTTGAATGTGTTAGCATTACACACTGCTATCTGAAATACCACACAGTGCTGAATAGTAAGCATGGAAATGCAGGAGAAGCAGCTGCCTGTGTGCTAAGAGTGTGTTTCTGGAGACTGTGTATTGTCAGGTGCAAGAGAGATCTGCATGGACGCTTGCACAACTGCATGAAGACTGCAGAGATGTATGTAAGATCACCTGTGGTAAGGGTTAATTGGAGTTTTGAACATGTAGGAACTACCTCACCCATTGCAGTAGTGGAAGGAAAAACTACCCTGTTGTTTTCAAATGTGTTACCATTTGCCTCTAATCTGTGAGATAGTGATCTGTGCTGAATGCTAACATCACAGTTCAAGACAACAAGCTGCCCCTTTCCTACGAGTGCAAGTATTACAGAACAAGAGCAACACAAATTAAATCTCTGCCAACAATTCCTGTGTGCACACAGACTCATGGTGTGATTCTAGGCAGAAACTGATATTTGATTGGCAATTTTAAAGCACATTTACTTCTGTGGTAGAGCAAGTGACAATTACTGTAACAGCCTGACACATTTTCCTTATAGTTTAGAGAGGCAGAAAAGACCACATGTCCTAACAGCTACTTGATACCATGAGCATGTGCAACCTGGGTGAGTGATTTGACTAGAGCAAAGAAAATGAGCCTTGGTGATGTTGAATGTGTTAGTGTTACACACTGCTATCTGAAATACCACACAGTGCTGAATAGTAAACATGGGAGTGCAGGAGAAGCAGCTGCCTGTGTGCTAAGAGTGTGTTTCTGGAGACTGTGTATTGTCAGGTGCAAGAGAGATCTGCATGGACGCTTGCACAACTGCATGAAGACTGGAGAGATGTATGTAAGATCACCTGTGGTAAGGGTTAATTGGAGTTTTGAACATGTAGGAACTACCTCACCCATTGCAGGAGTGGAAGGAAAAACTACCCTGTTGTTTTCAAATGTGTTACCATTTGTCTCTCATCTGTGAGATAGTGATTTGTGCTGAATGCTAACCATCACAGTTCAAGAAAACAAGCTGCCCCTTTCCTACGAGTGCAAGTCTTACAGAACAAGAGCAACACAAATTACATCTCTGACAACAATTCCTGTGTGCACACAGACTCATGGTGTGATTCTAGGCAGAAAACGATATTTGATTGGCAATTTCAAAGCACATTTACTACTGTGGTAGAGCAAGTGATAATTATTGTAACAGCCTGACACATTTTCCTTATTGTTTAGAGAGGCAGAAAAGACCACATGTCCTAACAGCTACTTGAGACCATGAGCATGTGGAACCTGGGTGAGTGATTAGACTAGAGCAAATGAAATGAGCCTTGGTGATGTTGAATGTGTTAGCGTTACACACTGCTATCTGAAATACCACACATGGCTGAATAGTAAGCATGGGAGTGCAGGAGAAGCAGCTGGCTGTGTGCTAAGAGTGTGTTTCTGGAGACTGTGTATTGTCAGGTGCAAGAGAGATCTGCATGGACGCTTGCACAACTGTATGAAGACTACACAGATGTATGTAAGATCACCTGTGGTAAGGGTTAATTGGAGTTTTGAACATGTAGGAACTACCTCACCCATTGCAGGAGTGGAAGGAAAAACTACCCTGTTGTTTTCAAATGTGTTAGCATTTGCCTCTCATCTGTGAGATGGTGATGTGTGCTGTATGCTAACCATCACAGTTCAAGAAAACAAGCTGCCCCTTTCCTACGAGTGCAAGTCTTACAGAACAAGAGCAACACGAATTAAATCTCTGACAACAATTCCTGTGTCCACACAGACTCATGGTGTGATTCTAGGCAGAAAACGATATTTGATTGGCATTTTCAAAGCACATTTACTACTGTGGTAGAGCAAGTGATAATTACTGTAACAGCCTGACACATTTTCCTTATAGTTTAGAGAGGCAGAAAAGAGCACATGTCCTAACAGCTTTTTAAGACCATGAGCATGTGGAACCTGGGTGAGTGATTAGACTAGAGCAAAGGAAATGAGCCTTGGTGATGTTGAATGTGTTAGCCTTACACACTGCTATCTGAAATACCACACAGTGCTGAATAGAAAGCATGGGAGTGCAGGAGAAGCAGCTGGCTGTGTGCTAAGAGTGTGTTTCTGCAGACTGTGTATTGTCAGGTGCAAGAGAGATCTGCATGGACGCTTGCACAACTGCATGAAGACTGCAGAGATGTATGTAAGATCACCTGTGGTAAGGGTTAATTGGAGTTTTGAACATGTAGGAACTACCTCACCCATTGCAGGAGTGGAAGGAAAAACTACCCTGTTGTTTTAAAATGTGTTACCATTTGCCTCTCATCTGTGAGATAGTGATTTGTGCTGAATGCTAACCATCACAGTTCAAGAAAACAAGCTGCCCCTGTCCTACGAGTGCAAGTCTTACAGAACAAGAGCAACACAAATTAAATCTCTGACAACAATTCCTGTGTGCACACAGACTCATGGTGTAATTCTTGGCAGAAAACGATATTTGATTGGCAATTTCAAAGCACATTTACTACTGTGGTAGAGCAAGTGATAATTACTGTAACAACCTGACACATTTTCCTTATAGTTTAGAGAGGCAGAAAAAACCACAGGTCCTAACAGCTACTTGAGACCATTAGCATGTGGAACGTGGGTGAGTGATTAGACTAGAGCAAAGGAAATGAGCCTTGGTGATGTTGAATGTGTTAGCGTTACACACTGCTATCTGAAATTCCACACAGTGCTGAATAGTAAACATGGGAGTGCAGGAGAAGCAGCTGCCTGTGTGCTAAGAGTGTGTTTCTGGAGACTGTGTATTGTCAGGTGCAAGAGAGATCTGCATGGACGCTTGCACAACTACATGAAGACTGCAGAGATGTATGTAAGAGCACATGTGGTAAAGTTTAATTGGGCTTATGAACATGTAGGAACTACCTCACTCGTTACAATACTGCAAGGAAAATCTACCCTGATGTGTTAGCATTTGCCTCTCATCTGTGAGATGATGATGTGTGCTGTATGCTAACCATCACAGTTCAAGAAAACAAGCTGCCCCTTTCCTACGAGTGCAAGTCTTACAGAACAAGAGCAACACACATTAAATCTCTGACAACAATTCCTGTGTGCACACAGACTCATGGTGTGATTCTAGGCAGAAAACGATATTTGATTGGCAATTTCAAACACATTTACTACTGTGGTAGAGTAAGTGATAATTACTGTAACAGCCTGACACATTTTCCTTATTGTTTAGAGAGGCAGAAAAGACCACATGTCCTAACAGCTACTTGAGACCATGAGCATGTGGAACCTGGGTGAGTGATTAGACTAGAGCAAAGGAAATGAGCCTTGGTGATGTTGAATGTGTTAGCGTTACACACTGCTATCTGAAATACCACACAGTGCTGAATATGTAAGCATGGGAGTACAGGAGAAACAGCTGCCTGTGTGCTAAGAGTGTGTTTCTGGAGACTGTGTATTGTCAGGTGCAAGAGAGATCTGCATGGACACTTACACAACTGCATGAAGACTGCAGAGATGTATGTAAGATCACCTGTGGTAAGGGTTAATTGGAGTTTTGAACATGTAGGAACTACCTCACCCATTGCAGGAGTGGAAGGAAAATCTACCCTGTTGTTTTCAAATGTGTTAGCATTTGTCTCTCATCTGTGAGATAGTGATTTGTGCTGAATGCTAACCATCATAGTTCAAGAAAACAAGCTGCCCCTTTCCTACGAGTGCAAGTCTTACAGAACAAGAGCAACACATATTAAATCTCTGACAACAATTCCTGTGTCCACACAGACTCATGGTGTGATTCTAGGCAGAAACTGATATTTGATTGGCAATTTCAAACACATTTACTACTGTGGTAGAGTAAGTGATAATTACTGTAACAGCCTGACACATTTTCCTTATTGTTTAGAGAGGCAGAAAAGACCACGTGTCCTAACAGCTACTTGAGACCATGAGCATGTGCAACCTGGGTGAGTGATTAGACTAGAGCAAAGAAAATGAGCCTTGGTGATGTTGAATGTGTTAGCGTTACACACTGCTATCTGAAATACCACACAGTGCTGAATAGTAAACATGGGAGTGCAGGAGAAGCAGCTGCCTGTGTGCTAAGAGTGTGTTTCTGGAGACTGTGTATTGTCAGGTGCAAGAGAGATCTGCATGGACGCTTGCACAACTGCATGAAGACTGGAGAGATGTATGTAAGATCACCTGTGGTAAGGGTTAATTGGAGTTTTAAACATGTAGGAACTACCTCACCCATTGCAGGAGTGGAAGGAAAAACTACCCTGTTGTTTTCAAATGTGTTACCATTTGCCTCTCATCTGTGAGATAGTGATTTCTGCTGAATGCTAACCATCACAGTTCAAGAAAACAAGCTGCCCCTTTCCTACGAGTGCAAGTCTTACAGAACAAGAGCAACACAAATTACATCTCTGACAACAATTCCTGTGTGCACACAGACTCATGGTGTGATTCTAGGCAGAAAACGATATTTGATTGGCAATTTCAAAGCACATTTACTACTGTGGTAGACCAAGTGATAATTACTGTAACAGCCTGACACATTTTCCTTATAGTTTAGAGAGGCAGAAAATACCACATGTCCTAACAGCTACTTGAGACCATGAGCATGTGGAACCTGGGTGAGTGATTAGACTAGAGCAAATGAAATGAGCCTTGGTGATGTTGAATGTGTTAGCGTTATACACTGCTATCTGAAATACCACACATGGCTGAATAGTAAGCATGGGAGTGCAGGAGAAGCAGCTGGCTGTGTGCTAAGAGTGTGTTTCTGGAGACTGTGTATTGTCAGGTGCAAGAGAGATCTGCATGGACGCTTGCACAACTGTATGAAGACTACACAGATGTATGTAAGATCACCTGTGGTAAGGGTTAATTGGAGTTTTGAACATGTAGGAACTACCTCACCCATTGCAGGAGTGGAAGGAAAAACTACCCTGTTGTTTTCAAATGTGTTAGCATTTGCCTCTCATCTGTGAGATGGTGATGTGTGCTGTATGCTAACCATCACAGTTCAAGAAAACAAGCTGCCTCTTTCCTACGAGTGCAAGTCTTACAGAACAAGAGCAACACAAATTAAATCTCTGACAACAATTCCTGTGTCCACACAGACTCATGGTGTGATTCTAGGCAGAAAACGATATTTGATTGGCATTTTCAAAGCACATTTACTACTGTGGTAGAGCAAGTGATAATTACTGTAACAGCCTGACACATTTTCCTTATAGTTTAGAGAGGCAGAAAAGAGCACATGTCCTAACAGCTTTTTAAGACCATGAGCATGTGGAACCTGTGTGAGTGATTAGACTAGAGCAAAGGAAATGAGCCTTGGTGATGTTGAATGTGTTAGCCTTACACACTGCTATCTGAAATACCACACAGTGCTGAATAGAAAGCATGGGAGTGCAGGAGAAGCAGCTGGCTGTGTGTTAAGAGTGTGTTTCTGGAGACTGTGTATTGTCAGGTGCAAGAGATATCTGCATGGACGCTTGCACAACTGCATGAAGACTGCAGAGATGTATGTAAGATCACCTGTGGTAAGGGTTAATTGGAGTTTTGAACATGTAGGAACTACCTCACCCATTGCAGGAGTAGAAGGAAAAACTACCCTGTTGTTTTAAAATGTGTTACCATTTGCCTCTCATCTGTGAGATAGTGATTTGTGCTGAATGCTAACCATCACAATTCAAGAAAACAAGCTGCCCCTTTCCTACGAGTGCAAGTCTTACAGAACAAGAGCAACACAAATTAAATCTCTGACAACAATTCCTGTGTGCACACAGACTCATGGTGTAATTCTAGGCAGAAAACGATATTTGATTGGCAATTTCAAAGCACTTTTACTACTGTGGTAGAGCAAGTGATAATTACTGTAACAACCTGACACATTTTCCTTATAGTTTAGAGAGGCAGAAAAAACCACAGGTCCTAACAGCTACTTGAGACCATGAGCATGTGGAACGTGGGTGAGTGATTAGACTAGAGCAAAGGAAATGAGCCTTGGTGATGTTGAATGTGTTAGCGTTACACACTGCTATCTGAAATACCACACAGTGCTGAATAGTAAACATGGGAGTGCAGGAGAAGCAGCTGCCTGTGTGCTAAGAGTGTGTTTCTGGAGACTGTGTATTGTCAGGTGCAAGAGAGATCTGCATGGACGCTTGCACAACTACATGATGACTGCAGAGATGTATGTAAGAGCACATGTGGTAAAGGTTAATTGGGCTTATGAACATGTAGGAACTACCTCACTCATTACAGTACTGCAAGGAAAATCTACCCTGATGTGTTAGCATTTGCCTCTCATCTGTGAGATTATGATGTGTGCTGTATGCTAACCATCACAGATCAAGAAAACAAGCTGCCCCTTTCCTACGAGTGCAAGTCTTACAGAACAAGAGCAACACAAATTAAATCTCTGACAACAATTCCTGTGTGCACACAGACTCATGGTGTAATTCTTGGCAGAAAACGATATTTGATTGGCAATTTCAAAGCACATTTACTACTGTGGTAGAGCAAGTGATAATTACTGTAACAACCTGACACATTTTCCTTATAGTTTAGAGAGGCAGAAAAAACCACAGGTCCTAACAGCTACTTGAGACCATTAGCATGTGGAACGTGGGTGAGTGATTAGACTAGAGCAAAGGAAATGAGCCTTGGTGATGTTGAATGTGTTAGCGTTACACACTGCTATCTGAAATACCACACAGTGCTGAATAGTAAACATGGGAGTGCAGGAGAAGCAGCTGCCTGTGTGCTAAGAGTGTGTTTCTGGAGACTGTGTATTGTCAGGTGCAAGAGAGATCTGCATGGACGCTTGCACAACTACATGAAGACTGCAGAGATGTATGTAAGAGCACATGTGGTAAAGTTTAATTGGGCTTATGAACATGTAGGAACTACCTCACTCGTTACAATACTGCAAGGAAAATCTACCCTGATGTGTTAGCATTTGCCTCTCATCTGTGAGATGATGATGTGTGCTGTATGCTAACCATCACAGTTCAAGAAAACAAGCTGCCCCTTTCCTACGAGTGCAAGTCTTACAGAACAAGAGCAACACACATTAAATCTCTGACAACAATTCCTGTGTGCACACAGACTCATGGTGTGATTCTAGGCAGAAAACGATATTTGATTGGCAATTTCAAACACATTTACTACTGTGGTAGAGTAAGTGATAATTACTGTAACAGCCTGACACATTTTCCTTATTGTTTAGAGAGGCAGAAAAGACCACATGTCCTAATAGCTACTTGAGACCATGAGCATGTGGAACCTGGGTGAGTGATTAGACTAGAGCAAAGGAAATGAGCCTTGGTGATGTTGAATGTGTTAGCGTTACACACTGCTATCTGAAATACCACACAGTGCTGAATATGTAAGCATGGGAGTACAGGAGAAACAGCTGCCTGTGTGCTAAGAGTGTGTTTCTGGAGACTGTGTATTGTCAGGTGCAAGAGAGATCTGCATGGACACTTACACAACTGCATGAAGACTGCAGAGATGTATGTAAGATCACCTGTGGTAAGGGTTAATTGGAGTTTTGAACATGTAGGAACTACCTCACCCATTGCAGGAGTGGAAGGAAAATCTACCCTGTTGTTTTCAAATGTGTTAGCATTTGTCTCTCATCTGTGAGATAGTGATTTGTGCTGAATGCTAACCATCATAGTTCAAGAAAACAAGCTGCCCCTTTCCTACGAGTGCAAGTCTTACAGAACAAGAGCAACACAAATTAAATCTCTGACAACAATTCCTGTGTCCACACAGACTCATGGTGTGATTCTAGGCAGAAACTGATATTTGATTGGCAATTTCAAACACATTTACTACTGTGGTAGAGTAAGTGATAATTACTGTAACAGCCTGACACATTTTCCTTATTGTTTAGAGAGGCAGAAAAGACCACGTGTCCTAACAGCTACTTGAGACCATGAGCATGTGCAACCTGGGTGAGTGATTAGACTAGAGCAAAGAAAATGAGCCTTGGTGATGTTGAATGTGTTAGCGTTACACACTGCTATCTGAAATACCACACAGTGCTGAATAGTAAACATGGGAGTGCAGGAGAAGCAGCTGCCTGTGTGCTAAGAGTGTGTTTCTGGAGACTGTGTATTGTCAGGTGCAAGAGAGATCTGCATGGACGCTTGCACAACTGCATGAAGACTGGAGAGATGTATGTAAGATCACCTGTGGTAAGGGTTAATTGGAGTTTTAAACATGTAGGAACTACCTCACCCATTGCAGGAGTGGAAGGAAAAACTACCCTGTTGTTTTCAAATGTGTTACCATTTGCCTCTCATCTGTGAGATAGTGATTTCTGCTGAATGCTAACCATCACAGTTCAAGAAAACAAGCTGCCCCTTTCCTACGAGTGCAAGATTTACAGAACAAGAGCAACACAAATTACATCTCTGACAACAATTCCTGTGTGCACACAGACTCATGGTGTGATTCTAGGCAGAAAACGATATTTGATTGGCAATTTCAAAGCACATTTACTACTGTGGTAGACCAAGTTATAATTACTGTAACAGCCTGACACATTTTCCTTATAGTTTAGAGAGGCAGAAAATACCACATGTCCTAACAGCTACTTGAGACCATGAGCATGTGGAACCTGGGTGAGTGATTAGACTAGAGCAAATGAAATGAGCCTTGGTGATGTTGAATGTGTTAGCGTTATACACTGCTATCTGAAATACCACACATGGCTGAATAGTAAGCATGGGAGTGCAGGAGAAGCAGCTGGCTGTGTGCTAAGAGTGTGTTTCTGGAGACTGTGTATTGTCAGGTGCAAGAGAGATCTGCATGGACGCTTGCACAACTGTATGAAGACTACACAGATGTATGTAAGATCACCTGTGGTAAGGGTTAATTGGAGTTTTGAACATGTAGGAACTACCTCACCCATTGCAGGAGTGGAAGGAAAAACTACCCTGTTGTTTTCAAATGTGTTAGCATTTGCCTCTCATCTGTGAGATGGTGATGTGTGCTGTATGCTAACCATCACAGTTCAAGAAAACAAGCTGCCTCTTTCCTACGAGTGCAAGTCTTACAGAACAAGAGCAACACAAATTAAATCTCTGACAACAATTCCTGTGTCCACACAGACTCATGGTGTGATTCTAGGCAGAAAACGATATTTGATTGGCATTTTCAAAGCACATTTACTACTGTGGTAGAGCAAGTGATAATTACTGTAACAGCCTGACACATTTTCCTTATAGTTTAGAGAGGCAGAAAAGAGCACATGTCCTAACAGCTTTTTAAGACCATGAGCATGTGGAACCTGTGTGAGTGATTAGACTAGAGCAAAGGAAATGAGCCTTGGTGATGTTGAATGTGTTAGCCTTACACACTGCTATCTGAAATACCACACAGTGCTGAATAGAAAGCATGGGAGTGCAGGAGAAGCAGCTGGCTGTGTGTTAAGAGTGTGTTTCTGGAGACTGTGTATTGTCAGGTGCAAGAGATATCTGCATGGACGCTTGCACAACTGCATGAAGACTGCAGAGATGTATGTAAGATCACCTGTGGTAAGGGTTAATTGGAGTTTTGAACATGTAGGAACTACCTCACCCATTGCAGGAGTAGAAGGAAAAACTACCCTGTTGTTTTAAAATGTGTTACCATTTGCCTCTCATCTGTGAGATAGTGATTTGTGCTGAATGCTAACCATCACAATTCAAGAAAACAAGCTGCCCCTTTCCTACGAGTGCAAGTCTTACAGAACAAGAGCAACACAAATTAAATCTCTGACAACAATTCCTGTGTGCACACAGACTCATGGTGTAATTCTAGGCAGAAAACGATATTTGATTGGCAATTTCAAAGCACTTTTACTACTGTGGTAGAGCAAGTGATAATTACTGTAACAACCTGACACATTTTCCTTATAGTTTAGAGAGGCAGAAAAAACCACAGGTCCTAACAGCTACTTGAGACCATGAGCATGTGGAACGTGGGTGAGTGATTAGACTAGAGCAAAGGAAATGAGCCTTGGTGATGTTGAATGTGTAAGCGTTACACACTGCTATCTGAAATACCACACAGTGCTGAATAGTAAACATGGGAGTGCAGGAGAAGCAGCTGCCTGTGTGCTAAGAGTGTGTTTCTGGAGACTGTGTATTGTCAGGTGCAAGAGAGATCTGCATGGACGCTTGCACAACTACATGATGACTGCAGATATGTATGTAAGAGCACATGTGGTAAAGGTTAATTGGGCTTATGAACATGTAGGAAGTGGAACTACCTCACTCATTACAGTACTGCAAGGAAAATCTACCCTGATGTGTTAGCATTTGCC
Source organism: Triturus cristatus (assembly GCF_964204655.1). NCBI lineage: Eukaryota > Metazoa > Chordata > Amphibia > Caudata > Salamandridae > Triturus > Triturus cristatus. Next base: position 87,562,192 of record NC_140587.1, on the reverse strand, counting down.
TCTCATCTGTGAGATTATGATGTGTGCTGTATGCTAACCATCACAGATCAAGAAAACAAGCTGCCCCTTTCCTACGAGTGCAAGTCTTACAGAACAAGAGCAACACAAATTAAATCTCTGACAACAATTCCTGTGTGCACACAGACTCATGGTGTAATTCTTGGCAGAAAACGATATTTGATTGGCAATTTCAAAGCACATTTACTACTGTGGTAGAGCAAGTGATAATTACTGTAACAACCTGACACATTTTCCTTATAGTTTAGAGAGGCAGAAAAAACCACAGGTCCTAACAGCTACTTGAGACCATGAGCATGTGGAACGTGGGTGAGTGATTAGACTAGAGCAAAGGAAATGAGCCTTGGTGATGTTGAATGTGTTAGCGTTACACACTGCTATCTGAAATACCACACAGTGGTGAATAGTAAACATGGGAGTGCAGGAGAAGCAGCTGCCTGTGTGCTAAGAGTGTGTTTCTGGAGACTGTGTATTGTCAGGTGCAAGAGAGATCTGCATGGACGCTTGCACAACTACATGAAGACTGCAGAGATGTATGTAAGAGCACATGTGGTAAAGTTTAATTGGGCTTATGAACATGTAGGAACTACCTCACTCGTTACAATACTGCAAGGAAAATCTACCCTGATGTGTTAGCATTTGCCTCTCATCTGTGAGATGATGATGTGTGCTGTATGCTAACCATCACAGTTCAAGAAAACAAGCTGCCCCTTTCCTACGAGTGCAAGTCTTACAGAACAAGAGCAACACACATTAAATCTCTGACAACAATTCCTGTGTGCACACAGACTCATGGTGTGATTCTAGGCAGAAAACGATATTTGATTGGCAATTTCAAACACATTTACTACTGTGGTAGAGTAAGTGATAATTACTGTAACAGCCTGACACATTTTCCTTATTGTTTAGAGAGGCAGAAAAGACCTCATGTCCTAACAGCTACTTGAGACCATGAGCATGTGGAACCTGGGTGAGTGATTAGACTAGAGCAAAGGAAATGAGCCTTGGTGATGTTGAATGTGTTAGCCTTACACACTGCTATCTGAAATACCACACAGTGCTGAATAGAAAGCATGGGAGTGCAGGAGAAGCAGCTGGCTGTGTGTTAAGAGTGTGTTTCTGGAGACTGTGTATTGTCAGGTGCAAGAGATATCTGCATGGACGCTTGCACAACTGCATGAAGACTGCAGAGATGTATGTAAGATCACCTGTGGTAAGGGTTAATTGGAGTTTTGAACATGTAGGAACTACCTCACCCATTGCAGGAGTAGAAGGAAAAACTACCCTGTTGTTTTAAAATGTGTTACCATTTGCCTCTCATCTGTGAGATAGTGATTTGTGCTGAATGCTAACCATCACAATTCAAGAAAACAAGCTGCCCCTTTCCTACGAGTGCAAGTCTTACAGAACAAGAGCAACACAAATTAAATCTCTGACAACAATTCCTGTGTGCACACAGACTCATGGTGTAATTCTAGGCAGAAAACGATATTTGATTGGCAATTTCAAAGCACTTTTACTACTGTGGTAGAGCAAGTGATAATTACTGTAACAACCTGACACATTTTCCTTATAGTTTAGAGAGGCAGAAAAAACCACAGGTCCTAACAGCTACTTGAGACCATGAGCATGTGGAACGTGGGTGAGTGATTAGACTAGAGCAAAGGAAATGAGCCTTGGTGATGTTGAATGTGTAAGCGTTACACACTGCTATCTGAAATACCACACAGTGCTGAATAGTAAACATGGGAGTGCAGGAGAAGCAGCTGCCTGTGTGCTAAGAGTGTGTTTCTGGAGACTGTGTATTGTCAGGTGCAAGAGAGATCTGCATGGACGCTTGCACAACTACATGATGACTGCAGATATGTATGTAAGAGCACATGTGGTAAAGGTTAATTGGGCTTATGAACATGTAGGAAGTGGAACTACCTCACTCATTACAGTACTGCAAGGAAAATCTACCCTGATGTGTTAGCATTTGCCTCTCATCTGTGAGATTATGATGTGTGCTGTATGCTAACCATCACAGATCAAGAAAACAAGCTGCCCCTTTCCTACGAGTGCAAGTCTTACAGAACAAGAGCAACACAAATTAAATCTCTGACAACAATTCCTGTGTGCACACAGACTCATGGTGTAATTCTTGGCAGAAAACGATATTTGATTGGCAATTTCAAAGCACATTTACTACTGTGGTAGAGCAAGTGATAATTACTGTAACAACCTGACACATTTTCCTTATAGTTTAGAGAGGCAGAAAAAACCACAGGTCCTAACAGCTACTTGAGACCATGAGCATGTGGAACGTGGGTGAGTGATTAGACTAGAGCAAAGGAAATGAGCCTTGGTGATGTTGAATGTGTTAGCGTTACACACTGCTATCTGAAATACCACACAGTGGTGAATAGTAAACATGGGAGTGCAGGAGAAGCAGCTGCCTGTGTGCTAAGAGTGTGTTTCTGGAGACTGTGTATTGTCAGGTGCAAGAGAGATCTGCATGGACGCTTGCACAACTACATGAAGACTGCAGAGATGTATGTAAGAGCACATGTGGTAAAGTTTAATTGGGCTTATGAACATGTAGGAACTACCTCACTCGTTACAATACTGCAAGGAAAATCTACCCTGATGTGTTAGCATTTGCCTCTCATCTGTGAGATGATGATGTGTGCTGTATGCTAACCATCACAGTTCAAGAAAACAAGCTGCCCCTTTCCTACGAGTGCAAGTCTTACAGAACAAGAGCAACACACATTAAATCTCTGACAACAATTCCTGTGTGCACACAGACTCATGGTGTGATTCTAGGCAGAAAACGATATTTGATTGGCAATTTCAAACACATTTACTACTGTGGTAGAGTAAGTGATAATTACTGTAACAGCCTGACACATTTTCCTTATTGTTTAGAGAGGCAGAAAAGACCTCATGTCCTAACAGCTACTTGAGACCATGAGCATGTGGAACCTGGGTGAGTGATTAGACTAGAGCAAAGGAAATGAGCCTTGGTGATGTTGAATGTGTTAGCGTTACACACTGCTATCTGAAATACCACACAGTGCTGAATATGTAAGCATGGGAGTACAGGAGAAACAGCTGCCTGTGTGCTAAGAGTGTGTTTCTGGAGACTGTGTATTGTCAGGTGCAAGAGAGATCTGCATGGACACTTACACAACTGCATGAAGACTGCAGAGATGTATGTAAGATCACCTGTGGTAAGGGTTAATTGGAGTTTTGAACATGTAGGAACTACCTCACCCATTGCAGGAGTGGAAGGAAAATCTACCCTGTTGTTTTCAAATGTGTTAGCATTTGTCTCTCATCTGTGAGATAGTGATTTGTGCTGAATGCTAACCATCATAGTTCAAGAAAACAAGCTGCCCCTTTCCTACGAGTGCAAGTCTTACAGAACAAGAGCAACACGTATTAAATCTCTGACAACAATTCCTGTGTCCACACAGACTCATGGTGTGATTCTAGGCAGAAACTGATATTTGATTGGCAATTTCAAACACATTTACTACTGTGGTAGAGTAAGTGATAATTACTGTAACAGCCTGACACATTTTCCTTATTGTTTAGAGAGGCAGAAAAGACCACGTGTCCTAACAGCTACTTGAGACCATGAGCATGTGCAACCTGGGTGAGTGATTAGACTAGAGCAAAGAAAATGAGCCTTGGTGATGTTGAATGTGTTAGCGTTACACACTGCTATCTGAAATACCACACAGTGCTGAATAGTAAACATGGGAGTGCAGGAGAAGCAGCTGCCTGTGTGCCAAGAGTGTGTTTCTGGAGACTGTGTATTGTCAGGTGCAAGAGAGATCTGCATGGACGCTTGCACAACTGCATGAAGACTGGAGAGATGTATGTAAGATCACCTGTGGTAAGGGTTAATTGGAGTTTTAAACATGTAGGAACTACCTCACCCATTGCAGGAGTGGAAGGAAAAACTACCCTGTTGTTTTCAAATGTGTTACCATTTGCCTCTCATCTGTGAGATAGTGATTTCTGCTGAATGCTAACCATCACAGTTCAAGAAAACAAGCTGCCCCTTTCCTACGAGTGCAAGTCTTACAGAACAAGAGCAACACAAATTACATCTCTGACAACAATTCCTGTGTGCACACAGACTCATGGTGTGATTCTAGGCAGAAAACGATATTTGATTGGCAATTTCAAAGCACTTTTACTACTGTGGTAGAGCAAGTGATAATTACTGTAACAACCTGACACATTTTCCTTATAGTTTAGAGAGGCAGAAAAAACCACAGGTCCTAACAGCTACTTGAGACCATGAGCATGTGGAACGTGGGTGAGTGATTAGACTAGAGCAAAGGAAATGAGCCTTGGTGATGTTGAATGTGTTAGCGTTACACACTGCTATCTGAAATACCACACAGTGCTGAATAGTAAACATGGGAGTGCAGGAGAAGCAGCTGCCTGTGTGCTAAGAGTGTGTTTCTGGAGACTGTGTATTGTCAGGTGCAAGAGAGATCTGCATGGACGCTTGCACAACTACATGATGACTGCAGAGATGTATGTAAGAGCAAATGTGGTAAAGGTTAATTGGGCTTATGAACATGTAGGAACTACCTCACTCATTACAGTACTGCAAGGAAAATCTACCCTGATGTGTTAGCATTTGCCTCTCATCTGTGAGATTATGATGTGTGCTGTATGCTAACCATCACAGATCAAGAAAACAAGCTGCCCCTTTCCTACGAGTGCAAGTCTTACAGAACAAGAGCAACACAAATTAAATCTCTGACAACAATTCCTGTGTGCACACAGACTCATGGTGTAATTCTTGGCAGAAAACGATATTTGATTGGCAATTTCAAAGCACATTTACTACTGTGGTAGAGCAAGTGATAATTACTGTAACAACCTGACACATTTTCCTTATAGTTTAGAGAGGCAGAAAAAACCACAGGTCCTAACAGCTACTTGAGACCATTAGCATGTGGAACGTGGGTGAGTGATTAGACTAGAGCAAAGGAAATGAGCCTTGGTGATGTTGAATGTGTTAGCGTTACACACTGCTATCTGAAATACCACACAGTGCTGAATAGTAAACATGGGAGTGCAGGAGAAGCAGCTGCCTGTGTGCTAAGAGTGTGTTTCTGGAGACTGTGTATTGTCAGGTGCAAGAGAGATCTGCATGGACGCTTGCACAACTACATGAAGACTGCAGAGATGTATGTAAGAGCACATGTGGTAAAGTTTAATTGGGCTTATGAACATGTAGGAACTACCTCACTCGTTACAATACTGCAAGGAAAATCTACCCTGATGTGTTAGCATTTGCCTCTCATCTGTGAGATGATGATGTGTGCTGTATGCTAACCATCACAGTTCAAGAAAACAAGCTGCCCCTTTCCTACGAGTGCAAGTCTTACAGAACAAGAGCAACACACATTAAATCTCTGACAACAATTCCTGTGTGCACACAGACTCATGGTGTGATTCTAGGCAGAAAACGATATTTGATTGGCAATTTCAAACACATTTACTACTGTGGTAGAGTAAGTGATAATTACTGTAACAGCCTGACACATTTTCCTTATTGTTTAGAGAGGCAGAAAAGACCACATGTCCTAATAGCTACTTGAGACCATGAGCATGTGGAACCTGGGTGAGTGATTAGACTAGAGCAAAGGAAATGAGCCTTGGTGATGTTGAATGTGTTAGCGTTACACACTGCTATCTGAAATACCACACAGTGCTGAATATGTAAGCATGGGAGTACAGGAGAAACAGCTGCCTGTGTGCTAAGAGTGTGTTTCTGGAGACTGTGTATTGTCAGGTGCAAGAGAGATCTGCATGGACACTTACACAACTGCATGAAGACTGCAGAGATGTATGTAAGATCACCTGTGGTAAGGGTTAATTGGAGTTTTGAACATGTAGGAACTACCTCACCCATTGCAGGAGTGGAAGGAAAATCTACCCTGTTGTTTTCAAATGTGTTAGCATTTGTCTCTCATCTGTGAGATAGTGATTTGTGCTGAATGCTAACCATCATAGTTCAAGAAAACAAGCTGCCCCTTTCCTACGAGTGCAAGTCTTACAGAACAAGAGCAACACAAATTAAATCTCTGACAACAATTCCTGTGTCCACACAGACTCATGGTGTGATTCTAGGCAGAAACTGATATTTGATTGGCAATTTCAAACACATTTACTACTGTGGTAGAGTAAGTGATAATTATTGTAACAGCCTGACACATTTTCCTTATTGTTTAGAGAGGCAGAAAAGACCACGTGTCCTAACAGCTACTTGAGACCATGAGCATGTGCAACCTGGGTGAGTGATTAGACTAGAGCAAAGAAAATGAGCCTTGGTGATGTTGAATGTGTTAGCGTTACACACTGCTATCTGAAATACCACACAGTGCTGAATAGTAAACATGGGAGTGCAGGAGAAGCAGCTGCCTGTGTGCTAAGAGTGTGTTTCTGGAGACTGTGTATTGTCAGGTGCAAGAGAGATCTGCATGGACGCTTGCACAACTGCATGAAGACTGGAGAGATGTATGTAAGATCACCTGTGGTAAGGGTTAATTGGAGTTTTAAACATGTAGGAACTACCTCACCCATTGCAGGAGTGGAAGGAAAAACTACCCTGTTGTTTTCAAATGTGTTACCATTTGCCTCTCATCTGTGAGATAGTGATTTCTGCTGAATGCTAACCATCACAGTTCAAGAAAACAAGCTGCCCCTTTCCTACGAGTGCAAGATTTACAGAACAAGAGCAACACAAATTACATCTCTGACAACAATTCCCGTGTGCACACAGACTCATGGTGTGATTCTAGGCAGAAAACGATATTTGATTGGCAATTTCAAAGCACATTTACTACTGTGGTAGACCAAGTTATAATTACTGTAACAGCCTGACACATTTTCCTTATAGTTTAGAGAGGCAGAAAATACCACATGTCCTAACAGCTACTTGAGACCATGAGCATGTGGAACCTGGGTGAGTGATTAGACTAGAGCAAATGAAATGAGCCTTGGTGATGTTGAATGTGTTAGCGTTATACACTGCTATCTGAAATACCACACATGGCTGAATAGTAAGCATGGGAGTGCAGGAGAAGCAGCTGGCTGTGTGCTAAGAGTGTGTTTCTGGAGACTGTGTATTGTCAGGTGCAAGAGAGATCTGCATGGACGCTTGCACAACTGTATGAAGACTACACAGATGTATGTAAGATCACCTGTGGTAAGGGTTAATTGGAGTTTTGAACATGTAGGAACTACCTCACCCATTGCAGGAGTGGAAGGAAAAACTACCCTGTTGTTTTCAAATGTGTTAGCATTTGCCTCTCATCTGTGAGATGGTGATGTGTGCTGTATGCTAACCATCACAGTTCAAGAAAACAAGCTGCCTCTTTCCTACGAGTGCAAGTCTTACAGAACAAGAGCAACACAAATTAAATCTCTGACAACAATTCCTGTGTCCACACAGACTCATGGTGTGATTCTAGGCAGAAAACGATATTTGATTGGCATTTTCAAAGCACATTTACTACTGTGGTAGAGCAAGTGATAATTACTGTAACAGCCTGACACATTTTCCTTATAGTTTAGAGAGGCAGAAAAGAGCACATGTCCTAACAGCTTTTTAAGACCATGAGCATGTGGAACCTGTGTGAGTGATTAGACTAGAGCAAAGGAAATGAGCCTTGGTGATGTTGAATGTGTTAGCCTTACACACTGCTATCTGAAATACCACACAGTGCTGAATAGAAAGCATGGGAGTGCAGGAGAAGCAGCTGGCTGTGTGTTAAGAGTGTGTTTCTGGAGACTGTGTATTGTCAGGTGCAAGAGATATCTGCATGGACGCTTGCACAACTGCATGAAGACTGCAGAGATGTATGTAAGATCACCTGTGGTAAGGGTTAATTGGAGTTTTGAACATGTAGGAACTACCTCACCCATTGCAGGAGTAGAAGGAAAAACTACCCTGTTGTTTTAAAATGTGTTACCATTTGCCTCTCATCTGTGAGATAGTGATTTGTGCTGAATGCTAACCATCACAATTCAAGAAAACAAGCTGCCCCTTTCCTACGAGTGCAAGTCTTACAGAACAAGAGCAACACAAATTAAATCTCTGACAACAATTCCTGTGTGCACACAGACTCATGGTGTAATTCTAGGCAGAAAACGATATTTGATTGGCAATTTCAAAGCACTTTTACTACTGTGGTAGAGCAAGTGATAATTACTGTAACAACCTGACACATTTTCCTTATAGTTTAGAGAGGCAGAAAAAACCACAGGTCCTAACAGCTACTTGAGACCATGAGCATGTGGAACGTGGGTGAGTGATTAGACTAGAGCAAAGGAAATGAGCCTTGGTGATGTTGAATGTGTAAGCGTTACACACTGCTATCTGAAATACCACACAGTGCTGAATAGTAAACATGGGAGTGCAGGAGAAGCAGCTGCCTGTGTGCTAAGAGTGTGTTTCTGGAGACTGTGTATTGTCAGGTGCAAGAGAGATCTGCATGGACGCTTGCACAACTACATGATGACTGCAGATATGTATGTAAGAGCACATGTGGTAAAGGTTAATTGGGCTTATGAACATGTAGGAAGTGGAACTACCTCACTCATTACAGTACTGCAAGGAAAATCTACCCTGATGTGTTAGCATTTGCCTCTCATCTGTGAGATTATGATGTGTGCTGTATGCTAACCATCACAGATCAAGAAAACAAGCTGCCCCTTTCCTACGAGTGCAAGTCTTACAGAACAAGAGCAACACAAATTAAATCTCTGACAACAATTCCTGTGTGCACACAGACTCATGGTGTAATTCTTGGCAGAAAACGATATTTGATTGGCAATTTCAAAGCACATTTACTACTGTGGTAGAGCAAGTGATAATTACTGTAACAACCTGACACATTTTCCTTATAGTTTAGAGAGGCAGAAAAAACCACAGGTCCTAACAGCTACTTGAGACCATGAGCATGTGGAACGTGGGTGAGTGATTAGACTAGAGCAAAGGAAATGAGCCTTGGTGATGTTGAATGTGTTAGCGTTACACACTGCTATCTGAAATACCACACAGTGGTGAATAGTAAACATGGGAGTGCAGGAGAAGCAGCTGCCTGTGTGCTAAGAGTGTGTTTCTGGAGACTGTGTATTGTCAGGTGCAAGAGAGATCTGCATGGACGCTTGCACAACTACATGAAGACTGCAGAGATGTATGTAAGAGCACATGTGGTAAAGTTTAATTGGGCTTATGAACATGTAGGAACTACCTCACTCGTTACAATACTGCAAGGAAAATCTACCCTGATGTGTTAGCATTTGCCTCTCATCTGTGAGATGATGATGTGTGCTGTATGCTAACCATCACAGTTCAAGAAAACAAGCTGCCCCTTTCCTACGAGTGCAAGTCTTACAGAACAAGAGCAACACACATTAAATCTCTGACAACAATTCCTGTGTGCACACAGACTCATGGTGTGATTCTAGGCAGAAAACGATATTTGATTGGCAATTTCAAACACATTTACTACTGTGGTAGAGTAAGTGATAATTACTGTAACAGCCTGACACATTTTCCTTATTGTTTAGAGAGGCAGAAAAGACCTCATGTCCTAACAGCTACTTGAGACCATGAGCATGTGGAACCTGGGTGAGTGATTAGACTAGAGCAAAGGGAATGAGCCTTGGTGATGTTGAATGTGTTAGCCTTACACACTGCTATCTGAAATACCACACAGTGCTGAATAGAAAGCATGGGAGTGCAGGAGAAGCAGCTGGCTGTGTGTTAAGAGTGTGTTTCTGGAGACTGTGTATTGTCAGGTGCAAGAGATATCTGCATGGACGCTTGCACAACTGCATGAAGACTGCAGAGATGTATGTAAGATCACCTGTGGTAAGGGTTAATTGGAGTTTTGAACATGTAGGAACTACCTCACCCATTGCAGGAGTAGAAGGAAAAACTACCCTGTTGTTTTAAAATGTGTTACCATTTGCCTCTCATCTGTGAGATAGTGATTTGTGCTGAATGCTAACCATCACAATTCAAGAAAACAAGCTGCCCCTTTCCTACGAGTGCAAGTCTTACAGAACAAGAGCAACACAAATTAAATCTCTGACAACAATTCCTGTGTGCACACAGACTCATGGTGTAATTCTAGGCAGAAAACGATATTTGATTGGCAATTTCAAAGCACTTTTACTACTGTGGTAGAGCAAGTGATAATTACTGTAACAACCTGACACATTTTCCTTATAGTTTAGAGAGGCAGAAAAAACCACAGGTCCTAACAGCTACTTGAGACCATGAGCATGTGGAACGTGGGTGAGTGATTAGACTAGAGCAAAGGAAATGAGCCTTGGTGATGTTGAATGTGTAAGCGTTACACACTGCTATCTGAAATACCACACAGTGCTGAATAGTAAACATGGGAGTGCAGGAGAAGCAGCTGCCTGTGTGCTAAGAGTGTGTTTCTGGAGACTGTGTATTGTCAGGTGCAAGAGAGATCTGCATGGACGCTTGCACAACTACATGATGACTGCAGATATGTATGTAAGAGCACATGTGGTAAAGGTTAATTGGGCTTATGAACATGTAGGAAGTGGAACTACCTCACTCATTACAGTACTGCAAGGAAAATCTACCCTGATGTGTTAGCATTTGCCTCTCATCTGTGAGATTATGATGTGTGCTGTATGCTAACCATCACAGATCAAGAAAACAAGCTGCCCCTTTCCTACGAGTGCAAGTCTTACAGAACAAGAGCAACACAAATTAAATCTCTGACAACAATTCCTGTGTGCACACAGACTCATGGTGTAATTCTTGGCAGAAAACGATATTTGATTGGCAATTTCAAAGCACATTTACTACTGTGGTAGAGCAAGTGATAATTACTGTAACAACCTGACACATTTTCCTTATAGTTTAGAGAGGCAGAAAAAACCACAGGTCCTAACAGCTACTTGAGACCATGAGCATGTGGAACGTGGGTGAGTGATTAGACTAGAGCAAAGGAAATGAGCCTTGGTGATGTTGAATGTGTTAGCGTTACACACTGCTATCTGAAATACCACACAGTGGTGAATAGTAAACATGGGAGTGCAGGAGAAGCAGCTGCCTGTGTGCTAAGAGTGTGTTTCTGGAGACTGTGTATTGTCAGGTGCAAGAGAGATCTGCATGGACGCTTGCACAACTACATGAAGACTGCAGAGATGTATGTAAGAGCACATGTGGTAAAGTTTAATTGGGCTTATGAACATGTAGGAACTACCTCACTCGTTACAATACTGCAAGGAAAATCTACCCTGATGTGTTAGCATTTGCCTCTCATCTGTGAGATGATGATGTGTGCTGTATGCTAACCATCACAGTTCAAGAAAACAAGCTGCCCCTTTCCTACGAGTGCAAGTCTTACAGAACAAGAGCAACACACATTAAATCTCTGACAACAATTCCTGTGTGCACACAGACTCATGGTGTGATTCTAGGCAGAAAACGATATTTGATTGGCAATTTCAAACACATTTACTACTGTGGTAGAGTAATGATAATTACTGTAACAGCCTGACACATTTTCCTTATTGTTTAGAGAGGCAGAAAAGACCTCATGTCCTAACAGCTACTTGAGACCATGAGCATGTGGAACCTGGGTGAGTGATTAGACTAGAGCAAAGGAAATGAGCCTTGGTGATGTTGAATGTGTTAGCGTTACACACTGCTATCTGAAATACCACACAGTGCTGAATATGTAAGCATGGGAGTACAGGAGAAACAGCTGCCTGTGTGCTAAGAGTGTGTTTCTGGAGACTGTGTATTGTCAGGTGCAAGAGAGATCTGCATGGACACTTACACAACTGCATGAAGACTGCAGAGATGTATGTAAGATCACCTGTGGTAAGGGTTAATTGGAGTTTTGAACATGTAGGAACTACCTCACCCATTGCAGGAGTGGAAGGAAAATCTACCCTGTTGTTTTCAAATGTGTTAGCATTTGTCTCTCATCTGTGAGATAGTGATTTGTGCTGAATGCTAACCATCATAGTTCAAGAAAACAAGCTGCCCCTTTCCTACGAGTGCAAGTCTTACAGAACAAGAGCAACACGTATTAAATCTCTGACAACAATTCCTGTGTCCACACAGACTCATGGTGTGATTCTAGGCAGAAACTGATATTTGATTGGCAATTTCAAACACATTTACTACTGTGGTAGAGTAAGTGATAATTACTGTAACAGCCTGACACATTTTCCTTATTGTTTAGAGAGGCAGAAAAGACCACGTGTCCTAACAGCTACTTGAGACCATGAGCATGTGCAACCTGGGTGAGTGATTAGACTAGAGCAAAGAAAATGAGCCTTGGTGATGTTGAATGTGTTAGCGTTACACACTGCTATCTGAAATACCACACAGTGCTGAATAGTAAACATGGGAGTGCAGGAGAAGCAGCTGCCTGTGTGCCAAGAGTGTGTTTCTGGAGACTGTGTATTGTCAGGTGCAAGAGAGATCTGCATGGACGCTTGCACAACTGCATGAAGACTGGAGAGATGTATGTAAGATCACCTGTGGTAAGGGTTAATTGGAGTTTTAAACATGTAGGAACTACCTCACCCATTGCAGGAGTGGAAGGAAAAACTACCCTGTTGTTTTCAAATGTGTTACCATTTGCCTCTCATCTGTGAGATAGTGATTTCTGCTGAATGCTAACCATCACAGTTCAAGAAAACAAGCTGCCCCTTTCCTACGAGTGCAAGTCTTACAGAACAAGAGCAACACAAATTACATCTCTGACAACAATTCCTGTGTGCACACAGACTCATGGTGTGATTCTAGGCAGAAAACGATATTTGATTGGCAATTTCAAAGCACATTTACTACTGTGGTAGACCAAGTGATAATTACTGTAACAGCCTGACACATTTTCCTTATAGTTTAGAGAGGCAGAAAATACCACATGTCCTAACAGCTACTTGAGACCATGAGCATGTGGAACCTGGGTGAGTGATTAGACTAGAGCAAATGAAATGAGCCTTGGTGATGTTGAATGTGTTAGCGTTACACACTGCTATCTGAAATACCACACATGGCTGAATAGTAAGCATGGGAGTGCAGGAGAAGCAGCTGGCTGTGTGCTAAGAGTGTGTTTCTGGAGACTGTGTATTGTCAGGTGCAAGAGAGATCTGCATGGACGCTTGCACAACTGTATGAAGACTACACAGATGTATGTAAGATCACCTGTGGTAAGGGTTAATTGGAGTTTTGAACATGTAGGAACTACCTCACCCATTGCAGGAGTGGAAGGAAAAACTACCCTGTTGTTTTCAAATGTGTTAGCATTTGCCTCTCATCTGTGAGATGGTGATGTGTGCTGTATGCTAACCATCACAGTTCAAGAAAACAAGCTGCCTCTTTCCTACGAGTGCAAGTCTTACAGAACAAGAGCAACACAAATTAAATCTCTGACAACAATTCCTGTGTCCACACAGACTCATGGTGTGATTCTAGACAGAAAACGATATTTGATTGGCATTTTCAAAGCACATTTACTACTGTGGTAGAGCAAGTGATAATTACTGTAACAGCCTGACACATTTTCCTTACAGTTTAGAGAGGCAGAAAAGAGCACATGTCCTAACAGCTTTTTAAGACCATGAGCATGTGGAACCTGTGTGAGTGATTAGACTAGAGCAAAGGAAATGAGCCTTGGTGATGTTGAATGTGTTAGCCTTACACACTGCTATCTGAAATACCACACAGTGCTGAATAGAAAGCATGGGAGTGCAGGAGAAGCAGCTGGCTGTGTGTTAAGAGTGTGTTTCTGGAGACTGTGTATTGTCAGGTGCAAGAGATATCTGCATGGACGCTTGCACAACTGCATGAAGACTGCAGAGATGTATGTAAGATCACCTGTGGTAAGGGTTAATTGGAGTTTTGAACATGTAGGAACTACCTCACCCATTGCAGGAGTAGAAGGAAAAACTACCCTGTTGTTTTAAAATGTGTTACCATTTGCCTCTCATCTGTGAGATAGTGATTTGTGCTGAATGCTAACCATCACAATTCAAGAAAACAAGCTGCCCCTTTCCTACGAGTGCAAGTCTTACAGAACAAGAGCAACACAAATTAAATCTCTGACAACAATTCCTGTGTGCACACAGACTCATGGTGTAATTCTAGGCAGAAAACGTTATTTGATTGGCAATTTCAAAGCACTTTTACTACTGTGGTAGAGCAAGTGATAATTACTGTAACAACCTGACACATTTTCCTTATAGTTTAGAGAGGCAGAAAAAACCACAGGTCCTAACAGCTACTTGAGACCATGAGCATGTGGAACGTGGGTGAGTGATTAGACTAGAGCAAAGGAAATGAGCCTTGGTGATGTTGAATGTGTTAGCGTTACACACTGCTATCTGAAATACCACACAGTGCTGAATAGTAAACATGGGAGTGCAGGAGAAGCAGCTGCCTGTGTGCTAAGAGTGTGTTTCTGGAGACTGTGTATTGTCAGGTGCAAGAGAGATCTGCATGGACGCTTGCACAACTACATGATGACTGCAGAGATGTATGTAAGAGCACATGTGGTAAAGGTTAATTGGGCTTATGAACATGTAGGAACTACCTCACTCATTACAGTACTGCAAGGAAAATCTACCCTGATGTGTTAGCATTTGCCTCTCATCTGTGAGATTATGATGTGTGCTGTATGCTAACCATCACAGATCAAGAAAACAAGCTGCCCCTTTCCTACGAGTGCAAGTCTTACAGAACAAGAGCAACACAAATTAAATCTCTGACAACAATTCCTGTGTGCACACAGACTCATGGTGTGATTCTAGGCAGAAAACGATATTTGATTGGCACTTTCAAAGCACATTTACTACTGTGGTAGAGTAAGTGATAATTACTGTAACAGCCTGACACATTTTCCTTATAGTTTAGAGAGGCAGAAAAGACCACATGTCCTAACAGCTACTTGAGACCATGAGCATGTGGAACCTGGGTGAGTGATTAGACTAGAGCAAAGGAAATGAGCCTTGGTGATGTTGAATGTGTTAGCGTTACACACTGCTATCTGAAATACCACACAGTGCTGAATATGTAAGCATGGGAGTACAGAAGAAACAGCTGCCTGTGTGCTAAGAGTGTGTTTCTGGAGACTGTGTATTGTCAGGTGCAAGAGAGATCTGCATGGACGCTTACACAACTGCATGAAGACTGCAGAGATGTATGTAAGATCACCTGTGGTAAGGTTTAATTGGAGTTTTGAACATGTAGGAACTACCTCACCCATTGCAGGAGTGGAAGGAAAATCTACCCTGTGCAAGTCTTACAGAACAAGAGCAACACGTATTAAATCTCTGACAACAATTCCTGTGTGCACACAGACTCATGGTGTGATTCTAGGCACAAAACAGTATTCCTGGGTGATACCAGTACACCTTAACTTATGGTGAAGACATACTCCATAATATCTTACAAGTTCAAGGCAGTTAAATATCTTCCAAAACATAAAATGTAAAACACAACTTTAAAAGAAGAAACAAATTTCTATTATTTATATCAAAATACACCACATACATCCCCTCTCAAATTCATAACTCACCTTTAAAAGTAGTTAGTTGAGAAATAAATGTCCCACTCACATAGCAGATTATCAGAGCCAGAATCTCTGAGCTGTACTCCTCTCACCAAAACCACTAAATGGCAACATTTCCCTCTCTTTTTTCACACATATACATGTTAACTTCAAATCACATTGCTTCCCACATTTTTTTAAAAGGAAACACACTTTTCTATTGGTTGCAAATTTCAACCCTTTCCAAATGATTCCTACCCCCAACATGACTTCTGCCTGCTACCATAGCAACAGATCATGGAACACTGGTGTGAGCAGAGAGGTCAGAAGTTCAGCACACAAAGTTTCTAATCCAAAGAGCAAGAGTGCTTGACTTTTCAAACCTAACAGCATATCCAAAGTAATCTTCTGTGGGAACACATTTTTCTGAACCAATACAAAACATGCTTTTAAAAATTTAAACATACTGCCTAGTTTTTAGTGTTGAATGGTCTGAAACAGCCAATGAGCTCTTTTTATTTAAAAAAAAGTATGTAAGCCTCCATTTTACAACTATCTTTCTTTTCATATTGCCATTCTACTGAAAGACACCTTCTGAGTGCATCCAGATCTCCTTGAAATATGTCTACATTGTGGATTGTAGGTCATAGCTATGTCTACTGGAGTGAAAAGTATGCAGAAAAAAGAGGTATTGTGAAAGATCTTGCTTTGCCAAATGTAGACATTAAATGGATTGGTCAGAGAGGGTTAAAGTGGCACCAATTGATAACATTGGTGAAATCCTTTCTACATCTCCCACAGCCTGACCTTATAATTGTGCACTGTGGTGGAAATGACCTAGGCACTTTAACTGGGGTAGGTCTGGAAATGCTTGTTAAGGACACCTTTGTGCAATTGATGTCTCTTTTTCCACAAACCTTTGTATATTCTAATATATGCCAAAGGCAAAAGTGGAACTGGTCCAACCAATATTGTCCGCAGTTTGAGAAAGCAAAAAAGCACGTCAATAAGTCTGTTTCTGCTTTCCTCAGAGACTATGGTATGGGTTCTATATACCACAACAACTTGCATTACAACATGCAAGGCATTTATAGAGGAGACGGTGTTCATTTCACAGATGAAGGGAACAGAGTCTTCCTCTTGAACTTTAGACTCTGCATCGGTACTTACTTGTAGGTACAAAAAAACACTCAATGAACACAACAGCTCTTTTTAGAGCCAGCCAACATATAAACACTTAAACTTGATTTTTGATTCTATTTTATTTATGAATTTTTTGCCACCGTGCGTGCGCCGTGCGCCGCACCCGCAATATTTATAATTTTTTTTTTGGGGTGGAACTTAGGGGTCTTTCATGGTCCCCCTGAGAAGGCCTAGGGGGTCAGGGACTATCTACCCTGCCCCCTTTTCATGTTCTCCCCGCGATTTTTTGAAAAAAAAGTAAAAATTTTTTTTCACCCTTCAGGGTCCTTCAGGGACCCCCTGACAAAGGCTAGGGGGTCAGGAACTCTCTACCCTGCCCCCTATTCACGTTCTCCACCTTTCTTTTTCACTGCCACACACAAAATGGCGTCCGACACTTCCTGATTTCGACCGATTCGAATGTTGACTGACATCTAACCACCAATCAGAATTTCGCTCGCGCACGGCACCGCGCGCGCACGGTGCACGCATATAGATATTTATGTACTTTTAACTGCAACCTTCGACTAAAGGTCCTATGGGAAAATGCATGGGGAAAACACGTTTTGGGACCCCCCTTTTTTCTCAGTCCCGCTTGACGAATCACCCCGAGACTTTCAGGGTAGGAGCTGAGCGGAGCGCCCCATCAGTTTTGAAAATTTCACGAAGATAAGTCAACCGGCGCCAAAGTTATTCAAAATAGAATTTTCAGATTTCCTATGGGAACTCGGTCCTAACTATAACTATCGACCGTCAGTAGATAATATATATATATATATATATATTCACTGAAAAAACCATAGGTTTCACACACGTTATAGTTAGGAATTAGCATTTAAAAAACCTTGCAAATTCACTTAAAAAACCATAGGTTTCACACATGTTATAGTTAGGTGGATATTTCACTCGTAAAAAAACCAATGAAATTCCCCCGTTATAGTTAGTTCAGATAACTATAACTCACGCGCCCGCAATCCACTGCTCATGACGTCACGTATTACATCACTCATGACATGGTCAGTTTCATCACTCATGACATCACTGATCAGGAACTCTCTACCCTGCCCCCTTTTCACGTTCGCCACCTTCCTTTTTCACTCTCGCACTGAAAACAAACAAAATGGCGGCCGACACTTCCTGATTTCGACCGATTCGAATGTTGACTAACATGTAACCACCAATCAGAATTATGCTCGCGCACGTTAGGGTGTTCGCACGGTGCTCGCACGGTGCGCGCACGGTGCGCGCATGGTGCGCGCTTATAGATATTTATATGCTTTTAAATGCTATTTTCTCAGGAACTACTGAACAGATTGACACCAGACCTACAAAAGGCACTTCCCTGACCTGAGGACTACCTCTCTGCCAAATTTCAAGTAATTCTGTTCAGCCGTTCGGGCTGTACCTTCGACTAAAGGTCCTATGGAAAAATGCATGGGGAAAACGTGTTTTGGGACCCCAATTTTTTCTCGGCCCCCGCTTGACGAATCACCCCGAGACTTTCAGGGTAGGAGCTGAACGGAGCGCCCCATTAGTTTTGAAAATTTCGCGAGGATTCGTCAACCGGCGCCAAAGTTATTCAAAATAAAATTTTCAGATTTCCTATGGAAACTCGGTCCTAACTATAACTATCTACTGGCGACCGCCAGTAGATAATATATATATATATATATATATATATATATATATATATTTATATATATATTATCTACTGGCAGTCGCCAGTAGATAGTTATAGTTAGGACCGAGTTTCCATAGGAAATCTGAAAATTTCATTTTGAATAACTTTGGCGCCGGTTGACGAATCCTCGCGAAATTTTCAAAACTTTATATATATATTATCTACTGGCGGTCGCCAGTAGATAGTTATAGTTAGGACCTAGTTTCCATAGGAAAAGCATTTTTTGTTTTCCCAATATGGGGAGCCAGCGGGACCGTGGGGGGATTGGGGCCCCCCCACGGTCCCCAAAGGAGAGGGCCAGCCCCGGGGGATGGGTTCCCCAGGGCTATTAGTGGCCCAGGAGGTGGGCCATGCGGCCCCCCTCCTCAAAATTAAATAAAAAACAAAGGCCGGCCCCGGGGGATGGGGTCCCTGGGGCCATAAATGCCAAAGGAGGGGGACAAGGCAGCCCCCATCCAAAAAGACAAAGATTTTAAAAATTCGCCTCGCCCCGGGGGAAGGGGTCCCCGTGGCAGATTATGGCCTTGGGAGGGGGGCCACACGGCCGACTTCCCAATTTTTTTAATTAAAAAATACATTTGGGGGCAGACCCTGGGGGATGGGGTCCCCAGGGCCAAGAATATTAGGAAAAGAAGGGGGGCAACACAGTTTTTTGGCACATACTGGAGGTACCTGCTGTAAGTTGGTGAATTAATTCTCTTTTAATACTGAGGGTCTATGAGGGCCAACTAGACCAACAGGTATCTCCAGTATGTGCCAGGGAGCTGCATTGCAGACAGGTGTTCAGAGGCCACGCCACTTTTTACACCTCTCTGCAATCCTGCTCTGTGGTGCTTACTGGAGGTACCTAGTGGGCTAGTTTGACCGTAGTGACCCTTAGGATTCAAGGGGATTTATCTTTCAACATAGAACGGCCACAAGGCGCGTTTACACAATGGTGAAGGGAGGGTGCGGGGCCTGAGGTGACGTGTGCAAACACACCCTGTGGCGCGTTTTAAGTTGGGGAAATAATTCCCCTTCAATCCAGAGGGACCCTGGCGGCCAACTAGCCCACCAGGTGCTTCCAGTAAGCACCACTGCCCTGCGTTGCAGAGAGGTGGTGCTGGCCGTACCCCTCTTTACACCTGTCTGCAATGGCGCTTACTGGAGGTGCCTAGTGGGCTAATTTGACCCTATGGACCCTCAGGATTCAAGGGGACTTAATCTCATAACTTAAAATGACCGCAGGGCATGTTTACACAGCGGGGAAGGGAGGGGACGGGCCTGAGGTGACATGTGCAAATGCCCTGTGGCGTGTTCTTAGTTGGGGAAATAATTCCCCTTCAGTTTTGAGGGCATCCGGGGGCCAACTAGCCCTCCAGGTGCTTCAAGTAAGCACTACTGCGCTGCGTTGCAGAGAGGTGGTCTAGGCCGTACCCGTTTTTACACCTCTCTGCAATGCAGCTATGTAGCGCTTACTGGAGGTACCTAGTTGGCTAGTTGGACCTTAGGGACCCACAGGATTCAAGGGGAATTAATCTGCCAACTTAAAACGGCCACAGGGCGCGTTTACACAGTGGGGAAGGGAGGGGACAGGGCCTGAGGTGACGTGTGCAAACATACCCTGTGGCGTGTTTTAAGTTGGGGAAATAATTCCCCTTCAATCCTGAAGGCCCTTGGGGGCCAACTAGCTCACCAGGAGCTTCCAGTAAGCGCCACTGCGCTGCGTTGCAGAGAGGTGGACTGGGCCATGCCTCTTTTTACATCTCTTTGCAATCCAGCTCTGTGGCGCTTACTGGAGGTACCTAGTGGGCTAGTTAGACCCTAGGGACCCTCAGGATTCAAGGGGACTTAATCTCCCAACTTAAAACGGCCACAGGGCATGTTTGCACAGTGGTGAAGGGAGGGGACGGGGCCTGAGGTGACGTGTGCAAACACGCCCAATGGCGTGTTTTAACTCGTTCCGTGCTCATGACGGAACCACGCCGTCATGAACCACGGTTGCCGTGTGCTCATGACAGAGTGGTTCTGTCATGCTGCGGCCGTTGGCGGCCGCGCCGCCCACGCGGCGCTAATTTCCCGCCTGTGCGGGCGATTAGCGCTGTGGGCGGAGTCATGACGGAACCACTCCGTCATGAGCACAGCCCAACCGTGGCTCATGACGGAGTGGCTCCGTCATGAGCACCGCACCACCGCGCTGCCCCCCGCACCCCCCAACGCTGCTGCGGAATTTCCGCCGCAGCGAAGGGGTTAGAAGGTAGTTTTAATCCCCCTGCCCTATTATATACTAGGAGGTCATGCTAATCACAGGGAGACTCCAACTCATAGTGTTTCCTAGTGTTGAAGGTGTTTTCACTGTATTCTAAGTGTCTTTTAACATAGCACTGGCTCTAGGACTGGTTAGGCAGACTCAGTTACCACCAGTATCCGTCTGAAAAAGTTGAGGTTACAGGATTATTTTGCAACAAAGCTTCTTTCTGCTCTTCGGTTTGTTCTTCCTGCATGTTTTCCTTCTTCCTGCACTTTTCTTCGTCTTTGAGGACTTCTGTTGCTTCTTTCTGCATTTCTTTTTTTTCTTTCTGTGCGTTTTTTCTTCTTTCTTCACATGTCCTATCCCTGTAGGCATAGTTAGAAATTAGCATTTAAACAACCTTTGAAATTAACGGAAAAAAACATAGGTTTCAGGCACGTTATACTTACAAATTAGCATTTAAAAAATCTTTGAAATTCTCTGAAAAAACCATAGGTTTCAGGGGTATTATAGTTAGCTGGACTTTTCCCTTGTACAAAACCATTGAAATTCCCCCGTTATAGTTAGTTCAGCTAACTATAAGTCGCGCGCCCGCAATGCAATGCTGATGACGTCACATATTACATCACTCATGACATGGTCAGTGACATAACTCATGACATCACTGATGACATCTCAAATGACATCACTGATGACATCATCCTTGTGATAGAGTGGCAGACCTCCTCTCCCCCTAATATAATCTTTGATACACACATTCAAAAATAGAAACTAAAATTTTCAAAACACTGGACATACCAATACCAGTTACAACAACCTATTCAGTAATTCAAAGATACATACACATCCACTCATTCACCAACAGTCCTATACAGTCACTCATACATGTACTCACTCATCATATGTAATGATACACCTATACATCCTGTTACACAACGCCACTCATCCATAGAGTTACTCACACACATTGTCACTCATGCTAATAAAGAATCTAACATCCATTTACTTGCATATACAGTTATACACCCACCACCACACTTACTTCTACAGAAACTTACACATACTTAGTCATTTAAACAATCACTTATAGAAACATACTTATTCATACAGTAACACTTTCTATCTCTCACTCTCACATATACTCACTTATATACACCAATAGTCACATATACTAGTTTAAAACATATGTAGTTACTCATAAAGACACTATTGAGACAGTCATTCACTCAGTAACACACCCATGTACACACTCATCCACCCATACAGTCCTGCACACATGCTGTCTTTAACACATACAAACAGTGAGTCACTCATTCATGCACCTATGCACTACGCAATACCCCCCACCGAACCATACAGACACTCAGACACTCATACTGATACTCAAAAAAACAACTAATAATCTATATAGACACTCATGTAGCTACTCACCAACCCATGTAGCCACTTATACACAAAGTGAGAGACTGATACAGATATTTACATATTTAAACATTACTCACTAAGCCATTTATTCACTAAGATACACTAAATCAGTCAGTTATACAATCAATTTTTCAAAAACAAATCATCCATTTAGACACGTTTATACCCATTTATTCTTTCATCGGCCTTGAGATATACATATATAAAACATATGTAATTTTCAGAAAAACACACATTCACTGGATGATGTCATCAGTGATGTCATCAGTGATGTCATTTGAGATGTCATGAGTGATGTCATGAGTGATGTCACTGACCATGTCATAAATGATGTAATATGTGACGTCATCAGCAGTGCATTGCGGGCGCGCGAGTTATAGTTAGCTGAACTAACTATAACGGGGGATTTTCAATGGTTTTGTACGAGTGAACAGTCCAGCTAACTATAACACCCCTGAAACCTATGGTTTTTTCAGTGAATATATATATATACATATATTACCTACTGGCGGTCGCCAGTAGGTAGTTATAGTTAGGACCACGTTTCCATAGGAAATCCGCAACATTCTATTTGGAATAACTTTTGCGCCGGCTGACGAATCCTCGCGAATTTTTCAAAATAGGTGGGGCGCTACGCTCCGCTTCTACCCTGAAAGTCTCGGGGGGCTGAGATAAAAGGGGGGTCCCAAAACACGTTTTTCCCATGCATTTTTCCATAGGACCTTTAGACACAGCTACAGCCCGAACGGCTGAACAGAATTACTTGAAATTTGGCAGAGAGGTAGTCCTCAGGTCAAGGAAGTGCCTTTTGTAGGTTTGGTGTAAATCTGTTCAGTAGATTCTGAGAAAATATCCTTTAAATCAATATATATATCTGAGCCAGCTTACGGTGCGCTTACGGTACGCTTACCGTACGCGTACGGTGGCGTGCGCGAGCGCGATTCTGATTGGCTCTTAGATCTTAGTAAACATTCGAATCGGTCGAAACCAGGAAGCGGCGGCCGCCATTTCGTGTGTTTCACTCAGAAAAAAAAAGAGTGATATCTTGAAAAGGGGGCAAGGAGGAGAGTTACAGACCCCCTAACATTTGTAAGGGGGTCAAAGAAGGACAGAAAAGTACAAAGACAACATTTATTGATTTTAAAAAAAATCGGGGGGTACGCGTACGGTAAGCTTACCGTAAGCGTACGGTAGAAAAAAAAAATAAAAAAAGAAATGAAATTCAGATTTAAGTGTTTAGATATTAGGGGGCTCTAAAAAGAGCCGTTGTGTTTATGAAGTGATTTTTTAGTGGTACCTACAAGTAAGTACCGATGCAGAGTCTAAGGTTCAAGAGGAAGACTCTGTTCCCTTCATCATTGAAGTGCACACCATCTCCTCTATAAATGTCTTGCATGTCGTAACGCAAGTTGTTGTGGTAAATGGAACCCATACCATAGTCACGGAGGAAAGCAGAAACAGATTTGTTGACGTGCTTTCTTGCTTTGTCAATCTGCGGACAGAAATTATTGGACCAGTTCCATTTTTGCCTTTGGCATATGTTAGAAAACACAAAGGCAGTTTTAGGGAAAAGTGAAAACAGTTGTGCAAAGGTGTCCTTCATAAGCATTTCCAGACCTACCCCAGTCAAAGTGCCTAGGTCATTGCCACCACAGTGCACTATTATGAGGTCAGGGTGTTGGATGTGCATGAAGGATTTCACCAATGGCATCAATTGGTGCCACTTTAACCCTCTCTGACCAATCCATTTAATGTCTACATTTGGCAAAGCAAGGTCTCTCACCATATCTGTTTTCTCTGCATACTTTTCACTCCAGAAGACATAGCTGTGCCTTACAATCCACACTGTGAACATCTTTAAAGGAGAACTGGATGCACTCAGGAGGTGTCTTTCAGTAGAATGGCAATATGAAAAGAAAGACAGTTTGGAAATGGAGGCATACATATTTTTTTCATAAAAAAAAAGAACTGATTGGCTGTTTCATACCATTCTAGAATAAAAACTAGGCTGTATGTGTAAATTAATAGAAGCATGTTTTGTATTGGTACAGAAAAATGTATTACCAAAGAACAGTACTATGGATTTGCTGTTAGGTTTGAAAAGTCAAGCACTCTTGCTCTGTGGAATTGAAACATTGTTTGGTGAACTTCTGACCTAACTCCACACAGCAGTGTTCCATGAGCTGTTGCTATGGTAGCAGGCAGAAGTCAAGTTGGGGGAAGGGTACTAGGCAGAAGTCAAGTTGGGGGAAGGGTACATTTGGAAAAGGGTTGGTTTTCAACCAATAGAAATGTGTGATTACATTTGAAAAAAAGGGGGAAGCACTGAGATTTGAAACTAACATGTATATGTGTGGAAAAAGAGAGGGAAAGTTTGCCATTATCTGGTTCTGCTGAGAGGAGAGAGGTGTAAAGAACAGAGATCCTGGCTCTGATAATCTGCTGTTTGAGTGCCACATTTCTTTCACAACTAACTAATTTTAAAGGTGAGTTTAGAGTTTGAGAGGGGATGTATATGGTAAATTAAGAAATGAATATTGGAAATGGGATTCCTTTTGTTGAAGTTGTGTTTATTATTTTCTGTTTTGGGAGAAATTTAAATGTGAAGAACATGTAAAATAATATGGACTATGTTTTCACCATAAATTAAGGTGTACTGGTAAATATAAAGAATACTTTAAGAGTTTGAGGTTTCAGTCAGTAATGCAAATACATTCAGCATCACTAAGGCTGGTTGCCCTTGCTGGAGTGTAGGCAGTCAACCAGGTTACACATGGTGCTGGTCTGAAAAAGCAGTTTGGACATGTGCTTTTTTAAGAATCTGAAAAGTGGATTCATAATGTGTCAGTCTGTAAAAGTGTTTATCACTTGCCAAAAAAAAGAGTAGTAAGTGTGCTTTCAAATTGGCAAAGAAATTTCGTTTTGTGACTAATGTGAAAACATGACTCTGTGTGCATATAGGAATTACAGGCAGAGATTTATTGCGTATTGCTCTGGTGATTTCACAGTTGCATTAGATGGAAAGGGGGAGCCATTTTTTGGTGCAGAAGCAGACTCTTAGCACACACCCAGCTGCTTACCCTGTGGAATCATGCACAGTATTCACAAGCGAGTGGGGTTTGAGGTTTCAGTCAGTAATGCAAATACATTCAGCATCACTAAGGCTGGTTGCCCTTGCTGGAGTGTAGGCAGTCAACCAGGTTACACATGCTGCTGGTCTGAAAAAGCAGTTTGGACATGTGCTTTTTTAAGAATCTGAAAAGTGGATTCATAATGTGTCAGTCTGTAAAAGTGTTTATCACTTGCCAAAAAAAAGAGTAGTAAGTGTGCTTTCAAATTGGCAAAGAAATTTCGTTTTGTGACTAATGTGAAAACATGACTCTGTGTGCATATAGGAATTACAGGCAGAGGTTTATTGTGTATTGCTCTGGTGATTTCACAGTTGCATTAGATGGAAAGGGGGAGCCACTTTTTGGTGCAGAAGCAGACTCTTAGCACACACCCAGCTGCTTACCCTGTGGAATCATGCACAGTATTCACAAGCGAGTGGGGTTTGAGGTTTCAGTCAGTAATGCAAATACATTCAGCATCACTAAGGCTGGTTGCCCTTGCTGGAGTGTAGGCAGTCAACCAGGTTACACATGGTGCTGGTCTGAAAAAGCAGTTTGGACATGTGCTTTTTTAAGAATCTGAAAAGTGGATTCATAATGTGTCAGTCTGTAAAAGTGTTTATCACTTGCCAAAAAAAAGAGTAGTAAGTGTGCTTTCAAATTGGCAAAGAAATTTCGTTTTGTGACTAATGTGAAAACATGACTCTGTGTGCATATAGGAATTACAGGCAGAGATTTATTGCGTATTGCTCTGGTGATTTCACAGTTGCATTAGATGGAAAGGGGGAGCCATTTTTTGGTGCAGAAGCAGACTCTTAGCACACACCCAGCTGCTTACCCTGTGGAATCATGCACAGTATTCACAAGCGAGTGGGGTTTGAGGTTTCAGTCAGTAATGCAAATACATTCAGCATCACTAAGGCTGGTTGCCCTTGCTGGAGTGTAGGCAGTCACCCAGGTTACACATGGTGCTGGTCTGAAAAAGCAGTTTGGACATGTGCTTTTTTAAGAATCTGAAAAGTGGATTCATAATGTGTCAGACTGTAAAAGTGTTTATCACTTGCCAAAAAAAAGAGTAGTAAGTGTGCTTTCAAATTGGTAAAGAAATTTCGTTTTGTGACTAATGTGAAAACATGACTCTGTGTGCAAATAGGAATTACAGGCAGAGATTTATTGCGTATTGCTCTGGTGATTTCACAGTTGCATTAGATGGAAAGGGGGAGCCATTTTTTGGTGCAGAAGCAGACTCTTAGCACACACCCAGCTGCTTACCCTGTGGAATCATTCACAGTATTCACAAGCGAGTGGGGTTTGAGGTTTCAGTCAGTAATGCAAATACATTCAGCATCACTAAGGCTGGTTGCCCTTGCTGGAGTGTAGGCAGTCAACCAGGTTACACATCGTGCTGGTCTGAAAAAGCAGTTTGGACATGTGCTTTTTTAAGAATCTGAAAAGTGGATTCATAATGTGTCAGTCTGTAAAAGTGTTTATCACTTGCCAAAAAAAAGAGTAGTAAGTGTGCTTTCAAAATGGCAAAGAAATTTCGTTTTGTGACTAATGTGAAAACATGACTCTGTGTGCATATAGGAATTACAGGCAGAGATTTATTGCGTATTGCTCTGGTGATTTCACAGTTGCATTAGATGGAAAGGGGGAGCCATTTTTTGGTGGAGAAGCAGACTCTTAGCACACACCTAGCTGCTTACCCTGTGGAATCATGCACAGTATTCACAAGCGAGTGGGGTTTGAGGTTTCAGTCAGTACTGCAAATACATTCAGCATCACTAAGGCTGGTTGCCCTTGCTGGAGTGTAGGCAGTCAACCAGGTTACACATGGTGCTGGTCTGAAAAAGCAGTTTGGACATGTGCTTTTTTAAGAATCTGAAAAGTGGATTCATAATGTGTCAGTCTGTAAAAGTGTTTATCACTTGCCAAAAAAAAGAGTAGTAAGTGTGCTTTCAAATTGGCAAAGAAATTTCGTTTTGTGACTAATGTGAAAACATGACTCTGTGTGCATATAGGAATTACAGGCAGAGATTTATTGCGTATTGCTCTGGTGATTTCACAGTTGCATTAGATGGAAAGGGGGAGGCATTTTTTGGTGCAGAAGCAGACTCTTAGCACACACCCAGCTGCTTACCCTGTGGAATCATGCACAGTATTCACAAGCGAGTGGGGTTTGAGGTTTCAGTCAGTAATGCAAATACATTCAGCATCACTAAGGCTGGTTGCCCTTGCTGGAGTGTAGGCAGTCAACCAGGTTACACATGCTGCTGGTCTGAAAAAGCAGTTTGGACATGTGCTTTTTTAAGAATCTGAAAAGTGGATTCATAATGTGTCAGTCTGTAAAAGTGTTTATCACTTGCCAAAAAAAAGAGTAGTAAGTGTGCTTTCAAATTGGCAAAGAAATTTCGTTTTGTGACTAATGTGAAAACATGACTGTGTGCATATAGGAATTACAGGCAGAGGTTTATTGTGTATTGCTCTGGTGATTTCACAGTTGCATTAGATGGAAAGGGGGAGCCACTTTTTGGTGCAGAAGCAGACTCTTAGCACACACCCAGCTGCTTACCCTGTGGAATCATGCACAGTATTCACAAGCGAGTGGGGTTTGAGGTTTCAGTCAGTAATGCAAATACATTCAGCATCACTAAGGCTGGTTGCCCTTGCTGGAGTGTAGGCAGTCAACCAGGTTACACATGGTGCTGGTCTGAAAAAGCAGTTTGGACATGTGCTTTTTTAAGAATCTGAAAAGAGGATTCATAATGTGTCAGTCTGTAAAAGTGTTTATCACTTGCCAAAAAAAAGAGTAGTAAGTGTGCTTTCAAATTGGCAAAGAAATTTCGTTTTGTGACTAATGTGAAAACATGACTCTGTGTGCATATAGGAATTACAGGCAGAGATTTATTGCGTATTGCTCTGGTGATTTCACAGTTGCATTAGATGGAAAGGGGGAGCCATTTTTTGGTGCAGAAGCAGACTCTTAGCACACACCCAGCTGCTTACCCTGTGGAATCATGCACAGTATTCACAAGCGAGTGGGGTTTGAGGTTTCAGTCAGTAATGCAAATACATTCAGCATCACTAAGGCTGGTTGCCCTTGCTGGAGTGTAGGCAGTCACCCAGGTTACACATGGTGCTGGTCTGAAAAAGCAGTTTGGACATGTGCTTTTTTAAGAATCTGAAAAGTGGATTCATAATGTGTCAGACTGTAAAAGTGTTTATCACTTGCCAAAAAAAAAGAGTAGTAAGTGTGCTTTCAAATTGGTAAAGAAATTTCGTTTTGTGACTAATGTGAAAACATGACTCTGTGTGCAAATAGGAATTACAGGCAGAGATTTATTGCGTATTGCTCTGGTGATTTCACAGTTGCATTAGATGGAAAGGGGGAGCCATTTTTTGGTGCAGAAGCAGACTCTTAGCACACACCCAGCTGCTTACCCTGTGGAATCATGCACAGTATTCACAAGCGAGTGGGGTTTGAGGTTTCAGTCAGTAATGCAAATACATTCAGCATCACTAAGGCTGGTTGCCCTTGCTGGAGTGTAGGCAGTCAACCAGGTTACACATGGTGCTGGTCTGAAAAAGCAGTTTGGACATGTGCTTTTTTAAGAATCTGAAAAGTGGATTCATAATGTGTCAGTCTGTAAAAGTGTTTATCACTTGCCAAAAAAAAGAGTAGTAAGTGTGCTTTCAAATTGGCAAAGAAATTTCGTTTTGTGACTAATGTGAAAACATGACTCTGTGTGCATATAGGAATTACAGGCAGAGATTTATTGCGTATTGCTCTGGTGATTTCACAGTTGCATTAGATGGAAAGGGGGAGCCATTTTTTGGTGCAGAAGCAGACTCTTAGCACACACCCAGCTGCTTACCCTGTGGAATCATGCACAGTATTCACAAGCGAGTGGGGTTTGAGGTTTCAGTCAGTAATGCAAATACATTCAGCATCACTAAGGCTGGTTGCCCTTGCTGGAGTGTAGGCAGTCAACCAGGTTACACATGCTGCTGGTCTGAAAAAGCAGTTTGGACATGTGCTTTTTTAAGAATCTGAAAAGTGGATTCATAATGTGTCAGTCTGTAAAAGTGTTTATCACTTGCCAAAAAAAAGAGTAGTAAGTGTGCTTTCAAATTGGCAAAGAAATTTCGTTTTGTGACTAATGTGAAAACATGACTCTGTGTGCATATAGGAATTACAGGCAGAGGTTTATTGTGTATTGCTCTGGTGATTTCACAGTTGCATTAGATGGAAAGGGGGAGCCACTTTTTGGTGCAGAAGCAGACTCTTAGCACACACCCAGCTGCTTACCCTGTGGAATCATGCACAGTATTCACAAGCGAGTGGGGTTTGAGGTTTCAGTCAGTAATGCAAATACATTCAGCATCACTAAGGCTGGTTGCCCTTGCTGGAGTGTAGGCAGTCAACCAGGTTACACATGGTGCTGGTCTGAAAAAGCAGTTTGGACATGTGCTTTTTTAAGAATCTGAAAAGTGGATTCATAATGTGTCAGTCTGTAAAAGTGTTTATAACTTGCCAAAAAAAAGAGTAGTAAGTGTGCTTTCAAATTGGCAAAGAAATTTCGTTTTGTGACTAATGTGAAAACATGACTCTGTGTGCATATAGGAATTACAGGCAGAGATTTATTGCGTATTGCTCTGGTGATTTCACAGTTGCATTAGATGGAAAGGGGGAGCCATTTTTTGGTGCAGAAGCAGACTCTTAGCACACACCCAGCTGCTTACCCTGTGGAATCATGCACAGTATTCACAAGCGAGTGGGGTTTGAGGTTTCAGTCAGTAATGCAAATACATTCAGCATCACTAAGGCTGGTTGCCCTTGCTGGAGTGTAGGCAGTCACCCAGGTTACACATGGTGCTGGTCTGAAAAAGCAGTTTGGACATGTGCTTTTTTAAGAATCTGAAAAGTGGATTCATAATGTGTCAGACTGTAAAAGTGTTTATCACTTGCCAAAAAAAAGAGTAGTAAGTGTGCTTTCAAATTGGTAAAGAAATTTCGTTTTGTGACTAATGTGAAAACATGACTCTGTGTGCAAATAGGAATTACAGGCAGAGATTTATTGCGTATTGCTCTGGTGATTTCACAGTTGCATTAGATGGAAAGGGGGAGCCATTTTTTGGTGCAGAAGCAGACTCTTAGCACACACCCAGCTGCTTACCCTGTGGAATCATGCACAGTATTCACAAGCGAGTGGGGTTTGAGGTTTCAGTCAGTAATGCAAATACATTCAGCATCACTAAGGCTGGTTGCCCTTGCTGGAGTGTAGGCAGTCAACCAGGTTACACATCGTGCTGGTCTGAAAAAGCAGTTTGGACATGTGCTTTTTTAAGAATCTGAAAAGTGGATTCATAATGTGTCAGTCTGTAAAAGTGTTTATCACTTGCCAAAAAAAGAGTAGTAAGTGTGCTTTCAAAATGGCAAAGAAATTTCGTTTTGTGACTAATGTGAAAACATGACTCTGTGTGCATATAGGAATTACAGGCAGAGATTTATTGCGTATTGCTCTGGTGATTTCACAGTTGCATTAGATGGAAAGGGGGAGCCATTTTTTGGTGGAGAAGCAGACTCTTAGCACACACCTAGCTGCTTACCCTGTGGAATCATGCACAGTATTCACAAGCGAGTGGGGTTTGAGGTTTCAGTCAGTACTGCAAATACATTCAGCATCACTAAGGCTGGTTGCCCTTGCTGGAGTGTAGGCAGTCAACCAGGTTACACATGGTGCTGGTCTGAAAAAGCAGTTTGGACATGTGCTTTTTTAAGAATCTGAAAAGTGGATTCATAATGTGTCAGTCTGTAAAAGTGTTTATCACTTGCCAAAAAAAAGAGTAGTAAGTGTGCTTTCAAATTGGCAAAGAAATTTCTTTTTGTGACTAATGTGAAAACATGACTCTGTGTGCATATAGGAATTACAGGCAGAGATTTATTGCGTATTGCTCTGGTGATTTCACAGTTGCATTAGATGGAAAGGGGGAGGCATTTTTTGGTGCAGAAGCAGACTCTTAGCACACACCCAGCTGCTTACCCTGTGGAATCATGCACAGTATTCACAAGCGAGTGGGGTTTGAGGTTTCAGTCAGTAATGCAAATACATTCAGCATCACTAAGGCTGGTTGCCCTTGCTGGAGTGTAGGCAGTCAACCAGGTTACACATGCTGCTGGTCTGAAAAAGCAGTTTGGACATGTGCTTTTTTAAGAATCTGAAAAGTGGATTCATAATGTGTCAGTCTGTAAAAGTGTTTATCACTTGCCAAAAAAAAGAGTAGTAAGTGTGCTTTCAAATTGGCAAAGAAATTTCGTTTTGTGACTAATGTGAAAACATGACTGTGTGCATATAGGAATTACAGGCAGAGGTTTATTGTGTATTGCTCTGGTGATTTCACAGTTGCATTAGATGGAAAGGGGGAGCCACTTTTTGGTGCAGAAGCAGACTCTTAGCACACACCCAGCTGCTTACCCTGTGGAATCATGCACAGTATTCACAAGCGAGTGGGGTTTGAGGTTTCAGTCAGTAATGCAAATACATTCAGCATCACTAAGGCTGGTTGCCCTTGCTGGAGTGTAGGCAGTCAACCAGGTTACACATGGTGCTGGTCTGAAAAAGCAGTTTGGACATGTGCTTTTTTAAGAATCTGAAAAGAGGATTCATAATGTGTCAGTCTGTAAAAGTGTTTATCACTTGCCAAAAAAAAGAGTAGTAAGTGTGCTTTCAAATTGGCAAAGAAATTTCGTTTTGTGACTAATGTGAAAACATGACTCTGTGTGCATATAGGAATTACAGGCAGAGATTTATTGCGTATTGCTCTGGTGATTTCACAGTTGCATTAGATGGAAAGGGGGAGCCATTTTTTGGTGCAGAAGCAGACTCTTAGCACACACCCAGCTGCTTACCCTGTGGAATCATGCACAGTATTCACAAGCGAGTGGGGTTTGAGGTTTCAGTCAGTAATGCAAATACATTCAGCATCACTAAGGCTGGTTGCCCTTGCTGGAGTGTAGGCAGTCACCCAGGTTACACATGGTGCTGGTCTGAAAAAGCAGTTTGGACATGTGCTTTTTTAAGAATCTGAAAAGTGGATTCATAATGTGTCAGACTGTAAAAGTGTTTATCACTTGCCAAAAAAAAAGAGTAGTAAGTGTGCTTTCAAATTGGTAAAGAAATTTCGTTTTGTGACTAATGTGAAAACATGACTCTGTGTGCAAATAGGAATTACAGGCAGAGATTTATTGCGTATTGCTCTGGTGATTTCACAGTTGCATTAGATGGAAAGGGGGAGCCATTTTTTGGTGCAGAAGCAGACTCTTAGCACACACCCAGCTGCTTACCCTGTGGAATCATGCACAGTATTCACAAGCGAGTGGGGTTTGAGGTTTCAGTCAGTAATGCAAATACATTCAGCATCACTAAGGCTGGTTGCCCTTGCTGGAGTGTAGGCAGTCAACCAGGTTACACATCGTGCTGGTCTGAAAAAGCAGTTTGGACATGTGCTTTTTTAAGAATCTGAAAAGTGGATTCATAATGTGTCAGTCTGTAAAAGTGTTTATCACTTGCCAAAAAAAAGAGTAGTAAGTGTGCTTTCAAAATGGCAAAGAAATTTCGTTTTGTGACTAATGTGAAAACATGACTCTGTGTGCATATAGGAATTACAGGCAGAGATTTATTGCGTATTGCTCTGGTGATTTCACAGTTGCATTAGATGGAAAGGGGGAGCCATTTTTTGGTGGAGAAGCAGACTCTTAGCACACACCTAGCTGCTTACCCTGTGGAATCATGCACAGTATTCACAAGCGAGTGGGGTTTGAGGTTTCAGTCAGTACTGCAAATACATTCAGCATCACTAAGGCTGGTTGCCCTTGCTGGAGTGTAGGCAGTCAACCAGGTTACACATGGTGCTGGTCTGAAAAAGCAGTTTGGACATGTGCTTTTTTAAGAATCTGAAAAGTGGATTCATAATGTGTCAGTCTGTAAAAGTGTTTATCACTTGCCAAAAAAAAGAGTAGTAAGTGTGCTTTCAAATTGGCAAAGAAATTTCGTTTTGTGACTAATGTGAAAACATGACTCTGTGTGCATATAGGAATTACAGGCAGAGATTTATTGCGTATTGCTCTGGTGATTTCACAGTTGCATTAGATGGAAAGGGGGAGCCATTTTTTGGTGGAGAAGCAGACTCTTAGCACACACCTAGCTGCTTACCCTGTGGAATCATGCACAGTATTCACAAGCGAGTGGGGTTTGAGGTTTCAGTCAGTACTGCAAATACATTCAGCATCACTAAGGCTGGTTGCCCTTGCTGGAGTGTAGGCAGTCAACCAGGTTACACATGGTGCTGGTCTGAAAAAGCAGTTTGGACATGTGCTTTTTTAAGAATCTGAAAAGTGGATTCATAATGTGTCAGTCTGTAAAAGTGTTTATCACTTGCCAAAAAAAAGAGTAGTAAGTGTGCTTTCAAATTGGCAAAGAAATTTCGTTTTGTGACTAATGTGAAAACATGACTCTGTGTGCATATAGGAATTACAGGCAGAGATTTATTGCGTATTGCTCTGGTGATTTCACAGTTGCATTAGATGGAAAGGGGGAGGCATTTTTTGGTGCAGAAGCAGACTCTTAGCACACACCCAGCTGCTTACCCTGTGGAATCATGCACAGTATTCACAAGCGAGTGGGGTTTGAGGTTTCAGTCAGTAATGCAAATACATTCAGCATCACTAAGGCTGGTTGCCCTTGCTGGAGTGTAGGCAGTCAACCAGGTTACACATGCTGCTGGTCTGAAAAAGCAGTTTGGACATGTGCTTTTTTAAGAATCTGAAAAGTGGATTCATAATGTGTCAGTCTGTAAAAGTGTTTATCACTTGCCAAAAAAAAGAGTAGTAAGTGTGCTTTCAAATTGGCAAAGAAATTTCGTTTTGTGACTAATGTGAAAACATGACTGTGTGCATATAGGAATTACAGGCAGAGGTTTATTGTGTATTGCTCTGGTGATTTCACAGTTGCATTAGATGGAAAGGGGGAGCCACTTTTTGGTGCAGAAGCAGACTCTTAGCACACACCCAGCTGCTTACCCTGTGGAATCATGCACAGTATTCACAAGCGAGTGGGGTTTGAGGTTTCAGTCAGTAATGCAAATACATTCAGCATCACTAAGGCTGGTTGCCCTTGCTGGAGTGTAGGCAGTCAACCAGGTTACACATGGTGCTGGTCTGAAAAAGCAGTTTGGACATGTGCTTTTTTAAGAATCTGAAAAGAGGATTCATAATGTGTCAGTCTGTAAAAGTGTTTATCACTTGCCAAAAAAAAGAGTAGTAAGTGTGCTTTCAAATTGGCAAAGAAATTTCGTTTTGTGACTAATGTGAAAACATGACTCTGTGTGCATATAGGAATTACAGGCAGAGATTTATTGCGTATTGCTCTGGTGATTTCACAGTTGCATTAGATGGAAAGGGGGAGCCATTTTTTGGTGCAGAAGCAGACTCTTAGCACACACCCAGCTGCTTACCCTGTGGAATCATGCACAGTATTCACAAGCGAGTGGGGTTTGAGGTTTCAGTCAGTAATGCAAATACATTCAGCATCACTAAGGCTGGTTGCCCTTGCTGGAGTGTAGGCAGTCACCCAGGTTACACATGGTGCTGGTCTGAAAAAGCAGTTTGGACATGTGCTTTTTTAAGAATCTGAAAAGTGGATTCATAATGTGTCAGACTGTAAAAGTGTTTATCACTTGCCAAAAAAAAGAGTAGTAAGTGTGCTTTCAAATTGGTAAAGAAATTTCGTTTTGTGACTAATGTGAAAACATGACTCTGTGTGCAAATAGGAATTACAGGCAGAGATTTATTGCGTATTGCTCTGGTGATTTCACAGTTGCATTAGATGGAAAGGGGGAGCCATTTTTTGGTGCAGAAGCAGACTCTTAGCACACACCCAGCTGCTTACCCTGTGGAATCATGCACAGTATTCACAAGCGAGTGGGGTTTGAGGTTTCAGTCAGTAATGCAAATACATTCAGCATCACTAAGGCTGGTTGCCCTTGCTGGAGTGTAGGCAGTCAACCAGGTTACACATCGTGCTGGTCTGAAAAAGCAGTTTGGACATGTGCTTTTTTAAGAATCTGAAAAGTGGATTCATAATGTGTCAGTCTGTAAAAGTGTTTATCACTTGCCAAAAAAAAGAGTAGTAAGTGTGCTTTCAAAATGGCAAAGAAATTTCGTTTTGTGACTAATGTGAAAACATGACTCTGTGTGCATATAGGAATTACAGGCAGAGATTTATTGCGTATTGCTCTGGTGATTTCACAGTTGCATTAGATGGAAAGGGGGAGCCATTTTTTGGTGGAGAAGCAGACTCTTAGCACACACCTAGCTGCTTACCCTGTGGAATCATGCACAGTATTCACAAGCGAGTGGGGTTTGAGGTTTCAGTCAGTACTGCAAATACATTCAGCATCACTAAGGCTGGTTGCCCTTGCTGGAGTGTAGGCAGTCAACCAGGTTACACATGGTGCTGGTCTGAAAAAGCAGTTTGGACATGTGCTTTTTTAAGAATCTGAAAAGTGGATTCATAATGTGTCAGTCTGTAAAAGTGTTTATCACTTGCCAAAAAAAAGAGTAGTAAGTGTGCTTTCAAATTGGCAAAGAAATTTCGTTTTGTGACTAATGTGAAAACATGACTCTGTGTGCATATAGGAATTACAGGCAGAGATTTATTGCGTATTGCTCTGGTGATTTCACAGTTGCATTAGATGGAAAGGGGGAGCCATTTTTTGGTGCAGAAGCAGACTCTTAGCACACACCCAGCTGCTTACCCTGTGGAATCATGCACAGTATTCACAAGCGAGTGGGGTTTGAGGTTTCAGTCAGTAATGCAAATACATTCAGCATCACTAAGGCTGGTTGCCCTTGCTGGAGTGTAGGCAGTCAACCAGGTTACACATGGTGCTGGTCTGAAAAAGCAGTTTGGACATGTGCTTTTTTAAGAATCTGAAAAGTGGATTCATAATGTGTCAGTCTGTAAAAGTGTTTATCACTTGCCAAAAAAAAGAGTAGTAAGTGTGCTTTCAAATTGGCAAAGAAATTTCGTTTTGTGACTAATGTGAAAACATGACTCTGTGTGCATATAGGAATTACAGGCAGAGGTTTATTGTGTATTGCTCTGGTGATTTCACAGTTGCATTAGATGGAAAGGGGGAGCCACTTTTTGGTGCAGAAGCAGACTCTTAGCACACACCCAGCTGCTTACCCTGTGGAATCATGCACAGTATTCACAAGCGAGTGGGGTTTGAGGTTTCAGTCAGTAATGCAAATACATTCAGCATCACTAAGGCTGGTTGCCCTTGCTGGAGTGTAGGCAGTCAACCAGGTTACACATGGTGCTGGTCTGAAAAAGCAGTTTGGACATGTGCTTTTTTAAGAATCTGAAAAGTGGATTCATAATGTGTCAGTCTGTAAAAGTGTTTATCACTTGCCAAAAAAAAGAGTAGTAAGTGTGCTTTCAAATTGGCAATGAAATTTCGTTTTGTGACTAATGTGAAAACATGACTCTGTGTGCATATAGGAATTACAGGCAGAGATTTATTGCGTATTGCTCTGGTGATTTCACAGTTGCATTAGATGGAAAGGGGGAGCCATTTTTTGGTGCAGAAGCAGACTCTTAGCACACACCCAGCTGCTTACCCTGTGGAATCATGCACAGTATTCACAAGCGAGTGGGGTTTGAGGTTTCAGTCAGTAATGCAAATACATTCAGCATCACTAAGGCTGGTTGCCCTTGCTGGAGTGTAGGCAGTCACCCAGGTTACACATGGTGCTGGTCTGAAAAAGCAGTTTGGACATGTGCTTTTTTAAGAATCTGAAAAGTGGATTCATAATGTGTCAGACTGTAAAAGTGTTTATCACTTGCCAAAAAAAAGAGTAGTAAGTGTGCTTTCAAATTGGTAAAGAAATTTCGTTTTGTGACTAATGTGAAAACATGACTCTGTGTGCAAATAGGAATTACAGGCAGAGATTTATTGCGTATTGCTCTGGTGATTTCACAGTTGCATTAGATGGAAAGGGGGAGCCATTTTTTGGTGCAGAAGCAGACTCTTAGCACACACCCAGCTGCTTACCCTGTGGAATCATGCACAGTATTCACAAGCGAGTGGGGTTTGAGGTTTCAGTCAGTAATGCAAATACATTCAGCATCACTAAGGCTGGTTGCCCTTGCTGGAGTGTAGGCAGTCAACCAGGTTACACATCGTGCTGGTCTGAAAAAGCAGTTTGGACATGTGCTTTTTTAAGAATCTGAAAAGTGGATTCATAATGTGTCAGTCTGTAAAAGTGTTTATCACTTGCCAAAAAAAAGAGTAGTAAGTGTGCTTTCAAAATGGCAAAGAAATTTCGTTTTGTGACTAATGTGAAAACATGACTCTGTGTGCATATAGGAATTACAGGCAGAGATGTATTGCGTATTGCTCTGGTGATTTCACAGTTGCATTAGATGGAAAGGGGGAGCCATTTTTTGGTGGAGAAGCAGACTCTTAGCACACACCTAGCTGCTTACCCTGTGGAATCATGCACAGTATTCACAAGCGAGTGGGGTTTGAGGTTTCAGTCAGTACTGCAAATACATTCAGCATCACTAAGGCTGGTTGCCCTTGCTGGAGTGTAGGCAGTCAACCAGGTTACACATGGTGCTGGTCTGAAAAAGCAGTTTGGACATGTGCTTTTTTAAGAATCTGAAAAGTGGATTCATAATGTGTCAGTCTGTAAAAGTGTTTATCACTTGCCAAAAAAAGAGTAGTAAGTGTGCTTTCAAATTGGCAAAGAAATTTCGTTTTGTGACTAATGTGAAAACATGACTCTGTGTGCAAATAGGAATTACAGGCAGAGATTTATTGCGTATTGCTCTGGTGATTTCACAGTTGCATTGGATGGAAAGGGGGAGCCATTTTTTGGTGCAGAAGCAGACTCTTAGCACACACCCAGCTGCTTACCCTGTGGAATCATGCACAGTATTCACAAGCGAGTGGGGTTTGAGGTTTCAGTCAGTAATGCAAATACATTCAGCATCACTAAGGCTGGTTGCCCTTGCTGGAGTGTAGGCAGTCAACCAGGTTACACATGGTGCTGGTCTGAAAAAGCAGTTTGGACATGTGCTTTTTTAACAATCTGAAAAGTGGATTCATAATGTGTCAGTCTGTAAAAGTGTTTATCACTTGCCAAAAAAAAGAGTAGTAAGTGTGCTTTCAAATTGGCAAAGAAATTTCGTTTTGTGACTAATGTGAAAACATGACTCTGTGTGCATATAGGAATTACAGGCAGAGATTTATTGCGTATTGCTCTGGTGATTTCACAGTTGCATTAGATGGAAAGGGGGAGCCATTTTTTGGTGCAGAAGCAGACTCTTAGCACACACCCAGCTGCTTACCCTGTGGAATCATGCACAGTATTCACAAGCGAGTGGGGTTTGAGGTTTCAGTCAGTAATGCAAATACATTCAGCATCACTAAGGCTGGTTGCCCTTGCTGGAGTGTAGGCAGTCAACCAGGTTACACATGGTGCTGGTCTGAAAAAGCAGTTTGGACATGTGCTTTTTTAAGAATCTGAAAAGTGGATTCATAATGTGTCAGTCTGTAAAAGTGTTTATCACTTGCCAAAAAAAAGAGTAGTAAGTGTGCTTTCAAATTGGCAAAGAAATTTCGTTTTGTGACTAATGTGAAAACATGACTCTGTGTGCATATAGGAATTACAGGCAGAGATTTATTGCGTATTGCTCTGGTGATTTCACAGTTGCATTAGATGGAAAGGGGGAGCTATTTTTTGGTGCAGAAGCAGACTCTTAGCACACACCCAGCTGCTTACCCTGTGGAATCATGCACAGTATTCACAAGCGAGTGGGGTTTGAGGTTTCAGTCAGTAATGCAAATACATTCAGCATCACTAAGGCTGGTTGCCCTTGCTGGAGTGTAGGCAGTCAACCAGGTTACACATGGTGCTGGTCTGAAAAAGCAGTTTTCTGCCTAATTTCAAAGCATGACTTTGTGTGCACACAGGAATTATTTTTAGAAATTTAATTTGTGAAGGTGTTATTGTGATTTTCATTTATAGGAAAGGGGTTTATAGTATTTTAAGATTTCTAAAGAACATAAAAAATGTAGTAATATATTTAAATAAAATAAAGGATTTTTTTTTTAGTTTTTTTCAGGTATTGCTGAAGAGCAGTAAACAAAATTTAAGATGCCTTCAAAATCCAGAGTAAAGAAAGACCACAAAAAAAACCTATATTTGAAGACAACTGGAGGACCTAAGTTAGTTGGAGATGCTCATGTTGGGAAAAAGAAAAAATCTTCTGGTAAGCAAACAAAAGATTTTTTAAAGAACATATTCAAAAAAAGGAAAAATGTACAAAATGTCTGTACTGGAAAAAATGTTTTCAATAGAAAAGGAGAGGAAAAAATTGAGCATTTAGTTAATGCAAATATACCTTCTGCAACTAAAAAGATAAACTTAAACAGAAAAACAGCGTTTAAAGAGATACGTAGAAAAATGTTTCAGAGAAGAGTTATGTCCAATTTGATAAAGGATGTGAAGAAATATAAGCAAAAGGCTAAGTTTTATAAGAGAAAAAAAGAAATTGAAGCCATTGCAGCAAAGGCATTAGAATTAAAAAGGAAACTATTCATTTTAATTTTGAATAGGATGCGTACATTAGATAAAATGGTTAATGTACTGAAATCACAAAGCAAAAGGAAAAGAGTAGTGAACAGAACAAACTTTTGTAAAGTGTTTTTAGGAAAATGGATGCATAGTTCAAGTAGTGAACCTTTTTTTAATGAAGAGAGCTATTTTCAAAGTAATAGTTTGCTGCATGCAGTTGACACCGGAGGTCGTGCTTACGAAGTGAAAAATGGTTGCATAATGGAGAAGGAGATAATGGTTCCAAGAGATGAGGTACAAGTGATGGCAGATGAGGCTATGGGGAGACGTCCTAAAGCCCCAGTGTACACTTGGAATTGTAGTAGTATTTTCACTGTGCGTCAGGAATCTATTGATAAATTTCGTGAGTTTCTAAGAGAATATAGTAAAAAAAGTGTAAAACAGAAGATTAAGGTGCTTCAAAGTCTGGATCCATGCAGAGTGAGAGAGAATACTGGTTTGCAGGGTCATTCTCTGGCTTGTCTATCTAGAAAAGTGTGTAATAGTGTATTCCATCATTTTAGGATGCTGGCTGTTCATCATACTGAAATGAGAAAGTTTGTGAGACGGTTGTATTTTGCTAAAAGTCC
Organism: Triturus cristatus; assembly: GCF_964204655.1. Taxonomy (NCBI): domain Eukaryota; kingdom Metazoa; phylum Chordata; class Amphibia; order Caudata; family Salamandridae; genus Triturus; species Triturus cristatus. The sequence goes on along the minus strand of NC_140587.1, from coordinate 87,521,689 downwards.
AGCAATAAAGTTAGATGAATTGAATAGGGCTCTGTTCCGTGGATCGGTATCAGATGTAGAGAAGGTTGTTGATGAAATTCAGTTTTGTTACTTTGGTCCTGAACAAAACAGTGCAGAAAAGGACACAGTAAATGAGGAAGAAGTGGAAGAGAATGTAGAACCTTCTGTAAGTAAGACATTTAATGATCACATAACAAAATTTGCAATAATCTCTAATGAAAGACCAAATATTACTTGTATTTGTTGCCGCAGAACTCATTATAGAAAACAAACCAGGTATGTTGATCTCTATAGAAAAAGTGAAAATGAAGATAATTATAAGTGGAAGGATTTTGCCACATATATATTTCTTGAAAATTGTTTTGAATTGGGTGAAGTTCAGCGTATTTGTAAATACTGTTATAATAAGTTAGAAGAAAATAGAATGCCGACCAGAGCTGTACATAATAATTTAGAATTGGATGCAATTCCTGCTGAACTTTCTGAATTAAATACATATGAGTCTATACTCATTCAATGTGTTCATCCGTTCCAGACCATAGTACGTATGGAGCCCAAAACTGGTAAATTACCTCCTTCAGATTTACTGAGAGGTTTAAAAGGTAGAGTGGTGTATTTGCCCTTGGATTTGAAAAAAAATATGGAATCTATTGATGCGGATACTTTGGAAACTGAACCATTAATTATTCTGGTTAATGGTGTACCTACAAAGAATAAGAAGATTTGGCAGGAGCTGGTAGATGTACGGAAAGTACAAAGAGCAAATTTGTATTTGAAAAGGAATAACAAATGGTATGAATCAATTTATATAGAAGAAGAAGAAGAAGAAGATTTACAAGAAGACACAGAAACACCAACTGGACAAATTGAAAAAGTGGACAAGTCAAAGGAAGAAGAAATTTATGAACATTTTAGCATACATCCTCTTCATTCAAAAGAAGTTATGGGAGACAATATTGATCTGTTTCAGATGAAGAAAGCAAAAGGAACTCCCGTGAGTGTATGGGAGGAGAGCTTGGAAGCTCGATGTTTTCCCCAGCTGTTTCCTACAGGAAAAAGAGGACGATACGATGAACGTCCGGAACAGATTCCAGCTTCTGAGTATCGGACTACAAGACTATATGCCGAAGATCCCAGATTTCGACAAAGTATTCCTTATTTGTTCCATCTTTTATTTGAAAGCGACTTGTCTGCACTGTCTTATGCAGTAAATCACATTTTAAAAAGTGGAGTACATTTACAAAATGTGTCTGCTAAGGATTTTATGGAGAAAGTGCAGCACCGAGATGATCATTTGGAAACACAACTGATCAATCTGATGGCTTGTCAGCGTGGGACAAATGAATATTGGTACCGACGTCATGGTGAATTAAAATGCATGTTATGGAATTTAGGAACACCAACATGGTTCGTTACTCTAAGCTGTGCTGAGTACGCTTGGGATGATTTACTGGATTTTCTACGAGAGGCAAATTCAAACATTAAAAACATCGAATACAAGACAGCAGGAGAACTGTGCTCATTGGATCCGGTTAATGTTTGCAGATATTTCAATCATAGATTTGAGGCTATGATGTCGTTCATCTGCAATAAAAAAAATCCACCTCTAGGAGAAGTAGTGGATTTCTTTTGGAGAAAAGAGTACCAGGCAAGAGGTGCTCCTCATATTCATATGCTGTTGTGGATCAAGGATGCCCCAAAGTTTGGAACAGATGCTGATGAAGCAGTGTTATCTTACATTGAAGAATATGCAACATGTGCTATACCAAAAAGCACAGAAGATAAAAAGTTAAAGGAGCAAGTTTTACGTTTCCAAAGTCATCGGTGTGGAAAATACTGTCGACGGAAATACAAGAGCAAAGATAAATACTACACTAAATGTCGATTTGGATTTCCTAGACCTGTTCTTTCAAATGGAAGAGTAAACAGTTTTATGTCATCTGTGAGACATACTATCACAAGAAAATCACCTAAGAATACCTACAACCTTAAAAGAAAAGAAGAATCAAAAAATATAAATGACTACAACACAGTCATTTTATCCATGTGGAATGCTAACATGGATATACAGTATGTAGCTGACAATTCCATTGCTGTTGCTCGGTATGTGACATCTTACATCACTAAATCTGAAAAAACAGAATTGAAGGAAATGTGGGAAGAGATTTCTCACGAGAAGACTGTCAGTAAGAAGCTGTACAGTTTCAGTTTGAAGATGTTATCGCATCGAGAAATTGGATCCTACGAATGTTCAGATAGGTTATCTTCTGCAAGTCTCTACTCGAAATCAAGAAGAATAATTTGGGCAAGTTTAGGCCTTGCAGCAATGAGAAATCGGGTACTGAAATCTGTTGGAAAAATTGAATATTTGGCCGAGAATGACCCAGAAAGTACAGATATTTTGAAATCAAACATGTTGGACACATATTACCCAAAGAGAAGTCATCATCTGGAGAACATGTGTCTGTATGAAGTGCTGCAGAACTACATTTATTCACGGAAAGCCGCAGAAGACATCAACAATGGAAAATATAAAGTCATTGGTGAGGAAGGAGATCAGAAACAAAATTGATCACGGATTTCTACATGAAAAAAAAGAGTGCTCATGCACATCATTTCATCCAATCAGGATGTATGTAAGCGGACAAGCTGGAACTGGAAAAAGTTTCCTTATAAAAGTCATCAGAAGCTACCTACAGCAAAAAACGGATTCTACTTTGTCTTGTGTGGTTACTGCTCCAACTGGGTTAGCAGCATATAACATAAAAGGAATCACTTTACATCGTTTGCTAATGTTACCAGTGGAGCATGAGAACAAAATACAATACAACAAGCTAACTGGAGAAGCATGCTTGGAAGTTTCAAGAGTATTGAAGAAGATGCAAGTTCTCATTATTGATGAGGTGAGCATGGTATCAAACTTAATGCTTGCCTTTGTGCATTTAAGAATGCAGCAAATTCTGAAGACAGACTATGACGTGTTATTTGGAGGAAAACACGTCATAGTTTTTGGAGATCTTTTGCAAGTTACTCCAGTTAAAGGACAACCAGTGTTTAATACTGTGACACATGAAGACACAAAGAAGTCATTGGGAAGCATCGGTAATGCAAATATTTGGTCCTTCTTTGAGTACAAGGAACTAACTACTAATATGAGGCAAGCAAACGATGAAGAATATGGAAGTATTCTGAAAGATATCAGAATTGGACTACTCACTGAAGCTGGCAAAAAAGCATTACAGAGTCGGCTGCTACATAATTTATTTCCAAAGGAAGAAATAGTTGCAGAGAAGATATACAAGAACATTGCAGAAAAGAAAAGTGTCATCTGCTTAATGCCAACTCTACGTGAATGCTCAATATTCAATGAGGAGCTTTTGAAATTGGAAAAGGAAGATATCAGGAAATTGGAAGCAGTGGACAAAATTGAGGATGGAAGAATTACTGTCACATTAACAGGCACACTGAAAAATAAATTGGATTCACTAGAGAAGAACATTTCCAAAACAGCTGGATTAGAAAAAAATCTATATGTTTGCATGAACTGTAGAGTATTTTTAAGGAGAAATTTGGATGTTGAAAAAGGTTTAGTTAATGGAGCTATGGGAAGAGTTGTGGGTTTTATTAATTATCAGAAAAAAGATGGAATTGAATGTTTAAAAATAAAATTTGATCAGATAGAAGAAGTTAAAGACATTTGTCGTTGTTCAGTTCGTTTCATGCTTGTGAAAGATTTATATGTACGTAGGAAGCAGTTTCCGTTTTCTCTAGCATATGCTGTAACTATTCACAAGTCTCAAGGATTGACTGTAGAATGTGCATTTGTGAACATTGGTTCAATTGTGTTCAAAGAAGGTATGGCATATGTTGCTTTGTCACGAGTGAAAACATTATCAGGTTTATTCATGATAGACTTTGATGACTCAAAAGTTAGTGCTGATGCAAATTGTGTAAAGGAGTATAATAGATTAAGAAGAAGCTATGCTCCTCATTTAGGTCAGTATCCTGTGTTGGAGAAATGTGTAGTTTCTCGTAAAAGGAGAAATGAGAATATCTGTAATGAAGATGTAGAGAGGAGGAAAAAAAAGAGGAGTGATGTAATTGCAAGCAAAAAGAAAAAGGAAAATGAAGAACAGGTTGTAGGATGTCATTTTGAAAATAGCTCTGGTGTCAACTGCTACGCTAATGTAGTGCTGAATGTTGCATTTTATCTGGAAAGTGTGCAAGAGCAGATAATAGTAAATCAGGGAAAAAGATTCTGTTCTGAGTTGAGTCTCCTTTTTCAAAAGCTGAGTAATGATAAAACTCAAATAGAAAGTGCCACTGAAATTAGAAAACTTTTAGATGTATGTTCAGGACGAACACAGTTTTCTCAAAATGTACAGCAAGACGCACAGGAATTCTTGATGTTTTTTCTTCAGGTACTGGAAGAAGAAGGGGTTCCCATTAAAAATGTATTTGGTCTCTCTTATAAATGGGAACATAGTTGTGAAAACTGTTATAATATATGTGGCTCTAATGTTGATTCTGAAAGGTTTATTTATTTAACATTGCCAGAAATTAAAACAGTCACTTTTGCTAAATTAGTTAAAGATGCTAATCATAGCATGGAATGCAGTGAGTGTCAATCTGACATGTTTTCAACGTTAATTTTAAAGGAATACGGACAGTATGTAATTTTAATGATGCAACGCTGTAAAGCTGATGGTTCAAAATTAGATACTTTAATAAAGAAGTTTACAGGACAGCAATTATCAATTTCAGGAAAAACTTTTGTAACAGTTGCAATAATTTTCCATGATGGACCTACTGTAACTTCTGGACATTACACAGTTTATCTTAAATGTGAAAAAGGCTGGACACTGTGTAATGATTCCCAATTGATTTTTAAGCAACGTTTGCCTTTTGATTTAGCAAATTCCTATCTAATCTTCCTGAAACCTAAATTTTAGAGAGATTTGGCAACATCTGGACAAAACAATTTTACAATTTTATTGGATTACCAGTGGAATTTTCAAAAAAAATGATTTTACAAATTACCATTTGGCCTAATGGAAAGGTAACCAATTGTAATGTGGACTTTTTTAATTTTTAATGAAACTTTGGAAAAACAAAAATTTAGACAAAATCGGTAACATCTGCACAATTTAAATTTTGGAATGTTATTGGATTGCCATTGGAAATTTATTCAAAAAAGATTTTTAAAATTACTATTTGGCCATGCGGAAAGGTAAACAATTCTATTGTGGACTTATTTAATTATTAATAAATCTTTCGGAAACCAAAATGTTACAGAGAATCGGTGAGATCTGTACAATTTAAACTTTAGTTTTTTATTGGATTAACATTGGAAATTTAATCAAAAAAGAATTTTAAAATTACTATTTGGCCTAAAGGAAATGGAACCAGATTTATTGTGGAGTTATTTGAGATATATTTTTGGGATTATACTTCTGAAACAAAAATATCAGACGGTATTTTAAAGAAATAAGTATTGATATTAGTTGATATTTTTTTAGAATATTATGCATTTCTATAATGTTATGTTTAAGTTAAAAGAGATTCTGGGCTTTTTTTATACAATCTTTGAGATTATTATTTTTTTTTTGCCCGCTGTTAAATGATGAATGCAATTGCTTTCTCAATTTATAGTGAAATGCAATATATTTTGAAAACAGCAAAAAAAAGGCAAATTTTTTTTTTGAAAAATATGTGTACTGTATTATAAAATGTTTTATTAAATATTAATACTTTTTTCTTTTTTTTCAGATTGAGATAGATAATTTTCGAAAACTAGAACCATTTTTAAAGCAATTAAAAAAAAATGTAAATGAATAAATATTTTTTTGAGTGGGTATGGTAAGTCAAAAATATCATGGTCCCTTTTTTCCACTTCTCCACAATCACATTTTCAGTTTTTCATTGTAGTCTCTCAAGGACCTTGTAATGTGATAATTGATTTTTAGTGTTTTTTTTTTTAAAAAAAAATAATTACGCGTACCGTACGCGTACGGTAAAAAAAAACAAAAAAAAGTTTTAAAAACATATATAAAAAATAGATGAAAGGTAAGGTTGGCTCTTAAAAGAGCCGTTGTGTTCATGCAGGGACAGAGGAAAGAAAGAATGGGAATATTAGACGGTACGACAAGTGTGCTGATCTATTTTATTGTTCACTAGGGAAATACTGGTCTCCCTATAACAAATTAGATCATGACAAGTGGCGCACCGTATTTCAACCCTCAGAAACCGAGGGTTAATTTCCTGAGGAGAAGAAAAAGGAGATGCTCCCCCCACAGATGAAGGGCTCACCTGACCTGCAGAAGAAGGACTCGGCACTGCAGATGATGGTCCAGGCTGAGCTGCTGTGTATGTGCTTGGTTGATTTACTGAAGGGTTACCTTCAGTAAGTCGAGCATGTGTCCTTCTGTGTACATCCTTAAGGTGTCTCAACATGGTGTGATTCCCGAAGGAATACTTCCTGTCGGGATTCCCTCTTGAAAGTACACGGCCACACAGCTTACAAGTCACTAAGGGTGCATTTACCTTTTGCTGGCCCTCTGGAAAAGAAAAATACTCCCATATGAAAAAGGTCTTTGGTTTCCTCGCTCTCTGCCTCAAGGTAGTGCTGCTAGCCTCACTCTCAGAAGGGCTCTGCTGTTCTGCCATCGTATCACAAAGACAACCCAGCTCCTTCTCCTAAGGGATCACAAGCAGAAATGAGGGGAATGGGTGTGGTGTAGGAGAGTTCTAGAACTGAAAGTAGTTTCAACCAATCAAAAGTTGTGTTTCATGATCACATGACCAACCGTACGCTTACGGTGCGCTTACGGTGCGCTTACGGCAAAAGTACGCATGCGCGTAAAAAAGACACGCGCTCGCGCGCATGCGCATAACAGTCACTCCCCAACACTTCCGCGTAACGTGCGCGTGTAGCGTACACGCGTACGCGCCCCACGCGCAGTACGCGCGGCTACGCAAATTGCGTAACTATACGCAAACAGCGTAGATAAATTACGGACATTGCGTAAACCGTACGCTTACCGTAAGCTTACCGTACGCGCACTAAAAAAAAAAAAAAAAAAGTTATACTAATATATCTTACCTGTTTGGTAAAAAAAAAAAAATCTTGAAATATTGCAGATTTTAAAGAAAAAAAACATAGTGTTTTAAGAGAATAAAAAGTTTTAAAAAAAAACTTTTTTTTTTTTAAAAAAAAACACATTTAATATAAGAATTTATAAAAAAAAAAAAAAAAATCAATAAAAAAAAATATGGGAATCACATATGTTATAGCTAAGAATTAGCATTTAAAAAACCATACAAATTCACTGAAAAAACCATGGGTTTCACACACGTTATAGTTAGAAATTAGCATTTAAAAAACCTTGCAAATTCAGTGAAAAAACCAAAGGTTTCACACATGTTATAGTTAGCTGGACATTTCACTCGTAAAAAACCAATGAAATTCCCCCGTTATAGTTAGTTCAGCTAACTATAACTCGCGCGCCCGCAATGCACTGCTGATGACGTCACATATTACATCACTCATGACATGGTCACTGACATCACTCATGACATCACTGATGACATCTCAAATGACATCACTGATGACATCACTGATGACATCATCCTTGTGATAGAGTGGCAGACCTCCTCTTCCCCTAATATAACCTTTGATACACACATTCAAAAATAGAGACTGAAATTTTCAAAACAATGGACATACCAATACCAGTTACAAGAACCTCTTAAGTAATTCTAAGAACCACATACACATCCACTCATTCACCAACAGTCCTATACAGTCACTCATACATGCACTCACTCATCATATGTACTCATACACCTATACATCCTGTTACACAATGCCACTCATCCATAGAGTTACTCACACATACACACTCATGCTAATAAAGAAACAAACATACATTTATTAGCTTATACAGTTATACACACACCACCACACTTACTTCTACGGAAACTTACACATACTTATAAACAATCACTTATAGAAACACATACTTATTCATACAGGAACTCTTTCAATCTCTCACTCTCACATATACTCACTTATAAACACCAATAGTCACATATACTAGTTTAAAACATATGTAGTTACTCATAAAGACACTATTGAGACAGTCATTCACTCACTAACACAACCATTCACACACTCATCCACCCATACAGTCCTGCACACATGCTGTCTTCAACACATACAAAGAGTGAATCACTCATTCATGCACCTATGCACTACATAATACCCCCCACCGAACCATACAGACACTCAGACTGATACTCAAAAAAACAACTAATAACCTATATAGACACCCATGAAGCTACTCACCAACCCATGCAGCCACTTATACACAAAGTGAGAGACTGATACAGATATTTTCATATTTAAACATTACTCAGTAAGCCATGTATTCACTATGATACACTTAATCAGTCAGTAACACAATAAATTTTTCAAAAACAAAGCATCCATTTAGACACTTATATACCCATTTATTCTTCCATTGACCTTGAGATATACATATATAAAACATATTTAATTTTCAGAAAAACACACATTCACTGGATGATGTCATCAGTGATGTCATCAGTGATGTCATTTGAGATGTCATCAGTGATGTCATGAGTGATGTCAGTGACCATGTCATGAGTGATGTAATATGTGACGTCATCAGCAGTGCATTGCGGGCGCGCGAGTTATAGTTAGCTGAACTAACTATAACGGGGGAATTTCATTGGTTTTTTACGAGTGAAATGTCCAGCTAACTATAACATGTGTGAAACCTTTGGTTTTTTCACTGAATTTGCAAGGTTTTTTAAATGCTAATTCCTAACTATAACATGTGTGAAACCTATGGTTTTTTCAGTGAATTTGCAAGGTTTTTTAAATGCTAATTTCTAACTATAAAGTGTGTGAAACCCATGTTTTTTTCAGTGAATATATATATATATATTATCTACTGGCGGTCGCCAGTAGATAGTTATAGTTAGGACCGAGTTCCCATAGGAAATCAGAAAATTCAGTTTTGAATAACTTTGGCTCCGGTTGACTTATCTTCGTGAAATTTTCAAAACTAATGGGGCGCTCCGCTCAGCTCCTACCCTGAAAGTCTCGGGTGATTCGTCAAGCGGGGACTGAGAAAAAAGTGGGGTCCCAAAATGCGTTTTCCCCATTCATTTTCCCAATAGACCTTTAGTCGAAGGTACAGCCCGAACGGCTGAACAGAATTACTTGAAATTTGGCAAAGAGGTAGTCCTCAGGTCAGGCATGTGTCTTTTGCTTAAATGGTGTAAATCCGCTCAGTAGTTCCTGAGAAAATCAAAAGTAAAATCACATATAAATCTGGGCGAAGCCTAACCACACATCTCATCGTGAGATCTGATTGGCTGTCAGCACTTCATCCAAGAAGTGTTGGCAGCCATCTTGGGACCAATATACATGATAGCACCTCATTAAAAAGCATTGCAGTTAATAGAAGGTTTTAAGACTTTAGTTACATTATAAATCATTTGTTGATGGTACCTTACTCATTTTAGGAATTGTGGTGTGTTCAAAGGTGATTTTACTATGTGAAAAAGCCTTCTGCTGTGATATCATGAATCATGTTTGAGAGAAAACTATTTTCTCATGCTTTTCCCACAGAGGTTTGGAATGTGATCTATAAGCTAACTGAGAGCATATTTTCTGTAAATTCACATTATCTTTCTCAGTCATGTGAGAATGAAGTCTGACATTCTCAGTAAAACATGTACATCCAACAAGGGCAGAGACTGTCAGTTGATTACTTTGTGTTCTACTGCAGCTTCCCAGAGTGTTCTAAAGAACAACTAGAGCGCTAACAGTCCTACTTATGGCAAACGTATGGCACACCTGAAGCCATCTTGGTTGGAATAAAGTGGTAATTCTTAAAACATTTAATTTAAAAAGGAACAAAATGAGGGGGTTCATTTTGCCATAGAAAGTATGATTAGTGCTGCAGAAAGAAAAATTAGGGCACATTTTGAGTGACTTCTCAAATCCTCTTCTATTTCATTAAAAAATTCTGACATGCAGACTGAAACTTGCACTTTCAAGACCAGCAGCAGACTTCCCTGGTGAGCAGTAGCTTTACTACAGTGATCTAATAAGCAACTAGAGTGCTAACATTCTGAATTTATGGCAAATTTGTGACACATCTGAATGCCTTCTTGATGGAATCAAAGTAAAAAACTGAAAGTATTCCCTACTGAGGAGACTGTAGTAAATGAGGAAATTAGGAAACATCAGAACAAATAAGTCTCCCAAAATGGCCACCAGAGACAAAAGAGCCCAAATGCAGCCCAAATATCACCCAGATGTAGCCCAAGTATAGCCCAATGACAGAATGTCCCAGAGTGTTCTAACGAACAACTAGAGCGCTAACAGTCTTACTTATGACAAAAGTATGGCACACCTGAAGCCATCTTGATTGGAATAAAGTGGTAACACTTAAAACATTTAATTTACAAAGGAACAAAATGAGGGGGTTCATTTTGCCATAGAAATTATGATTAGTTCTGCAGAAAGAAAAATGAGGGCACGTTTTGACTTCTCAAATCCTCTTATATTTCATAAACAAATTCTGACATGCAGACTGAAACATGCACTTTGAATACCAGAAGCAGACTTCACCTGGTGAGCAGTAGTTTTACTACAGTGATCTAATGAGCAACTAGAGTGCTAACATTCAGAATGTATGGCAAATGTGTGACACATCTGAATGCCTTCGTGATGGAACCAAAATAAAAAACTGAAATTATTCCCACTCAGGAGACTGCAGTAAATGAGGAAATTAGGAAACTTCATAACAAATAAATCTCCCAAGATGGCCACCAGAGACAAAAGAGCCCAAATGTAGCCCAAATATCACCCAGATGTAGCCCAAGTATAGCCTAATGACAGAATGTCCCAGAGTGTTCTTAAGAACAACTAGAGCGCTTACTGTCTTACTTATGACAAAAGTATGGCACACCTGAAGCCCTCTTGATTGGAATAAACTGGTAACACTTAAAACATTTAATTTAAAAAGGAACACAGTGAGGGGGTTCATTTTGCCATAGAAATTATGATTAGTGCTGAAGAAAGAAAAATTAGGGCACATTTTGAGTGACTTCTCAAATCCTCTTCTATTTCATTAAAAAATTCTGATATGCAGACTGAAACATGCACTTTTAATACCAGCAGCAGACTTCCGTGGTGAGCAGTAGCTGTACTACCGTGATCTAATGACCAACTAGAGTGCTAACATTCAGAATTTATGGCAAATGTGGGACATATCTGAATACCTTATTGATGGAATCAAAGTAAAAAACTGAAAGCATTTCCTACTGAGGAGACTGAAGTAAATGAGGAAATTAGGAAACTTCATAACAAATAAATCTCCCAAGATGGCCACCAGACACAAAAGAGCCTAAATACAGCACATATATCACCCAGATGTAGCCCACATGTAGCCCAATGACAGAAGTGTGCAAAACACTTATTTTTTGTGTATTTGCAGTTTTATATAGTGTAGACTTGTCAGGTATTGGAATGCTTTACATGAGCATTGGTTACATCACACAAGGTCAAATTCATTTTGGTTGTAGACATGGGGAGATTAAGTGATTTGACTACAATCACAGAATGTTGAGCTGAAGCAGAAACTCCAACCTGGTTCCCCAGTTGCAAAGTCTGCAGCTCTGGAAGTAACACCACATCCTCTCGCCAAGGTGCAACATTTAATCAAGTGGTAAACTGGATAAAAAAACATAAAGATTACAAATAATTTAAAAGTTCTTTGTCGCTATTTGAAAACTCAGAAAATATGTCCTCATTTTACTTTTTTTAGAGCACTAACCATAATTTTGATGCAAATAAGACCCTCTCATATATGTAATTTCTAAAGGAAATACTCTAGGTATTTCAGTTTTGATTACATCAAGATGACGTCAGGCGTTCCACACTTTTGTAATAAATATAGAATGATAGCAATCGAGTTGTTCATTGGGATACTGTTGAGAGGCAGAGGCCAGGGGCACGGACTCTATAAATTGAAGGCAGGTAGGAGAGTGCAGAGGCAACAATTTGACCACACTGGGCAGGCAGGAAGGGCAGTTGCAGCACAACAGACTATGGAGGGCAGTGGAAAGGGGGGCAGGGGCAACAAACCAACAATACAGGACTGGCAAGAGAGGCTGTGGCAATATAATAGACCATTGTGGGCAGAAGGAAGAGGCAGTGGTAGTACAACCATACATGCCAACAGACCCGTTTCAGCCAGGAAACATCCAATGTTTTTAAGCTCAAATGGGCTTTATTTGATCTGTTTCCTGTCTACAATCTCCTCTTTTTCAATGTAACTCAAAGGGGAAAATCAATACCCAAGTTTTTTTTCAAAATCTCCCTCTTACTAAGTTCAAAATGTTCGCAAGTATGGTACATTGAATCATGGTAGGCAGGAGGAATTGGGGTAGGGACATGGACTTGGATATCAGAGGACAGGAGGGACATGGAGAGGTGCACCAAACTGACCCTACAGGGCAGGCATCAGGGTTTGCAGCAGCACAATACACCACACAGCGCATGCGGGACGGGAGTGCAGCACAACAATCCATAGAAAGCAATAGGGAGGGGACAGGACCATGCACATGGACAACAGAGAACAGATGGGAAAGAGGCAATGGTAGCTAGCTGACCATAATGGACAGACAGGAGAGAAAGCTGCAGCATAACAGACCATAAAGGGCAGGAGGGACGGATCAGGGGCATTACAATGGAACAGCCAGGAGGGAGGGAATAGGGGGTCTGCACATGGAAACAGAGGGCTGGGGGCAAGGTGGCAGGGTAGGAGCAGCAAGATGACCATGGAGGTCAGGCAGGATGGGCACTAGAAACAAGACACACCATGGAGAGCAACAATGAGACTATGGTGGCATACACACAGACAATGGAGGGAAGGTGGTAGGGGGTCAGGGGCAGCTAGCTGACCACACAGGGAAGGTGGGAGGGGCCATGGCAGCACAGAAGACCATGCATGGCAAGCGGGAGGGTTAGTGGCAGCACAATGGCTATGATGGGCAAGAAGGAGGGTGCAGGGGCATGCACAAAGGACCATGGAGGATAGAAGGGAGGGTCAGGACCTGGGCACAGACAAAAGAGTTCAGGGGAAGGGGCCTCACAACAGACCGCGCGGGGCAGGCAGGAGGAGCAGTTGCAGCACAACAGATCAGGGAGGGCAGAAGAGTGTGGCAGTAAAGTGGACCATGGAGGACAGGAGGAAGGGGATAGGGGCATGACATGTGGACAGGCAGGGTGGAGGTGGCAGGGACAGGTTACAGTCATCTGACAATGCTAGGCAGGTGGGAGGGGAGTGGCAGCTCAACAGAACACTCAGAGTAGATAGGAGTGGCAGGCCCATGGAACATAGTGGGCAAAAAGGATGGAGCAGGGGCATGCACAAAGACATCGGAGGGCAGGGGGAAGGAGAATAGGGGCAGCAAGCTAAGCACAGAGGCTAAGCAGGAGGTCAATGATGGGCCATAGAATTGGGCAATGGAGGGCAGGAGGAGTGGACTGGTACATCATGCTAAATGGAGGGCAGTGGCAGCACATCAGACCATGCATGGCAGGCAGGAGGGAGGAGGCTAGTCCATGGATTCAGACAACAGAGGATAGGGAGGAGGTGGATGGGGCAGCAAGCTGACTGTTCAGAGAAGGTGGGTATTAGGAACGTTATTGTTTTTAAAATGTGTGTCTGTGCGAACTACTTAAAATATGAACAAGTATGCAACATAATCTTACTTTTATTCAGGAAGAAGAGGACATTTGTGACTCCGGGCTCACTTGGCAGAAATACCCCCTGACCCTCCACCCCCATCGAAAAATGTAATGCCCGTGAAAAGGGTGGGTGGACGCAGTATTATATAGAACATAGTCCTGAGAGCACGATTGAAAATCAAAACTAGATGTAGTATATGGTATAAACTATGCACCAAAAAGTGTGATATAAGATGAACCGGGGCGTGAAATATAATATGCAATACATTGTGCGCAATGACAGATTCATTGGAGAGCGCGAGATAGCACAGGCACTAGCGCGTGCTATGCGATATGCGCCTTGGAGTGTAATATACACAGGGCAGTGTTGTGTAACATAACTAGTCTCTAAAGTTGTAATATAAAATATGTGCTGGGGAGTTTAACGTTGCATATGCACTGTGACAAAGATATGGATCCCTGATTGTAATATGTATGGCATAGCGCTGTGCGTTATAACATACACATCGAGGAAGGCACGTTAGATGGGGCAATATAACCCGTGCGAAGGCAAGTGTGGCATGACATATTCACGGGGTGGTGTTACAGTGCACATGGGCTAGAGAGTGTCATAGCATACGCACTAGCTGGTGGAATACAACACAGAGGTGTGAGGCAATCGGCGGGCACTGGTGGGTGTAACACGGCATTGGGCTCAGCCAGGAGCATGCTGTGACTCTCAAGTGAGGTTTGTCTCTTTTCCAGAGAGTAAAATAAAAAGTATTACACATCTGGCAGTGGATGTGTTTTTTATTAACCGTGAGGGTGGTTTCTTGCATAGTTTGGTCGAATTTTTGTCGAATCCCCTTTGAATGGCTTGGTGTGCGTGTATATTAAATGTGCCGCCAATAGCTACCCATGTTTGTATAAATAAACGACAAGGGTGTCTACTTGGAGAGTACCCACCGGCGGGGTCGCCGGGTTTAGGCACGGTAGGGCGTCAGACACATCAGAGCTTCACTAGCAGTGTAAATACATTTGATGTGGATTCATTCTATGCATAGTCGCCTTTTAATGAATATCACGCAAATCGTCATGGTGATAGGTACATACGGTTTGTCCAGCATGTCCTAGGTGTTTCTATAAATATATATATTTTTAAAATAATAAAAAACAAAGGCCGGCCCTGGGGGATGGGGTCCCCGGAGCCATAAGTGGCCTGAGGAGGGGGGCAACGCAGCCCCCTCCTAAAGAATTTAAATAAAAAAAGGCCATGACCCGGGGGTTGGGGTCCCCAGGGCCGATTAAGGCCTTGGGAGGGCCAAATGAATTTTTTCAACAAAAAAAATTAGGGTGCAGACCCTGGGGGATGGGGTCCCCATGGCCAGTAAATTAGAAAAAGAAGGGGGGCCACGCAGTCCTCCTTCTTAAAAAAATAAAATAAATAAAAGACCGGCATCGCGCTGGAGGCCACGCCCCCTCCTTGCAGCACTCTGCAAACGCGCCCCCTGGCCAGTTGTAAGTTGGGGAATTAATTCCCCTTCAATACTGAGGGTCCCTGAGGGCCAACTAGCCCAACAGGTATCTCCAGTGTGTGCCAGGGAGCTGCGTTGCAGACAGGTGTTCTGTGGCCATGCCCCTTTTTACACCTCTATGCAACGCAGCTCTGTGGCGCTTACTGGAGGTACCTAGTGGGCTAGTTTGACCCTAGGGACCCTTAGGATTCAAGGGGACTTAATCTCTCAACTTAGAATGGCCACAGGGCGCGTTTACACAGTGGTGAAGGGAGGGGACGGGGCCTGAGTCAACGTGTGCAAACAAGCCCTGTGGCGCGTATTAAGTTGGGGAAATAATTCCCCTTCAATCCTGAGGGAGCCTGGGGGCCAACTAGCCCACCAGGTGCTTCCAGTAAGCAACACTCCGCTGCGTTGCAGATAGGTGATCTAGGTCGTGCCCCTTTTTACATCTCTCTGCAATGCAGGTCTGTGGTGCTTACTGGAGGTACCTAGTGGTCTAGTTGGACCCTAGGGACCCTCAGGATTCAAGGGGACTTAATCTCCCAACTTAAAACGGCCACAGGGCGTGTTTACACAGTGGGGAAGTGAGAGGACGGGGCCTGAGGTGACGTGTGCAAACACGCCTTGTGGTGCGTTTTAAGAGGTCGTTTTAATCCCCTGCCCTATTATATACTAGGGGCTTACAGAGGAGGTCATGCTGATCACAGGGGTACCCCAACGCATAGTGTTCCCTAGTGTATGTAGGTGTTTTCACTGTATTCTGAGTGTCTTTTAACATATCACTGGCTCTAGGACTGGTTAGTCAGACTCAGTTACCACCAGGATCCGTCTGAAAAAGTTGAGAGTACAGGATGATTTTGCAACAAGGCTTCTTTCTGCTCTTCTGTTTGTTCTTTCTGCATGTTATCCTTCTTCCTGCACGTTTCTTCGTCTTTGAGGACTTCTGTTGCTTCTTTCTGCATTTCTTTTTTTTCTTTCTGTGTGTTTTTTCTTCTTTCTTCACATGTCCTATCTCTGTAGGCATAGTTAGAAATTAGCATTTAAAAAGCCTTTGAAATTCACTGAAAAAACCATAGGTTTCAGGCACGTTATAGTTAGGAATTAGCATTTAAAAAACCTTACCATCACTCATGACATCACTGATGACATCTCAAATGACATCACTAATGACATCATCCCTGTGATAGAGTGGCAGACCTCCTCTTCCCCTAATATAACCTTTGATACACACATTCAAAAATAGAAACTACATTGTTCAAAACAATGGACATACCAATACCAGTTACAACAACCTATTCAGTAATTCTAAGGTCCACACACACATCCACTCATTCACCAACAGTCCTATACAGTCACTCATACATGTACTCACTCATCATATGTACTCACACACCTATACATCCTGTTACACAACGCCACTCATCCATAGAGTTACTGACGCACATAGTTACTCATGCTAATAAAGAATCAAACATCCATTTACTTGCATATACAGTTATACACACACCACCACACTTACTTCTACAGAAACTTACACATACTTAGTCTTTTAAACAATCACTTATAGGAACACATACTTATTCATACAGGAACTCTTTCAATCTCTCACTCTCACATATACTCACTTATATACACCAATAGTCACATATACTAGTTTAAACATATGTAGTTACTCATAAAGACACAATTGAGACAGTCTATCACTCACTAACACACCCATGCACACACTCATCCACCCATACAGTCCTGCACACATGCTGTCTTCAACACATAGAAACAGTGAGTCACTCATTCATGCACCTATGCACTACGTAATACCCCCCACCGAACCATACAGACACTCAGACACTCATACTGATACTCAAAAAACCAACTAATAACCTATATAGACACTCATGTAACTACTCACCAACCCATGCAGCCACTTATACACAAAGTGAGAGACTGATACAGATATTTACACATTTAAACATTACTCACTAAGCCATGTATTCACTAAGATATACTTAATCAGTCAGTTATACAATCAATTTTTCAAAAACAAATCATCCATTTAGACACTTATATTCCCATTTATTCTGCCATCGACCTTGAGATATACATATATAAAACATATGTAATTTTCAGAAAAACACACATTCACTGGATGATGTCATCAGTGATGTCATTCGAGATGTCATCAGTGATGTCATGAGTGATGTCACTGACCATGTCATGAGTGATGTAATATGTGACGTCATCAGCAGTGCATTGCGGGCGCGCGAGTTATAGTTAGCTGAACTAACTATAACGGGGGAATTTCAATGGTTTTGTACGAGTGAAAAGTCCAGCTAACTATAACACCCCTGAAACCTATGGTTTTTTCAGTCACATATTACATCACTCATGACATGGTCAGTGACATCACTCATGACATCACTGATGACATCATCCAGTGAATATGTGTCTTTCTGAAAAATATATATTTTTTTATATATGTATATCTAAAGGTTAATGGAAGAATAAATGGGTAAATAAGTGTCTAAATTGATGTTTTTTTTGTAAAATTAATTGTATAACTGACTTATTAACATTATCTTAGTGAATACAGTGATGTAATATGTGACATCATCAGCAGTGGATTGCGGTCACATGAGTTATATTTAGCTGAACTAAGTATAATGGGGGAATTTCAATGGTGTTTTACGAGTGAAATGTCCAGCTAACTATAACATGTGTGAAACCTATGGTTTTTTCAGTGAATTTGCAAGGTTTTAAAAAAATGCTAATTCCTAACTATAACGTGTGTGAAACCTATGGTTTTTTTAAGTGAATTTGCAAGGTTTTTGAAATGCTAATTTCTAACTATAACGTGTGTGAAACCTATGGCTTTTTTAGTGAATTTGTAAGGTTTTTTAAATGCTAATTTATGTATGTATTATTATATTTTTTATATATGTATTTTACAATAAACTACCTATGTATATAGTTATAGATTGACTGTATCCTGTAATATGGAATGGCTCGTTTAAAATGTTTTTTTTTTTTAGGGTTTTTCACCATGCGCGCACGGTGCGCGCACCCCACGTATTTTTTGAAAAAAAAAATTAAAGGTTTTTTCACCCTTCGGGGTCCTTCAGGGACCCCCTGACAAAGGCTAGGGGGTCAGGAACTCTCTACCCTGCCCCATTTTCACGTTCTCCACCTTTGTTTTTCACTGCCACACACAAAATGGCGTCCGACACTTCCTGATTTCGACCGATTCGAATGTTGACTGACATCTAACCACCAATCAGAATTACGGTCGCGCATGGTGCGCGCACCGTGCGCGCACGGTGCATGCCTATAGATATTTATGTACTTTTAACTGCAATTTTCTCAGAAACTACTGAACAGATTGACACCATATATGCAGAAGGCACATCCCTGACCTGAAGACTACCTCTTTGCCAAATTTCAAGTAATTCTGTTCAGCCGTTCGGGCTGTACCTTCGACTAAAGGTCCTATGGGAAAATGCATGGGGAAAATGCGTTTTGGGACCCCCTTTTTCTCATCCCCCGCTTGACGAATCACCCCGAGACTTTCAGGGTAGGAGCTGAGTGGAGCGCCCCATTAGTTTAGAAAATTTCGCGAGGATACGTCAACCGGCGCCAAAGTTATTCAAAATAGAATTTTCAGATTTCCTATGGGAACTCGGTCCTAATTATAACTATTTGCTGGCGACCGCCAGTAGATAATATATATATATATATATATATCCAAACCAAATTTGTTCACAGGGAGCATGGACAACTTCCGGGTGGTCAGGGCGCTGGGGGCGAACTGCCTCCATTTAAATCCACAACGCCTCCAATTCACAAGAAAAGATGTGCGCCCGACCAGACTTCAGGATTTTACTTGCACTCTTTATTCGACAGAAAACAGCCTTCTTCAAAGTCCTTACGCGTTTCAACTACGTGAGTAGTCTTGGTCACAGGTGAGCTGCTTACAGGGATTTTGTGGCATGATTAAATTTATACGCCCTCTCGGACCACACCCTCTTTATGTGATCCTTAATAATACAATTCCCAAAATGCATTCAAACGTAAAAGTCTCCAGTTCATTTAGCATTTTCCCTTAATCACTTTCCCATTATGTTTTCATTTCAGGGTGTATTCACAGTGCAAAGATTAAAATAATGAGTTCATTTAAAGTTGTAATCCTTGCTCGTGTTTATGGCTGTAATGAAGATTCTCAGTATTCAATGGTACCTGCATGCCTGAAGTCCGTACGTGAAGAACACTTGTGCTTCACCTTCCCACGCCTCACAGTGTTTGCCAAAAATAACTTGATGGAATACTCCGTGCTTTTCACTTTGGAACCATGCGGGCGGGTCCTGCTCCTTTTTAATACATACAAACCAAATTTGTTCGCAGGGAGCATGGAAAACTTCCAGGCGGTCAGGGCGCTGGGGGCGAACAACCTCCATTTAAAGCCACAACACCTCCAATTCACAAGAAAAGAAGTGCGCCCGACCAGACTTCAGGAATTTACTGGCACTCTTTATTCGACAGAAAACAGCCTTGTTCAAAGTCCTTACGCGTTTCAACTACGTGAGTAGTCTTGGTCACAGGTGAGCTGCTTACAGGGATTTTGTGGCATGATTAAATTTATACACCCTCTCGGACCACACCCTCTTCATGTGATCCTTAATAATACAGTTCCCAAAATGCACTTCAAATGTAAAAGTCTCCAGTTCATTTTGCAATTTCCGTTAATCACTTTCCCATTATGTTTTCATTTCAGGGTGTTTTCACAGTGCAAAGATTAAAATAATGAGTTCATTTAAAGTTGTAATCCTTGCTCGTGTTTATGGCTGTAATGGAGATACTCAGAATTCGATGGTACCTGCATGCCTGAAGTCCGTACGTGAAGAACACTTGTGCTTCACCTTCCCATGCCTCACAGTGTTTGCCAAAAATAACTTGCTGGAATACTCTGTGCTTTTCACTTTGGAACCATGCGGGCGGGTCCTGATCCTTTTTAATACATCCAAACCAAATTTATTCACAGGGAGCATGGACAACGTCCGGGCGGTCATATATATATATATTTATATTTCCTACTGGCGGTCCCCAGTAGGTAGTTATAGTTAGGACCTAGTTTCCATAGGAAAAGCATTTTTTGTTTTCCCAATAACTTTGGCGCCGGGTGACAAATCTTCGAAAACATTTCCAAACTAGTGGGGCGCTCCAGTCAGCTCCTGTCTTGAAAGCTTTGGGGTGATTCAGCAAGCGGGCCGAGAAAAAAGGGAGGTCCCAAAACTTGTTTTCTTCATGTTAATTCCCATAGGAAACTTTAGACACGGTTACAGCCACAACTGCTGAACAGAATTACACCAGATTTGGCAAAAAGGTAGTGCTTGGTTCATAAAGTGACCTTTTTTTTAAATGGTGTAAATTTGTTCAGAAGTTTGCAAGATATTAAAGGAAAAGAATCTTTAAATATCTGGGCGGGACCTAACTACACAAGCACAAGCTTGGCTCTAATTGGCTGCCAACACTTCAATCCAGGAAGTGTTGGCAGCCATCTTGGTGCACTGCTTTGTAGGTCTCGCCTAGCGATGCAGCGCATGCGCTGAACACTACACAAACACCGCTGCACTGCCCTAAACCCTAAAACACTACTCCAGCACAAACCTACACTGCACGAACCGAACATCGCTGCACTGCCCTAAACCCTGAAACACTACCCCCAGCACAACACTCTACACTGCACGAATACCACTGCACTGCCCTAAAACATGAAACACCAGCCCCAGCACGACCCCCTACACTGCCCGAACACCACTGCACTGCCCTAAACCCTGAAAGACCACCCCCAGCATGACCCTCTACACTACCTGAACACCACTGCCCTAAACCCTGAGACAGCACCCCCAGCATGATCCCCTACACTGCCCGAACACCACTGCACTGCCCTAAACCCTGAACACCACCCTCAGCACAAACTCCTACACTGCCCGAACACCACTGCACTGCCCTAAACCCTAAACACCACCCCCAGCTCAACCCCATACACTGCCTGAACACCACTGCACAGCCCTAAACCCTGAAACACCACCCCAGAACGACCCTCTACACTGCCCAAACACCACTGCACTGCCCTAAACTCTGAAACATGACCCCCAGCACTACCCCTTACACTGCCCGAACACCACTGCACTGCCCTAAACCCTGAAACACCACCCCAAGCATGACCCCCTACACTGCCCGAACACCACTGCTCTGCCCTAAACTCTAAACACCACCCCGAGAATGACCTACTGCTCTGCCCGAAACCCTAAAACGCCACCCCCAGCATGACCACCTACGCTGCCCGAACACCACTGCTCTGCCCTAAACACTGAAACACTACCCCCAGCATGACCCCTACACTGCACTAACAGCACTGCTCTGCCCTAAACCCTGAAACACCACCCCCTGCACGAACCCCTACACTGCCCTAACACCGCTGCAGTGCCTTAAGCCCTGAAACACCACCCCCAGCATGACCCCCTACACTGCCAGAACACCGCTGCACTTCCCTAAACCCTGAAACACCAACCCTGCATGACCCCCTACACTGCCCGAACAAAGCTGCACTGCCCTAAACCCTGAAACACCACCCCCCTGCACGACCCTCTACAATGCCCGAACACTGCTGCACTGCCCTAAACCCTGAAACACCATCCCCTGCATGACTCCCTACACTGCCTGATCACCGCTGCACTGCCCTAAATCCTGAAACACCACCCCCCTGCACGACCCTCTACAATGCCCGAACACTGCTGCACTGCCCTAAACCCTGAAACACCACCTCCTGCATGACTCCCTACACTGCCCGAACACTGCTGCACTTCCCTAAAGCCTGAAATACCACGCCCCGCACGACCCCCTACACTGCCCGCACACCACTGCACTGCCCTAAACCCTGAAACACCACACCCAGCACGACACCCTACAATGCCCGAACACCACTGCACTGCCCAAAACCCTAAAACACGACCCCCAGCATGACCCCCTTCACTACCCACACACCGCTGAACTACCCTAAACCCTAAAACACTACCCCAGCACGACCCCCTACAGTACCCAAACAGTGCTGCACTATCCTAAACCCTAAAACACTACCCCAGCATGACTCCCTACACTACCCAAAGACCACTGCATGACCCTAAACCATAAAACACTACCCCCAGCACGACCCCCTATACTTACACAAACACCACTGCACTACCCTAAAACATAAAACACTACCCCGGCACGACCCCCTACATTACACAAACACTACTGCACTGCCCTAAACCCTAAACACCACCCCCAGCTCGACCCCCTACTCTGCCCAAACACCACTCCTCTGCCCTAAACCCTGAAACACTAGCCCCAGCACGACCCATAGACTGCCCGAACACCACTGCTCTGCCCTAAACCCTGAAACACTACCCCCAGCACGACCCCCTACACTGCCCCAACACCACTGCACTGCCCTAAACCCTGAAACACCACCCCCAGCACGAACCCCCACACTGCCCTAACACCACTGCACTGCCCTAAACCCTGAAACACCATCCCCTGCATGACTCCCTACACTGCCCAACACCGCTGCACTGCCCTAAACCCTGAAACACCACCCCGCATGACCCCCTACTCTGCCCGAACACTGCTGCACTTCCCTAAAGCCTGAAACACCACGCCCCGCACGACCCCCTACAATGCCTGCACACCACTGCACTGCCCTAAACCCTGAAACACCACACCCAGCACGACACCCTACAATGTCCGAACACCACTGCACTGCCCAAAACCCTAAAACACGATCCCCAGCACGACCCCCTTCACTACCCAAACACCGCTGAACTACCCTAAACCCTTAAACACTACCCCAGCATGACCCCCTACAGTACCCAAACAGTGCTGCACTATCCTAAACCCTAAAACACTACGCCAGCATGACCCCCTACACTACCCAAAGACCACTGCACTACCCTAAACCACAAAACACTACCCCCAGCACGACCCCCTACAAAACACAAACACCACTGCACTACCCAAAACCGTAAAAAGACTACCACCTACACTGCACAAACACCACTGCACAACCCTAAAACCTAAAACAATACCCCCAGCACGACCTCTACACTACCCAAACACAACTGCAATAACCTAAAACCTAATACACTACCCCCTGCAATACCACCTACACTACCCAAATACCACTGCACTACCCGAAACCGTAAAACACTCACCCCAGCATGACTCTCTGCACTACCAAAACACCACTGCACGACCCTAAACCCTATATCTACCCCCAGCACGAACCCTTACTACCCAAATACCACTGCACTAACCTAAACCCTAAATCTACCCCATCATGACCCCCTACACTACGCAAACACCACTGCACTACCCTAAACCCTAAATCTACGCTCAACACGACACCCTACACTACCCAATCATCACTGACCTAACCTAAACCCTAAAACACTACCCCCAGCACAACCCCCTACACTACACAAACACTACTGCACTGCCCTAAACCCTAAACACCACCCCCAGGTCGACCACCTACTCTGCCCAAACACCACTCCTCTGCCCTAAACCCTGAAACACTAGCCCCAGCATGACCCCTAGACTGCCCGAACACCACTGCTCTGCCCTAAACCCTGAAACACTACCCCCAGCACGACCCCCTACACTGCCCGAACACCACTGCACTGCCCTAAACCCTGAAACACCACCCCCAGCACGACCCCTACACTGCCTGAACACCACTGCACTGCCCTAAACCCTGAAAACCATCCCCTGCATGACTCCCTACACTGCCCAACACTGCTGCACTGCCCTAAACCCTGAAACACCACCCCACGTGACCCCCTACTCTGCCCGAACACTGCTGCACTTCCCTAAAGCCTGAAACACCACACCCCGCAAGACCCCCTACACTGCCCGCACACCACTGCACTGCCCTAAACCCTGAAACACCACACCCAGCACGACACCCTACAATGCCCGAACACCACTGCACTGCCCAGAACCCTAAAACACGACCCCCAGCACGATCCCCTTCACTACCCAAACACCGCGGAACTACCCTAAATCCTAAAACACTACCCCAGCACGACCCCCTACAGCACCCAAACAGTGCTGCACTATCCTAAACCCTAAAACAGTACCCCCGCATGACTCCCTACACTACCCAAGGACCACTGCACTACCCTAAACCATAAAACACTACCCCCAGCACGACACCCTACACTACCCAATCATCACTGCCCTAACCTAAACCCTAAAACACAACCCCCAGCACAACCCCCTATACTACACAAACACTACTGCACTGCCCTAAACCCTAAACACCACCCCCAGCTCGACCCCCTACTCTGCCCAAACACCACTCCTCTGCCCTAAACCCTGAAACACTAGCCCCAGCACGACCCCTAGACTGCCCAACACCGCTGCACTGCCCTAAACCCTGAAACACCACCCCGCGTGACCCCCTACTCTGCCCGAACACTGGTGCACTTCCCTAAAGCCTGAAACACCACACCCCGCACGACCCCCTACACTGCCCGCACACCACTGCACTGCCCTAAACCCTGAAACACCACACCCAGCACGACACCCTACAATGCCCGAACACCACTGCACTGCCCAAAACCCTAAAACACGACCCCCAGCACGACCCCTTCACTACCCAAACACCGCTGAACTACCCTAAACCCTAAAACACTACCCCAGCACGACCCCCTACAGCACCCAAACAGTGCTGCACTATCCTAAACCCTAAAACACTACCCCCGCATGACCCCCTACACTACCCAAGGACCACTGCACTACCCTAAAACCTAAAACAATACCCCCAGCACGACCTCTACACTACCCAAACACAACTGCAATACCCTAAAACCTAATACACTACCCCCAGCAATACCACCTACACTACCCAAACACCACTGCACTACCCGAAACCATAAAACACTCCCCCCAGCATGACTCTCTGCACTACCAAAACACCACTGCATAACCCTAAACCCTATATCTACCCCCAGCATGAACCCTTACTACCCAAATACCACTGCACTAACCTAAACCCTAAATCTACCTCATCATGATCCCCTACACTACGCAAACACCACTGCACTAGCCTATACCCTAAATCTACGCTCACCACGACCCCCACACTATCCAATCACCACTGCTCTAACCTAAACCCTAAAACACTACCCCCAGCACAACCCCCTACACTACACAAACACTACTGCACTGCCCTAAACCCTAAACACCACCCCCAGGTCGACCCCCTACTCTGCCCAAACACCACTCCTCTGCCCTAAACCCTGAAACACTAGCCCCAGCATGACCCCTAGACTGCCCGAACACCACTGCTCTGCTCTAAACCCTGAAACACTACCCCCAGCACGACCCCCTACACTGCCCAAACACCACTGCACTGCCCTAAACCCTGAAACACCACCCCCAGCACGATCCCCTACACTGCCCGAACACCACTGCATTGCCCTAAACCGAGAAACACCACCCCCTGCATGACACCCTACACTGCCCGAAAACCACTGCACTGCCCTAAAACCTGAAACACCACCCCCAGCACGAAACCCCACACTGCCCAAACACCAATGCACTGCCCTAAACCCTGAAACACCACCCCCAGCACGAACCTCTACACTCCCCAAACACAACTGCTCTGCCTTAAAAACTAAACACCACCCCAGCACGACCCACTACTCTGTCCGAACATCACTGCTCTGCCCTAAACCCTAAAACACCACCCCAGCACGACCACCTACACTGCCCGAACACCACTGCTCTGCCCTAAACCCTGAAACATTACCCCCAGCATGACCCCTACACTGCCCGAACAACACTGCACTACCCTAAACCCTGAAACACCAGCCCTAGCACAACCCCCTACACTGCCCAAACACACTCTGCTCTGCCCTAAACCCTGAAACACCACCCGCAGCATGACCCCCTACACTGCCCGAACACCGCTGCACTGTCCTAAACCCTGAAACACCACCCCCTGCACGGCCCCCTTCACTGCACGAACACAACTGCTCTGCCCTAAACCCTAAACACCACCCCAGCACGACCCTCTACTCTGTCCGAACACCACTGCTCTGCCCTAAACCCTAAAACACCAACCCAGCAGGACCCCCTCTACTGCCCTAACACCACTGCACTGCCCTAAACCCTGAAACACCACTCTCAGCAAGACCCCCTACACTGCCCGAACAACAGTGCATTGCCCTAATCCCTGAAACACCACCCCCAGCAAGACCCGCTACACTACCCGAACACAATTGCCCGAAACCCAGAAACACTGCCCCCTGGACGAGCCCCTACACTGCCCGAACACCACTGCACTGCCCTAAACCCTGAAACACCACCCCCAGCTCAACCCCATACACTGCCCGAACACCACTGCACAGCCCTAAACCCTGAAACACCACCCCCAGAATGACCCCCTACACTGGCCGAACACCAGTGCACTGCCCTAAACTCTGAAACACCACCCCCCTGCACGACCCCCTACACTGCCCGAACACCACTGCACTGCCCTAAACCCTGAAACACCACCCCCTGCATGACCACCTACACTGACCGAACACTACTGCTCTGGCCTAAACCCTGAACCACAACCCCCAGCATGACCCCTACACTGTCCTAACAGCACTGCACTGCCCTAATGTCAGAACTCGATTCTCTAATTAACCACACAGGAGCAGAATGAAACCTTTTCCCAACGCTCCCCTCAATACGTTTCCGCCCGGTTATTCTACAATCCTTTGCGGGTAAGTAGTACTAAGGGGGGAAAGGGGAATTGGATAAAGAAGAGACTGCCCTGCTTTCTTCTTGAAATCTCTGTCTCTGCCTCAATCTTCTTTCTTCTTGTAGGCTGCAAGTTAAGACATTACTAAGTACAAATTGCTTACCATCCTTAAAGTGTTTAATATTTTCTCAAGTCTTTATGCATAAGAAATTAGTAAGGAATTTTGTCTTACCAGATCACTTTTATGGGCTTGCCTCTCTTCTAAATGTATGTTGATTGAAAGAATGTGTTTGTTTCTATTTGTTTTAACAGGTTGTACTGGATATCTTGATTCTATTTCTCCAGGATAGAGAACAAGGTAAGTATTTATTCAGCACAAATCATTTTAGAGTTATTTGTTCTCTTTTGTCTAACTCACTTGTTACTTTCTAACTTCCTTGAAAATCTTCTTCACTAAGGTAAGTTGATAGGTTATCGTGTTAGGATGCTCTGGTTCTTAATGACTGGATTCAATACTAGACAAATTGATCTCTTCAGATTATATGAGTGGAAAGTTTTCTTTTATTTCTTTTCTGTATTCCTGTTCACTCTACTCTCCTATGGATGAGCCCGATTATACTCCGATTATTATAATTAATCTGGAATTTCTGTAGCTATCAAGCCTTACGGAGAGAAGTAGATTTAAATGACTTGCGTAATTATTTCTAGTTGATTTTGACTAATTACTGTGCCGGTTTATCTGCAGGTTCCTCACTAGAGTAGCGATGAACTAT
This sequence comes from Triturus cristatus, assembly GCF_964204655.1. NCBI lineage: Eukaryota > Metazoa > Chordata > Amphibia > Caudata > Salamandridae > Triturus > Triturus cristatus. The sequence goes on along the minus strand of NC_140587.1, from coordinate 87,493,834 downwards.
AGATGCGCTACCTCAAATTCTTGCAATGACTAGTATAATAGCGAGTTGTTCACTATTTTTAAAGAATGTAAATTATACACTACTTTTCTTTAGGTTGCGAAGGGCAACACCGGAACACTACTCTTTTCGGCCTGCGCCTTCACAAGGAACAGCGTACTGGTGTTCGCAGGGTAGCGTCCCCTTTCTAACTCGAACGCTACTCTTTGGTCTTGCGCGATATAAATTTTATAGTCGCGTTGCTTACTTCAGTTCTCAGAGCATGCGCGGACTTCGAAAACTAACCTGAAGGTTTTCAAATGATGGGAACCGATGCAGGATGACCGACGGCCTCCGGTACGCTCCCTGACTAAACTTTTATCCGACGACTTGAGGTAGGTCTCACTCGGGTGAAGCTCTCGGTGAAGTGCACCTTAGAACGTTAGCGCGCGCTTCACCTGAGCTGCTCAAAACACAAGGAAATAATTAGACTGCTAAACAACGAGTGTGCTGGCGGCCATCTTAGATGTCCAACGTTGCCAGCACACTCTCCAACTCCGGGCACAACTTATCTTAGGGCACGACCGCTGGGAGAAAGAAGTGGAAGTGATAGCGACAACTGGGCTGCGAGGAGGAAACCTCCGGTGAGCTCTGACACCTAAACCCTGAAAAACCAGCCCCAGCACGACCCCATACACTGCCCGAACACCACTGCCCTAAACCTTAAAACACCACCCCCAGCATGACCCCCTACACTGCCCGAACACCACTGCACTGCCCTAATCCCTGAAACACCACCACCAGCATGACCCCCTACACTGCCCGAACACCACTGCTCTGCCCTAAACCCTAAACACCACCCCGAGCACGACCCTCTACTCTGCCAGAACACCGCTGCCCTGCCCTAAACCATGAAACACCAACCCTGCACGACCCCCTACACTGCCCGAACACCGCTGCAATGCCCTAAACCCTAAAACACAACCCCCGCTCGACCCCCACACTGCCCAAACACCGCTACACTTCCCAAAAACCCTGAAATACCACCCCCAGCACGACCCCTACACTGCCCGAACACTACTGCACTGCCCAAAACCCTAAAACACGACCCCAGCAAAACCCCCTACAATACCAAAACACCGCTGCACTACCCTAAACCCTAAAACCCTACCCCAGCATGACCCCCTACACTTTCCAAACACTGCTGCACTACCCTAAGACACTATCCCAGCATGACCCCCTATACTACCCAAAGACCACTGAACTATCCTAAACCCTAAAACATGAACCCCTACACTATACAAACACCGCTGCACTATCCTAAACCATAAAACACAACCCCAGGCACTACCCCCTACACTACACAAATAAGACTGCACTTCCCAAAACCCTAAAAGACTATCACCTACACTGCACAAACACCACTGTACTACCCTAAACCCTAAAACACTACTCCCAGCATGACCCCCTACACTACCCAAACAGCACTTCACTACCCTAAAACCTAAAACACTACCCCCATCAATATCCCCTACACTAACCAAACACCACTGCACTACCCTAAACCCTAAAACACTACCCACAGCAGTACCACCTACATTATGCAAACACCACTGCACTACCCTAAACCCTAAATCTACTCCCAGCACAACCCCCTACAATACCCAAACACACCTGCACTACCCTAAACCCTAAAACACTCCCCCAGCATTACTCTCTACACTACCAAAACCCCACTGCTCGACCCTAAACCCTATATCTACCCCAGCACGAACCCCTACACTACGCAAACACCACTGTACTACCCTAAACCCTAAAACACTACCCCAGCACAACCCCCTACACTACACCAACACCACTGCACTACCCTAAACCCTAAAACACTACCCCAGCAAGACCTCCTACTTTACCCAAACACTACTGCACTGTCCTAAACCCTAAACACCACCCCCAACTCAACCCCCTACTCTGCCCGAACACCACTGCTCTGCCCTAAACCCTGAAACACTAGCCCCAGCGCGACCCCTAGACTGCCCAAACACCACTGCTCTGCCCTAAACCCTGAAACCCCACCCCCAGCACAACCCCTAAACTGCCCGAACACCACTGCACTGCCCTAAACCCTGAAACACCACCCCTCTGCACGACCCACTACACTGCCCGATCACCACTGCACTGCCCTAAAACCTGAAACACCAACCCCAGCAAGACCCCCTACACTGCCCAAACACCACTGCCCTAAACCCTGAAACACCACCCCCAGAAAGACCCCCTACACTCACTGAAAACCATTGACCTGCCCTAAACCCTGAAACATCACCCCCTGCATGACCCTCTACACTACCCGAACGCCACTGCTCTGCCCTAAACCCTAAACACCACCCCGAGCACGACCCTCTACTCTGTCCGAACACCACTGCTCTGCCCTAAACCCTAAAACACCACCCCCAGCATGACCACCTACACTGACTGAACACTACTGCTCTGCCCTAAACCCTAAAACACAACCCCCAGCATGACCCCTACACTGTCCTAACAACACTGCACTGCCCTAAACCCTGAAAAACCAGCCCCAGCACGACCCCCTACACTGCCCGAACACCACTGCCCTAAACCCTAAAACACCACCCCCAGCACGACCCCCTACACTGCCTGAACACCACTGCACTGCCCTAAACCCTGAAACACCACCCCCTGCATGACCCTCTACATTACCCGAACGCCACTGCTCTGCCCTAAACCCTAAACACCACCCCGAGCACGACCCTCTACTCTGTCCGAACACCACTGCTCTGCCATAAACCCTAAAACACCACCCCCAGCATGACCACCTACACTGACCGAACACTACTGCTCTGCCCTAAACCCTGAAACACAACCCCCAGCATGACCCCTACACTGTCCTAACAACACTGCACTGCCCCAAACCCTGAAAACCAGCCCCAGCATGACCCCCTACACTGCCCGAACACCACTGCCCTAAACCCTAAAACACCACCCCCAGCACGACCCCCTAAACTGCCTGAACACCACTGCACTGCCCTAAACCCTGAAACACCACCCCCAGCAAGACCCCCTACAATCACCGAAAACCATTGCACTGCCCTAAACCCTGAAACACCACCCCCTGCATGACCCCCTACACTGCTCGAACACCACTGCACTGCCCAAAACCCTGAAACACAACCCCCTGCACGACCCCCTACACAGCCCGAACACCACTGCACTGCCCTAAACCCTGAAACACCACTCCCTGCAAGATCCCCTACACTACCGGAACCCCACTGCCCTAAACCCTGAAACACCACCCTGAGCATGACCCAATACTCTGTCCAAACACCACTGCAAAGACCTAAACCCCGAAACACCACCCCCTCCACGACCCGCTACACTGTCCAAACACCACTGCACTGCCCTAAACCCTGAAACACCACCCCCAGCAAAACCCCCTACACTGCCCGAACACCACTGCACTGCCCTTAACCCTGAAACATCACCCCACTGCACAACCCCCTACACTGGCTGAATACCACTGCACTGCCCTAAACCCTGAAATTCCACCCCCAGCAAGACCCCCACACTGCCCGCACACCACTGCCCTAAACCCTGAAACACCACCACCAGCAAAACCCCCTAACCTGCCCGAACACCACTGCACTACCCTAAACCCTAAAACACCACCCCCAGCATGACCCCCTACACTGCCCGAACACCCCTGCACTACCCTGAACCCTTAAACACCAGCCCCAGCACGACCCCCTACCCTGCCTGAACACGACTGCCCCAAACCCTGAAACACCACCACAAGCAAGACACCCTACACTGCCTGAAAACCACTGCACTGCCCTAAACCCTGAAACACCATCCCCCGCACGACCTCCTACACTACCCGAACAACATTGCACTGCCCTAAACCCTGAACACCACCCCCAGCATGACCCCCTACACTCCTCGAACATCACTGAACTGCCCAAAACCCTGAAACACCAGTCCCTGCACGACCCCCTGCACTGCCCGACCACCACTGCACTGCTCTAAACCCTGAAACACCAGCCCCGCAAACCCCTACATAGCCCAAACATCACTGCACTGCCCTAAAACCTGAAACACCAACCCCAGCAAGACCCCCTACACTGCCCGAACACCACTGCCCTAAACCCTGAAACACCACCCCCAGCAAAACACCCTACTCTGCCCGAACACCGCTGCACTACCCTGAACCCTAAAACACCACCCCCAGCACATCCCCCTACACTGCCCGAACACCAATGCACTGCCCTATATCCTAAAACACCAGCCCCAGCTCAACCCCCTACACTGCCCAAACACCACTGCACTGCCCTAAACCCTAAAACGCCAGCCTCAGCACGACCCATCACACTGCCCGAACACCACTGCACTGCCCTAAATCCTAAAACACCACACCCAGCACGACCCCCTTTAGAAATAAAAACCTTTTTAGGGGTTCACTGATACACCTGGTCCTTTAAAGCAACAAAGAAGAGATTGGCATAGAAGCTGTAATATCAAAGATAAATAATTATTAACCTCGCATGAGGGTGACTGCGTCACACAGTAACCTCAGGCCACTGTAGGAGACAGTCTAAGGAGTGCAGAGAACTGCGGCATTTTATATACACACAGGGGCTCAAAAGGAGGCGGTACAAGTACACATGAGAAGAGTTATACACATAGATGGTCATACAGAAAATGCAGAGTCAACACATAGGAGGATTAATGAGTTTCTGACATTAGTTAGAACAGCCTGACAGTTACAGTCTAAGGCAGGTGCATTCTGGCAGCTACAGGTCTATTTGAGCACGTGCAAGGCTCTGGAAGAGGGAGAAAGCACAAGGCTAACTAAAATGGCTGCCAGGAACAAAATGGCTTTTAGCTCATGCTAACAGCAATTCCTGCAATCTTTTACAACCCTACACTGCGTGAACACCACTGTACTGCCCTAAACCCTGAAAAACCACTCCCCTGCACGACCCCCTACACTGCCCAAATATCACTGCACTGCCCTAAACGCTGAAACAACACCCCCAGCAAAACCCCCTAACCTGCCCGAACACCACTGCACTACCCTAAACCCTAAAATACCACCCCCAGCATGACCCCCTACACTGCCCGAACACCCCTGCACTACCCTGAACCCTTAAACACCAGCCCCAGCACGACCCCCTACCCTGCCTGAACACGACTGCCCCAAACCCTGAAACACCACCACAAGCAAGACACCCTACACTGCCTGAAAACCACTGCACTGCCCTAAACCCTGAAACACCATCCCCCGCACGACCTCCTACACTACCCGAACACCACTGCACTGCCCTAAACCCTGAACACCACCCCCAGCATGACCCCCTACACTCCTCGAACATCACTGAACTGCCCAAAACCCTGAAACACCAGTCCCTGCACGACCCCTGCACTGCCCAACCACCACTGCACTGCTCTAAACCCTGAAACACCAGCCCCGCAAACCCCTACATAGCCCAAACATCACTGCACTGCCCTAAAACCTGAAACACCAACCCCAGCAAGACCCCCTACACTGCCCGAACACCACTGCCCTAAACCCTGAAACACCACCCCCAGCAAAACACCCTACTCTGCCCGAACACCGCTGCACTACCCTGAACCCTAAAACACCACCCCCAGCACATCCCCCTACACTGCCCGAACACCAATGCACTGCCCTATATCCTAAAACACCAGCCCCAGCTCAACCCCCTACACTGCCCAAACACCACTGCACTGCCCTAAACCCTAAAACGCCAGCCTCAGCACGACCCATCACACTGCCCGAACACCACTGCACTGCCCTAAATCCTAAAACACCACACCCAGCACGACCCCCTTTAGAAATAAAAACCTTTTTAGGGGTTCACTGATACACCTGGTCCTTTAAAGCAACAAAGAAGAGATTGGCATAGAAGCTGTAATATCAAAGATAAATATTTATTAACCTCGCATGAGGGTGACTGCGTCACACAGTAACCTCAGGCCACTGTAGGAGACAGTCTAAGGAGTGCAGAGAACTGCGGCATTTTATATACACACAGGGGCTCAAAAGGAGGCGGTACAAGTACACATGAGAAGAGTTATACACATAGATGGTCATACAGAAAATGCACAGTCAACACATAGGAGGATTAATGAGTTTCTGACATTAGTTAGAACAGCCTGACAGTTACAGTCTAAGGCAGGTGCATTCTGGCAGCTACAGGTCTTTTTGAGCATGTGCAAGGCTCTGGAAGAGGGAGAAAGCACAAGGCTAACTAAAATGGCTGCCAGGAACAAAATGGCTTTTAGCTCATGCTAACAGCAATTCCTGCAATCTTTAACAACCCTACACTGCGTGAACACCACTGTACTGCCCTAAACCCTGAAAAACCACTCCCCTGCACGACCCCCTACACTGCCCAAATATCACTGCACTGCCCTAAACGCTGAAACAACACCCCCAGCAAGACCCCCTACACTGCCCGAACACTACTGCCCTAAACCCTGAAACACCACCCCAGAAAGACCCCCTACACTGCCCCAACACCACTGCACTGCCCTAAACCTTGAAACACCAGCCCCAGCACGAACCCCTACACTGCCCGAACACCACTGCACTGCTGCAAACCCTGAAACACCAGCTTAACACGACCCCCTACACTGCCCTAAAACCACTGCCCTAAACCATGAAACAACATGCCCAGCACGACCCCCTACATTGCCCGAAAACCACTGCTCTGCTTTTAACCCTGACACACCATCCCCAGCACGACCCAATACTCTGCCCGAACACCACTGCTCTGCCCTAAACCCTGAAACACCGCCCCCAGCAAGAACCCCTACACTGTCCGAACCCCACTGTACTGCCCTTAACCCTGAAACACCAGCCCCAGCATGAACCCCTACGCATCCACAACACTATTGCACTGCCCTAAACCCTGAAACACTAGCCCCAGCACGAACCCATACACTGCCCGAACACCACTGCACTGCCCTATACCCTGAAACACTAGTCCCGCACGACCCCCTACACTGCCCGAACACCACTGCTCTGCCCTAAACCCTGAAATACAACCCCCAGCATGACCCCTACACTGTCCTAACAACACTGCACTGCCCTAAACCCTGAAAAACCAGCCCCAGCACGACCCCCTACACTGCCTGAACACCACTGCACTGCCCTAAACCCTGAAACACCACCCCCAGCAATACCCCCTACACTCACCGAAAACCATTGCACTGCCCTAAACCCTGAAACACCACCCCCTGCATGATCCCCTACACTGCTCAAACACCACTGCACTGCCCTAAACCCTGAAACACAACCCCCTGCATGACCCCCTACACAGCCCGAACACCACTGCACTGCCCTAAACCCTGAAACACCACTCCCTGCACGACCCCCTGCACTGCCCGAACACCACTGCCCTACACCCTGAAACACCACCCCAGCAAGATCCCCTACCCTGCCTGAACCCCACTGCCCTAAACCCTGAAAGACCACCCCCAGCATGACCCCCTACTCTGTACAAACACCACTGCAAAGACCTAAACCCTGAAACACCACCCCCTGCACGACCCCCTATACTGTCCAAACACCACTGCACTGCCCTAAACCCTGAAACACCACCCCCAGCACACACCCCTACACTGCCCGAACACCACTGCACTGCCCTAAACCCTGAAACATCACTCCACTGCACAACCCCCTACACTGGCTAAATACCACTGCACTGCCCTAAACCCTCAAATCCAACCCCCAGCAAGACCCCCACACTGCCCGAACACCACTGCCCAAACACCACTGCCCTAAACCCTGAAACACCACCACCAGCAAAACCCCCTAGCCTGCCCGAACACCACTGCACTACCCTAAACCCTAAAACACCACCCCCAGCATGACCCCCTACACTGCCCGAACACCCCTGCACTACCCTTAACCCTTAAACACCAGCCCCAGCATGACCCCCTAACCTGCCCGAACACAACTGCCCCAAACCCTGAAACACCACCACAAGCAAGACACCCTACACTGCCTGAAAACCTCTGCACTGCCCTAAACCCTGAAACACCACCCCCAGCACGACCCCCTACACTGCCCAAACATCACTGCACTGCCCTAAACCCTGAAACACCAGCCCCAGCACAACCCCCTACACTGCCCGGACACCACTGCACTGCCCTAATCCCTGAAACACCAGCCCCAGCATGACCCCCTACAATGCCAAAACACCACTGCACTGCTCTAAACCCTGAAACTCCACCTCCAACACGGCCCCTTACACTGCCCGAACAACACTGCACTGCCCTAAACCCTGAAATAACACCCCCTGCATGATACCCTGACACTGCCTGAACACCACTGCACTGCCCTAAACCCTGAAACACCACACCATGCAAAACCCCTACACTGCCTTAACACCACTGCAATGCCCTAAACCCTGAAACACCATTCCCAGCAAGACCACCAACACTGCCCGAACACCACTGCACTGCCCTAAACCCTGAAACACCACCCCCTGCATGACCCCGAACACTGCCTGAAGACCACTGCACTGCCATAAACCCTGAACTACCACCCCCAGCACGACACCCTACACTGCCCGAAAACCACTGGTCTGCCCTAAACCCTAAAACACCACCCCGCACATCCCCCTACACTGCACGAACACCACTGCTCTTCCCTAAACCCTGCAACACCAGCCCCAGCACGACCCACCACACTGCCCGAGCAAAACTGCACTGCCCTAAATCCTGAAACACCACCCCCAGCACAATTCCGTTCACTGCCCGAACACTGCTGCACTGCCCTAAACCATGAAACACCACCCCTGCACGACCCCTAAACTGCCCGAACACCACTACTCTGCCCTAAACCCTGAAACTCCATCCCCAGAAGACCCCCTACTCTGCCCAAACACCACTGCACTTCTCTTAACCATGAAACACCACCCCCTGCACGACCCCCTACACTGCCCAAACACCACTGCACTGCCCTAAACCCTGAAACACCACCCCTGCATGACCCCCTACACTGCCCGAACACTACTGCACTGCCCTAAACCTTGAAACACCACCCCCAGCGCGACTCCCTACACTGCTCGAACACCACTTCACTGCCCTGACCCCTGAAACACCACCCCCAGCACGATCCCCTACACTGCCTGAACACCACTTCGCTGCCTTAAACTCTGAATCACCACCCCAGCACGACCCACTACACTTCCCGAAAACCACTTCACTACCCTAAACCCTGAAACACCACCCCCAGCATGACCCACTACACTGCCCGAACACCACTGCACTGCCCTAAACCCTGAAGCATCACCCCCCTGCACGACCCCCTACACTGCCTGAACACCACTGCACTGCCCTAAACCCTGAAACACCACTCCCCGCACGACCCCTACACTGCCCGATCACCACTGCACTGCCCTAAACCCTGAAACACCACTCCCGGCATGATCCCCTAAACTGCCCGAACGCCACTGCACTGCCCTAAACCCTGAAACACCACCCCCAGCACAATTCCCTACACTGCCCGAACACTACTGCGCTTCCCTAAATCCTGAAACACCAACCCTGCACGACCTCCTACACTGCCCGAACACCACTGCACTGCCCTAAACAATGAAACACCACCCCCAGCAAGACCCCCTACACTGCCCGATCACCACTGCACTGCCCTAAACCCTGAAACACCACCCCTGCATGACCTGAACACCACTGCACTGCCCTAAACCCTGAAACTCCACCCCCAGCAAGACCCCTACACTGCCTGAACACCACTGCACTGCTATAAACCCTAAAACACCACCCCCTGCACAACCCCCTACACTGCCCGACCACCACTGCACTGCCCTTAACCCTGAAACACCACCCTCTGCACGACCCCCTACACTGCCTGACTACCACTGCACTGCCCTAAACCCTGAAACACCACCCCCTGCACGACTCTCTACACTGCCCGAACACCACTGCACTGCCCTAAACCCTGAAACACCACCCCCATCACGACCCCCTACACTGCCCGAACACCACTGCACTGCTATAAACCCTTAAACACCACCCCCAGTACAACCCCCTACACTGCCAGAACACCACTGCACTGCCCTAAACAGTAAAAACACTTCCCCTAGCATGACCCCCTACACTACCTGAACACCACTGCACAGCCCCAAATCCTAAAACACCACCCCTAGCACAACACCCTACACTACCTGAACACCACTGCACTGGCCGAAACCCTAAAACACCACCCCAGCATGACCCCTACACTACCCAAACAGCACTGAACTACCCTTAACCCTAAATCTACCCCCAGCACGACCCCCTACACTACCCAAACACCACTGCAGTACCCTAAACCTTAAATCTACCCTCAGCACGACCCCTACACTACCCAAACACCACTGCACTACACTAAATCCTAAAACTCTACCCCCAGCACGACCCCTACACTACACAAACACCATGCACAACCCTAAACCCTAAATCTGCCCCAAGCACCACCCCTACACTATACAAACATAACTGCACTACCCTAAACCCTAAAACACTACCCCCAGCACGACCCCCTATACTACACAAACACCACTGTGCTACTCTAAACCCTAAAACACTACCCTCAGCACGACCCCCTACACTACTCAAACACCACTGCACTACCCTATACCTTAGAAAGGTAACCACCACCCCAATCACCCCAATCCCAAGCCCCCTTAACTCCCACTCCTCGTGGTTCCTCTCTCCTCATGTTTCCTGCTTCATCTTGTCTCTGAAGGGCATTACACATCGTTGTGAGGACATGGAACTGCCTCTTTTTCCTTACAACGACGTGGATCGTCTACATTTTTTTAGAACCCATGGTCATTTACCATACATACCTTTACAACAAAATTTGTTGTAAAGGCATGCGTGGTAAATGACCATGCGTTCTAAAAAAATCCGTAGTAATGACTTCGTGATGTACAACGCATGCGCGGTAATGCATGCATTGTAATTGTACCGCGAAGTAAAAAATTAGTTGTAACGGCTGTTTACCGATCGAAGCTGGCCCCTGTTCTTCAGTGATTCGTTTTTTTGATAAATTACGAGGAAGGAATGTGTTTTTTTTACCAAAAAGTGCATTCCCGGCTTTGGTATTGTGAAATTGTCCGCGTGGCCTGGTTTCACTTACGGTGAGAGGGTGGAAGAGTCTGTTTGGATCTAAAGGGGTTCTGCTGTTGGACGGAGCCGGCGCGACACATCATCAGAAAACACATCTAATGGAAAGCGGTGTCCCCAAAGTGTGAAGCAGGGCCATGAAAGGTCAATGAGTGTGCGTCCCACCGCAGTATGACCGTACCGCGTGACCCATGTGCCGCCTCCAGTGTACGGAAGGCAGAAGCGGCATCCATCGCACTGTTGTAGCACTAATTCTACATTTTGGAACTAGGGCATTTTAACCTTGTTGTTCCTGCCAGATACAAAGAAAATATACTGTGTTATTTAGTGCCCTCGTTACCTTTTCTGTGGGTAGTGGTACTTGTCACTTCGCCACCCCACCAGTGCACACGACGGGGCTCCCCATCTCGTGTGCCATCTGTAGGGCCTCTGCCCTCGGATCACTGGTTTCGGTTTCTGGAGTGGTAACATAAACAGTTGCTCCCAAAGCCCTAGCCTGAACATTTAGGTGAATATCCCCTGCGCCAGCATTTCAAGGAAATTCTTTCCTAGCTTTCCCACGTCGATGACGTTGTCATAATAGCACGGCTCCGCTCGCGACACCGTATGACATCATAGGAGACATAAGAGGATCTCGTTGTCGTGCTGACATCAGTTCCACCCATTTTTTCTGTGCCACCGAGGTAAACAGGTGGATCGACACATTTTCACATGTATACATAGTATACTAAATATATATATATATATATATTCAGTGAAAAAACCATAGGTTTCACACATGTTATAGTTAGCTGGACATTTTACTGATAAAAAACCAATGAAATTCCCCCGTTATAGTTAGTGCAGGCAACTATAACTCACGCGACCGCAATCCTCTGCTGATGCTAATACTGTATTTAGACAATTATTGCCCATGTCTTCTTCCATTAAATTGTAGCTATACATATATTACAAATATTTTTTTTTCATAAAGACACATATGTCATCAGCAGAGGATTGCGGTCGCGTGAGTTATAGTTGCCTGCACTAACTATAACGGGGGAATTTCATTGGTTTTTTATCAGTAAAATGTCCAGCTAACTATAACATGTGTGAAACCTATGGTTTTTTCACTGAATTTGCAAGGTTTTTTAAATGCTAATTCCTAACTATAACGTGTGTGAAACCTATGGTTTTTTCAGTGAATTTGTACGGTTTTTTAAATGCTAAGTTACTTTACGCCATTCGTGGCGTGCGCGCCCACTTAACGCAGTTCGTTCCGTGCGCGCACGTTGCGCTTCGCGCACCGTGCGCGCACAGTGCGCCCAATTTACGCAGTTAGTGCCATGGATGGGCCGTGTACGCACGATGCGCTTCGCGCACCGTGCGCACATGGAGGACATATTATGCGCTTCGTTGTGAAAGGTAAGGTTTTATATTGTCAAAATATATTGATGCCATGAACAAATGGTGCACTACGGGCACCATTTGCCCACGGGGTGGGGAGAGTCTGGGTAATTTTTTTTTTTTAACATTTTTTTTACCGTACGCGTACGGTAAGCGTAATCGGCGATTTTTCATAAAAAAATAAAAAAATATTTTTGGCCTTGGGGGGACTTTGGGGACTAATGCTACAAGGCTAGGTGGATAGGAGCTGTCTAAACAGTCCCTTTCCATGTTTTTTCCCTTTGTTTTTCCTCCCCCCCTCAGAGTGCGAGAGAGAAAATGGCGGCCGCCGCTTCCTGGTTTCGAACGATTCGAATGTTTACTAAGATCTAACAGCCAATCAGAATCGCGATCGTGCACGGCACCGTACGCGTATGGTAAGCTTACCGTAAGCGCACGGTAAGCGCACCGTAAGCTGGCTCAGATATATATATTGATTTAAATGCTATTTTCTCAGGAACTACTGAACAGATTTACACCAGACCTACAAAAGGCACTTCCTTGACCTGAGGACTACCTCTCTGCCAAATTTCAAGTAACTCTGTTCAGCCGTTCGGGCTGTAGCTGTGTCTAAAGGTCCTATGGAAAAATGCATGGGAAAAACGCGTTTTGGGACCCCCTTTTATCTCAGCCCCCGCTTGACGAATCCCCCCGAGACTTTCAGGGTAGGAGCGGAGCGTAGCGCCCCACCTATTTTGAAAATTTCGCGAGGATTCGTCGACCGGCGCCAAAGTTATTCCAAATAGAATGTTGCGGATTTCCTATGGAAACAGGGTCCTAACTATAACTATCTACTGGCGACCGCCAGTAGATAATATACAAATGCATAACCAATAAAGGCATAAAGAAATAGCAACAGATCAAGCATTTCTCACTATTAAAACATAAGCATGATTAAGACATATTAAAAACATTCAAGCCAAACAGTAAAAGCATCTTTTTGGTAGAAAAAGATGGACAATGGGGAGGCGGGTGGGACAATGAGGAATCCACAGGTAGATACTGTATCCCCCACGCAAAAGCGTTACCGAAGGTAAGTAACTTGCACTTCTGAAGGATACTTCTGCCTGTTGATTCCTCACCTTTTGATTGGAATCCTCAAGCCGTACCTCACCCGGAGGAGGCTGTCCACCTGACTAGACCAAAAAATCTTGCATAACAGATCGAGCAAAATGGCCATCCCTCCTAACCTCCGAATCCAATAATAATCGAATAATTTTTAGTCGGAATTATATTGAAAATAATCCTTTAAAAATACTTTTATTAATAAATTTAGACAAACACTTAAAGGAAAACTTTTATTTATAATTAATTTAAAGATATTTTATACTTTACAAATTAAGCCGAAGTCGCGACCTCAGTGCGACTTTTCAAAATGGCTACTGGAATGCACGCAGCTATCGTGTAGGGTGCGCGAAGGGTGCGCAACTTCTGTATAATATTTTTTTTTTCAAATGAATGAATATAGTTTTCCTCACTAAAAATTATTCACAATTTTTTTAAATATATATATGTATATATATATATATATATTGTGGGTATATATATATATATACAATAAAAAAAAACATAGGATTGAGGTACATTAGACATACAAATTTTCATTAAAAATCTTTGAAATTCACTGAAAAAACCATAGGTTTCAGGCACGTTATAGTTAGAAATTAGCATTTAAAAAAACCTAGAAATTCACTGAAAAAACCATAGGTTACAGGCACGTTATAGTTAGAAATTCGCATTTAAAATACCATAGAAATTAATTGAAAAAAACATAGGTTTAAGGAACGTTATACTTAGTTGGACATTTCACTGGTGCAAAACCATAGAAATTCTGGCGTTATAGTTAGTTCAGCTAACTATAACTTGCGCCCTTGCAATGCACTGCTGATGACATCACATATTACATCATCCATGACATGGTCAGTGACATCACTGATGACATCTCAAATGACATCACTGATGACATCATCCACGTGAAAATCTGATGCACCTCCTCACACCTGAATATAACCTTTGATACCCCCACTCTAAAATACAGACTACCATTTTCGAAAAAATAGACACATCAATACCAGTTACTAAATACACACTGACTGATTCCTAGGTCTACACACACATCCACGCATTCACCCATACACTCACTCATACATGCAGTCACTCATCAATACAACACTATCATATGCACTCATCCACCTATACAGACACTCACACACTGCCACATTTCCAGAGTTACTGTCACACTTAGTCAGTCATGCAAAGAATCAATTATACTTCCATTTACTCACCTATGCAGTTATACAGACACAACCTCACTTATTCATACAGATACTAACACATAATTACTCTCTTATAGAATCACTGATACAAATACACACTCATCCATGCAACCAATCTCACAATTACTGACTCTCACATATAGTTATTTATATACACCATCACTCACATACACATCCATACACACGCTAACCCACCCATACAGCTGTATCCACATGCACTCTTGAAACCATACACCCAGTGAATCAACCACTCACACATATATGCACAGAGTCACACACCTCCCACCCACCCACACACACACTCGGGCAGCCATACAAATACTCAGGCAAGCAATCAATAACCCATATAGACACTCATGTAGCTACTCACCAGCCCATGCAGCAGCTTATACAACAACAGACAGACTGATACAGACTTTCACACAGTTTAGTCACTAACCCATGCATTCAGTAAGACACATTTAATAACTCACTTATAAAGTCAGTCAATACCTACTAAATCCTCCATGCAGACACTTATACACCCACTCATACCTCAATACAGCTTGGCATATATATAAAACAACAAAACAGTGATGTAATTCGAGATGTTATCAGTGATGTCATCAGTAATGTCACTGACCATGTCATTAGTGATGTAATATGTGACATCATCACCAGTGCATTGCGGGAGCACGAGTTATAGTTAGCTCAACTGACTATAACAGGCAAATTTCTGTGGTTTTATATGAGTCAAATGTCCAACTAACTATAACGTCCCTGAATACTATGTTTTTTTCAGTGACTATACATATATATATATATATATATATATATATGTATATATATATGAAAAATATATTTCATATATTTTTTCGTATGGACATGCAGTAACAGGATTCTCCGTTCCTGAGAGCAGAGGCCACCCTGCAGGGTTGGGGCCCCCGGTAAAATGGAGATCTTTGTTTGGATATATATATATATTATCTACTGGCGGTCGCCAGTTAGATAGTTATAGTTAGGACCGTGTTTCCATAGGAAATCCGCAACATTCTATTTTGAATAACTTTGGCGCCGATTGACGAATCCTCGCGAAATTCTCAAAATAGGTGGGGCTCTCCGCTCCGCTCCTACCCTGAAAGTCTCGGGGGGATTCGTCAAGCGGGGGCTGAGAAAAAGGGGGGTCCCAAAACGTGTTTTCCCCATGCATTTTTCCATAGGACCTTTAGTCCAAGCTACAGCCCGAACGGCTGAACAGAATTACTTGAAATTTGGCAGAGAGGTAGTCCTCAGGTCAGGGATGTGCCTTTTGCAGGTCTGGTGTAAATCTGTTCAGTATTAAAATAGCATTTAAATCAATATATATATCTATAAGCGCGCTCCGAGCGCGTACGGTAAGCTTACCGTGCGCGCACGCTGCCGTGCGCGAGCTTAATTCTGATTGGTGGTTACATGACTGTAAACATTTGAATCGGTCGAAATCAGGAAGTGTCGGCCGCCATTTTGTGTGTCTCACACTGATAAACAAAGGTGGAGAACGTGAAAAGGGGGCAACGAAGAGAGTTGCAGACCCCCTAGCGTTTGTCAGGGGGTCCAAGAAGGTCCCAAAAGTATGAAAAATACATTTAAATTTTATTTTTTTTAAACGCGGGGTGCGCGTACGGTAAGCTTACCATACGCGCACGGCAGAAAAAAAACAATAAAAAAAATAGAAGTAAAAATCAAATTTAAGTGTTTAGATATTAGGGGGCTCTAAAAAGAGCCGTTGTGTTTATGAAGTGTTTTTTTTGTGGTACCTACAAGTAAGTACCGATGCAGAGTCTAAAGTTCAAGAGGAAGACTCTGTTGCCTTCATCAGTGAAATGTACACCGTCTCCTCTATAAATGCCTTGCATGTTGTAACGCAAGTTGTTGTGGTATATAGAACCCATACCATAGTCTCTGAGGAAAGCAGAAATAGATTTGTTGACGTGCTTTCTTGCTTTGTCAATCTGTGGACAAAATTGGTTGGACCAGTTCCTCTTTTGCCTTTGGCATATATTAGAATATACAAAGGCAGATTGAGGAAAAAGCGACATCAATTGCACAAAGGTGTCCTTAACAAGCATTTTCAGACCTACCCCAGTTAAAGTGCCTAGGTCATTTCCACCACAGTGCACAATAATAAGGTTAGGCTGTGGGAGATGTAGAAACGTTTTCACCAAAGGCATTAATTGGTGCCACTTTAACCCTCTCTGACCAATCCATTTAATGTCTACATTTGGCAAAGCAAGGTCTCTCACCATACCTCTTTTTCTGCATACTTTTCACTCCAGAAGACATAGCTGTGACCTACAATCCACACTGTGAACATCTTTCAAGGAGATCTGGATGCACTCAGGAGGTGTCTTTGACTAGAACAGCAATAAGAAATGAAAGACAGTTGTAAAATGGAGGCATACATATTTTTTTTAATAAAAAGAACTCATTGGCTGATTCAAACCATTTTACAGTTAAAACTAGGCTGTATGTGTACATTTTTAGAAGCATGTTTTGTATTGGTTCAGAAAATTGTGTTCCCACAGAAGATTAATTTGGATTTGCTGTTAGGTTTGACAGGTGAAGCACTCTTGCTCTTTGGAATAGAAACATTGTGTGCTGAACTTCTGACCTCTCTGCTGACACCAGTGTTCCATGAGCTGTTGCTATGGTAGCAGGCAGAAGTCAAGTTGGGGAAGGGTTCATTTGGAAAAGGGTTGAAATTTTCAACCAATAGAAATGTGTGATTTCATTTGAAAAAATGTGGGAAGCACTGAGATTTGTAATTAACATGTATATGTGTGAAAAAAGAGAGGGAAACATTGCCATTTACTGGTTCTGTTGAGAGGAGAGAGGTGTACAGCTCTGAGATTCTGACTCTGATAATCTGCTGTGTTCTCCTCTCTCTGCTTTTCTCATTTCCGTTGTACTCCCTCAAGGAACTTGTAGGGTGAAATTTTTTTTTTTTTTAAAACAAAAAATGCGCGCACGGTAAAAAAAAAATTAAAAAAATTAATTAAAAATGTTTTTAAAAAGTTGTGAGGTAAGGTTGGCTCTTAAAAGAGCTGTTGTGTTAATACAGGGACAGAGGAAAGAAAGAATGGGAATATTAACAAGGACCACAGATGTGCTGGTCTATCTTATTGTTTATTAGGGAAATACTGGTCTCCCCATGAACAATTAGACCATAACATCTGGTGCACCTCATTTGTACCCTCTGAAATCGAGGGTTCGTTTCCAGAGGAGCAGAAGAGGGTGATGCTCCCACCGCAGAGGAAGTGCTCTGCTGAGCTGCCAAAGATGTACTCGGCTGAGCTTCTGTGGGTGTGCTCGGGTGACTTACTGAGGGGTTTGCTTCAGTATGTCGAGCAAAAGTCCTGGGATGTACATCCCTAATGTGTCTCACCATAGTGTGATTACCAAAGGAATACTTCTTCCTTGGGTTACCTCTAGATAAGACACGCTCACAAAGTGAGCAGGTGACTAATGGAGCATTTACCTTTTTCTGCCCCTCTGGAAAAGTGAAATACTCCCAAACAAAAGAATTCTTTTGTTTCCTCCTTCTCTGTCTGATGATGCTGCTGCCCTGCTCACTCTCAGAAGAGGTCTGCTGCTCTGCCATTGTATCCCAAAGACAATTCAGCTCCTTCTCCTAGGGAATCACAAGCAGTAATGAGGGGAATGGGTGTGGTGTAGGAAGATTCTGGAACTGAAAGTAGTTTAAACCAATCAAAAGTGTTGTTTCTTGATCACATGACCAACCGTACGCGCACGTTAAGCTTACCGAGCGCATACGGTAAAAGTACGCATGCGCGTACGAAAGACACGCGCACGCGCGCATGCGCATTACAGGCACGCTCGTACACTTACGTGTAACGTGCACGCGCGCGTGCGCGTATGAAGCATGCGCTTACGCATCACGTAGGAAGTACGGACACGTACGCAAATTGCGTAAGCATGCGCACACGGAGTATAAATATTACGTACACTCACCGTACATAAAGCGAAGCGTGCGCTTACGGTAAGCTTACCGTACGCGCACGGTAAAAAAAAATTAAAAAAATAAAATAAAAAAAAGATAAAGGTTTGTTGAAGATATTAACTATGTTATACAACTATATCTAACCATTTATTTAAAGAAGGTGAATCTTTCTATATTGAAGAATGCATTAAACCAATGAATATATACATAGGTAGAATAGTGTTTAAAGGAAAAAAGAAAAAGAAAAACAAATGATGTAAAAAAACAAACAAATTCAATGAAAAAACCATAGTTTTCACACACATTATAGTTAGGAATTAGAATTCAAAAAACTATGCCAAAACACAGAAAAAAACATAGGTTTCACACACGTTATATTTAGAAATTAGCTTTTAAAAAACCTTGCAAATTCACTGAAAAAACCATAGGTTTCACACACGTTATAATTAGCTGGACATTTCTCTCGTAAAAATCCATTGAAATTCCTCCGTTATAGTTAGTTCAGCTAACTATAACTCGCGCACCCGCAATCCACTGCTGATGATGTCACATATTACATCACTCATGACATGGTCAGTGACATCACTCATGACATCACTGATGACATCTCAAATGATATCACTGATGATATCACTAATGATGTCATCAATGTGATAAATTAACACATCTTCTCACACCCTTATAAAACCTTTGATATACCAACTTAAAATTACAGAGTTCCATTCTCATATCCATAAATAATGCAATACCAATAACTGCATACCCACATATTAACTTTTAGTTCTTCATACACCTCCACACACTCACCTGTAAAGTCACTCATAGTTACAGTCACTCCATAAAAAAGTATCATATGAATTTATACACACACCTATATAGACACTCACACACTACCAATCATCCATAGAGGTACTCTCACACCTAGTCATTCATACAAATAATCACACTGCCATTTACTCACCTATGCAGTTATACACACTCAAGTTCCCTTGCTCACAAAAATAGTATCACATTTTTATGCTCTATTAGAATCATTGACAAAAGCACACACTCATCCATACAGTCATTGTCACAATCACACATTCTCACATCTAGCCACTTATATACTCTTACACACATATATACTGCCTTTCACATATGTAGTTAGTCACAAATTTACCACTGAGATATACATTAAATCCCTAACACACCCATACATACACTCGCTCAACCATACAGTCCATCACAGATGCACTCTTAAAACCATGCACCCATAGAATCACCCACTCACACATCTATGCACAGAGTCACACACAGCCTACCCACACTAACACTCAGGCACCCATACAGATACTCAGACAACCAATCGATAACCCATATAGACACTCATATAGCTATTCACAAAACCATGCAGCCACTTATACACCAACAGACAGAAACATACAGACATTCACACAGTTTAGTCACTAGTCTGCAGTAAGATACATTTAATGACTCACTTATAGAGTCAGTTACGCACTAAAGAACATCATACATTTACACACTTGTACACCCACTCATTCTTCAACAGGCCTTTCCCTATATATATTAAACATATTAAAATTGTTCAGAAACACATACTCAATGGATGATGACATCAGTGATGTCATCAGTGATGTCATTTGAGATGACATCAGTGATGTCATGAGTGATGTCACTGACCATGTCATGAGTGATGTAATATGTGACGTCATCAGCAGTGGATTGCGGGTGCGCGAGTTATAGTTAGCTGAACTAACTATAACGGGGGAATTTCAATGGTTTTTTACGAGAGAAATGTCCAGCTAACTATAACGTGTGTGAAACCTATAGTTTTTTCAGTGAATATATATATATATATATATATAATATATATATATATATATTCACTGAAAAAAACATAGGTTTCAGGGGCGTTATAGTTAGCTGGACATTTCCCTCGTACAAAACCCTAGAAATTCCCCTGTTATAGTTAGTTCAGCTAACTATAACTCGCGCCCCCGCAATGCACTGCTGATGATGTCACATATTACATCACTCATGACATGGTCAGTGACATCACTGATGACATCTCAAATGGCACATGGTCGAGTTCACTGTGTGTTATGTTGCCAAACGGCTGCTCCTCCCTCCCACGAGCCCCCACACTTTTGTACGGTACGCTGTTGTATCTCGTGCACTCCTACGGCACACCATTGTAATGCCTATTTGCGCATGTCCTGCTGCATTCCAACTACAACATCACAGTGCCGTTTGGAGGTGGTGCATGCCACTTTACAACATCGACTGCTGCGGCTCTTGTAGCAGGCCACACCAGAACACAGAGACACACTTACCGCACTTCCTGTACACGGACATTTCCGAGAAACCCCGTTCCCCTTGCCGGATAGGCACACCCCTGCACTGACCTGTGAACCCCAGACCAGCACACTCCAGTTGTGCATGCAGGAGGATGCGTGCGTAGGTACACATCCAGGCTCACTGCCAACGCTGAGGTGACAGCACACTGTGATTTTGCAGGGCTCGTGCCTATCATGCTAAGACAATGACCACAGGGACACACTTACTAAGATGTGGGTTTGGGGGGCATTGGCGGTCCTAGAGTTGTTGAAATGAGTCGTCTGGCCCTCATGGGTATCCCTGTATCATGCTCATTGACTCTATGGCACCTGTGGGTGTTCTGGTGTGGCTCTTGGCAGTGTTCCCTTTCATGGTGCAGGTAGTTGTCCTGCTTAACACCAGCAGAAAGCAGGTGTAAAATCCCTGGTGCTAAAGTGTCTTATCGCCGGAATTTGTTTCGTATTGCAATTGGTGTGAAAGTTGTGATGTGACTTTTTTCGGGTGCAGAACAATATACAAACTGAGCAGTGTATCTCGTCAAGATCCAGCACCTGACACACTATTCCCGATCAATAGAAATACAATGAGATTTCTTAATAGATTTTGTGTGTACACTGTAAGTGCAGCCAATACCTCAGTGCAATTCAATACAGGATTTTAGTATTTAGAATAAATCGGAAAGGAGCACCTTGTGTCTTTTTGCACGGGAACGGCTACTCTCCATTTCATTATCAGCACTTTAACGTAAGTAAAGTTGAGATAAATCTAACACACTATTCAGAAGTTGGTGCAAACTGCAGATATCACCAGTATTCCAGCGATAAGTGCCCCAAAATTTAACACCATGGTGGACTCCATCAAATAACAGTAATAAGAACAAGAAAGAGTCACACAGCAGTTAAGAGAACAACCAAAAACGTTATTATTTTTCTTTCAAACTTTATTTTTTATAATAATAAATATATAAAAGATAAACTATTTTCAAACTTTATTTTTTATTAACATATATATGAACAATAAACTAATAAACAAAATGTAACAACAATAATACAAAACAGCAAGGCGGAACACTCCTGTGGGGTCCATGGATGTCGACGACAGACCTGGAAAATCAGAAAGATTGTTAAAAAAACACCAACATGGTATTCTCAACAAAATACCACAAGAAACAAATCACAGATATATAAAATGCATACAGCTAACAACATTTTATAAGTTTAGCTTACAAAAACTGTAAATGTTGCCGCTTTAAAATATTTACCGAATCTGAGGAAAGTTTTTTGCAGAAGGCACCATGCCCACAACGTTTTTCTTCAGTGGTGAGGAAATTTCTTACTTTTCCCAAGGGGCAAACAAAGACCAATGCCACCTTCGTCACTCACAAGATTTGCCAAAGAGTTCTGTTACGAGGGGATCCTAACAAAAAATACTCGTGCGGCACAGCAAGTATGATGAAACACCTAAGGACCCTTCATCCAAACAATCTTGCACGAGAAGAGTGCAAACAAATGAGAAACACTCCTGTTCTGTATCTGTAAAAAAGAATCACAAATAAATGTATATTAATAACTTTCAAATTTATACTATTCCATTACTGTACAAAACCATTTTATATAAAAACTGACTAAGAAACTATAGCCCTGAACCACAAGTGTGATGATCGTTAAAACACTACATGCTTAGTGCATACTACTTTGAAGCAGTTCATGCCCTAAAGCCTACCTCACTAAAAGACTACATGCTAACTGGCTAAATGATTACAGTACTATAAGGAGACACACTGGGTGAGTGACAGGGTGGTTTCTAGAAGAGTATGAATACTAACTAGGGAATAGAAGGTGTGAAACACAACTGTGTAGGTGATTAGAGGACTGCATCCATACTGCATAGACATTTAAAGCAGTCCATGTGCTAAGGCCTGGCTCACTGCAAGACTACTTGGGTACTGACTGAATGATTAGAGTACAGCAAGGAGAGTGCCTAGGTGAATTTATAAGTGCTAGGCTTTTCGCACAGGGAATGGATTAGTACTTGGTACTGAATGGGTCACTAGAGGAGTGCAAAGGCAGTGACAAGTGCTGGACTGTATGGATACTGACTAGGAAATTGAAAGTGTGAAAGACAGGTGTCTAGGTGGTTAGAAGACTGGATGCATAGTGCATAGGGGTTTGAAGCAGTCCATGTGCTAAGGCCTGGCTCAGTGTATGAATACTTAGGCCCTGACTGAATGATTAGAGTACTGCAAAGATAGAATCTTGGTGAATTTATAAGTGTTTGGGTTTTAGCACAGTGAATGGATTAGTACATGGTGCTGAATGGGTCACTAGAGGACAGCAAAGGGAGTGACAGGGTATTTCCTGGAAGTGAACGGATACTGACTGGGTAATTGAAGGTGTGAAAGACAAGTGTGTAGGTGGTTAGAGGACTGCATGCATAGTGGATAGGGGTTTGAAGAAGTCCATGTGCTAAGACCTGGCTCAGTGCATGAATACTTAGGGAGTGACTGAATCATTAGAGTACTGGAAAGAGAGTGTCTTGGTGAATTTATAAGTGTTTGGGTTTTGGCACAGTAAATGGATTAGTACATGCTGTTGAATGGGTCTCTAGAGGACTGCAAAGGAAGTGACAGGATGTTTCCTGGAAGTGTATGGATACTGACTAGGGAATTGAAGGTGTAAAAGACAAGTGTATAGTGTGTTAGAACACTACATGCATACTGCATAGACATTTGAAGCAATCTATTTGGTACTTAGAAACTGACTAAATAATCAGACTACTTCTAGGACAGTGCTTAGGTTTTCAGTTCTGCCACAGTGAATAGAATAGTACATGGTACTGCACCTTAGTGTCAAACCCTGACTCATTTTATCAATGCATAAGCAAAGACTATCTTCTAATGCTACAAAAACTTGACAACATGACAGGTTTTAAAACAGTTATCTGTCAGCAAATACATGATGTTACCAAATGCTTCTCTCACACTGATCCCAAATACACAGTAACTCACAGTGTGATTCTAGACAAGCACCACTATCCCTATGAGTTTACCAAAACTCATTCACTACAGTGCAAGTGGTAAGGGAACTGCACACAATCTACATATTTGACAACTGCAATTTACTGTCAATGCCTGACTCATATAATGAAAGCATAAGCCATAACTGTCTTCTAATGCTACTAAAACTTGACAACATGACATGTTTTAAAACAGTTATCTGTCAGCAAATACACGATGTTACCAAACACTTCTCTCACAGTGGTTCGCAAATGCACACAGACTCACAGTGTGATTCTAGACAAACAACAATATCCCTAGCAGATTACCAAAACGCATTCACTACAGTGGAAGTGGTAAGGGAACTGCACACAATCTACATATTTCACGACTGCACTTTAGTGTCAATGCCTGACTCATTTAATCAACGCATAAGCAATGACTAGCTTCTAATGCTACTAAAACTTGACAACATGACAGGTTTTAAAATAGTTATCTGTCAGCAAATACACAATGTTACCAAATGCTTCTCTCATAGTGATTCCCAAATGCACACACACTCACAGTGTGATTCTAGACAACAACCACTGTACCCAGGAGTTTACCAAAAAACATTCACTACTGTGGAAGTGGTAAGGGAACTGCACACAATTTTCATATTTCAGGACTGCACTTTTGTTTCAAAGCCTGACTCATTTAATCAAAGCATAAGCAAAGACTGGCTTCTAATGCGACTAAAACTTGACAACATGACCGGTTTTAAAACAGTTATATGTCAGCAAATACATGATGTTACCAAATGCTTCTCTCACAATCCTTACCCAAATGCACACAGACTCACAGTGTGATTTTAGACAAGTAACACTATCTTAGGATATTACCAAAATTCATTCACTAGTCTGGAAGAGTTAATGGTACTGCACACAATCTACATATTTAAGTACAGCACATCAGTGTCAAAGCATGACTCATTTAATCAATGCATAAGCAAAGACTGGATTCTAATGCTACTAAAACTTCACAACATGACAGGTTTTAAAACAGTTATCTGTCAGCAAATACATGATGTTACCAAATGCTTCTCTCACACTGATCCCAAATACACACTAACTCACAGTTTGATTCTAGACAAGCACCACTATCCCTAGGAGTTTACCAAAACTCATTCACTACAGTGCAAGTGGTAAGGGAACTGCACAAAATCTACATATTTCACGACTGCAATTTACTGTCAATGCCTGACTCATTTAATGAAAGCATAAGCCATAACTGTCTTCTAATGCTACTAAAACTTGACAACATGACATGTTTAAAAACAGTTATCTGTCAGCAAATACACAATGTTACCAAACGCTTCTCTCACAGTGGTTCCCAAATGCACACAGACTCACAGTGTGATTCTAGCCAAACAACACTATCCCTAGCAGATTACCAAAACTCATTCACTACAGTGGAAGTGGTAAGGGAACTGCACACAATCTACATATTTCACGACTGCACTTTAGTGTCAATGCCTGACTCATTTAATTAACGCATAAGCAATGACTGGCTTCTAATGCTGTGGTAAATAAAATAAATATTACCGGACTGAATTTCATGCGGAATCTTAAAATAAAGTAAATAGCTCAAAATAACAAGAGGCAGAATCCGTGGTATAAGAGGTTTTCTAATGGGCTTTATTCCATTCAAAATGGCCGACTCGAGTCGCGGCCCTCAGGTTCCGTCACCACGAAGGTTCAGGAAGTGAAGTACAATAATTTATTAACAGACATGTATTTTTATAATAAGTACATTACAATGAAACGAATGTAGAAGGCGTAACATTTGATAAGAAAAATGACGTGACAGTGACATAATCGAAACTAGGCGTAATAAGGAATAAAAGAAACATGATTGGTTAGAATTATCAGACATAGGTGGATCTATAAGATAATACTTGGCATAGATGCGCGCGCGGCAGCATGACGTGTAATTGACGTGCAACTAGGGGGTGAAGGGGACTTGACATTTAGCTCTACATGTGGAGACGAGAAGTCTGGGGTCAAGTCATCCTAATCCCAAATCATATCTAACATCCTATGTTTAAAGAACTATGTTATCCACAAGGAAGGACTCTCGGACAGAATCTATTCTATACTGACTGTGTACGTGTACAAGCGTCTAAGTGTCTATATGAGATGCGAGGGGCAGAAAACTTTCCATGGCAACAGGGCTATGAATCACTTGCAGGAGGACGGAAAGGCTGAGTCCTTTGCTTGTGAGCTAAAGGAAATGTTTACCTAAATCACTGGACAGGAATGCATCGGCTGGAGAGCAAAATAGATAATTCGAAGGTGAAATACAACTTCTTGGCAGACAGGCGAAAACTAGCCGAGGCAGGCACCGTTAGCTGCACAGGGAGTAGGACAAAGTTCATGGATACAGATGCGAGCTCAAGCTGAAGCTGTCAGAGACAGAGAGCAGGGAAAGGCTTTGAGGACAGAATCGGGCCTACTCGCCTGAACTGTAAAAATGAAGTAACTTAGCCATATAAAGTCGGTGGCCTTTCATACTTAGGAATCGAATATCCAGCCCATTGATGGCGGATCTGACAGAGAACATGTTGACGGTAGACACACATATGTTTGCGTCTTAGAAACTGGAACTGGAGGGAACATACATGTACTTGTAACATGCATATAGAACCGTTGGGGTCCAAGATAGGGGACATAACTGATCAGGAAAATCCACATTTCCACATTCCCTCCTTGTCCCCTTCTTGCCCTTCACGAGACATCAATCTTCATCATTCCATTGATTTGCTCATGGAGCATCATTTCTTCTTCCTTCTTCTTCCGGTATTTTGAACGAGAACTGTGATGTGGAATGCATGATGTGGCACACAGACCACAAATCGCTGGTCCACATTGTAGGCATAAACAACAACTGAAGAGCATAAGAAGGCCAATACCTAGGAAGGATAGAACTCTCCATCCCCAGGCTGATATCACACTCCAAAACCACCCGGACCACGTCCAAGTGCCTGGATTCTCGTGTATCTGGCTTACAATCTTATGAAGGCGTGTTATAGCTTTATATACAGATGGCGAATTTTCTGGTATGAATATGCAGCAGCTGGATCCGATGACCCTACAAGCTCCGCCCCTATCGGCCAGGATGACGTCAAGGACAAGACGATTCTGGAGAACAACAATTCTCATCACTGATTGTTCCTCTGTCAGATTGCCTAGGGCGGCTATAGTCTCGTTTACTACAGCTTCAAGAGTCTTGGTGAGTCTGCGTATCAGCTTACTATTTGATATAGTACCTATATATGGAAAGATACCTTTATTGAAATCTACATACTTGTCCCATGCTGTCTCAGTATAATCGACAACTGGGAGATCTCTCCGCTCTCTATTGTGTACTAAATGAACATTTCGATAATAATCAGGGGGAGCTAGGAAAACAGGTGGCAAAAGGAATGCGATGTAACAGGTACCATCCCAATCTAGAGGCAGACGCATATATGCCGTCTGGCCACATATAAAGTAAGAATGGCGAGAAGCTCTAAATGAAGATTTACCTTGATCACTATATTCTACTGTAATAACGCATTGGCTATGGCCCATATGTATGGAACCAACTTTTCTTACACATAATTCACCCTTTACTGGAAATACTGACATAGTGGGCAGAATTAGTTCAACTTCGGATTTGACATTCAGAATCATAAGATTAGGCGTAAAATTACCTAATTTATACACTTCATTTTCTAAATCAGTTCCTGTTCTACTGGGGTGACCCTCCTTATTAGGGTGACAGACTTTGAATAAAACTAGATTCAGATTTCCCCATATCCAATGTTGTTGATAAACTGCTGTGTCTGGGTCTATGGAATTTAATAAACTAAACCATGCTCCACAGGAGCCATTGTGTGTGAATGGATGTGGAAAGAAAGGCAGAACTCCTTTGTTATTCTGATAGGGAGGAAGTCGGCCACACACCCAACAATTGGTCGCATTACTAGTCTGATGGGAATGATGTAACATACTAATGAATGTGTTATTGCGCAGCGCAAGTCTATAGGATAATTCATGTGGCGGTAGGTCACTAAAAGAATGTTCATCAGTTATATTGAAAACACGTTTAGAAACAGGATAATACATATGCAACAATATACTTGCAGTAACTATTAAAAAACTCAAGGAAGACAAAATTAATAAAGTCACAATACAGTGGTTACGCAGTAATTTACAATAAGCATGTCGTTTCATTATGATTCTGGACTCTACGTGATTCAGACCTAAGGGGTACATGTCGGGACAGATTCAACCGCTTCACCTTGGAGAGGACTTAAACAATCAAATCGTCCGACAGTTTAGATCTGGACCTGAGTTTCTGTTTATAGAGTTCGGTGCTACTGGCCTCAGCCAAAGGTAGCTTTGAGTCAATGGGGGAAGACACACGGGCAGTACTGTCTGTGTCAGGAGGAAGTCCATGAAATTTTTTGACGTGACTGGAATGAATCCACCCTTTTCGTCCCTCGATCTTCACGGCTGTTCTTGTGGTCAACAGAACCAACTTGGGTGCTTTCCACCTGGGCTCCAATTGACTTTTCCTGTCGAAGTTTCTCACAAAGACAAGATTACCCGGAACAACGTCATGGGGTTTCGCCTCAGTGTTGTCGGGAAAGGCTGCAGCTACCTGTGAACGAGAAGATTGTAGTGCAGACATCAAGGAAGCCAAGTAATCTGTCAGCATATTACAGTCAACATCAGTTATTTTACGTGGTATAGGCGTCCCCCACATATTCGGTGGTCTACCAAAGATCACCTCATACGGGGATAGCCCTGTTCTAGAGTGTGCTACCATTCTCATGTAAAAGAGTGCAACTGGTAATGCTACTATCCAGTCGACACCTTTCTCTCTACATATTTTGGACAGTCTGATTTTCAGTGTCTGGTTATGTCTTTCTACGAGACCTGCTGCCTCAGGGTGTCGGACACAGTGGAATTTCCACTGATATCCCAACAAGAGTGAGACATGTTTCATTAATTCGGATGAGAAAGGCTGACCGTTATCTGAATATACAACACGTGGTAAACCGTACCGTGGGAAGAATTCTCGAACTAGCTGCTTGGCAGTAGTCGGGGCAGTGTAATCTGATACGGGATACGCCTCTGTCCAACGGGAGAGAGCGCAGACAACTACGAGGACATATTTGAATCCTCGACAACGTTCCATCTGAATATAATCCATCTGGAGGACTTCAAAAGGATGGTCAGGAGGCTGAAATCCACCCTGCTCTACGGGAACACTCTTTCCTGGATTAAACTGACAACATATCATACAGGTACGAACTTTTTGTTTAGCTGCTGCTCGTAAATGTTTGTTAAACCAAATGTGCTGAATGCTGTCTAGCATAGCCTTCTCTCCTAAATGTGCTGGACTGTGAACTGTAGCTATAATGGTTTGAACCATGGAATCAGGGAGAAACCATACAGATGTCTCCTTCGTCATCCATCCTTGATCTGTCTGGATCCCTCCTAGTTCAGTCCACTTCTTTATTTCTTCTGCTGTGGCATGTGTCTGTATGTCAATTACGTCAAGTGTGGGATCCTTAATCGTCATACACTGTGTTGGGGTCTGAACTATTGGCTTTGTCATGTCTAATGTGCGATTCTGAGCAGTCTGTTTAGCTGTTCGGTCAGCTAAATCATTGCCTTGAGAAATGGTATCAGTAACCTTCGTGTGTGCTTTACATTTCATAATCGATATAGCAGTGGGTAGATGTATTGCGTCTAACAAAGCATGAATGAGGGGCCCGTGCTGAATGTGGGCACCATGGGACGTTAGATAACCTCTCTCTCGCCACAGCACGCCGAAGTCGTGTACAACTCCGAATGCATAACGTGAGTCAGTGTATACATTAACTTTCTTATTTGTGGCTTGAATACAGGCTTGCGTTAGAGCAATAAGTTCTGCTGCTTGGGCTGACAGAATATCTATACAATGTGTCTCAATAATTTCAGTGTCTGTTGTGACTGCATACGCGGCCACTAAATCTCCTGTACTTGCTCTCATGCATGATCCGTCTACATACAACGTCAGGTCTGGATCTAACAATGGAACGTCTGTCAAGTCTTGTCTAGGTTTCGTCTTTATTTCAATGATTTCAACACAATCATGAGCTAGTGGGTCTGTTCCAATTACAGGTAATAGTGTAGCAGGATTCAATGTATTACACCGTCGGATCTCTATGTGTGGTTGAAACAATGTCAGTTCATAACCGGTAAGTCTTGCTATGGTCAAGTGTTGCGTTTGTGTTCGGTTCACAAGAACCTCTACTGCATGTGGTACTTGAACTGTCAATGGGTGTCCTAATACTATGGCATCGCTTTGTCTGATTGCTAAAGCTGTCGCTGCCACTGATTTCAGGCATGCAGGCAAAGCCTGAGCTACGGGATCTAATGTACTGGAAAAATAAGCACATGGCTTGCGTGATCCTGCTTGATCCTGAGTGAGTACTGACAAGGCAGTACCTTCGCGTTCTGTAACAAAGAGTGTAAAAGGTTTGCTATAACATGGTGTTGCTAAAACAGGTGCTTGACATAAAGCTTCCTTTAGGCTTTCAAAAGCTTGTGTATGTTCCTGAGTCCAAGGGAGAACAGTCGATGTGGCTGCCTCCTGTGTGGTTAACTGAATGAGTGGTTTTGCTAGAAATGCGTACTGAGGGATCCACTGCCTACAATATGAAGTGAGGCCTATGAAAGCTCGCACCTCCTTTTGTGTCTGGGGTATTGACATGTTAGCAATTAACTGGATGCGATCTGGTGTAAGCTGCCTTCCCTCCTTGGACAGCGAGTGACCAAGATAAATAACTCGCTGAACACAGAATTGCAGCTTAGAAGGGGACACCTTGTGCCCCTTGTCGGCTAGGAAATGTAAAACTGTCAGAGAAGCTTTTTCACATTCTGGCTCGCTTCTCGCGGTGATCAGCAGATCATCGACATATTGAAGCAGTGCAGTATTGACTGGCATGTGGATACTGTCAAGTTCTCGTTTCAGTGCTTGGCTGTAGATGCTGGGGCTTTCTGTAAATCCTTGAGGAGCGCGTGAGAATTTAAAGCTGCGCCCATTTAAACTGAATCCGAACAAGTATTGGCTTTCCGGATCTATTGGGACGCTGAAAAAGGCATTCTTGAGATCAATTACAGTAAAAAATGTTGCTTCGGAATCAATTGCTGTCAACAATGATGATATATCAGGGACCACAGGGAATTGTGGTACAATACACTTGTTTAGTTCACGCAAATCAATAACCAATCGGTATACTGGCGGAGCAGTAGGATCAGTTCGTTTAAGAATCGGAATTATCGGTGAATTACATACATTGGAGTCTGTTTCTACAACTACTCCCTGGGCAATTAGCTCATCAATGATTTTCAACAAAGCCACTACAGCATCATGCGGTAACTTGTATTGTCGCATTCGTGGTAGTACCACTCCTGCTTTCAATGTAACTCGATAGGGTGTAATGTTCATGCAGCCAACATCCGTAGGGCCTTGTGCCCATAGATGTACTGGTAAAATCTGCAGTCGGGGATCCATGTCTCTAGACACATAGTGACCTTTAAAATCACGCAAAAACAACCTTACTCCTTCCGGAGAACAACATATTATGGCTCCTAGTGCTTTCAGAGTTTTAATTCCTAACAAATTTTCTGGGCATGATTTAGTAAGCAATAAATCTGTAGTTCGTGTCAAAGGTCCTATCGTAAGTGGTAGAGGCTGTGATACTTCATTAACAATAGGTTTTCCTGAAAAACCAAGGGAAACATTTTGAGAGCCTGAGAGGGGTGCCCCTGGAACTTCACTACGTTTTATGGTTGTTCGACTTGCCCCTGTATCGAGTAAGAATTTTCTATCTTGACCTAATAATTCACTATGTACATAAGGTCCTTCTTGATCTACCGGAATCTCGATAAGCGGTAAGTCAACTTCCCTCTCTAGGCTGGTTCATGCGTAACGCTGATACTCAGGGTATTCATACTGTGCAGTCTGATACATTTGTTGTGTTGTGGTTTGTGTGGCAGTAGCAGGCAACGGTGGTGCAGCTGGCACAAACTGTATGGGTTGCTGTGAGGCTGGCATAGACTGTTGCTGAACTGGCACGGACTGTCCATGCTGCATAGCTCCTTTTTCATTCTGATCTTGTCTAACTAATCGTGGTCTCTCTTTTGCAATACCTGTAGCTATATTTCGTTTCAGGACTTGACAATCATGTACATAATGGCCTAGTTGTTTACAGTAATTGCAGGTTCCTTTTACAGGAACTGCAGAATCACCAGAATGGGTCACACCCTTTTTGTGACCATCTGCTGGTACTGTCTGAGAAACTAGCATTTTCATTTTTGTATCCTTCATGCGTTTATGCTCGTGTTCTTGTTCATCCCTAATTCTATTGTGATGATACTGTAACATTTGTAGCATTTGCGACGGAGTGTTACTTTGCCAGGTACTCTCGAATTTTAATATTCTATTCTTCACTGGGGGCAATGCATTTTCCACTAATTTTGTCACAAATAGATGTGGATATGAGTCACTACTTGCTTTTATACCACTATTTATACCAAAACATTTTTCAAATCGAGCATAATAATCGCTTGTGTCTTCATCTTGCTTTTGTTTACAGGCTGTGATTGCACCCCAGTCTTCCTTTTTTGTAGTTAATAAACGTGGCAGTACCTGTACTAGTAAACCTGGTAATAGTTTAACTTTATCCCCGAGCCCCGAACCTGCAGCTCGGCCCCTTTCTTCCTCTGCTAATGCTGTCCAGTCTATCTTTTGGTCTCCCACTTCCCACTCTTTTTCTTTCAGTTTTTCATATATGCCAGCAGGCAAAAGCACCTTTAATATCGTCATAATATCAGGAAAGGTGTACTCTCCCATCAGTAACATGTCTTTAATTTCTCGGTGGAAACCCGCTGGGTCTTTGTCATGACTAGGTACTACTTTCTTCATTTCTAATAATTCCATTTTTGATATGGGTGTGTAAACAAATACACGGTGAAACTCATTGTCTTCGCCTTTTATTGGGTGCACTTCTCGTAGGGGATTTTGTCTATCCATGTAGTACGGTGCTCTTTCTCTGGGGGGCAGGGAGAGAGAATCCGGACTTACAAAAAGGACATACTGCTTACGTGACACTAATATCTCTTTAATTAGCTTGTTACTAGAACCTCTCCATCTGTTCGTGAGTAGTTCCGTTAATATATCAGGTAAAGGACCAGGGTCAGCATGTTGGCTCTTATATAATATAAGGAGTTGCTGAATCATATAGATTCCAGCTAAACGTTGTTCATCTGTACTGAGGTTGAGAAACGTGTGTGCTACGGTCTCATCACCGTATTTTTCAGGACTAACAATCCAGTGAACGGCTGATCTGGCTAATTCTTGCTCATCCATGGAATCGAGGAGGTGGTAACCTCTTCGTTCTCGTAGTATTTTATCTGCGGCTTGAAACGAATGTTCAGGAGATTTCAGATTTATTACAGGCGTCGGATACGTTCTGCTATTATTTGGACATACCGAGTGTATTGGATCAGAAAAACATCTAGTATTTTCACAAGATCTTCCTCTGCCTACATAGGCTATGGTCTCTGACTGTCTTGCAGAGTTCCCTGATTCGGACACTTCATCTTGCTCAAACTCGTCTGTTCCCAATCTTTCTTCATGAATACGCTCTATTTCTTTACGTATTTTTCGGCACATGGCTATTATACAATTTTGCTTATCGTGTCTCCCTTCTGATATATTCTGACTCCATCTTGTAAGAATAAGCATTGCATTCGGGTCTACCCCCGGACGATCTTGATTTCTGATCACACAGTTTATGAGGAAACGTAACAGTTCCCCCTGTATTTCTACTTTCTGGAATTCCATAGCTCTGTTAATACATCCTGGATCTCGTCCTGTTTGAACAAAATGATATATGTTATCCAGATGCGTAGTCATTCCTGGTAACCTTGCTAAATACTCTGCGGCTCGTCTGATACGTAATGATGCCAGGACCATTTCGTCCTCTTTACCAACCACCGGGTCATATCTACAATTTACAAGGAGTTCCTTAAGCGTACGTTCATTTACGAATTTAGGTGTACGTGAATGCGCTGACTCTTGAAAAACAAGTTTATTTATTCTAGGTGGTGTGAAAGTACTGCTAGCACCTCCCGTGGCCCCATCTGGGGCGTCGGGTGTGAATGGATTCGTTGAACGTGACACAGCAACTATGGGTGTCGATACCTCTGTAGAGTCGACTGTGGAGACAGATGCGGAAACAGATGTGCTTGCCGAAGCTTGTATCGGGACTTGCTGTTGCACGGGGACAGATACCTGATCCTGACGTTGAACCCCTCCGCCAGACGGTCTATGTGGTGTGGCGTTAGCATACTCGGGAGCCGCATCGTCTAGATATGAGGAAAGAAAAACATCTTCTGCGGTTCTGGGATGCCCCTTTGGATGTACCTTAATTGGAAATAATGGGGGTGGCAAGTCTTTTGGTATCTCTGGAACAGCCTTAGGTAGTCCTTCGGCTAGAAGGGGATACATACCATTCATAAGAGCATTTCTTTGTCTATTTACTTGTTCTGATTTCACTCGGATACCTTCCTCAATTACTAGATTTTCTTGAACTTTATTTGAACTTTCTTTACTCCTCTCTTCTTGTCTACGTGCTTTTTCTGTTCGTCTATGAGATTCTTTACGCCATAACTCAACAGCGTCTTTCTGTGACTGTCTGACCTTTCTTTTCCATAACTCTTCCTCCACTTTCATGATGCACTCTGCATCCCAGGTTCCCGCTATGGGCCACCTTTGACTTTCCGGTAATCCTTTGGTATAATCTACCCATAGATCAAGAAACAATATGGCATCTAAGCCATGTTTATGGTACATGAAATGTCCTGGAGTGTCTCTAGGAGGAATAGGAACTGCTTCTTCAAGCACCCCTTTTCTGGTAGTAATCTGTCTTAACTTCGAGAAGAGCGGCATATTGACAACTGATCTGATACTTACTCTTGAACTTACTTAATACGAGAAACACAATAATGAACAGTGAACAATGAACAGTCATTCATACCACAATATGCAAGACATTTTCTGAATACTTTAAACATTAAACATTAAACATTATAACAATGATCGACAATGATGACAGTCTGCTTAACTAATCACCACGCTGAATTCTTGACAATAACTGAATACTTCGGAATACTTGATATACTGCTAAACAGTACATATACACTGCTAAACAGTGCAGACCGGATTTGTGTACCCAAATCCGTCTTGACCGGCACAACCTATGTGCGCGTCAACACGCCTCCCCGGCGATGGTACTCACCGAGTAGCTCCTTGAAACGGAAGGCCTCAGAGAATGGACAGGACTCGATAACTGCGGACATCGGACCCTCTGGACGTCGGAATTTCGGAAAACCTGGTGGGCCTCTGTATACCTCGGATCTTGCTCTCTCAGCTAGGCTCTGGTCGGGATACTTCGCACTTCTCACCGCCTCGTCTGGGTTGATCGCAGCCTCAGTCGCCCCCGCTTGACCGGAGGGAGCTTACAGGAAATCCTGCTGGTACGCGTTTATGGTCCGTCCAGCTGTGGCAGGAGACCGGGCCTGCAACGCACCGCCGGCGCGTGAGAATAGAAAGTGTCCCTATTCGGGCGCCATTATGTGGTAAATAAAATAAATATTACCGGACTGAATTTCATGCGGAATCTTAAAATAAAGTAAATAGCTCAAAATAACAAGAGGCAGAATCCGTGGTATAAGAGGTTTTCTAATGGGCTTTATTCCATTCAAAATGGCCGACTCGAGTCGCGGCCCTCAGGTTCCGTCACCACGAAGGTTCAGGAAGTGAAGTACAATAATTTATTAACAGACATGTATTTTTATAATAAGTACATTACAATGAAACGAATGTAGAAGGCGTAACATTTGATAAGAAAAATGACGTGACAGTGACATAATCGAAACTAGGCGTAATAAGGAATAAAAGAAACATGATTGGTTAGAATTATCAGACATAGGTGGATCTATAAGATAATACTTGGCATAGATGCGCGCGCGGCAGCATGACGTGTAATTGACGTGCAACTAGGGGGTGAAGGGGACTTGACATTTAGCTCTACATGTGGAGACGAGAAGTCTGGGGTCAAGTCATCCTAATCCCAAATCATATCTAACATCCTATGTTTAAAGAACTATGTTATCCACAAGGAAGGACTCTCGGACAGAATCTATTCTATACTGACTGTGTACGTGTACAAGCGTCTAAGTGTCTATATGAGATGCGAGGGGCAGAAAACTTTCCATGGCAACAGGGCTATGAATCACTTGCAGGAGGACGGAAAGGCTGAGTCCTTTGCTTGTGAGCTAAAGGAAATGTTTACCTAAATCACTGGACAGGAATGCATCGGCTGGAGAGCAAAATAGATAATTCGAAGGTGAAATACAACTTCTTGGCAGACAGGCGAAAACTAGCCGAGGCAGGCACCGTTAGCTGCACAGGGAGTAGGACAAAGTTCATGGATACAGATGCGAGCTCAAGCTGAAGCTGTCAGAGACAGAGAGCAGGGAAAGGCTTTGAGGACAGAATCGGGCCTACTCGCCTGAACTGTAAAAATGAAGTAACTTAGCCATATAAAGTCGGTGGCCTTTCATACTTAGGAATCGAATATCCAGCCCATTGATGGCGGATCTGACAGAGAACATGTTGACGGTAGACACACATATGTTTGCGTCTTAGAAACTGGAACTGGAGGGAACATACATGTACTTGTAACATGCATATAGAACCGTTGGGGTCCAAGATAGGGGACATAACTGATCAGGAAAATCCACATTTCCACAATGCTACTAAAACTTGACAACATGACAGGTTTTAAATTAGTTATCTGTCAGCAAATACACGATGTTACCAAATGCTTCTCTCACAGTGGTTCCCAAATGCACACAGACTCACAGTGTGATTCTAGACAAACAACACTATCCCTAGCAGATTACCAAAACTCATTCACTACAGTGGAAGTGGTAAGGGAACTGCACACAATCTACATATTTCACGACTGCACTTTAGTGTCAATGCCTGACTCATTTAATCAACGCATAAGCAATGACTAGCTTCTAATGCTACTAAAACTTGACAACATGACAGGTTTTAAAATAGTTATCTGTCAGCAAATACACAATGTTACCAAATGCTTCTCTCATAGTGATTCCCAAATGCACACACACTCACAGTGTGATTCTAGACAACAACCACTGTACCCAGGAGTTTACCAAAAAACATTCACTACTGTGGAAGTGGTAAGGGAACTGCACACAATTTTCATATTTCAGGACTGCACTTTTGTTTCAAAGCCTGACTCATTTAATCAAAGCATAAGCAAAGACTGGCTTCTAATGCGACTAAAACTTGACAACATGACCGGTTTTAAAACAGTTATCTGTCAGCAAATACATGATGTTACCAAATGCTTCTCTCACAATCCTTACCCAAATGCACACAGACTCACAGTGTGATTTTAGACAAGTAACACTATCTTAGGATATTACCAAAACTCATTCACTAGTCTGGAAGAGTTAATGGTACTGCACACAATCTACATATTTAAGTACAGCACATCAGTGTCAAAGCATGACTCATTTAATCAATGCATAAGCAAAGACTGCATTCTAATGCTTCTAAAACTTCACAACATGACAGGTTTTAAAACAGTTATCTGTCAGCAAATACATGATGTTACCAAATGCTTCTCTCACACTGATCCCAAATACACACTAACTCACAGTTTGATTCTAGACAAGCACCACTATCCCTAGGAGTTTACCAAAACTCATTCACTACAGTGCAAGTGGTAAGGGAACTGCACAAAATCTACATATTTCACGACTGGAATTTACTGTCAATGCCTGACTCATTTAACCCCTTCAGTGCCCGCCGCTTTCCCCGCCCTGTGCCGGCCGTTGTATTAGCGGGCGGGGTCTATGACGAGCTGGACTCGTCATGGGCACAGCGCCACCGCGGCCCATGACGAGTCCAGCTCGTC
Organism: Triturus cristatus; assembly: GCF_964204655.1. Lineage (NCBI taxonomy): Eukaryota > Metazoa > Chordata > Amphibia > Caudata > Salamandridae > Triturus > Triturus cristatus. The sequence continues at coordinate 87,455,573 of NC_140587.1, read as the reverse complement.
ATGGGCACTGAAGGGGTTAATGAAAGCATAAGCCATAACTGTCTTCTATGCTACTAAAACTTGACAACATGACATGTTTAAAAACAGTTATCTGTCAGCAAATACACAATGTTACCAAACGCTTCTCTCACAGTGGTTCGCAAATGCACACAGACTCACAGTGTGATTCTAGCCAAACAACACTATCCCTAGCAGATTACCAAAACCCATTCACTACAGTGGAAGTGGTAAGGGAACTGCACACAATCTACATATTTCAGGACTGCACTTTAGTGTCAATGCCTGACTCATTTAATCAACGAATAAGCAATGACTGGCTTCTAATGCTACTAAAACTTGACAACATGACATGTTTTAAAACAGTTATCTGTCAGCAAATACACGATGTTACCAAACGCTTCTCTCACAGTGGTTCCCAAATGTACACAGACTCACAGTGTGATATTAGACAAGCACCACTATCCCTAGGAGTTTACCAAAACTCATTCACTACAGTGGCAGAGGTAAGGGAACTGCACACAATCTACATATTTCACGACTGCACTTTAGTGTCAATGCCTGACTCATTTAATCAACACATAAGCATAGACTGGCTTCTAATGCTACTAAAACCTGACAACATAACAGGTTTTAAAACAGTTATCTGTCAGCAAATACACGATGTTACCAAATGCTTCTCTCACAGTGGTTCCCAAATGCACACAGACTCACAGTGTGATTCTAGACAAACAACACTATCCGTAGCAGATTACCAAAACTCATTCACTACAGTGGAAGTGGTAAGGGAACTGCACACAATCTACATATTTCCCGACTGCACTTTAGTGTCAATGCCTGACTCATTTAATCAACACATAAGGAATGACTAGCTTGTAATGCTACTAAAACTTGACAACATGACAGGTGTTAAAATAGTTATCTGTCAGCAAATACACAATATTACCAAATGCTTCTCTCACACTGATCCCAAATACACACTAACTCACACTGTGATTCTAGACAATCACCACTATCCCTAGGAGTTTACCAAAACTCATTCACTACAGTGCAAGTGGTAAGGGAACTGCACACAATCTACATATTTCAGGACTACACTTTTCTGTCAAAGCCTGACTCATTTAATCAAATCATAAGCCATAACTGTCTTCTAATGCTACTAAAACTTCACAACATGACAAGTTAAAACAGTTATCTGTCAGCAAATACACGATGTTACCAAATGCTTCTCTCACAGTGGTTCCCAAATGCACACAGACTCACTGTGTGATTCTAGATAAACAACACTATCCCTTGCACTATACCAAAACACATTTCATCTAGAAGTAGTACTACATTTTAGTATAGAAACATAACATAACTCATTTCACAAATTCATAAACAATGACTGGTTTCTAATTCTACCAAAATATGAAAAACAGCACAGTTATTTGTCTACAAACACATGAAAAACACAAATGCTTATCACAGAATGGTTTCTACATGCACACACATTGTAGTGAAAAAAACTACTCCCTACACTTTAGCAGGAGAAATACATTAGTCTGATTAAAATCAAAATAGTCTACATCCATCCCCTCACAATTAAATAACTCATCATTCAAGTTATTTTGTAGATTAAGAAGTATATCAATCACTCACCATATTTTCTTTTACAGAATCTCTGCACTGTGCACCTCTCAGCAAAAACACAGAATGAAAAAGTTTCCCTTTCATTTTCCACACATATACATGTAAACATCAAATCACAATCCTTCACACATAAACTCAAAAGCAAACACACATTTCTATTGGTTAAACATTTCAACCCTTTCCAATTGAAATACATTTCAACCCTTCCCCCAATCTGCCTCCTGCCTGTTACCATAGAAACAGGTCATGGAACACTGCACTGAGCTCACAGGTCACAAGTTCAGCACACAATGTTACTAAACAAGACAGGAAGTGTGCTTGACTTTTCAACATATCAGCTTATCATATATAATGTTCATTACAATCTGTTTTTGTTAACCAATAATAATCATACCTTTAAAAAACAGAAATATACACCCTACCTTTCAGTGTAGAAAGTAGTCATACAACCAATGATTTCTTGTCTTTTTTCAAGAAACATTGCCGTGGATCAGCGTACCCAAGGTGTGAGAATCCATGCACCCAACGCGTTAGGATGCGCGCACCGTGCGCGTATTTCGCCCTTTTTTTTTTAAAAAGGGGGCCTCAGGGGGTCCTTCTGGGACCCCCTAAGCACCTCTAGAGGGTCAGAGTATTTCCACTCTGCCCCATTTAAATGTTTTACACACTTATTCCCCTTGCTTCTTCAGCCTCGCTTCTACCGAGGCAGAAAATGGCCGCCAACTGTTCCTGGTTTTGAATGTAGAGAGACAGTCGACAGCCAATTAGTATTCAGCGCGCGATCGGGAGGGTGCGAGCTCGGTTCGGGGAGGGTGCGCTTACGGTCGGGTAGGGTCCGCGGATCCTCCCCGGCCATAGATATCACTAACTATTTTACCCTAATTTTCTCAGGAACTACTGAACAGATTCACACCATTTATGCAAAAGGCACGAGTCTGAACTGAGGACTACCTCTTTGCCAAATTTGGTGTCATTCCGTTCAGCGGTTCGGGCTGTAGCTGTGACAACAGATCCTATGGGAAATTGTATGGGGAAAACGCGTTTTGGGACCCCCATTTTTTCTCAGCCCCCGCTTGACGAATCACCACAATACTTTCAGGGTAGGAGCAGACAGAGCTGGCCAAAGTTTGGAAAATTTCGCGAAGATTCGTCAATCGGCGCCAGACTTATTGGGAATAGAATGTTGCGGATTTCCTATGGAAAATAGGTCCTAACTATAACTATCTACTGGCGACCGCCAGTAGATAATATATCTATATCTATATCTATATATCTATATATATATATATTCACTGAAAAAAACATAGGTTTCAGGCACGTTATAGTTAGGAATTAGCATTTAAAAAACCTTAGAAATTCACTGAAAAAACCATAGTTTTAAGGGGCGTTATAGTTAGCTGGACTTTTCACTCGTACAAAACCATTGAAATTCCCCTGTAATAGTTAGTTCAGCTAACTATAACTCACGCGCCCGCAATGCACTGCTGATGACGTCACATATTACATCACTCATGTCATGGTCAGTGACATCACTCATGATATCACTGATGACATCTCAAATGACATCACTAATGACATCATCCAGTGAATGTGTGTTTTTCTGAAAATTACATATGTTTTATATATGTATATATCAAGGTCGATGGAAGAATAAATGGGTATATAAGTGTCTAAATGGATGATTTATTTTTGAAAAATTGATTGTATAACTGACTGATTAAGTGTATCTTAGTGAATACATGGCTTAGTGAGTAATGTGTAAATATGTAAATATCTGTATCAGTCTCTCACTTTGTGTATAAGTGACTGCATGGGTTGGTGAGTAGCTACATGAGTGTCTATATAGGTTATTAGTTGGTTTTTTGAGTATCAGTATGAGTGTCTGAGTGTCTGTATGGTTCGGTGGGGGGTATTACGTAGTGCATAGGTGCATGAATGAGTGACTCACTGTTTGTATGTGTTGAAGACAGCATGTGTGCAGGACTGTATGGGTGGATGAGTCTGTGCATGGGTGTGTTAGTGAGTGAATGACTCTCTCAATAGTGTCTTTATGAGTAACTACATATGTTTTAAACTAGTATATGTGACTATTGGTGTATATAAGTGAGTATATGTGAGAGTGAGAGATTGCAAGATTTCCTGTATGAATAAGTATGTGTTTCTGTAAGTGATTGTTTAAAAGACTAAGTATGTGTAAGTTTCTGTAGAAGTAAGTGTGGTGGTGTGTGTATAACTGTATATGCAAGTTAATGGATGTTTGATTCTTTATTAGCATGAGTGACTATGTGTGTGAGTAACTCTATGGATGAGTGGTGTTGTGTAACAGGATGTATAGGTGTATGAGTACATATGATGAGTGAGTACATGTATGAGTGACTGTATAGGACTGTTGGTGAATGAGTGGATGTGTATGTGAATCTTAGAATTACTGAATAGGTTGTTGTAACTGATATTGGTATGTCCATTGTTTTGAAAATGTTAGTTTCTATTTTTGAATGTGTGTATCAAAGGTTATATTAGGGGGAGAGGAGGTCTGCCACTCTATCACAAGGATGATGTCATCAGTAATGTCATTTGAGATGTCATGAGTGATGTCACTGACCATGTCATGAGTGATGTAATATGTGACGTCATCAGCAGTGCATTGCGGGCGCGCGAGTTATAGTTAGCTGAACTAACTATAACAGGGGAATTTCAATGGTTTTGTACGAGTGAAAAGTCCAGCTAACTATAACGCCCCTGAAACCTATGGTTTTTTAAATGAATTTCTAAGGTTTTTTAAATGCTAATTTCTAACTATGCCTACAGAGATAGGACATGTGAAGAAAGGAGAAAAAACGCACAGAAAGAAAAAAAAGAAATGCAGAAAGAAGCAACAGAAGTCCTCAAAGACGAAGAAAAGTGCAGGAAGAAGGATAACATGCAGAAAGAACAAACAGAAGAGCAGAAAGAAGCCTTGTTGCAAAATCAACCTGTACCCTCAACTTTTTCAGACGGATACTGGTGGTAACTGAGTCTGACTAACCAGTCCTAGAGCCAGTGCTATGTTAAAAGACACTCAGAGACAGTGAAAACACCTACATACACTAGGGAACACTATGCGTTGGGGTCCCCCTGTGATCAGCATGACCTCCTCTGTAAGCCCCTAGTATATAATAGGGCAGGGGATTAAAACGACCTCTTAAAACGCACCACAAGGCGTGTTTGCACACGTCACCTCAGGCCCCGTCCCCTCACTTCCCCACTGTGTAAACACGCCATGTGGCCGTTTTAAGTTGGGAGATTAAGGCCCCTTGAATCCTGAGGGTCTCTAGGGTCCAACGAGACCACAAGGTACCTCCAGTAAGCACCACAGAACTGCGTTGCAGAGAGATGTAAAAAGGGACACGGCCTAGACCACCTCTCTGCAACGCAGCGCAGTGGCGCGTTTTTAGTTGGGAGATTAAGTTAATTTGAATCCTGAGGATCCCTAGGGGCAAAATAGCCCACTAGGTACGTCCAGTAAGCGCCATTGCAGAGAGGTGTAAAAAGGGGCACGGCCTGCACCACCTCGCTGCAACACAGAGCAGTGGCGCTTACTGGAAGCACCTGGTGGGCCATTTGTCCCCCAGGGTCCCTCAGGATTGAAAGGGAATTATTTCCCCAACTTAAAACGAGCCACAGGGCGTGTTTGCAAACGTCACCTCAGGCCCGTCCCCTCCCTTCACCACTGTGTAAACGCGCCCTGTGGCCGTTCTAAGTTGAGAGATTAAGTCCCCTTGAATCCTAAGGGTCCCTAGGGTCAAACTAGCCCACTAGGTACCTCCAGTAAGCACCACAGAGCTGCTTTGCATAGAGGTGTAAAAAGGGGCGTGGCCTCAGAACACCTGCCTGCAACGCAGCTCCCTGGCGCATACTGGAGATACCTGTTGGGCTAGTTGGCCCTCAAGGACCCTCAGTATTGAAGAGGAATTAATTCCCCTATTTACAACTGGCAAGGGGGCGCGTTTGCAGAGTGCTGGAAGGAGGGGGTGTGGCCTCCGGCGCGATGCTGGTCTTTTATTTTTTTTATTTTTTTTCAGAAGGAGGGCTGTGTGGCCCCCCTTCTTTTTCTAATTTACTGGCCATGGGGACCCCATCCCCCAGGGCTTGCACCCTAATTTATTTTGTTAAAAAAAATAAATTTGGCCCTCCCAAGGCCTTAATCGGCCCCGGGGACCCCAACCCCCGGGTCATGGGCTTTTTAAAAAAAATTCTTTAGGAGGGGGCTGCGTTGCCCCCCTCCTCAGGCCACTTATGGCCCCGGGGACCCCATTCCCCGGGGCCGGCCTTTGTTTTTTATTATTTTAAAAAAATATATATTTATAGAAAAACCTAGGACATGCTGGACAAACCGTATGTACCTATCACCATGACGATTTGCGTGATATTCATTAAAAGGTGACTATGCATAGAATGAATCCACATGGAATGTATTTACACCGCTAGTGAAGCTCTGACGTGTCTGACGCCCTACCGTGCCTAATCCCGGCGCCCCCACCGGTGGGTACTCTCCAAGTAGACACCCTTGTCGTTTATTTATACAAACATGGGTAGCTATTGACGGGCACATTTAATATACACGCACACCAAGCCATTCAAAGGGGATTCGACAAAAATTCGACCAAACTATGCAAGAAACCCCCCTCACGGTTAATAAAACACACATCCGCCGCCGGATGTGTAATACTTTTTATTTTACTCTCTGGAAAGGAGATGAACCTCACTTGAGAGTCACAGCGTGCTCCTGGCTGAGCCCAATGCTGTGTTACACCCACCAGTGCCCACCGAGTGCCTCACACCTCTGTGTTGTATTCCACCAGCTAGTGCGTATGCTATGACACTCTCTAGCCCATGTGCACTGTAACACCACCCCGTGAATATGTCATGCCACACTTGCCGTCACACGGGTTATATTGCCCCATCTAACGTGCCTTCCTCGATGCCTATGTTATAACGCACAGCGCTATGCCATACATATTACAATCTGGGATCCATATCTTTGTCACAGTGCATATGCAATATTACATTCCCCAGCATATAATTTATATTACAACTTTAGAGACTAGTTAGGTTACACAACACTGCCCTGTGCATATTACACTTCAAGGCGCATATCGCATAGCACGCGCTAGTGCCTGTGCTATCTCACGCTCTCCAATGAATCTGTCATTGCGCACAATGTATTGCATATTATATTTCACGCCCCGGTTCATCTTATATCACACTTTTTGGTGCATAGTTTATACCATATACTATATCTAGTTTTCATTTTCAATCGTGCTCTCAGGCCTATGTTCTATATAACACTGCGTCCACCTACCCTTTTCACGGGCATTACATTTTGCGATGGGGTGGAAGGTCAGGGGGTGTTTGTTCCAAGTGAGCCCGGAGTCAGTCACAAACGTCCTCTTCTTCCTGAATAAAAGTGAGATTATGCTGCATACTTGTTCATATTTTAAGTAGTTCGCACAGACACATATTTTAAAAACAATAAAGCTCCTAATACCCACCTTCTCTGAACAGTTAGCATGCTGCCCCATCCACCTCCTCCCTATCCTCTGCTGTCTGAATCCATGGACTAGCCTCCTCCCTCCTGCCATGCATGGTCTGATGTGCTGCCACTGCCCTCCATTTAGCATGATGTACCAGTCCACTCCTCCTGCCCTCCATTGCCCAATTCGATGGCCCATCATTGACCTCCTGCTTAGCCTCTGTGCTTAGCTTGCTGCCCCTATTCTCCTTCCCCCTGCCCTCCGATGTCTTTGTGCATGCCCCTGCTCCATCCTTTTTGCCCACCATGTTCCATGGGCCTGCCACTCCTATCTACTCTGAGTGTTCTGTTGAGCTGCCACTCCCCTCCCACCTGCCTAGCATTGTCAGATGACTGTAACCTGTCCCTGCCACCTCCACCCTGCCTGTCCACATGCCATGCCCTTATCCCCTTCCTCCTGTCCTCCATGGTCCATTTTACTGCCACACCCTTCTGCCCTCCCTGGTCTGTTGTGATGCAACTGCTCCTCCTGCCTGCCCCGCGCAGTCTGTTGTGAGGCCCCTTCCCCTGAACTCTGTTGTCTGTGCCCAGGTCCTGACCCTCCCTTCTATCCTCCATGGTCCTTTGTGCATGCCCCTGCACCCTCCTTCTTGCCCATCATAGCGATTGTGCTGCCACTAACCCTCCCGCTTGCCATGCATGGTCATCTGTTCTGCCATGGCCCCTCTCACCTTCCCTGTGTGGTCAGCTAGCTGCCCCTGACCCCCTCCCACCTTCCCTCCATCGTCTGTGTGTATGCCATCATAGTCTCATTGTTGCTCTCCATGGTGTGTCTTGTTTCTAGTGCCCATCTTGCCTGACCTCCATGGTCACCTTGCTGCTCCTGCCCTGCTCCTTGCCCCCAGCCCTCTGTTTCCATGTGCAGATCCCTATTCCCTCCCTCTGTCTGTTCCATTGTAATGCCCCTGATCTGTCCCCCCTGCCGTTTATGGTCTGTTATGCTGCAGCTTTCTCTCCTGTCTGTCCATTATGGTCAGCTAGCTACCATTGCCTCTTTCCCCTCTGTTCTCTGTTGTCCATGTGCATGGCCCTGTCCCCTCCCTATTGCTTTCTATGGATTGTTGTGCTGCACTCCCTTCCCACATGCGCTGTGTGGTGTATTGTGCTGCTGCAAACCCTGATGCCTGCCCTGTAGGGTCAGTTTGGTGCAACTCTCCATGTCCCTCCTGTCCTCTGTTATACAAGTCCATGTCCCTACCCCAATTCCTCCTGCCTACCATGATCCAATGTACCATACTTGTGAACATTTTTAACTTGGTAAGTGGGAGATTTTGAAAAAAATCTGGGGTATTGATTTTCCCCTTTGAGTTACATTGAAAAAGAGGAGATTGTAGATAGGAGACAGATCAAATAAAGCCCATTTGAGCTTAAAAACATTGGACGTTTCCTGGCTGAAACGGGTCTGTTGGCATGTATGGTTGTACTACCACTGCCTCTTCCTTCTGCCCACAATGGTCTATTATATTGCCACAGCCTCTCTTGCCAGTCCTGTATTGTTGGTTTGTTGCCTCTGCCCCCCTTTCCACTGGCCTCCATTGTCTGTTGTGCTGCCACTACCCTTCCTGCCTGCCCAGTGTGGTCAAATTGTTGCATCTGCAATCTCCTACCTGCCTTCAATTTTCAGAGTCCGTGCCCCTGGCCTCTGCCTCTCAACAGTATCCCAATGAACAACTAGATTGCTAACATTCTATATTTATTACAAAAGTGTGGATCGCCTGACGTCATCTTGATGTAATCAAAACTGTAATACCTAGAGTATTTTCTTTAGAAATTACATATATGAGAGGGTCTTATTTGCATCAAAATTATGGTTAGTGCTCTAAAAAACTAAAATGAGGACATATTTTCTGAGTTTTCAAATAGCGACAAAGAACTTTTAAATTATTTGTAATCTTTGTTTTTTTATCCAGTTGACCACTTGATTAAATGTTGCACCTAGGGGAGAGGATGTGGTGTTACTTCCATAGCTGCAGACTTTGCAACTGGGGAACCAGGTTGGAGTTTCTGCTTCAGCTCAACATTCTGTGATTCTGGTCAAATCACTTAATCTCCCCATGTCAACAACCAAAATGAATTTGATCTTGTGTGATGTAACCAATGCTCATGTAAAGCACTCCAATACCTGACAAGTCTGCACTATATAAAACTGCAAATACACAAAAAATCAGGGGTTTTGCACACTTCTGTCATTGGGCTACATGTGGGCTACATCTGGGTGATATTTGGGCTGCATTTGGGCTCTTTTGTCTCTGGTGGCCATTTTGGGAGACTTATTTGTTATGATGTTTCCTAATTTCCTCATTTACTGCAGTCTCCTCAGTAGGAAATACTTTCAGTTTTTTTATTTTGATTCCATCAAGAAGGCATTCAGATGTGTCACACATTTGCCATAAATTCAGAATGTTAGCACTCTAGTTGCTTATTAGATCACTGTAGTAAAGCTACTGCTCACCAGGGAAGTCTGCTGCTGGTATCTGCATGTCAGAATTTTTTAATGAAATAGAAGAGGATTTGAGAAGTCAAAATCTGCCCTAATTTTTATTTCTGCAGCACTCATCATAATTTCTATGGCAAAATGAACACCATCATTTTGTTCCTTTTTAAATTAAATGTTTTAAGAGTTACCACTTATTCCAACCAAGATGGCTTCAGGTGTGCCATACGTTTGTCATAAGTAGGACTGTTAGCGCTCTAGTTGTTCTTTAGAACACTCTGGGAAGCTGCAGTAGAACACAAAGGAATCAACTGACAGTCTCTGCCCTTGTTGGATGTACATGTTTTACTGAGAATGTCAGACTTCATTCTCACATGACTGAGAAAGATAATGTGAATTTACAGAAAATATGCTCTCAGTTTAGCTTATAGATCACCTTCCAAACCTCTGTGGGAAAAGTATGAGAAAATAGTTTTCTCTCAAACATGATTCATGATATCACAGCAGAAGGCTTTTTCCCATGGTAAAATCAACTTAGAACACACCACAATTCCTAAAATGAGTATGGTACCATCAACAAATGATTTATAATGTAACTAAAGTCTTAAAACCTTCTAATAACTGCAATGCTTTTTAATGAGGTGTGTTAGAGTCGGGGATCTCTGGTTGGCGCAAGGTTGCCCTTGTGTCAAGCAGGAACCCTCTCCTCCACGTCAGGGCGCAGGATAACCCCTCGCGAATGACCCTTGCTCACCCTCTAGGTGCGTGGCGTGAGCAGCCAAGGCGATTCCTCAGGCGTTGTTGGTTAAGCACTTACAATCATACACACAGTAAATACATCAATCCCCCCAGAAACGGACACCAGACTTGGATATAGATAAAAATACGCTTCTTTATGTAAAAATAGGTATATATATCTCAGCAGACTTATCACAAGACCAATAACGTTTTCGCTATGCCACCAGGTTATAAAGCAGGCAAATGTTCGTGGTTCGTAGGTTCAAATGGACACTTTGTAGTCTCTTTGCAAATGTTACTTGTGGTTCCAGTACTCACAGAGATCGGCTCCGGCGAACGGGGAAATAAGGCGTTGCGGGCCCCGAGCCCGATACTGGAACTTCTTTCGTGATGTGGAGAGTCGGCACAGGTCGGTGCGACTCTCAGCTTGGGAAGTGTTCTTGGGTCCTCAATCAGCGGGTGTGGGCAGGTAGGCAGGCGCGGCCAGCGACCCTCAGCACGGCGGTGCAGGGGGGTCTCCACAGCGGGGGCGGCGCGGCCTGAGATGTCCGGGGATAGCGAAGCGGGGTCACAGGGCACAGTCAGTGCAGCTGGATGACCCGGCGTAGATCACAGTCGTCGGACGGCTTCCGGCGGGAGGGGTGATAGCGCGTTCAGCGCGCTCCAGTGGCAGGCAGTGACAGGGGTGCAGGCGGCCTGGCCCGGGGACAGAGAGCGGCTCCGGACGGAGCGGGGCTCTCACGGGGTTGCGGAAGGCGAGCTCCTGAGTGTCACGACCCTAGGAGGGGCGTTGAGGGGCGCAGTCTCTTTTCCAGCGGGATGCACACACGGCTCGAATCGGAGGACGAGCAAAAGCACAGAGAACCCACTGGTCCTGGGGTTCAGTTCAGGGGGCAAGCTCAGATCAAGCCCTTGGAGAATGTTTAAAGCACAAAGCAGCAAAGTCTTTTCAGTAGTCTCTTCCTCTCCTTTCTCAGCAAGGCAAGCATCAGGCCAGCTCCTCCAGCGTCTCCTTCTCCTTCTAGTCGGGCAGAGGTTCTTTGTGGTAAAACAGGATTCTGATTTCTTAGGAGCCAGGCTCCTACTTTTATACCATGATTCTTTTGTTCTTTAGCGCCAGGGGGCCTAGGCCTGGCTCAGTCCAGTTCTGGAGCACTTTGTTATGGTGACTCTGCTCTTTCCTTTCAGCAGCAGGGCAGAGACATCAGCCGCTCCGCAGGGGGCGGCGCCGGCTTTGTGGTGGCAGAGCACAGGTCTATTCAAGAGTCAAGGTGTACTCCTCCCACCCATCCTGGTGTCATCTCTCTACCCACCACCTGGCAGCCAACCTGTCTCTGGGGATTCCCCAACCCTGCTCCTTACTGTTGCTAGGCAGAACACACACACACAGCAGAGGCGGACTGAGATGGTCAGGTCAGTAAATACTAACTTTCTAAAAGTAGTATTTACAAACCCAGGATACTAAAATAAACTTGACTACAAGAAGTATTTTATTATTCTGAGTTCAGGCATACTAAACTTGACACTCTACCATGCTCTCTGAGTCCACCAGGGTCACAGCGTGTAGTGACTCCAGCAGCCCATTCTGGCCTATGGAGAGCAGGTAGCCTTCAATAGTGAAGAACGAAAATGGCTGTAATTCACTACTAAGACATGCCACACACATCAGGGCATGTCCTACCTTATGCCTACAATGCACCCTGCCCGCGGGCCTACCAGAGGGGTGGCTAATATGTAGGTAAGGGAAGGTTTAGGGACTGGCAAGTGGGGGCACTTGCGCAGTCAGCGCGACGGTCCCGTACCGCGCACAGGGTCTGCGGTGGCAGACCCTAGACACATTTTACACGGCCGCTTTCGGTGGGTGGCGCAACCAGCGCTGCAAGCCCACCAGCAGCATTGGCATTCACAAGCCCTGGCACCCCTGGTGCACTCTACTGGGGACTGACAGTGAATCCAATAAACCAATCATGGACATCAATTACAGGTACACTTTACCTAGGGAGCACTTGCACTGCGGCACGGATTAGCCGTGGCACAGTGCCCTGAGCGGACAACACCAGCAAAACAATCGAGGCACACCATCAAAAAAAAGTGGAAGGGAAACTCACGCCAAGGCGCCAGGTCTAACAAGGTGCTATCATGTAGATTGGTCCCAAGATGGCTTCTTGGATGAAGTGCTGACAGCCAATCAGATCTCCCGATGAGATGTGTGGTTAGGCTCCGCCCAGATATATATTGATTTTACTTTTGATTTTCTCAGGAACTACTGAATGGATTTACACCATTTAAGCAAAAGGCACGAGTCTGAACTGAGGACTACCTCTTCGCCAAATTTGGTGTAATTCCGTTCAGCACTTTGGGCTGTAGCTGCGTCAACATGTCCTATGGGAAAATGCATGGGGAAAACGCGTTTTGGGACCCCCCTTTTTTCTCGACCCCCCTTGACGAATCACCGTGAAATTTTCAAGATAGGAGCGGACCGGCGCTGGCCAAAAGTTTGGAAAAGTTTGCGAAGATTCATCAATCGACACCAACGTTATTCCAAATAGAATGTTGCGGATTTCCTATGGAAAAATGGTCATAACTATAACTACCTACTGGCGACTGCCAGTAGGTAATATAAATATATATATAGATATAGATATTGCCGTTAGATATATCTACATATATATACATATATATATGTATATATATGTATGCGCCCATGTTTATATCCATAAAAAGTCTCAAACAAGTCCGACTCAAATGTAGGGTGAGCACCAATTTACCTGGGTTCCTTACTTACTGATCTCAGATAGACCATATACATGTGCTTTATGATATTCAAGATATTTCCTCCTTTAGTTTGTTGAAGCATTTTGTTTGGGAAGATGAGGATACATCTTCTGAAAAGACTTCCCACTCTTTCTTAAGTTTTGGTGTTTAATTGGGAACATAGTGGCAAGAGTACAGAAGAGATTGAACTCAATATTATGCTGGCAGCTGCTGACACATGGTCAGGCGTTTACAAAGGGAGTTCACAGAGGAGGAAAAAGCAGGATAGACTTGAGCAGGTTGTGGGAAAGGGAATGATGACATTTGGGTTTTAGTGGCTGGCAGGGCAGTACTTATGGATTGCTTTTACATCCAATGGTAAGCTAATTCATGGAGCAGCTCACATAGGAAGGGACGCGATGGTGAGATTGTTCAGACATGCTCGGTTCTATCCGAGGTTTCGCGTGAATGCGGAAGCTGTGTGTCATCGATGTGTTATCTGCCAACAAATGCTGGAAAGAAAACGGTTGTTGTTTAGACCAAATGGGCAGGTCATGAGATACCTTTAACAAGATTCAGATGGAAGTTGTTGAGATATCTGTGTAATGGTTGTCGTGTGCATCTTTTCTCGATGGGTCGAGGCTTACCTGATTCGGCGATGTGATAGTCTCACAGTAGCTAAGTTATTGTTAAAGGAATTCATTCCTAGATTCGGGTTTCCAACTACATTGGAATTGGATGGAGGCACACATTTCCATGAGGAAGTCATGAAGTTATTCTGCACAGCTCTGAATGTGGATCAAACACTACAATGTAGTTACAGGCCAGAATTATCTGGTATGGATGAACAGATCAATCATATCCTAAAGTTGAGGTTGGCTAAAGTGTGTGCTTCGACATCCTTGAAGTGGCCTGATGCATATCCACTAGTACTAATGAGTTTGCGCAGCATTTTTGACAAGAGAACTGGCATGTCACCGCATTAAATACTTAAGGGGAGAGCGATGCTTCTGCCTGGAGTGCCCGTTGATTTGGTCCTTGACTTCTGTAAAGGATTGGCAGACATGGCGTGTTCTATGTCTCATCAGGTTGAAGCAACAACTGCACAAACTGCCACAACCTGAACCCAGGAGATTGGGTCCTTATCAAGAGGTACGTGAGAGAAAACTGTCTTGACTCTCGTTGGCGTTGTCCCTGCCAAGTGACACTGGTGACCACGACTGCTGTGAAGTGTGGTGCAGTGCTAAATTAGACCGATGCCTCTCACACATGCAAAGTTGTAGGTTCCTCTGATAAAACAGCTCCTTTCCCAGAATAATTTTCAGCCATGACTGAAAGGTCACAGGAGGGGGCAAGCCAAGCTGTAGAAGTACCTGAAGAGACTGAATACACACCGGGTCGATCTGACAGGGCAGAGCTACACAAGACCCTGGCATAGACTCTAAGGGAGATGGTATCATTGAGAGTGACAGAGAATCTTGCTCAGTGGAAGAGGCCGGTGTGACAAGGTGCCAGGTGCAGTTCAGGAAGAGAGATGCTGCAGGTGAAACCTGTCTTGTGTGGCAGAGGAGGAAAAACCTGAGACTCACACTTGAATAAGAGCTTGTACGAATAGGTGAGAGTTTAGAATCAGAGCTGAGTGGCACCAAAGAGGACACAGAAAGTACGAGGAGATCCTGAAGAGTTTAAGTGCCTTGTTGGAGATATTCCTCTCCCGAGTGGACTTATCTGGTCACAAATCCAGGGGGAGCGAGGCCCAAGATCTTGGTGCTGTTTGTCAAGATCTTACTGAGAGTTCCTGGGATTGAAGCAAATGAGCTTTTTTCATAGACTGCAGCAAGGCTAAGTGGTTTACCGACTGATTTTGGAAGACATTGAATTCCCAAGTTTCTAAGCTCTACTGTTTTCTCAAGAGATCGCAGCATTGAGAGCTGAACTGTTACAACAGGTTACTGGGGAAATTGACTGTGATTTGATAAGGCATGTAATTAACCCTGGGCGTAGTTTGCAAAGTAGCGCTACGCGTAGCTACGCAAAGTGCACTTTGTACTAAGTGAGCTACGCGTAGCTTCGCAAACTGCGTAGTATAGTGTGCAAGATGCTGTTTGCACTGATTGCACAGTGCCGGATGCTTGTCCGCACTGTGCAATCAGTGCAATCTGCATCTTGCACAGTGCAAGCGGTCGTTTTCTGCAGCTCGAGTAGATTTCTACTCGAGCGGCAGCTTTCTCAACGTGGACTGGTAGTTTCTCATCGCGAGCGGTCGTGAACATACGCGACCACTCGCAATGAGAAACCTGACCTACCCGCATTGAGAAGCTCACCGGGAGGTTTATTTTCCACGCTCGCGATCGTCAACTTGATGTTGCTGATCGAGAACGAGGAAAAAGTCTAGCTGGGATGTCATTTTGCTTGCTCGCGGTCGCCAACTTGACGTTGAGGACCACGAGCAAGCAAAAAATGACCGCTGCACTACGCAATGCTACTCTACGCGTGTTTGCACTGTGCTATGTGCAATTTGCGAATTAGCGCAAACTTTGCAAACTATGCGAGCGTAGCGTAGTGCTTTGCCCAGGCTTACATGTAATGTGAACTGTAAACAATCTTATCTGAAGAAGATATCCTAGGCCTGAGTGGAAGAAGAATACATTTAGGGTTTCTATCTAGAAGAAGGAGGGCAAGGGAAATTTTCTGAGCTGTGTAAACACTGTAAAACAGAGAGTGTTGTAGGGAACTTTCCAAGACTTAAAAAGAGAAAGTTGCTTGAGAACCTTGTCATACGTGGATTGAGGCAGAAAAAGAGAGACTTTATGTGCTGATTCTCTATTGACTGTGATCCGAGCTACTCTAAAATGGAGTCTGAACATTTGAATCACAGGCACAAATATATTCTAGTTGCACTCATTGTAGGGGTAATTTTAGTAATAGCTGTAGTCATTACCATGTTCCAAAGGAGGGTATCTTGAGATCAGAAAACAGATTCATAGAACAGACTACTTGCAAGTAGACTTACCTTATGGAGATTATACCTGAAATGCTTATGCTAGGTTGCTGTATGAGTATGTTGACACGATGGAGGCGAGAGATTTTAATTTGAGCAGGTGAGAGATTTTAATTTGTGCATGCAATTACCTGCATTGGTAGAAGAGGGAATAACATACCATCACTTACTCTTGATGTATGACATTAGTTGTAGTTTACTCCTTAGTATGTTCTATGGATAGGGTCATTATGAATACTACTTTTCAAAAGTATGACATAGTACTTTCAGAAATACCTATATATAAGAATTTGAATAAGTATGATGCCTATAAGACAATAGAAAGAATGGAAGCTTATTTCGCACTAATCATGACATTAGACACCACTTCTGCGCATAGACATAATTTAACCTGCATAGTAATAGACATAGAAAATACAATTATAGACCAGGTAGAAGATAGATGTAGGGGATACGTTATTAACATTGATATCAAGGATAAATATTCCCATTGGACCAAGGAGGAGTTTGTTTATGAAGCTAGGTGGAGCTCTAGTCCGATAGGTTTGGATTGGCAAAAGTGGGGGAAGCTTTGTATACAACAAGCTGAGAGCAGATACAATTCACTGTTCATGGGTCAGAGTGTGTGATCATATATTTTCGGTCAAAGGTCCTTGGAAGCCATTTTTGCAAGAGTCATTTCGTATGGTTCTGGGAGCATTCTTTGTGTGTGGGAAGAATGCATATGTTCGGTTAACTAGCAAATGTTATGGTACATGTTACAAGCAGGGAAAAACATGGATTGAGTCTGGAGAGGTTGTAGGAGATATCTGTGGAGCAATAATCCCTAGTCTGTTGGTAGTGCTTAATGACATCTAGATTAGAAGACTGTCTACTATAGTGGATACATTGTCTGTTAACACAGCTAAGTTATTCATTGATCAGGAGATGGTTTCCATAAGGGCGATGGTGATGCAAAAGTGGCTTGCTTTAGATGTTTTACGTACAAAGGAGGGCGAAGTCTGTTGGATGCTGAAAGAACAACGGTGTTGTACTTATATCCCTGATAAAAGTAAGGATCTGATGGGATATATTAGTAATATCACTGATCATTATAATTGCCTGATGAAGCTGCTGATACTTAAAAACAAAGGGATGCAGACAATATCAGGTAGTATGTTCTTAACAACACCTTGCAGTGCAAGGCACTGCAATTCAGTCATTGTCACTGAGTTCAGCATCCGAGGGGGCACCTGCTATTGAGTTGGCTGCACGTTTCTGGCCACCTATGGGCTTGGCAAATTTTATGGCCGATATAGCATCCTTAAGGTTGTGCACCGGTCCCTCGTGTGTTATCTTCAATCTGATTGGGTATAGCAGCGTGTACTATATTTTAACTTGCCTCAGAATCTGTTTAATTAGCACAAATTCCCATCTAGCTGCCTGGACCGCAGGAGTGAAGTCCGGATAAAAGGAGATGTTGTTGTCCTTGTAATTGATGCTCCCTCTTTTGATAGCCAGGCACAGAATAGTATCCTGGTCACAATAATTTAATAAACATGCTAGGATTGGTCTCAGCGTCGCACCGACCGGGGGTCTGGGCCCCAGCACTCTGTGGGCCCTCTCTACTATGAACATCGCTGAGAGTTCAGGGCCAAATAGAACGCACAGCAGATCTTTCAGGAACGATTGGAAATCGCTGTAGCTTCTGGAATTCCAGTTAATCTGAGGTTGTTTCTGCTTGACCTAGGTTCCAAATCTTCGTTTATGGCTCCGATGATATTGAGTAGTTTGTCCATATGGAGCAGCTGCTCCTTGGTTTCGATTTGAAACTCATGTGCTTCGGTGGAACAGTTGTCTAGATGATCTAATCGGGTCTCGTGAGTGTCCACTTGCATCTTGACCTGGTCTAGCTCTGAGGTGAGTAGGTCAAGCTTATTATCAACGGTTTTTAGGCTTGATTTCAAATCTCGCAACATGGAACAGAGGTCATCTCTACTCTTTTTGACTCCATCTCGGGTGCTCACCTCTGGGTCTGTGTCTGCCTCAATGTCCATTTGATGAGTACGTCTTTAATTTTCAAGTGGGAGCTTCGTCTGCTTGGTATTATGTTTCCCAATAGCACCTCTAATACCAAAAATGTTTTTTGGCAGGTCTGTGGTATGTGTCATAGGTGTATGGCACTTCAGAGAAAGTGCACAATAATTCCAAATCTCTAATATGACGGTGCTGGAAGGTGTAGAGAAACCACACACTCTACAGATGTAAGCCAAAGCTTAACGTCACTTATTACTGAAGCCTCAGCACACGTAAATGATATATTTCTCATCATCTATTTCATACATTAGAATATGAGTACATAAAAGGCAAATCATACGACAGAATACAATCTTCTTCTTGTCTTCTTTATTAAGACGGGTTCAGGTGAAGTATCAGGGTTACAGCCATTCACAGCCAACACGTGTTTCGTCGCAACGGGAGTGTACTCCCACGACTTCCTCAAGGCTGTGCAAACAAACAGATAAATGCCAACTCATACCGTGAAGGTCAATACAGGAATTAAGAATCCAGAGTAATCAACATTTCGTTTTAAATTGAAAGCATTAACAAAAAAGAATAATTGCGTGCTGGAAAATTGATTCCAAAAAGAGAAAGATAGGAACCAATAGGGGAATGATGACAAATAGTCTTGAAAGCAAACCAAACGAATGGAGAGAGAGAAGGCCCAATTGTGATTTGAAGTGATTGTTTTGTGAAACTTCTAATTCAGTGAAATAATGATAACACTAGTGCCGTCGTGGGAAGTAAGCGTCATGCCATAGCTAACCAAACGTGACTGAACAAATTACACCAAAGTGCTGAGGTTGAATATTTACCTCTCTTCGTATTTGTGGAAAATTCTGTTTATATAAGGAAAACAAATAAGAATAGTCTAATGTCAGAAAGACCTCGAACCGTACGATGGCAAGCAAGTCTTATGGTAAAAAATGACTAAGACCTACTTTAAATGTGGTTGTAATTCCGGCCCAAATGGGGGTCTATGTTCAATGATGGGAACGAGGGATGTCACAAATCTGCCAGAGAGGTGTTCGTGTTCGACACTTCTCTATGAAAATAAGAGATATACGTGTCAAGATCAAGAAAAACTATAGTATAAACCATATTGCTCAAGACTCCACTCAAATCCGTAGCTGAAAACGGGGTCTAAGCCCCTTTCCCCCCTACCGAATAAACAAAAGCTAGTTACTCCAATAGTTCCACCACAGGCAAAACTACAAATAAAATGTGTAAAATCTTCGTAGGCTTTATCTAAAACGCTTAATCTCAAATATATATGTTCAATATATCTGGTGAGATTCCTGTAACCATTCTACATTTACCCAGTATCTCTTTAAAGCTGTGAATCGATCCAAAATACAGGCTCCTCACTCTATACCCAAACTTGTACTCGTATCACTTTAGAAGAGTGACTACAACAGAAGACCGCAAAGCTTAAGTACTATTCTTTCATTTCATCCTCCTGTTATAAACGTAGCTTCACCCTTACCTGGCGTACTCCTACAATTCTAGTGCCCTCGTCCTCAATCCAGTCAGCGATATGCAATCGTCGGGTCCGCCGAGTGTGGCAACCCATACTACGAGTGTTTGTTCAACGTAACGAGGGTCAAGCCATAAATATATCCGGGTTGCTCGTCATAATGTGGGTCACTGCAAGTGACATAGAGAACAGACTCTATGTTATTCCAATGTCTCCCATCTTTCGTATTGGGATTAAGAACTTATGGGTGCTAGGTAACATCACTACTATATTAATTCTCTCTTGACAGTAGGACCTTATCGTATGCAGTATGTAATACATTCCAATATTGATAAGAATCAATCTATGGTCTACATATGCCGAAGTCGAGTGAGGGTGTCGAGTGTTAACGTTCCAGTGATCCTAAATTGAATATTCACCAATTAAGATCTGTAGATGCCTAAATTCGCCCGTTGTGGATTCAAAGCCGGTCGCGACTTATATTCTAGTCGGATTATGAACGTGACGTGTACGTGAGTCGGCTGTATTAGTGCCGGTCGGTACATTTCTTAAAAGTAAGCAAGAAGTGTCCTTGAATCTCTCCACAAGTTGGATCGAGAACTTGTTTGATTGATACGCAAATTCAGCAGTAGGGCATAGAAATGTTTGACTATGTCCAAAATGTTTAAACAAGTAGATGATAAACATATGGTGTTCATTAGCATATATTCCTGCGTCTGGAAATACACACACAAAAAACATAAACATTTAGAGTCATAAGTGAAGTAAGTGGAGAAGTAACCTTGCGTGCCACAGTTATCATCGGATTACTCAGCTAAGCATACACAATACGCCATTGTGTTTAAGTATATAGTTTGAAATAACATATTTAAGAGTGAAGTATATAGAAATATAACCTTGCGAGCCACAATTGTTATTTGATAATTTAAGCTAAACATACACAATTCGCCATTATGTTTGGATATGTCGTGTGTTGTGTTTATAGTTTCAGCTGCTTAACTGTGGTTGTCAGTACAGTCTATCTGCCCAAGAAGTAATGTAACTCATGGTCGATGTTCAAACCACATTCAGTACTTCTCATTTTTAAAATCCATAGTGCCTCCTTGCGTCTCAGTGTCAATTCCCTATTACCGCCCCGGGGGTGTCTGACATTAGACTATTCTTATTTGTTTTCCTTATGTAAACAGAATTTTCCACAAATACGAAGAGAGGTAAATATTCAACCTCAGCACTTTGGTGTAATTTGTTCAGTCACGTTTGGTTAGCTATGGCATGACGCTTACTTCCCACGACGGCACTAGTGTTATCATTATTTCACTGAATTAGAAGTTTCACAAAACAATCACTTCAAATCACAATCGGGCCTTCTCTCTCTCCATTCGTTTGGTTTGCTTTCAAGACTATTTGTCATCATTCCCCTATTGGTTCCTATCTTTCTCTTTTTGGAATCAATTTTCCAGCACGCAATTATTCACTTTTGTTAATGCTTTCAATTTAAAACGAAATGTTGATTACTGTGGATTCTTAATTCCTGTATTGACCTTCACGGTATGAGTTGGCATTTATCTGTTTGTTTGTACAGCCTTGAGGAAGTCGTGGGAGTACACTCCCGTTGCGACGAAACACGTGTTGGCTGTGAATGGCTGTAGCCCTGATACTTCACCTGAACCTGTCTTAATAAAGAAGACAAGAAGAAGATTGTATTCTGTCGTATGATTTGCCTTTTATGTACTCATATTCTAATGTATGAAATAGACGACGAGAAATATATCATTTACGTGTGCTGAGGCTTCAGTAATTAATACCAAATATGGGCTCAATTGTGTGAGAAGGACGGTCTGTGCGCTTTTAGGTATTCTTTTGAGGAAACTTTGTACACCCAATCTTGCAGCAGCTCTCAAGGCTATCTCCGTCACTGTGCATAACTTGTGGTAGTGCTGAATGCGCAATGTGAATTTCCCCCTTGTGAGGGGTCAAGTAGCACCGCCTGCACAACCCCCATGGACCAAGCCTCACTGCTCCCGCAGATTTGTTTATACAGTATGGGGCTTCAATAGGGTGATTCAAAGCAGCCCGGACCCCGACCAGGATACAGTGATCACTTACCCCGAAGTCTCATCCGAACAGTTTGGGCCACAGCGTTCAGCCGTGGGCCCTCCCGTCATGCGAGCTCCGCATTGTGTGTTTTGGGACTTCAGGCGGCAGCACCTAGTCACTGGCTCTCTTGGAACTGCTACATCGGAACCCCAATCTACGTTTGGCTGCTCGCCTCTGCCTCCTTGCGTGTCACTTGGGGAGTATGTTGAGTGCTCTGTGCTGAAGCTTCCCCAGGCGCAGCCCTGGATGTCAAATGTTTTTGGAAAGGCCGCTGTGTTACTGACGCTGCAACGGCCCCGGTATTTGCATCGGGCCTCCTCAGTCCGAACAGGGCCTCAGCAGCGCAGGCCTGGTGACACTCGCCATCCGCCTCCACTACTAGCACTGGAGCCTACCAGGCCCCGCATAGGCCATCCTTGGAGGCACGCACAGGCGAACAGCCAGGCTCTACTCTATGCAAGTGTTTCAGTGCGCAGCCGACCGCAGCTCATCTCGGCATCCACAGGTCGTGCATGGACTCCTGTCTGTGTATCGCAGCCACATTCGACTTCTGCTACGATCCACTGTTGATCATGGGTGGGTCATACGCTTTGAGTGAGCGGCCCAGGATCCAGCCTACGATCCCCCTGCAAAGCTCCATGCCAGGTGCAGCCACCCTCGGGCAGATTGTGTGCCCTCTTCTCGCTTCTGTGTGCGTGCTACGTTACCACACCAGGCATGGCGCTCAGGCAGGCCAGCCCTCTCAGGCCACGCCCCCACGGCCGGTATCGTCATTCTGGCTCTCAGATATTTTCATCGCAAACTACGCCCAGGGTTACCTGTTAGGTGAAAGTGAACAATACAATGGTTGCCACATGCTCCTGGGGGTGAGGGGAGTGTTCCATCCTGCTGAGCTGTAGGACATGGGGGCCTGTTGGGAGTTGTGGTGCTGGTTTCCCACCCACAAACACCCCTTCCTGGGAAGATGCCTACCTACCTGTTAATTTGGTTGTTGTGATACAATGGCTTCCACATGCTTCTGGGTGGGAGGGAGTGCTCCATGTTGCTGAGCTGTGGAACAAGGGGGCATAGTGGGAGTTGTAGTGCTGGCCTCCCACACACACACACACACCTCACTATTAAGATGGCTACCTGCCTGTTATGTGAAGGTGAACAATACAATGGCTGCCACATGCTTTTGGGTGGGAGGGAGTTCTCCATCCTGCTCAGGGGTGGGACAAGGGGGGCTGTTGGGAGTTATTGTGCTGGCCTCCCACACACACACACACACACACCCCTCCCTGTTAAGATGGCTACCTACCTGTAAGTTTGATGTGATCATACAACCCTCTCTGTGAAGATGGCTACCTACCTGTAAGTTTGATGGGTGAGATCCTATGGCTGCCACATGGTTGTGGGTGTGTGGAGTGCTCCATCCTGCTCAGGGGTGGGACAGCGGGCCTGGTGGGAGTTGCTGTGCTGTCTGCCTGTACACATGCAACCCTGGGAATGTAGCTGGCTACCTTCGGGGTGAATCAGATGGGGTGAATGTTACATCTGTGAGACCAGTGTTGGGTATGGTGGTGCAGATAAATGGGATTGGGCCTAGGAGGTGTAGCTTTGTAGTTCTGCAAGACAGTACATGACAGCGTAATGGTATACATTTGTTTGTACTTACCAGCCTGCACTCCTATTCCTGTGAGAGTCTCTGGATGCAGTATGGCAAGCACCTTCTCCTCACATGCAGTGAATGTTCTTGGTGGAATGGGAGGGCCACCGCCAGTCATCTGAGCCAGCTGACGGTTCTTGTTGTTCTTCTCATTCACCATCCTCTTCAGGTCATGCCACTGCTTCATGATTTCTTGCTTGGAGCGCAGGGTGGTCCCTACTGCATTGACCTTGTTGACTACCCTTTCCCACATTTGTGCTCTGGTGGCTAATGGTGTCTGTTGGGCCAGGGTACCAAACACTTGTGGTTCTACTCTGATTATCTCATCTACCATGACTGTCAACTCACTCTCTGTGAATTTGGGCATTTTCTTTTGTGCCATGGTGTGTGATGTGAAAATGGTATGAGGTGCAGTTGTGAGAATGGTAGGGGTGGTGAAGGTGGTGTGCGTGTGTGTTGTTGGGCTGGTGAGATGTGTGGTATTTTGCCTATCCAATGTGCTGCAGGGTTTAGTTCCTTCAGGGCTGGAGTAGTGCAAAGCATTCTGGTCAGGGACGGGGCTGGTTTTATACTCAGCTATGTGGCTGTGTCAAAATGGAGTTTTGCTGTCAGGTATGTTGTTTGGGTTGTCCTGGGATTTGTATTTTTTTGTTGCCATGGGGGTGTGTCCTTGGGGTGTGTTAGGTGTTTTTGGGGGCCGAGCTAGTTTGATGTGTGCACCTGCTGGCCTTGTTGTATGTTTTTTGTGTCGACCGCCATATTTGTCACGGAGCGTCCGGGCGGTGACAATGAAACAGCCATTCTGCCGGCTAGCCCATTCATCACTGTTTGCGATCGCAGTGGTCGGAAGCAACGGATCATCCTGCCGTCACCTCAATGGAATCCTAATTTTCTGTGCGGTCTCTCCGATGTCTTCACAGCAGGTTTTTGGGTTTCCGCCACAAATCCGACTGCCGCGGTCGGATTTTCGCCAGCTCCGCCCGCTATAAGCGGTCTTTCGTGGCCTCGTTCTGCTGCAGTCAGAATTTTGTGGCAGTTGATCCTAATCGGACCGCCGGTTTTACCACGGTACCAGCGGAAAGTTGATTTCCCCTACCATGAAGGTCGGGTTGGTTTTCCGACCGCCATCCCAATAGACACCTAAGTACTCAAAAATTGTTATGTACAAGCATTAATGTATTACTGGAAGGTGCAATTGCATATTGTTTGATGTTAAACTAAAGGAAAAATACAAATTCAAATGGCGTTCCTGCACATATCTATCAATCAATCAATCAATGCATTTATAGAGCGTGCCACATCCCCCGTGAGGGTCTCAAGGCGCTAAGGGGGGGGAGGTGCCGCTACTGCTACAAAAGCCAGGTCTTGAGGTGTTTCCTGAAGGTGAGATGGTCTTGGGTCAGTCATAGATGTTTGGGGAGGGAGTTCCAAGTCTTTGCTGCCAGGTAGGAGAATGATCTTCCTCCGGTGGTGGTTCTGCAAATCCGTGGGATGGTGGCGAGGGCGAGGCTGGTGGAGCGGAGCTGGCGGATGGGGGTGTAGAATGAGAGGCGGCTGTTGAGGTATTCGGGGCCCATGTTGAGGAGTGCCTTGTGTGCATCGGTGAGCAGCCTGAACGTGATCCTTTTCTTGACGGGGAGCCAGTGGAGGTTTCTCAGGTGGGCGGATATGTGGCTGTGTGAGGGATGTTGAGGATGAGTCGTGCAGACGCGTTCTGTATGCGCTGGAGATGATTCTGAAGTTTGGCAGTGGTTCCTGCGTAGAGGGCGTTCCCGTAGTCCAGTCGGCTGGTGACGAGGACCTGGCCGACTGTTCTTCTGGTTTCTGTTGGGATCCATCGGAAGATCTTTCGGAGCATTCGCAGGGTGTTGAAGCATGAGGATGAGACGGCGTTGACTTGCTTGGTCATCGTGAGGGAGGAATCCAGGATGAATCCCAGGTTGCGTGCATGGTCCGTGGGTGTTGGTGCAGTGCCCAGCGCTGTGGGCCACCATGAGTCGTCCCAGGCGGATGGGGATTGTCCGAGGATGAGGACCTCCGTCTTGTCCGAGTTGAGCTTCAGACGGCTGTGCGTCATCCATCCTTCTACCTCTTTCATACCTTCCTGAAGGTTGGTTTTGGCGGTGGCTGGGGCGTTGGTGAGGGAGAGTATCAGTTGGGTGTCGTATGCGTAGGAGATGATGTTGATGTTGTGTTTGCGTGCGATGGTGGCGAGGGGGCTCATGTAGATATTGAAGAGTGTTGGGCTGAGTGAGGATCCTTGAGGTACGCCGCAGATGATCTCGGTGGCCGCGGAGAGGAAGGGGGGAGGCGGACTCTCTGGGTTCTTTCAGAGAGGAATGAGGTGATCCAGTCCAGGGCCTTTCCTTGGATCCCAGTGTTGTAGTGGCGGGTTATTAGGGTGCGGTGGCAGACAGTGTCAAAGGCTGCTGAGATGTCTAGGAGGATGAGAGCGGCTGTTTCTCCCTTTTCCATCAGAGTTCTGATGTCATCTGTGGCTGCGATGAGGGTGGGCTCGGTGCTGTGGTTGGCTCGGAATCGGACTGGGAAGGGTCGAGCGAGTTGTTTGCCTCGAGGAATGTGGTCGGCTGTTTGTTGACGGTCTTCTCGATGACTTTAGCCGGGAAGGGGAGAAGAGAGATGGGGCGGAAGTTCTTGAGGTCTTTGGGGTCTGCTGTGGGTTTCTTCAGGAAGCGCTGATTTCTGCATGTTTCCAGCTCTCAGGGAAGGTAGCTGACGTGAAGGAGCTGTTTATGACGTTCCGCAGGTGGGGTGCAATTATGGTGTCGGCTTTGTTTAAGATGTGATGGGGCATGGGTCGGAGGGAGAGCCAGAGTGAATGGTGTTCATGACGTGGATGGTGTCTTCACTGCTGATGGGGGTCCATGAGCTGAGGGTGGTGGCTGGGGTCGCTGGTTTGGTGTCCAGAGGTGGCGTTTGGGGTCCGAAGCTGTCGTGTATATCTGCAATCTTGCGGGGGAAGAAGGTGGCGAGGGAGTTGCAGAGGTCTTGCGAAGGGGTGATGTCGTTGTTGCTGGCGTTGGGGTTGGAGAGCTCTTTGACGATGCTGAAAAGTTCCTTGCAGTTGTGGGTGTTGTTGTCCAGTCGCTCTTTAAACGATGTCCTCTTGGTGGCCCGGATCTGCTGGTGGTATTCGCGGGTGGCGTTTTTGAGGGCTGTCATGTTTTCTGTTGTCCGTTCGTGGCGCCAGGTCTTTTCGAGTGTTCGGCAGGATTTCTTTGCGGCTTTGAACCATGGTGGTTTTCTGTTGCCGGTCTTGCCTTGGAGGTTCTTCAGTGGAGCGAGGCCGTTGACGCAGTTGGTGATCCACTGTGCGAGGTTGTGGGCTGCGTTGTTAGTGTCAGGTAGATTGGTGTCGGCTGGTGGGTTCTATCTATCCATCTCGCTAGAGAATAAGTACATGGTTTTTACAAAAACTTTTTATTGAAATAACATAATCTTTATACAGCAGGTGAGAGAAAGCTGACAATCGTTAAACATCAATCGATCATTGGTTATTTACATGTCATAGAAAGGGGCTTCCAAGCAACTCAAGGGTGACACTTTTGCAGCCCATTTACATTCAGAATACGCACTTCTTCACATTTGACCCCCCCACCCACCTGATGGTACATGATAATTAGTACAAGTTTAACCATAACATTGGCTGATAGACAATTTATTAGTAGCTACACTTCTGTCCATCATGGCATAGGGCTTGATACATCTCTGAACCCATTGAATCCCATATTTCTGTGAACCTCTTGCATAGACTAAATATGAATGTTGTTTGAGAGGATGAATGTCAATGCCCTTCTGTCATGAGTACTAACATGTAGCAACCCTCTTCATCTGGGTGGACCAATTTGGCACATATATCCATAGAATCAAGGCTCAGTCTGATCAGCATGATGATCCCCCATATTTTAATGTGTGGGTGGCTTATTATGTATCAAAGCCATAGACTGTTGTAAATGTATTAGGTTCATATATAAGGAGGAAAGTTAACAATAGTATCCGTATATCTGTCATCAATCATTTTCCATTTGTAAAAATGTTGTGCTGTTTAATGAGATTAGTCAGTCTCCATTGTTTAGTTAATGTCACTTAAATATTGCATATTCCATTGCAATCTAACAATACAAAATGCTCTCTGCAGTACTTATATCCTTTCCTCAGCCACCTCCACCCTAATGCTCTTGCGTTGCATGAATGTGGTGTTTGCACATATCTCCAAGGACGGCTGCAACCATGGTTTACATTGATGACTGGAAAAACCCTTAGACTGAATGGTTCCTCACATTTGCTACATGAGACTTCATATTGGGTCCTTGCACCCACACCCATTCTCCAAAATGAATGTATGCAGACAAGTGATACTCATGTGGTCGCCTTGGTCCCAAGGCAGTCTACAATGAGGCATCTCTGAAGAATGCTCATGGAACTTCTTCCCATCCTCCCTCTCATACTAATGAATGGTCTGCATTCTCCACAAAGAGTGCGTAATGTTTTGTGCAGCCCAATTACAGGACCGAATTTTGTATATCACCCACTTGTCTCATGTCCTGCTACCACTCGGGCCTTCATGCCCCCATGTCATATAGATCCAGTGGATATCTCTCATGTGCAGGCACTCAAGATCCTAATCAAGACTCCCTGAAGGCCTGCTATTTCTTTTAATATACATAAAACCCTGCAAAAGTATCCACATGTTTTCTGAAGGTCTGATAATAAAACATTGCATGTGCAAGTAGTGTATTCAAACTGCAGGGTGCAGTGTATATCAACATTGTCCAGAAATTGGATTCTCCCTTTCACTCCAAAGGACCTGATGAATATGAGCAGAAATGACAGTGCCATAGGACAGGGTGATCTAACATCCTCAGATCCACATCACCTCCGAAGTGACTCGATGTCACCTGGACCTAACCAACATTTCCCCTTGATTTCTCATTGGCTATCACATTAAAATAAAAGGGCTCTGCCATGGAGAGTAAGATGTTTTCCACATGAAGCATTAACCACCAACAGTGTAGCCCAAGATCCACCAGCAAATGTCCACGCACTCCCAAATAAAATCACCAACATCCCTTATATACCCCTAACTGAGGTGGAGACCCCACTACCAGAATCACACTATCTTATACTAACCATATGGATGTAACACTACTATAGATCAATTCCTAACTGACATAATTCTCTCACATTGTGGTCACCCAGTAGGTGAGAATATTTTGGGTAGTGGTTTTATTTGGAATGAAACATTGATAATCGGGCATTAGCCAGATCAACTACGAAGTTAAACTGCCTTTTTGGTACATATTTTGTAGAAAGGTGGGATTCATGAAGTGCAACAGGACTTTTCCTATTTCTCCCATGTTCTCAGAAATTTTGGTTAACTGATTACACATTTTTTAGCAAAACTAAATTAAGCCAGGTATTGTAGGCTACATTTTGCATTTTAGTCGTGGATCGTGCCCATCTGGCTAGGCTGGAGCTTCTGAGGGAATTGGTTTAGTTGAGGGACCTGCTCTACATGGAGAAATGCTGACACATTCAAGAATTTTTAGAAGTTCATTCAAAGAGTAGTATGCTCATAAAAACTAAGTGGGGTGCCACAATTGCTTGCCTTAGAGGTATGTAAATTTCATATACGGCCACTACCATAAGGAAAAGGACACTAATCATAGTGTGGTACTTTAAAATTTGGGACCGCGTAGGAGGCAGGGCCCTACCCCTGTCTATTCCGGTATTAGCGAACCGCGAATGGTCAATGCGGTATGTACAAGTGCTTTGCATAACATTTCATCGATAAATGCACTATGTATACGACATTACATATTGATTTTGTGGGTTCCATCTTGGAGCGGTGGCCATCTTATGGTTGCCCTCACATAGGCTATACATTACAAAAAAGTACGGGCCTTCAGAACACATGTGCTTTCTGTTTGACTTCTCTGTGACCTGTGCAGTTTGGCTCCACTGCCCCAGTTCAGTCCGGTCCCACGAGCTCCCCGTCCTACGGCCACCTGTGATTAGCATCAGGGTTTGACACACCATAAAGCCTCTTCATGAACACAAGCCTCCGGCTAATCTCTTTCACACCTGACTCTTCCTGCTTTATGGCTTGTTTTACAAACAGGAGATGCCCGTGTTTATTGGGGTCTGTTGATATCTGATGTGGGATCTGAGCCTCGCTGGGTAAATAATTGTGGGCTGGCTTAACTGGAATGTGGGATGGTCATCATGACTCTGCCTTTTCGTTTGTAATGAATACATGTGAATGACCATATCGTAAAACAAGGAATGTGTGCCTGAAGCATGATATTTTGTATATAAGGAGAAGGCCGTTTCTGTAAGTTTAAGCAGTCTCCTGAGAACATACATTGTGTTGTACTTCTCGGACACCTGTAATTGGTCTGCAGCCAATAAATCGATCTTTGACTTCACCCAGAAGACTCTGTGTTTCTGTAGGTCTGAAACAGGAAGAACCCAAAGTCTTAGGATGTGTTCCCCTGCATCGCTGGGTTTTAAAAACCCAGTACTTCAATAGATATGATACTAAAGGAAATGAAGTTAATACTATGCTTGTCACTCAACTGAGATCTCGTCAAAAAAAGCCATGTATCTCAAGACGAAAAAGCTAAATTTAAATAGATGTGAGAAGGACAAGATAAATGGTTTAATACATTTAGGCCAAAAACATAAACTACCTCCACTAATTATTTAGATATAACATTTTAATATAATGACAACCATAATTTTGAATAATATTAAATAACACTGATCTCAGTTAGTAGCTACAGTCAGTGAGATACTAGATATACAGTGGTTGAAAAACTCTGAAGAGAATATGATAGGGCTGGAACATCATCTAAATAATGAAAACATCAGGAGGTATTACTTTTTTCAAATTATTTTTATTTGTTCCTTTTATTTTTACATTTATTTTGCCAGCTCCTGCAGGATGTCCTCTAGATCCATTGCACTTGCCGTCTTGTGTTCATGCATTTCAGATTATTGTGCAAAATCCTTCCATACAGTAAGCTTACTGTTTTATTCATGTAGTGTTCATGTCAAACCCATGAGGGTGAGCTACAATTTTTTTTAATTTTTAATTGATGAATATTTTGCTGTTCTTTTAAATGCTGCTTTGCTCATGAAATAGGCTGCTATCTGCACTTCTACACACTCAACAAAGCTCAATTTAAGTTTTGAAAAGCTATTTTTCTCATTCTACCTCTTTCGGTCCATCTCTCACTCTCTCTACACCAGAGCATGCCAAACTCTTCTCTGCAATATCATCTTGTAAATTAAAGAGGCAAATCCTAGGTCTGACTCCTTTAGGGTAGGGGTGGCTCAGAAAACGATGCAAATGCTGCAAGAGACATTTTATGTTGTTAGAGTGAAATAGAATATGTTAAACCTGGCACCATTGGCATGGGTCTCCCTTCCATTTTTTCTGCTGTTGCCTCCTGTGCTTTTGCTGGTCTAGATGCTTTGGGCACTTTGCCACTGCTGTTCAGTGCCAAAGTGCAAGTGCTCCCTGTGTAAATTGTTGTTATGGATTAGTGATTCCATGATTGGCTATTTCATTTACTTGTCAAACCCTAGTACAGTGCACTATGAGTGCCCAGGGCCTGTAAATCAAGTGCTGCTGGTCAGCTTGCATCATTGATTGTGCTACCCACAGAAACAGCTGGTAAAATGTGACTCAGGCCTGCCATTGCAGAGCCTGTGTGGAGTCTGGGACTGCCATGTCGACTTGGCAAGTGCACACACTTGCCAGTCCCTAAACCTTCCCTTTCCTACATATTAGTCACCCCTAATGTAGGCCTAAGGTACCCCTGTGGTCAGGGTGTATTGTATGTGAAAGGTAGGACATTCCCTGATGTGTGTGGCATGTCCTGATAGTGAAATACTGCCAATTTCGTTTTCCACTATTGCAAGGCTATCTGTTCACATAGGCCAGAATGGGAAGTTAGTTTATAACATCTTATACACATAACTGACACTAGGAACAAGATAGGATAATAACGTTTAGTATACCTCAACTCAGAATGTTAAAGTGCATCTTTTAGTGAGGGTGATTTTTACATTCTGTGTTTGAAAATACCACTTTTACAAAGTGGGTATTTTCTTACCTAACCATCCACTGTGCCTCTGCTGGGTTGTGTATTGCATGTCTGGCGGCTTTTGGATGACAGGGGGCTGGAGAGGGCTGTGGCTCCAGAGGTCTGATGGGTCAGGGCTGGGCTGAATAGACCTAGGTTGCATTTGCAGTAGGGGAGGAGATTTCTTTTTCACCTGAATGGGCCTGGTCTGCCTTCAACAATGCTGTCTCCACCTACTGCCAGGAAACTGCACCAATGAGGACAGAACTCGTTTTGGTTCAGTACATACACTCTCAGCCTTCAGAGAACAAAGGATTTGTGTGTATAAAAAGAGGGGCCCAGACCCCAGACTTTTAGATCACTTCTGAGAAATCAAGAGGCAACCTTTGTCAAGGAGAAGAGCCGGAGAAGCTGAGATGGACTACTGCCCCTCTGCTGTTTGCTGTCTGGGGTTGGCCTACAGTGGCTGCTTGCTGCCAAGGACTTTGCTGTTCTGCTTTGTCACCTGCTGGAAGAAAAGATCTCGAAGAGCTTGAAACTGAGCTTGACTCCTGTTCTGAAGTCTCAGGAACACAAAGCCTTTACCCCTCCTGTCTTCCTGCATTTAGAGCTGCTGTTTTAGCTGCTACAGAAGGAAATTACAACACCAATGCCGGCGAGCGAATCCATAACTTGCACCGAAGCCCTGAGCACTGCTCGGACTTCCGACATAGGCCCAACCCCAACTGCTGTGCCACTTCTATGCCAGCGAGTGACGCCGTAACCTGCCCGAAGCCGTGAGCACTGCTTTGACTTGGGACATGGTCCTGATGCCTGTTGCTGTGCCGCATCGACTCTGAAGCCGACTTTATCATCGCGGAGCCGATCCTCAACGTGGGTGACCCTGAATCCATTGACATTGCAACATTGTAAGGAAAAGTGGTTTTGACGCCATCGTAATGTCAGTTCCTCGACGCAGTAAGGAACCGTCGTCTCACCTCCCCTGTGCTGCAGTAAGGACGCCGCACAGCGCCAACAAAACCACATCTCCCCGACGCCATGAGCCATCTTTGTTTTCATCGCTTTTCCAAGGTACTTTTCTTTGTGGGTCTCTTTAACCTTGGGCCCGACACCGCTCACCTCGCGGTTGGCGCCGTACTTTGGGATTTCTATCTGTCACGTCGTGGTACAGCTCAGCGTGGAGTTATTTGTTACTACATGCTTGATTTAAGTGAATAACCTATTTTTAAGGATATTTTGAATACGGTACTGTGAATTTTTGTTGTTTGGTCTTGTTTTGAGTTTAGAGAAAGATTACTTATTTTTCTAAACTGGTGTGGTGTCCATTTGTAGTGTTTTCACAGTGTTACTGTATTTGTTCACAAATGCTTTATACACTGCCTCAGAAATAAGTCTGTCTGCTTTGGCCAAGCTACCAAGGGGTGAGCAGGGGTTATTTTAGGACAGTATCCCCCTTACCTCGACAAGAAGCAAGGTTCCCTATTTGGACAAAGGTACCTACCTCTGCCAACTAGAGACCCCCATTTCTAACAGAATATACTATGTGGATCCGCTTGTGTGGGGGATTATTGGCATCTACTTCAGAACTAACTGGGCCAAATCTGTGGGGTTTTCCCCCATTCGGTTCCCCCTAAGACTCCCAGCAAGATATAGGGCTCTGATTGAATTAAAAGGCTTTAAGTATCTCAGAATCTTCGTGACTAGGGATCGGCCTCTGTTTCTGAAACGTAACCTTGCCCCACAGTTAGATCGGCTCAGAAAACATGTGTGAAGCATTGGCATACCCTTCCTTTGCCTTTGCTGTGGAGAGCTGCGCTATACAAAATGATGTCCCTGCCACAGTTTTTACATGTTCTATAAAACACACTATACCCCATTCCTCCTGCCTTTTTTAAGCAGATAGATGAGTAGGTCCGCACATTACTGTGGCAGGGAGGAGTGCCGCGCATTGGTCTAAAAAAGCTCCAGAGGGGAGTCAATGATTGGGGCCTTGCAATCCCAAACATTAAAAAGTATTTTTGGGCCTCACAGATGATAGTGATTAATGACTGGATGTATTAGGACTGGGAGGAACCAACCTATAGGGTGAACAAAGATGCGAGGCGCGCTAGCAATTATGAAACCATTCTATACACCAGCAGGGGAGGGAGAGCCTCACAAGACATACATCCACTGTGGTTGAGTGCTGGACTGAGGCTAAGATTCAACTGGGAGGGCGGGACACATTGATGGCCATGACTCCCCTTTGACATAGGGACCGATTGAAAGAGTTCTCCAACCTGCCGCGTTTCTCCTGGGGGGGCAAAGATAGACATTGAGCACTTGGGTGGCTTATGGAGGAATGGGTTTTTTATCTCCTTTGATAGCCTGGGGCAGGAATTTGGCCTAGCGGCCTTCCAAACACTACACTATCACCAACTAGGACCTGCTGTCCATGTACACAATTGAGAAGGGATGAGCTTACCTGACTCGTCCCAAATGGAGGACCGCCTGCTTGCCGATCCAATTCCACACAAAGGTGTGTTAGCGATTTACAAAAAATTCATGAATAGCTCCCGAGACCCTCTGGGCTCCTTGAGAGAGACCTGGACTGATGACCTAGGCAACATAGAGGACAAGGAAGGCATGGAAGCACTTCAAAGTCCCCGAAATATAGCAATCCAAGGGTGTTTTAGGTTAATACAGCTTAAGGTCCTACATAGGACTTACTACCCACGCACCCTACTCCACTAAATAGGGCAGGAGATGTGTCTCTGTGGGTGAGAGAATGTGGACAAGTAGGTTCCTTTTTCCATATTCTATGGGAGTGCCCAATGATTCCACTGTTTTGGCAGGAAGTGACTACTGTAGTGTCAAAGGTCCTTTCAGTCAGGGTCCCAGTTGATGCTAAATGGCTGATGCTGATGATACAGGGTGAAGAAGACTGTCCCAGATACATCCGGCTATGGCTGGCACTGGATGTGCGGGTGGCTAAACGCAACGTTACAAAGAGATAGGGGTGTAGCTCCCACCGTCGGAGGCAGAGCGGGAAATTGATTTAGATTGGTGTCTGAAAGAGGAGCAAGTGGTGTATTGTAGTAGGGAATGTCCTAAGAAATGGGATAAGGTGTGGGGCCCTTGGCAAGCATATCGAGGGGGTGAATCTGAACTTATGAGTGCCCACTGGATGGGGACAGGCTCCCTCCACAGAGTGAAGGGGAGCTAGTGAAGATTACCCCCACTGTCTGGTCATATGTCATGATTCTGTATGGTTGTATACACCTCGAGTGCGCAGTGAGGGCTCCTGTACCTGCTTTGTATTGTTATACCTTATGCTGTACAATTAGCATGTTTAATAAAAAAGAGTTTTGAAAAAGAAAGAATTTACTATGATTAAATTGCATTTATTAAATGTATGGGGACTGCAACCTATTGATGTTTGCTTTGGGGCAGAAAACAAAGTGAAAGTGGCAAGACCTCAAACCCTGTGAGCTTATCAGATGGAAAGAGATGCCAGACTTTTTTTCAGGAAATAACTACACCCCCATTAAACATGAAATAAAAAAGTAAGTTGCAGGATATACGTCAACTATTGGACCCTGGCAGGGTTGTGCAAACCAGGACCTACAGCACATTAACTCGCACTAACAGATTTCTCTTCAACATTTTGTCTGTTCTTCGATATGCACTGGACTTGATTAGGTCTTTTAGTATGTAATTCTAAATATTAACAAGCACTAAAGGACTTAAAAACTGCGGTGGAAAAATCTGTCTGGACTGAGTCTACACTGTACTGCTGCAATTCCACCACTGATACTACATGTATGGTCTAACTGTGAAAATGGTAGAGGAACATTTACGTATCAAGACAGTACTGTGAAAATGGTAGAGGAACATTTACGTATCAAGACAGTACCAAATAGACATAAGCAGGCAAAAACTGAAAGAGTTTGGCATATAGCAATATACCACGCCCCCTTGGAATTTAGGGATATATCAATTTCAATAATAGGAGATCAACTGGTAAAGTGCAGCAACAATCCTAAGGCGGAAGAAAAATTATTACTGAAGAACCTGAAACTCAAAATATGTATTGCATAATTCAAAGTTCAATGTGAAATGAAAGAAAACATGCTAGCAGTGGTGATGAGGTTGCTCAGGTGAACAATTCAGAAAAGGAGACAAAAAAAGTCAGAGACAGTTTGGAACTGGAATATTAGTGGCAGCAAATTCAGCTGTTTCAAATGTGGAAGTATTAAGCATACTTCAAATAGCACCGAGTTTCTTTTCAAGGCACTCCTCTTGTGGCAGAGGTGACCATTGTGCATGAGTATGCACAATTATGCACATATGTGCAGAGGTGGAAAAGTGCAACATTTGAACGAGGCAAAGGATGAAATCAAAAAAGGACTGGAAGCATGAGATGGAGAATGAAGAGTATGAGTAGAATGTTGTGATGCTAGAGCGGGTATAGAAGAAGGCAGAATGACACCGGCTATAGACACTTATTCTGGGCCACTTTATAAGAGGCAAGTCATGGGCAAGTGTATTCAAAGAGAGAGCTACTGGCACAAGATAGAACTCTGTGCTCATACATCAAGCGCAAGATTGATCTTTTTGGATTCACACAAATGAAGAACATTTTCAACAGTAGAGAGACAGTAGGAAAGCGGTAGCAGATATCTTACTTGGATGAAATGTACCAGAGAGATTTGGGCACATGTTTTGCTCCCAACGCTCCAGAACGTGTGATGTTGGACACATATATTTCAGGGGATGAAGATATGGCAAAGAGGTTTGCAAAAGTGTTTGAAGAATAGCTGAGATAGTTAGAGGGCTTTTAAAAAAGAATGGAGTCAAAAATAAGTAAAGTATCGAGAGGCTAACATGAGAACTTGGTGGTCAAATCAATTTATAATAAGCCATTTAGGACCTGAGTCAAACTGGAGTAACCGAGGAAATAGAATCCTCAGAAGACCTTGCACTTTCTGTTCACCATTCAAGCTTTAATAGGGCAATGGAGGCTTGGGTGTCACTGAAGGGGATTTCCAATATATTTAAAACTGTTTTTCATAACATTCACACATCTATTTGTATTCACATCCAACAACATAAGTGTGGAGTAAAACAAAGGACATCTCCTGTTACAAGCTTGAAAGAAGGCCCAAAGAAGTGCTGAAAGTTTAACCCACTATGGTTTAAAGTGATGGCAGGAAAAGGGTTGTCCTGCATAATGTGAAATTAACGAGAATGTGAAGCAATCAGAAGAAATGCAAGAGCTGGTATGATCAGTAAGAAAAACTAAAGAATAGGATGTGGTGTGTGGATGATGAGGTCTATGTGAAACAAGAGGGTTGATCAGGAAGATGGGGAGGCATATGTTTGTGGGTGATTCGTGTGATTGTTGTTTGTCATAAGGTAGCTCAGTGATTTTTACTCTGTGATCGGCCGACACCGGGCGAACTGCATCACTTGCTCAGTGATTCGGCTAGTGTTAAGAAAA
Organism: Triturus cristatus; assembly: GCF_964204655.1. Lineage (NCBI taxonomy): Eukaryota > Metazoa > Chordata > Amphibia > Caudata > Salamandridae > Triturus > Triturus cristatus. Next base: position 87,418,587 of record NC_140587.1, on the reverse strand, counting down.
TTAAATATTAGCAGGTTATTAAAGTATTTATGTACGCCTGGGAGAAACTTATATTATACTGGCACAATGTGAAGGATTTCAGGAACTTTATGTTATGCAAAATTCCTGATATTATACCAGTATGCCACGTTACCTAACTACCGCACTGTTTGTGGCAAAATTATAGAGTGGGAGTGCCGGAACAACGTGAACAGTGTGCAAGCTCTAAAAAAGTAACATAGTACATTTAACATTTTAAAAAGACCTGCAAACGTGAAGGAATTTGAAATTGTACACTAAAAACTAATGGCCTCTTATGAGCTGTGTTGCATCGCTGCGTGAAAGCAGCGATTCAACACTTCTCAGTGTGTCCTCCTTGCGACACCATTGATGCTTCATATTTACTGTATGACACATCATGTAGCAAGGAATGACAGATTTGTTAGTGTTACTGATGTACCTGTCAGTGCAAAAGTGGCGCATTGCTGGAGTTCTGTCGGAAGCGTGACGCAACTCTAGCAATGTTCCTTTCACATGGGGCAATTCCCATGTGAAAGGGCCTGCGTCACCCTTAAACCTGAGGCAGGCGTATTCAGGCGTAAGGTTTCGACACATTGGCATACACTATACCTGACACAAGTATAATGTTGCGAGGGGGTTTATGAAGTGACGCATATGCCTAGATGCGTCACATTGTAAATATGGCGTAACATAGCGCATTATTAACTCGGCCGCTTCGTCACTAAAAGTGACGCAACAAGTTGCTATCCTTAGCTTGATTCGTGAAAGCAGTGCATGTTTAGCACAACTATTTTTTGATGGCCTCAACTGAAACAATGTTATGCACCGACAAACATGGAGCATCTATTAAGAGCAAAGAAGGCAAAGTGATGTGGTAGCATGTTGATTTTAGAAATGATTATACATTTTGAAAAGCTCCAACTACCCCATTTAAATGAAAACTTTGATTCTTGTTTATGTTTTTGTTTGTGAATAAAATGTGATCTTAGAATTTGTGCAAATGTTTGATGTATACTTGTTTTAGTATTTTTGTGTATGGATTTAATGTTCAAATTGTAAAAATGTCTTGGGCCAGTGTCCTGGGGCACAATGCTGATTCAGTGGGCTGCCACAGAAGTCAAAGGCTACTCGGAAGATGTGGTGCTGAGTTTGCCAAGGCAGATTTACTCCTGGTATCTGCCTGAGGGTCCTGTAGAATTACTACATTGGATTCCAGATGAAATGTTCTTGCATGGAAGATTATGTAAAGCCTGGGACCTAACTTCTACAGTCAATTTTGATGAAGTCAATGCACAGATGTGCAGAGGTCTGTTTTTGAATTTTGTATTATCTTTCTTAGCATGATATGTTTGATTTTCAGTTTTATTTCCCCTGCAACTTATTTTTCTAACTGCCCAATTTTGAGCTACTTATTTCCTTCTTCTCCACCTCAATGTAATTTCTATTGTTACTGTGTTTGTTGACATGTAAATATGGTTGTTATGGTGCAGCGGGGTCCTGACTCTCTCCTGTCTTACATTAAATCACAGATTCAAACTAAATTTTTGGGAACATTGCTATGGTAAATTGAACGCATGGGAGGGTCAGTGGTGTAACAAAACTTAATGGGGCACCCCTTCAATGTACATGGAGGGGCCCCCCACCGGACTCACTCAGCGAGCTCTCAGGCCAGGGTACTGTGCTAAGGGGGCCCACTAGACCCCAGCCCCCCAGCACTGCAAGGCCTGCTGAGGCCTTTGTTATGCCTTTGGGCGTCGCTGCCTTTTCACCTTCAGTCCATAAACTTGCACTTCACAGAGAGTGAGGTCTGTTTTATATCCAGGGGCGATGATTTTGATGACCCGACCAAGCCTTCCTCCGCAGCACACAATGATCTTCTTTCTGAAGACAGCACTTATATCTCTCACCTTAGCGCATCTGTGGAGGAGGAACAAGATGGAGTGAATGCCAGGAGCTGAAGATGGAAACAGTCAAATTTATTAGTTGGGTAAAAAAGGGCACAGGTTTTTTAAGCACCAAGGGGCAAGTCACCACTGCATAAAACAGCAACTTTTTATAAATATGATGCTACTTGGCTGTAAGCCACTGATGGGCAAATAGCTGATCATGCTCTGTGTGTTTCAAAGACACTAGAACATATTACTTAAAAATCTAAAAGATAATCAAAATACATAAGTGATGTGTACTTATGATCTGAGAAGCATGAGTCTAAATTTGTAAAACCTGTTTCATGGGATTTAAAATGTCTGTCTTTCAAAAGATATTTTGACTTAACTTCTTTAGGTTTGTGGACTGTCACATCTAAATGTACATCTCAGGCCACAACCTTCCTTATGAATATGCAAATCCTTTCACTTCATATTTATGTTGTACTACATGTGGCACCTCAGCTCAGCTGAGCTTGGCTTTGATGGCAGAACTTGAACATAAAACCTGGACCCAGCCCTAAAGGGGAGCTATTCCACATCATGAACATAAAACGAGATCACATTGTATAGCAGGTTCTGGCAAAACCATACCTCTGTCAACGATAGTCAACCAGCACCAAAGCACACTTTTTTTAAATTAGCAAACATCTGGGATTATGTCAACATAGTTTTTTCTGCCAGTTTAAATGTTAATTTCAAAGACTGTAACTGACACAACCACATCTGCAAAAGTTAAATATAAGACCTTTTTTTAAATAAGCCTTGGTAAAACTCGCGTAATTTCCTTAGAGAAACATCAGTCAAAAGGTAAAGAAATAAGTGAAATGACATCCACTTTGGATGCAAAGACCAGTGACTAAGCTTGGTCAGTAATTTTGAGAGGGTGTAAGCTTCAGATTTCAAAACAATCACACTGGTATAGCTTGTTAAAATACATTATGAGTATTAGGACACGAGGGGGACCTATATCTGGGCATACCTTGGCCACTTATGATGAACAAAGAAAATACAACAAGATGAAGGACGGAGTGCAGAAACATTTCCAACAACTCACCCCCAGTCAAGAGATAGTACAAGGCACGAAACAAACAGTGAACATAAATCTCACACTCTATAGTGAGGGAACACGTAGTATACGTGTCCACTCTGTATATTTCCATGAGTGTCTGTTGTATATATCCAAGATTCACTTTCAAGAGCAATATGTAAAAAAACCTGTTCAATAGGTTATTTACATACTTCTAATTAGCCCATTTAATGCCTCATGAGCCTGCAAAACGAGAGGGAAGGAGCACCTACAGGCAGACATTGAAAAAAGAAAAATGGAAAAACCGCTGTTGTTTTTTAACTCTAGCATCCTGTTTCAGTAGCGATTCCCTGCTCGTATGCAGCTATGCCATACTCACGTCAAGGTTACCTCCTCGCCTGGCTACTTCCCCCACGCGGCTCCGTGGAACACTGGGCCTGAGCGAGGAGTCCCCTTTTATGCTGAGTTTAATTGGTGTTAAGCGCGCCAAAACTGCACTATTTGTTTTTTGACAGTGGACCGCTATTGATACACAACGAACCCCTGGAGCGTAACCTTTCTAAACCTCACTTTCTATTGTGGTCCGTATAATATGAAAAAACTGGTGCGTAAATGTCCCTGGAGGGAGATCTCATCAGGAGTGATCCTCACTTCCGGTTGCGGCCCGTCTTTTTTGAAAAAGCTGGCATTGATCGTGGGATGATATATTTCTTGATCTGTGTGTGTTACACCCCAGGCAGAAAGCTGCCTGATGGTTGATGTTGTATATTAGTATGGTCCTGTCAATCATTGAGAGAGAGAAGAAGCACACCCCGTTAGGTTATTTCTTGAGCGCGGTGACGGTTCGACCTCTGCATGTAGGTGCCTCTTGTCGGGTAGTGAATACTAGGTGCTCTGGAAAAACCAAGCCATGGGTCAATATAAGTGGAAAAAGATGGCCCAGATGTCTGAGATGAAAAAAATGAAAGTATATATTATGGCACCCCATCGAGTGCGATTACACAAGTGGTTGTCTCAAGAGCAAATCCCATGTGGGTATGTATTTAGGTCCTGTACTCAAGATTCATTATTGACATACGTGCTCTAATACCAGACGCATATTACATATTTCTGAAAAACATAAATGGTTTTTGATGTCCCCCAGGAGATGGTTAGTGTCCTGGTGTGAGCAAAACAAAGGGAGGGGATGTAATTTAGCCATGATTAGTTGTACTGTTGGTACATAATCTCTTGTGTTTGGTGGACCTTAACCAAATTGTTCCCAGAGTATATCATCATTCAAGCCTGTGAGGTGAGTTCCCAGGCGAAACACCTACTGTTGTTCTTTCTCGTACAGGCCATTCTCATCATTCATTTGTTTGATGAAGGGCCACTGTAGGTCTTCCATCGTGTGTTGGTTCGTCAAGTAGTGGGTGGCCATTTTAGTGGTACTTTTTTTGCAACGTATGTTGCTCTTGTGTTCTCCTATCTGGGTTTTGAAAGGTCTTGTTGTCGTTCCGACGTATTCCATACCACATGGGCAGGTGATGATGTACACCACATTTTTGCTATTACAGTTCGTAAACTGTCGCTGTTCCCATTCAGTGCCATTTTTTAATTTAATGTGTTTGGTTCTTTTTGTCAGGTGGCAAGTGCTGCAATTTCCACAAGGGTAATGGCCCTTTACTGGGGGTAGGAACGTGGTATCTGTTTCCCTTGCTGTGATGTGTCTGGTCTTGAGTGGACGAACATGTCTCTCAGACTTCTTTCTCTTTTATGGGCAAACATTGGTTTAGGAAGGTCGAGGTTGCCGCAGTTTAATAGCCTCCAATGCTTGTTCACGATTTTGGTCACCTGGTTAGAATTGGTGTTATACGTGGGTATACTTATGGGTATCTGCTTGGGTTCCTTTGGGACTCTTGGTTCCAAAAGGGCTTCCCTATTGTTGTTGCATTCCCTCTTCATAGTTTTATCTATGATTCGTATTGGGTATCCCTTTGTTTGATAGCTATTGACTAGAGGAAGATGTATCAACCTCTTAAGCTCTTTTGAGCACTACCTCTTCACTCCCTCTTTGATTTTTTGATTTAGTTCACGTACCACATGAAATAAGTGATAACAAAAAGGAGTATTATGAACGCATGCATTCACATAATGTGGTTGCCCCTTTTTATTTGCTTTTATTTTATTTAGCTCGAACGTTTTTTACTATTACGTGAAAAACAAGAAATAAAATGCTATGTTTCTGATGTGGCGCAACATCAGCAAAAAAAAACCTACAGTGGAGGCAAGTATGCATAGTTATGCATGTAAACGAATGTATCAGGATCCCATTTATTTTTAATTTAATTTATTGTTCCAAGAGAGAAGGCATCCATTTTGGAGTGGTATCTAAGTGAAATGGGCAGCCCAGTAGCAACTTGCAGCAGCCAATTCCTCCCAAAAATAAAGCAAAATAAAACTAAGCCAAAACTTTCACGACCTTCAGGATTGCCATCATCACTGTCAAGCGGTCCTACTTTGACAATATTCACCATCACCCAGCCAGCTGTTTTCACCAACAGCACTCTGGATTTTTGGGCTTGTAGTTTTGCTTTTCTAACTACAATGTTAAAGTGCAGAGCATGGTATTTGCGGTGGTAACGTGCAGTACAAAACCTGACTATGTTGGTCCCTAGAAAGTCAATAAAACCAATCCATGTATTGAGGTGCTGGAGGGGGGCAGGGGTTATTTTTTTAATCTGGCTTCAATCGCTTGTCCGTTTACTTCAGCATCAGAACTTTGCAATGTGGGAAGGGGACGCCACGCTGCTTAGAGGAGAACTGGAAAAAATTTCACCGGGCATATCGCACTTCCAATGCCGAAATTGAAGGCAGTGATGACTGTAAGAGGCCGACTCAGCCCTGTGGTCTGGAGAGAGGTGCTTTGATGTGAGAAATGCTGAGTAGTGTGCTGGCTCAAATGTCAAACTCCTCTATTATGTGCTTGTGGTCAGGGGGGCTATAAATCAAAACAGACATATGATGTCAAATGATCACATGATGGACACACTCAGCTGAATGTTATCACATTTGTGAGATTGATCAGCCAGGTACATGCAGCTACTTGTTTGGGATTGATTATAAAAAAAAATCCCTTCTCAGTTAATAACACAGGTCATCATGAATGATTGCAGCAGCCAATGCTCTTGCTCTGCCTCTTGCTCTTCTCCTCATGAAGATTACCTTCTGCCCTTTTCCTTTACTCTACAATATTGATTCTGTTTTACAACCCACAGACCTTCTCTTCATCTGCCAGCAAGGCAAAGCTCCATGGACGGACTTTCTGAGAAGAATGCAGATGTACCGCCTAAATTAACATTCATATACAGTAAAATGTTTATTTTAACAATCATAGGGGCACATGCATCAACATCAGAAATTGCGATTCCTTCATAGCGATTTTTTTTAAATTGCTATTTTGGCATCGCAATTCCCTGTGCATGTAGGAATCGCAAAAAAAATGCGATTCCTACATATTCTTAATTGCAAATTGCAAACTGCAATTCACAATTAAGAAACAGCTACCCATTCATTCCTATGAGCCCAGATGCGCATAGGAATGATTGGGAATTCCATGCGCAAATTGCAAGTACCAAACAGGTACTCACAAATTGTGCATGCAAGTTCAAGGTTGCAACGGTGCCAAAAGGACACCCTGATGCACCCCTGAAATTTCCATGTGGCCACATGTGTGCAACATGCAACTTTGAAAAATGCACTAAAGTGCATTTTTCAAAGTTTTCACAAATTACCATCATTTTGGAATTGATGGATATTTACAATCCCTAATTGTGAAATCTCAATATAAAATTGCATCATGCATTGCATTTAGGTAATCGCAATTTGCGATTCCCTAAATGCATTTGCAAATTAAGTAATCACAAATTTTGCAATTACTTGAATTGCGGATTTGCATTTGGGTTGATGCATCCCAAATGCAGACATACCGGTCGCAAAGGGGCAGATTCTCCGAAGGTATTTAGAATGATGCATGTGCACCATAGTTTTTAGAACTGTGTTGGTTCAATCCTCCATAATTTGCATTTTTCAAACTTAGATGACAGAACAATTAGGTATATAATAACTAAGGCTCCCGGTTTTCCATTAAAATGGATTTTTACACATAAATACAGACGGAAAACTTGTTTTCCTTTTTCTGTATTTATAAACAGAAAAGGAAAAATACAGCCAAAATAAATGGCCTGGTGAAATCTGAAATCACTCCCATCAAAGTGCTGCTCTGGAGAGGGATGCACAAGTGCAGCCTGGAGTGCTGTGTCTATCCACCCCAAACAGAAGGAAGCCATTAGCTCCTCATTTCCTCCCTGCACAGAAACTTTGTTCTATAGGTGCCCATTTGGTGTTGCCGGTATTTTGGTTCTGCTCTAGATATGAGCAGATCTGGGCTGCTTGAACATAGATAGGTTTTCGCACTAGAGAATCCCAGCTCCCCTTCCATAACACAAGTAGAAAGGGCTGGTGAGATTTTACATTTACGGAAACAGAAACAAGTGCATGAAGTTTGGTGAGGGGCGTATTTCGAAGATGGTTTCAGCAAACTTTGGCCCAGACTGCTTGATCTCTTTGAGCCATCAACAGCCAGCCAGACGTTTTCTGACAATAATTGGTCACCTCAGGGGAAAAATAAACATTTACGAACACTAAACCTTCCCGAAGGAAATTCACAAAGTTGTTTGCGATTTAACAAAACTACTCTATAACACTCAGTTGAGAAAAGAAATATGGAAACAGAAGTCAGTCATGCCAAATGTGATATCCAAGGGGGAGGTGGGAATTTCCAATGCAACACTCCAGCAATCTTCCTTGGTTCCTCGGTATCGCCCAGTGATATCTGGAGACATTTGAAATCTGAAATCACTCCCATCAAACTGGCGCTCTGGAGAGGTATAAACAAGTGCAGCCTGGAGGGCTGTGTCTTTCCACCCCCTAACAGAATGAAGCCATTAGCTGCTCAGTCCCCCCCCTGCACAGTAAGTTGGTACAAAACCGAGATAGCAGAATGCTCTCCAGTACTTGAGCAAGCAGGAGAGAAAATGTAGTCCGTGCCAACCTTAGTGAATCTCGAACTGGCTACGACGGGCAGAGGGTGTAATAAAAGCTACAATGCAAACAACCACAATGCAAAAGTGGACACAGACCACAAGACAGGTAACAATATTCAAGGGAATTCAGCCCACCCATGCCTAGCTACTGCTTATTGAATGCTCTCCCTTAAGAAGCTCACCCAAATACTCGACTACAGGCAGCAGCCGCCCTTTCACAAAGACGGGCTTAAAAAAAAAATAGGTGTGAAAACACCCCAGGACATCGACTGCAGTCTCAGCAACCTTTGTTTTATTATTTTATGGGAGGGGGAAAGAGGTTGATGGGGCACAGGGGTAGAGGTTGGGGACCGACGTCTGTTGCATCATCTTAGTACCAGAGGAGTTGTGAACTTTAGTGAGGCAGAAGCAACCAAACACAAGCATTGGCCTGTTTGCATGCATTGCATATACAAATGATATTTAGCACATTAAAGCTAGTCCTTCTGGCTTTGACAATACTGGGGAAAAAACAAAGGATGGCTTTCTGCATATAATGTACTTAGGAGTTAAGCAACGTAATATGTCAGACACTAATCATTTACCATGCTTTTTAGTGGTAATGCACTTCTAAGATTCCTCGTGAATTCCGATGGAAGCTCTTTCTAGAGCGCTTATTTCAAGAAGGTGTAACAATAGGACTTTGCAGACAGCTGCGCAAACAACATCAAATCAATACCACTAATTCACACATCTTTTCCAAGAGGGCAGGAAACACAGTTGCTTCCAATATGTGCACTTACCATGGGTTCCAAATTCAGAAACAGCTGTGGGATGGCCGTGCCCAAAATTCTAAAGCCATAATCATTTCAGTGAATGAAGTATCCAGAATAATGCCATTAACAACCCAAGTGGGTGTGAACAAAACTTGACTGCACTCATGCCTAGTCTGGACATGCATGATCATGCAAGTGAAACTCCAAAATTAAACGAGTGCCATTTTTTTAAAATTACCAATTGTATTGTTTACTCTGTGGGGTTTGATACCAGTAGTTATGTTGCCAGCCCGCAAGGCGTCTATTTGCACCACTTTGGCTTGAGAGTGTTTTGTTTGTTGGACATGGGAAGTATTTGCAACCCATTGGGACTATGAGGCCGTGTGTTTATCTGCCCACAAGGGCTGGTTTACGTTATGTTATTCATATATGAATAACTCTCTCTGGGGTGGAGAGTTTATGGCCATATCAAATTCCGGGTATGGTTTGTCCAGCTCAGATGTTTTATTATTGAGCAGCAAATGCACGCGCAGCATTGTGTTGATTGAAGTTTAGCACGTATAGAGGTGATAATTTTGTTTGTTAACACACTTGCCAAATATACCGCATTTTAAATGATTATTCTGTCCAGCATGAATTATGATGATGCAATGCTAAGAGACAAATATCAGCCTTATCTACGGATGATTTCTGAGACATTGATTACACAATCTGTTTTCACTTTCTATTATTTTGAGTATCACATGATTTTGCATATAACTTTATTGTTTTTCACTTGCCCTCTACCCGTGAACAAGAAGCGGACGCTTCGAAACGCGTTGGGTGATCTTTTTCCGTGATATTAAAACTCACGTTTGAAGCAAGTATGGGCTAAGGTGTGTTGTCTTTGTGATGTTGTAAGACAACCTCTTCATTTGGATTTAACAGGGTTGGCGACCCTGCCACGGCCCGCCGTTGCAAGTGGCTCAGATCTTTCACCAATACTCGTGTTGGATTGAATTTGGTAACCGTTGCCCGCCTCGTGTTGAACAGGATGAATTTATACTAATGCCTGGCATCGTCATTTCTGGGACTTGACAGCAGAAGAAAATTGAATTCTATGTCCCGTCATCGATATTCCGGCGGCAAATCCTGTTGAAGTGCACGAAATACAGCGTTATTGAGGGGTGGACAGAGCCGGGAGGAATGTTCTAAACAAGTTCTTCCGGGCAGCTTCTTACGTGAGTACGGGTTTTACACGTTTTATCTGGATCATGGCAATATCTGGAAATGATAAGAGGAGTGAGATAGCTAATACTATGTTTGAGGATCAATCGCGATTGAGCAGCAGTGATATGACTAATCAGCAGACTGCAACTGGTGGTATTAATTCTAAAAAAACATTATGGGATCAGCTACGGAGATTGTTAAAAAATGAACAAAATAAATGGTGGGAGGCCACAACTTTGTAAAAGTACGTGGATGCCGGTCGGGTACCACGTGGCCTACGCATCTTCATCACACCTACTTTTGATGATCCCGATCCAGATTTAATAGAGGAATGGGCAGCTAATAATCTTAGCTGCTCAACTGTGATGCTGAAACTGCTGGTCAAATACGCCTCGGGGGGATTGTGATAAAATAACACAACAGATTGACGACATCACTACTCAATAGAAATCAGTCTGTGATGAAGATAAATTTAATTGCGATATGGCTAAAATGGAACTGAGACTTGAGAAAATTGAAAAAGAGATACGGGAAAAGAAACAACGTACATTTTTACGTGACCTTGTCGATTATGAAAAAGGACAGATCTTAACCGTCGCCAAACAGTATGATCATCTACGTAGTATCCCGTTTGTAAAAGAAAAAGTATCTGTAACTAATCCATCAGCCAATAATGAAGATGAATCTGTGACAGTCGTTGAGACAATAAGGATCCCCGATCAAGCGAGCTGCAGTGATGGCGCGGATAAGCCAATGGACATGACAGTAAAAGATCGAATTTTAATTTTTTTTTAATAATGGCTCAGAGCAGATTGGGCATACAAAAGAAACAGGGGACAGGCGGTCAGAGAGGTCGAGGTCGCAGAGGTAGAGGTGACGGAAGGCCAACCGCAATGCCAAGAGAAATAATGGACAGCCCAGTGGGATCACGAACAAGGGGGCAAAGAAAACTACCAAAATGATGGAAAATTCTAAACAAGATAAACGGACTGTGATCAACCTGTCTAACCGATTATTAACCCAAGCTGAAACTGATGAATTGGCTTTAGGACTTACTTTTTGTCCAACCAATGACAATGACTATGACTATACGCAAGCTCGTATTGATTTATTTCAATTTACAAGTAAATTGAGGTTGAAAAAGTGTAACGTCTGAAAATAACAGTGTAAGTGAGATTCCTAGTGACATCTGTATTGGGGATATTCAGTTGTTACGCAAACTAAATGAATTACATGAGCAAGAGAATTTCATCCCTGATCCGTATTTAAATCTGATCAATGAGAATATCCGATTAGATTTAAGTCACAATAGTCGGTTCAAACCCAAATCTATATTTCTACCACAAATAACAAATGAGGCCCTGGATATCTTTGAGAAGGGGGTAGTTAAGGGTTTCAACCAGTTATCCTACAGCCATTGAATCTCACTCAATCACCGAGAGATGCCGTCAAGAGCCCAAAAGAAGACAACAGCATTGTCATTGAAAAGTCTGACAAAGGCGGCAATGTTTGAATACACAGGAGGTTCAGCACTATGTACTATGGTAAGATCTCCAAGTACCTATACACTTTTGTATCTTTACCAGGTAACGAGTAAACTTCTAATAAAGCATACGACACATTTAACATGTAAGTTTTTTCGCTGAAATCATGTCCGGAGTCGGTGGTTACTAGATCGTCGCAAACAAAACCTGAACTGTGGAAACCATACCCTAAAGAACGACAAGACAGAAAAGAATTAGATTCACCATATCATTGAGCCCTGAAGTAGTGTCACATGGGAGACGAAACGCGTTGGCTATGGCTATGAAAATATGAAATATGACATGGAAGAAATCTTCATTCAAAATCAATAAAGAAGAAAGAAAAAACTTACATGTTAAATGTGTCGTATGCTTTATTAGAAGTTTACTCGTTACCTGGTAAAGATACAAAAGTGTATAGGTACTTGGAGATCTTACCATAGTACATAGTGCTGAACCTCCTGTGTATTCATATGTTGTTGTAGGACTTAGTCCTACATTGTTGAGAGTAAAGAGGGTAGTACTCTCTGGTTTCGTGCACTATCTGAATTATTTACGTCAACCACTAATATTTGTCTGGTGCGGTTCTAATCAGCCTCCACCCTCCCCTTTTGTATATATAAAAGGCGGCAATGTTGTTGTTCTATCTAGAGACAATTACATCCAAGAAGGTTTAAAACAGCTAGGTGACTGTAATAGATATGAAAAAAGCTTCAGGAGATTATACGATTCAGCTAATAAAGATTATCTGGAACAGCTATGGGTATGGAAAGAGAGAGGCCTTTTAGAACAGGAGGAATCCAGCTTTTTATATTGCAAGTTTCCTAAAATTCCAGTCCTCTATCTGCTTCCCAAATTACATAAGGACCAACTGATTCCTCCGGGAAGGCCTATTGTGTCCTCCAGAGGGAGAAGTTTGGAGAACACCTAAAGATACGTTGATCACTACCTACAATCATTAGTCAAAAACTTGCCGTCTTTTGTAAAAGACACTGGGGATTTTCTGAGACTTGTAGAGAAAATATGATGGAACGATAATTGTTTACTCATGACATTAGATGTCAACAGTCTTTGTACAAGTATACCGCATGACCTGGGTGTTAGAGCATGCAGGCACTTTCTGAGAGATAGATCTATATCATTCCTGTTTCACACTGAAATGCTTATTGACATGATTTTAACGTGTTTAACCAAAAACTTTTTTGTATCTAATGATCAAGTTTACCAACAGACTCTTGGGACTGCGATGGGCACCTGCTTCGCCCCCAGCTTTGCATGTCTCTACCATGGCTGGTGGGAGGAGCTGGTGGTCCGGGTTCTTGAGGCATATATTAAACATGTGAAAGTCTGGACCAGATACATTGACAATATTTTTTGTATCTGGGAAGGGAGCAAGATAAAGCAGAGAATTTTCTAACTGCATTAAGTGACAATACTTTCAATTTTACTTTTACAAGTCATTTTGGTGATCAGACTATTGAATTTTTAGATATACAGCTACAAGTTAAAAATGACAAGTTATAAACTATGCTGTATAGAAAGAAAACAGCGGGCAATAGTTTATTACATGCCCAAAGCTGTCATCCGTCAAATCTTATTAAGAGTATTCCCCTTGGGGAACTTTTAAGAGCTAAAAGAAATTGTAGTACTCTTGAGAATTACAATAAGGAGAGAGATGTCATGATCAAACCCTTCAGTGAGAGAGGATACAGCCACAAATGCATTGCTACAGCATGCAGGAAAGTAGAGGCTAGGAGCAGGGACGATTTACTTGAAATCAAAGAATGTAATGTTGACACCGATGGTTCTGGCAAGATAAGATTTATCACTACATATAACAATCAGTCTAAGGAGGTACAGAAATGTCTTGGTAAATTCTGGAACATCCTTAAGATGGATCCAGATTTGGAAAACTGTTTAGGTAACTATCCCCAAGTGATATATATGAAAGCTCAGTCTTTCAATGATATGATGTGCCCTGCCATGTTACCCAAATTGACTATGACACAAAGGAGTGCTGTCCAAGCGTTCTATGTATGTGGCAGATGCAAGGCCTGTCGGTACAGCACTAATTGTAAGGAAGTCAGCTTGTCCGCTGACTCAAAAATATTCAAGATTCTCAAACATATGTCATGTTGGTATGCAGTTTATTTGAATAAATGTGGAAAAATACTAGCTGCAGCATTTTATTTTGCTTGCAATAAACATAAATATGAATAAATACATAAAAAGTGATAAACAAATTAATATGGATAAATACAGACAGAAATGTTAAAAAACAAAATACCATAAAACCGGGAGGCCTAATAATAACTTGGGTCTCTGGGGCTGAAGGGCTGTTCGCAATGCATTCAATTAAACTGTCATTCCTTAATTTGCTTCAACAACAGGTTTAATGATGATGATGTTGTGCTCATCGACCTGATGAATAATATTGTTGTTGTGCAGTATTTGTGTTTGTCTCACCTTTCCCAACTAACTGATTCCATTCGTTCATCAAACCCCTAATCCTCTTCCCACAGGCTGTGTGATAAATTGAGGTGTGACTTATGAATTCACACTATAAATGAATCACACACTTGGTGGGGCAGATACTGTGAAAACGACACCAACTCATTGCAGGATCTATTCTTACCTGAGCAATAGTCCACACAAGCTCCACTTACCCACCCACCCACACATAAAAGGGATAACTATTTTACATAATCTGTCAGCATCATCAATCAATCCTTGTGTTGCTTAAACACTTAGCCTTCTCCCGTTCAGAGTCCACTTCTCCTGAATCAAGGATTTTGTAAGTTTAGTTTTAATGGTTTCAATAAAATAAAGAAATACTAGCTCCCCATTGTTCCGAAGTTACTAATGCTAGTTTTTCTAATAATATCAGATCTTTGAGTCAAGGTGGTAGTCTGGTCATGGCCATTGATAAGTTATGGTATAATAACTAACTCTGTGTTTTCTTTCAATGTGGTTGTCTTTGATGGATGCTCCTTATAAATAATCCTACAGTTAGAGTTTACCTAGGTGGTAGTGTGACCTGGCTTGTGATTTCTTCCCTGTTTGTGCGCTAGCCGGCTACTACTATCACCTTAAAAACCCTGCAGTACGGTTTTGGGACATAGACAGGGGTAACAACCATCACTTCATCTATTCAGGTAAGCAACCTAAGAGGTGAAGTGAACTAGTCTAGTTAGTTCTACTGAAGATTAAGATTTGTATATGTATTTTGTAGAGGTACTAGGCATATCCCCTAGTTAGCAATATAGTTACAGAGCATAATAGGACAATGGTATTACTGATATACACTTTGATAAGTGGCTGGGTGATGCACAAGTGACAAAAGGTAAGAACTTAGACAGACCTAGCCTGCGCTGTTCCTACTCTGGTAGTGGGGTATTGTTTTGGTATAATTAAAGTAGGTAACCTAGCTAATGAGGCTTTCTTCATGGGAGATATATTCACGAGTTTGGCTCCTGATGAGTGTAGGGTTCTCTTGGCTGTATACCATTTAAACTGGTTAGCCAAGACGTCAGGCCCCTGACCATGCAGTGATTTGAAGACCATGCATAGTGACTTAAATTGCACCCTTTTTCCAATGGGCAGCCAGTGTAATCTACCTATTTCTTTGGCTACCGATACAAATTTGGAGATGCCTGTCACCAACCTTGCTGCCGCATTTTGCAGAATCTGCAATCGGTTTAAATGCTGATCTAAGTTTTTAAATAGAGCCCATTGCAGTAATCCAGCCGCGATAACACCATGGAGGATACAACTGTTCGTAGGCTGTCTTCTGGCAGAAAAGATTTGATCTTTTTTATCATCTTGAGGGATTAAAAAGTTCCTGAGGAAGTAGCCTTTATATGATCTTCAAAGTTTAGTTTGTCTTCCACCATTATACCCAGATTCTAAGCCTTTCTCGTGGGTATGGGGAGGTTGCCCATGTCCGAAGGCCACCAATCAGGGGTCCAGAAGTTGGCTTTGTTACCAAACATGAGAACCTCAGTTTGACTGCATTCAGTTTTAAACAATTTTGTGACATCCAGGATTTGACTGTTGCCATACAGTCTTGAAATTTCTTACTCATGCCCATTTCTTGTCCTGGTAGTAGAGACACTACAATTTGTGTGTCATCTGCGTATGACGTTAGGCTAAAGCCATGTGATCCAATCAAAGGAGCCAGAGGTGCCACATAAACATTAAAAAGGGTTGGGCAGAGGGCCGATCCTTGTGGAACTCCACATGGATGCATACAAGCATTGGAGTAGAAACTCCCTAATGACACTATTTGGTTCCTGTTAGTCAGCAATGCTTTTAGCAGATTCCAGGCCTTTCCTTTTACCCCCACCTCCGACAAACCGTCCCTCAACAGATCATGATGGACCATATCAAAGGCCGCAGATAGGTCCAGCATAATGAGGGCTGCCTCACCTCCTTGATCCAGGGCTTTCCTAATTTCTTCCGTCGACTTTATTAAGGCGATCTCCGTCCTATGCCCTGCTCTGAAGCCATATTGTGTAGGGTCCAATAACTTGTTTTTAAAAAGAAATGCACTCAACTGAGCGCTTATTTATTTTTCTACTATTTTTGCAGGTAGTGGGAGGCGTGAAATGGGCCTGTAGCTATTCGGATCTTTTGGGTCCAGATTATATTTTTTCAGAAGGGGGAATATCGAGGTCATCTTCCAGATGCTGGGGAAGTCACCTGAGTAAAACCTTTTATTAAATATTGGTGTCAGTGTCGTGGCAATCGGTTCCAAGGCTAACTTGGCCACTGTCACAGGGCAGGCATCATACGGGGAGCAAGACTTGACCGTGCTCAGTAGCATCTTAGTGTCACTGATACCAAGTGGGGCGAATTTCTCAATAGAGGGCCTTACTCCTCTACCTTGCTCAGCATCAGTCTTCATGGTTCATGAGACACCTTGCGGGAGTTGATTAAAAACTGAGAAGATAACTTCCACCTTGTTTTGAAAGAACCTCGCAATTTCTTCAGCCATTTCTTGGCTTGCCTCAACCCTAGGTTTACTTGGGTTCGCTAGTCTTGCTACAGTTTTATAGAGTTATTTAGATGAGTTTTGTGCTATATACATTTGATTTGCAAAGAAAGCCTTCTTTGCATTCAACACAGCTAGTTTATAAACAGTAAGGCTTTGTTTGAAGCTTTCATTATCTATTGTGGAGTCATGTTTCTGCCACCTGCGTTCTAACTGTTTGCAAGTTAGCTTTTGCCTTCTAAGCTCCTCTGAAAACCAAGGTGACGTTGATGATGCTCGTTTGGGATATACCAGTTTATCCGGGGCTAGCTCTTTGCAGGCTATGTCCACCCATTGGGTATAAGATATGGCCGTGTCATCCACATCTGTTGGCTGGAACTGCGCGGTGGTATTAAGCAGTTCTTGTAATTCGGCGCCCACCATTGTATCCCAGGCCCTTATTTCCAGATAAAAACCAACATCTCCCAAAATGGTGAGAGAATTGGAACAGAGCCCTTCTTCCAGTAAAGGCCCTAACATGGTTTGAAAGGATGTCCTTGACCCTGGAGGTCGATACATTAAGCTACCTTTAAAGGAGTGATGGGACGATAGTTCGACATTGAATGTCAGTTCTTCATAGTCCATAATATTTTTTGTCTGAAACGCTGTTTTAAGTGTGTTATGGTAGATTATTGCTAGCCCCCCACCTCTTCCCGTAGGCCTATCTAGTGTAAAACAGAAAAAAACAGGTGGGGTGGCCCTGAAGCCTCATCTATCCAACTTTCCGTGATAAATGCCAGTTTTATGTCTTGCTCCACCAGGAGTCTAGCACACTCAACACTATGCTTTACTAGTGATCTGGCATTCACTAGAAGACATTTAGGGGTCCATTAGGATGTAGGGCCACCGCGGCACTGGCAGTGCGGAAAAATGCTTTTTTCCGCCTGCGAGCAGCAGACCTCACGCCCGCCATATTAGTATGGTCAAACATAGGCCAATTCCTGACTGCCGCGGTGCAACGCGCACCGCCATCAAAGTGCGCCCGCCACCACGGTGGGGGTAGCCAATGGAGACTCACCGCCATGCGGAATGGCGTCCGCCCCGCTCCACAAATTAGGATGACTCAAGCAAGCAGACGCACCGCAGCGGAGACACCGCCCAACCAGAGACGGCGGAAGCTCGACAGCGGAGCACAAAACCAGAGTCCCGGTCATGACCGCCATGGACACGTCTTTCCAGTGCTGTACCTACTACATCACCAGGAACTTATGGACCACCGCGGATGCTGCCGCAGGTACGCAACAACACAAACACAACACACAACACACGGGCTGACACAGGGTCCAAATCCACATCAGACACCCTAGGGGGGACAGGGACACATCCACAAGGGCACCCACACATCACCCACCTGCCACAAAGTCACCCCGCTGGATCCTGGACACACAGCTACCGCCACCATGCAGCAATGTCCCGGTCACGTCACTGCTGCGGTGAACACAAGCAAATACATGCGCACAATGCAGAAGACAGGGCCAGTGCCAGGCATGGGCAGGGCACAAAGACCACAGGGCCACACACCCTCCCACCACACACTAGCACACCCCATGAAGGCACATGCCATGTGCCCCTCCTGTGCACCCCATGCACAACAACAAGCCAGGGTAATACACACCCTGCACCACACAACAAACAATCATGGAGGCACACACTGCAGGAGTGGCTGCACAGGAACAACACACAGCACACAGCACAATAGCACAGGGCCAGGGAAACACACACAACACCACACTCAGGGAAATATAAATGAGGACAAGTAACAAATAAACACATACAAGGAATTAACATCCAAATGGACACACAGACTGCACAGTCACACACACATAACACAGAGTGACACATACACACATATACACCCCACATGCCAACAGCAATGGAGCACAACAAATATAGAAACCAAGGTGGCCTGCACACAAATGGAAGACCATGGAGACACACAACAAGCATGTGTACTTCAAATCAACAGAAGGAACAGAGCACATCACCCTCACACCATCAAAGCACACATGGCTGGCACAGTCAGTGAACACAAACCACAGACGGCTCAGTGCAACAACACAGGGAGACAGCAAGGCAAACCATGTATAGGCACAAGGATAAAAGGAAGGCCCTGAAGTCAAACTGTGAACAGCCACATATCCATACAACTACTTCATAGGAGTACACCAGCAGCACTACACACAGGGACCTTCTACACACCTCAGGACTGACAAACACCAGTAAGAGTCTACACACATACCCCCCTCACACCAGCAGCACACAACACCAGTGCCAAACACACTGAAGGCTGGCAATACTTGACAGTCAATACACACCCAAACAACCACACAGCCTGGGCTCAGCCACAATCATCACACACACACACATACACACAGGGATGCCACCACAATGTAGAAACAAATACAACAGACAAACACATAGCCCAACAGAAACACACAGAGAGCCACAACAACTACAAAAGACATGCCCTGTGCAGCTAAACTGGGGAAAGGCAATGGGAGCAACAGGAGTGCACAACCTCATCACTCAGGACCAATCCACAGACAACATACCACAACACACACAAGAAGTGCACCATCACAGAACAACACAGCCACAGCAAACAAGCAACAGATGCACAGGCAGAACAATCACATAGCAAACACAGCAGGACATCAGGGGATGCACACCAGGCAATCACAAGGCAGCATACACACACAGCACAGCATGCACAACAAGCTGTGTGTGCACACCAAGCATGCCAGACACACACAGACATCAGTGACAGAACAGCAACCCACACAACACCATATAGCACAGCACAAAGACAACAGCACACCCTGGAAGTGAAGCAAAAAACACATACAACAAACATACATTCAACACAACACCCAATAGATGCACAAGTCTGGGACACAAAGGTGGAAACAACTTGACCACAGGACTGAGCAGCACACACAGTTGAACTGCATAGGAGCAACCATGACTGACAAACAGCACCAGAACATCACACATGACCCATTGAGGAAATGCCCTGAGTGACACATTGACCCTGGCCAAAGAATTGCACCACAAAGCACAGTGACACAAACAAAGTCATGGGGAGGTACACACACATACAAACCAAGGGGACAGCTCAAACCAAAGTGAAGTGTACTACATGTCAGTAGGGGGCATAGCAGGAGTGTACCTTACCCAAAGAGAGGGAGTGCAGACCCACAATAGGTAAGCAGCTGAAGCACAGACAGGGGATGGCATGACAACACACACAACATGCCACACTGGAGGCAAGAATGCACCATGTGACAGCAAGGCATTGGAAAACACAACCACAATGGCAGTGTGGAGCAGCAGGTCTGCACAGTCCCCACAAACAGCAACAATGCACATGGATGTGCAACAAAACACAACACTGACTTGCCAGAAACACTCTGTGCATACTCAAAAGTGACAAAAACAACAAGTAGGAGTCAGACAGAAGTGCAAGGACACACCAACACACTTCACAGTGCACAACATACAACTCACACATGGGCATACAACCACATCCACAGGGATGAACAATCAAAACAACAGGCACACAACTCCTGAGTGACACGTGTGTAGTTGACATTGCAGAGGCATGTAAACATCAACACTCCCCACAAGCTCACCCCCTTCACACTGCACACTACCTAGCCATCCAAGAGCACAAATGGAAAGTAAGCCATGGGACTAGGATGACTGACCATCACAAAATGACCACACACATATACCACTGGGCACACATAAAGGAAGAACACACATACATGATGACCCTGGACAGCCTGCATGCAATACTGTGTGCAGAAACCCACTCTGTGCTGGCAGTGACCCGCCCCCCCAACATGTGTACAATGGAGCCAACATGAACTAATCAAGTAAATGACTACTGCAAACCATTCAAAATTGACACCATTGACCCAACAAATATCTGGGTCAAGCAGGAATTAAGACCCTGTCAACCCTTGAAAAAAAGAGAGCAAGTGAGCCCAAACATTGACCATATCGAAGTGCCACACAGCTCATGTGGCACAGTAAAGCATTTACTCACAGCAAAATAACTTTATTCAGTAAGGACACTGACAAAATAGACAACACAAGAAACTGTCTTTATTCACATATTGCACAGATAGGTACCATGAGAAGAGAGGAGCAAGGCACAAGATGCAGAGCATGTCCATGAGAAGCTGCCCAGTGAGGGGGCACACAGCAGTGAAGGACAAGGCCAGTGGCCAGGACAAAGTGCAGACTGAGTCCATGAGAAACTGCACGGGCAGGGGGCACACAGCAGTGAACGACAAGGCCAGTGGGCAGGACAAAGTGCAGACTGAGTCCATGAGAAGCTGCACAGGGAATAGTTCAACACAGCAAAGAGCAACAAGGCCAGTGGCCAGCCCAGGGTGCAGAGTATGTCCATGAGAAGCTGCACAGGCAGGGGGCACACAGCAGTGAACGACAAGGCCAGTGTCTAGGACAAAGTGCAGACTGAGTCCATGAGAAACTGCACAGGGAAGAGTTCACCAAAGAAAAGAGCAACAAGGCCAGTGGCCAGTCCAGGGTGTAGACTGAGTCCATGAGAAGCTGCACAGGGAATATGTGCAACTGTACCTTTCCATGATCAGCAACACAGTCAGGGGGCAACAATTTGCAGTAGAGGCCCACCTGTGTGAGAGGCAAGTGTGTGAGGGTGACTAACACTCAGACTTGGCTGTCAGGTGGACTTGGAGCTGGCTGCGTCTCAGGGACTGTCGGGGCACTTGACGGGGGAGAGAGCGGAACAGCTGAGGTAGAGCTATCAGTGGCTTGACAAGCCAGAGGGCTGCTTGGACCAGGTGGTGTAGTAGCACGTGGAGGTGGAGTCATGCAGACGGGAGACACGGTGTGGCTGGGAGATTGTGGAGGGGTGCCCTTCCACTTCTTGGGGATCAGAAATGGCTTGACTGACTGTGGATCAATGGGATATGGTGTGGGCACAACAGGCACACTCACCACCCCTGCTGCAGCAGGTGCAGGTGCTGGCAGCCCCTCTGGTGATGTGCTGGACCCAGCGGAACGCTTTGCCTGGCTTCGCCTCTGCCCCCCTTCCCCTGTTTACTATGTGTTACCCCTACAGTGCCCTCCGGCCCCTGCTTCACTGGGCTTGGAATGGGAGTCAAGGTGGTTGGTGATTCTGCCTTGGAGCCCTTCCCATGTGTACCCTTGGCATGCACCACCTCCTTGATGTGCACAGATACTGTACAATTATCTTTGTGCGATGCTTTAGGGGCAGGAGAGTCCTTGGATGGGGATGCCACTGAGGCATGTGTGCCTGAGGTCTGCTGCTTTGCTTTTGTCCACTGGTGTCGCCTGACGGGCTTTTCTCCCTGCACTCTGGGGTGGCTTTGGTCTTCTGTGGGGATGGTGTCTGCGTCCGGGACCGCTTGGGTTGCTGCGGCTGTGTGCTTTGTGTGCTGTATCATGACTTTGATGTATGTGGACCGTGGTCACTATCGTCAGACATGGCCATTGCCAGGGGGGTGGACAAAGGGACCAGAGCTGGATTGTGAGTATGTGCCTGTTGCAGGGCAGACATCACTGTTGATGACAAAGCCAGGACTGTCCGGTGCAGCTCACCCACGTCAGAATGTATGCCCTCCATAAAAGCAACCACATGGGCCAATTTCTTGTCTTGGTAAATGAAGGCATTGAGGAGAGCTGTCTGGCCTACACACAGCTCGTGCAAAAGGTCCACAGACTCAGCACTGATGGCAGCAGGGGGGACAGGGGCAGGGGCAGCAGTGCCAGGAGTGAAGGACCCTCTTCCCCTCTTACTGAGGTGGACACAGGCAGCACCAGAGGAAGTGGCTGGGAGGGTGGGCAATGGCCGCTGTGTGATGGAAGTCGATGCAGAGTCCCCGTTCCCTGTGCCCTCCAACATGTATGCATCCCTGCTGGCATCAGATGATGTGGTGCTTTGCATCTCAGGCTGGGACTCCTCCAGCAGACTCCTGTCCCCCTCTGAGGCACTGGTGACATCTGTGTCACTGGGCTCCTGGGCAGCTGTGGTGCTAGTTTCACCCCCACTGGTGTCCGTCTCCTGTCCCTCCATAACCACATGTGATGCTGCATGTGAGAGAGAGATGTAGGGTCAGGTCAGTGACAGCAACAGAACAAACTTATGCAAGCAATGCATGACAAAAGTTGGCCAAATATACATGTTACACACAACCCTGTGCAATCACATCGTGCCAACTCACTACATAGACTCAAGCAGTGTGTGTAAACTGGAAACTCAGGCATGAGTGAGCCATGTGACGACCACACAGCACAACACCATGTATGTGGCTCTGTTCAAACAGACACACAACTAGTCCTTCAGCACACCTAGGGACATGATGGGGGCACACTACTTGTTGACAATGACAGAACTGGATGGAACAGGAGGGGACAACACAGACCCAGACTACAACATGACAGTCCACAATGGACATTAGCCCATGCCACCCACCATGTCGTACCTTGGGGACAATATCATGCTGCACATTGCTGTAAAATGTGTAGGCCTCCCCAATATGGGTGCATGCATTGATGTATGCACAGTCAGATCAGGTACCCTCCCATGGGATTCCCAAGACTACAGGAGCAGCTCTTTTTGTGGTAAACATTTAGTAGTGGAGTCTGCTAGCTCCTAGAACCCCACCCCTCCTGTTCCCTTCTCCATGCACTGTGGAGTTTCCTTGTGATCATACTTATGTACAGCTGATGGCTGTGGGAACAAATTAAGGGGTACCCTTCCCTAACTGTAGGGGCATGTTCTGAATGACAAGTTTTCCTGATCAGAACAGAAGGACGGACTTAGCGGAGTCTAGTTCCAACAACAAAAGTAGCAGATCATAGTTTGATCACGCATCACAATCTCTTTACCATACTTGCAATATGGACACCGAACTCTCGTTCGGGGAGGATATTTTGGCAGAAATCCTTAATACACCATCTCTACTAGCCGAAACCGTAGTTACACAAACGGTCAAAAATTCAGATGAATGGGAAGCACTATCTACTTAGAAAAAAGAACAGATACGCACAGCCCTCCATGGGGCATTTATGACGGAGTATCTCCGTAAAAACACGGCCCCAAGAAGACTCATTGTCACTAACAAACCAAGATTGTTACTCAACAACAGGGAATTCAGAATCAATTGGTCCAGCATTGCCTGGAAGTACACTAAAGACTGGCTCATCTTAATCATTAACATCGCCAGGCAATTAGCAGATGCCCTTCTTATTGAGATCCAACAAAGCGAATGTATACTTAAGACAACGGTACAACTTTCGGTTTTCAAGAAAAAACTGGAAGAAATCAACAATGACCATTCTGAGTATAAAGAATACCTTACACAATCCAAGTTGACAAAACTTAGAAAGGATGTGCAGAAGTTCAGCAAAGAAACTGTATACCCATATGTCGCTGATGAACACTATGACAAACCAGCTCCACAACAGGCAGGGAGAAAACAACGGTTCAGACCCACTCCCCTAAACTGGACATTCAGCTCTGGAGAGGAGAGGAGCGATAGTAGCAGCGATGAGAGTTCAGGACCACAATATGGGAAACAAGCGGGTTACCACCAACCCATGATGCAAGCCACACCTCCTCTATTCGGTTATTGGCAACAACCTTACTTCCTATCAGGCTTCGGATTCCCACAAGGCCCGCCGCCTTTCTTATTCCAGGGCAGAGGCAGAGGGAGACACACACTTACATGTAATGAGGAGACCGTCCTCTCCAAAGGATTGGGGTTTGTCCCCACACCTAACAATGACCCCTTTGTACTCAATACAGAACTGGCCCAGTTCTTCTGAAAAATTAAACTACGCGATTTTTTTGTAGATACTAATGATGATACGGAAGAGAAGAAATCAACTAGATTAAGGAAGAAGTCAACCTTCCAACCACCCAATCAAAATATCTCTTGTCAGATACTTGCATTTGAACAAGCGGTGCTCAAAGACATCGAGGAAATCAATGTCCAAAATAAGAAAGGGTTCAATAACCTCACCAGAAAAGAACGCACGGCTCTACAAGGCCTGAAAAACAACAATGACCTCATCATCAAACCTGCAGACAAAGGGGGAGCTATCGTCGTTATGGATAATGACATGTACCGAGAAGAATGCCTATGACTGCTCTCTGACTCAGCTAGCTACGCTACACATCGAACCGACCCCACAGGCCCACTCATGACCAGGATTAAAAATACGGTGGAAGAAGCACTCAACAACGACTGGATCACCGGACAAGAGGCAGGCTTCCTCGTGAGCGAGGACCCCAGGATGCCAAGATTCTACATACTCCCGAAGATTAATAAGAACCGGACGCCCCCACCAGGTAGACCAATCGGGAATAGGGTCAGCCCTGGAGCCTTTGTCACAATTTTGTGACTGGTTCCTGCGACCAATCGTAAAGGAATCACAATCTTACCTCAGGGATACGAAGGACGTTCTATGTCTCCTCAGAGACCTGGAGGTGGATATAACCAATGACTGGTTTATAACAATGGACATAGAAGCTCTTTACACAAGCATACCACAAAGACGGACCCTGGAAGTCGTGGAAAACATCATCTTAAACATGGAGTGGGATTTCATCTCCCCACAACACTTCGTGATGGAATGTGCTGGACTGGCCCTCACAGAGAATTTCTTTGAATTTGAGAAAGTCATCTACCATCAAACTACAGGAACCTCGATGGGCAGCACCTTTGCCCCCAGTATGGCCTGCCTCTATGTCCGACAATTCGAGGACGACTTTATCCACAGTCCAAACAGCCCATTCTTGAAACACCTAATAATTTGGAAGCGCTACATAGACGACGTGCTGATAGTGTGGAATGGAACGGATGCAACAAGATTTGTCCAATGGGTCAACTCCAAAGACAGACACCTCAGATTCACAGACATAATCAACAAGAATCACGCAGTATTCCTGGACCCGGATATCACACTGACCAACGAAGGGATAGCAACCAAAATACACAACAAACCCACCGATAAGAATAGCTTACTCTTATATGAGAGCTACCACCCAAAGGCCTTAAGACAAAACCTACCTATAGGACAGTTCCTACGCGTTAGGAGGAATTGCTCCAACAAGGATACCTTTGAGGAACAGGCAGTACAACTACATGAAAAACTCCTTGAACGTCATTACCCTAAAAAAATGGTGAGAAATTCAAAAAACAAGCAAGAAATAATCCAAGGGAAGCATTATTGGAGAACGTGGAAAAAGAAGACACTGGGAGAACAGTGTGCGTCACCACATTCACCCCTGCATCCAATATAGGTCAAAAAATCATTAGGAAGAGATGGCATATCCTGAACAGCGCTGGAAAACAGTGGGAACCACCATTGTTCGCATGTAAACGCAACAAGAGCCTGCGAGATGAACAGGTACATGCCAAAATGCCGACCACAGATGGTGAAGAACAACAGAGACTTTGGGAGCAACCACGAGTAGTGGGACACTTTGCCTGTGGCGGATATACATCCTGCACTCTCACCAACAACATGAAAGAAGTGAACATAGGCACCGGAAAACCATGGCAACTACGAACATTCAGCAACTGTAATCAGGTGTAAGAAAACAAACACGAAATTGACGCGGCATTTTGTCGAAAGAAATCATAATGACACGGACCTCAGATGGACCATTCTCGAGGTCATGAATAAAAGCAAATTTGACCTCACAAAAGCCCTACATGTGAGGGAACAAAGGTGGGTCTATTGCCTGCAGTCGCACGAGAAGGGCCTTAATGATGACATTCTGTGGCTACAGTTGGGGCGGTGATATTAGTCTATGACCCAAACATTATACAACAATCCCTCCCTGTCTCTTCAAGATCATGAATATAGAGCAGTTACATCATGACTAAAAAACCGACCTACCACTAATACTCCCATCTCTCTCCTACAACACCTGGTTCCACCACAAGGCCATCCTATGTACATCCACTCCATGAACTAGGGGCACACATCTCCTTCACTGCCCCCCCTGCATCACATAACGTCAAATCACACTAGGGTCTCACCGTTCCAACAACACTTTTGATGTGCATGGGCTGGCAACACCCACCGTATTTACGGTTTCAGCAATTTTGCCATTACCTTTTCATGGCCTTTGTTCAGTTTAATTTTAGTGCCTTTTTCGGTCTAGTTTGGACCACGCATTCACTGCGCACACTTAAACTAAGATACCGACTACAGACTTCGCACTCCCCTCGACGCTTCCGTGTCACTATGGCAACTTCACATGCCATCACACGCCACATCTGGACGCATGACATCGCCTCCTGAGTACCCATCATTGGTTTAACATCACTCATTTTGTGCACGTGCTTACAATACCCATCATTTCCACGGGTATGGTACTTACCTAGACCTATCCATGATCTTTCTTAGTTTATAGTCAGTGTGTCTCTTCTTGACCCATTTGGACCACGCATTCCGCGCACATTTAATCAAGAAATCCGACTTCAGACACTGCACTTCCCCCGATGCTACCGCATCACCATGGCAACCGAACATGCCGTCACGCACCACGTTCGGACGCATGACAACACCTCCGTATCACCAGCTCTCATGGGATACTCACACCCAGGCATGCACTCCCCTAGCCAGTCAAGCAACTCCTTTCCTCCACTTTAGCCTCGTCCCGCCCCGGGCGCCCCCTTTTAAGGGCATGTCCCGCTCCGTCCGCACCACCATTGGACGCGCGTCGCCGCCATCTTAAGACCAGGTATTTACTGGCTTTAAGTAATCCTACAACCGCTTAGGACACCGGAAGCAACACACCAGGAGGCACTTTCTCAGCTAATTTCACATCGTCACTATGAATTACCCATACGGTTGCACTATAAAGTCGCCTGCACTACTCCCTCACTTTAACATTCAGGAGGACCGAGAGCAGCCACCTAGGACTCATGAGGAAAACTTTCCTGAGACAGTAAGAGTGTGACTGGGCTGAGTGATACACCAGGATCCGTTGATCATTTCTTGTGCGATTGTGGGTGTCTTCTGTATCTGTGTTTGGAGGTTTCCCTCCATTTTTCAAAAAACATTCATTTACGCAGTTTGTGGTTTGCCTATTTTTCCCTTTCAGAGCAGACAACAGGAGTTTTCCCTCCCCCTCCCCCAATGGGGCAAGTAGTTTTTGCAATTAGGGTAAGAATAGTGAGAGTCATTTCACTCTTACAATTTTCTGTTTCTGTGTACACACATAGAGTGTCACAAGTCACATGAATAGTCACTCACTTATAGGAACCAATGCATGCATTGTTTCTTGATGCATTTCTACATGTTCCCAAGTCTATTGTTACAAACATTTATGATTTCTTTCG
Organism: Triturus cristatus; assembly: GCF_964204655.1. NCBI lineage: Eukaryota > Metazoa > Chordata > Amphibia > Caudata > Salamandridae > Triturus > Triturus cristatus. The sequence goes on along the minus strand of NC_140587.1, from coordinate 87,390,654 downwards.
CACTTTCTCTAGGCTTGACATTTGGAAGTTGTTTAGGAAGTGGAGAGTGGCCTTTGCCACACCCGCACAGTGGTATCTTCTTGCCACCAGTTGGTAAGAACGGATCCCCCCCACTTTACACTTAGGTCCTGATGAATGCCTTGAACCCACCTGGGCCGACATGGCAGAAACATGTTGACCACTCACAAGACGGCTAGGGGAAAATAAACACCCCACTCACCGTCCATTGTTTTTAATATCATATAGTTATTAGCCACATTAAATTAGATTCTTCAATAACTATAATGATTTTTAAACTCACTCACATTTTCACGGGCCCCCACTTAGTAGTTTAGAAGTGCATCCCTGTCATCAGGTGTATGCCCGCCCTCTATCAAACGAAGGTTTTAGAGGGCGAGGACTGGCTGATGATGAAGCATGACACCAGGTCGTGTGTGAGACCAGTCTGTCACTGTTTGTGAGATGCCTTCACTCACAATGTTTTTGTAACTGTATTAGGGTCATCACACTAGGAGCAGCTCTTTTTGTGGTAAACACTCCCAAGACTACACCAATGCAGAAGAAACCTGAAGAGTACAACTCAGAATGTAATGTGAAGCCACAGCATCCAAATCACCTTTGTAAGTACAGGTAGGGCAGATGCATGCCACCAGCACCAAGGCCAGCAACCACTTACATTCCACAGCATCACACTACCAACATCACATAGGCCAGCGCTGGCACAGGCTCTGTACACATGCATCCACTCCCAGCCAAACTCAGACTCCCAAAATGCTCACCCCTGGTTTGCTGCTGATGCTCCTTCAATCGTGCATCCAGCTCAGGCTGTGTCACCGCCAAGATGCGCCCTATTAGTGGTGTCATGCTGCGCTGTTCCAGACACCCAGTGCAAGAAAGCAGCCCCAAAGTCATCTCTACCACATTCTTGGCCAGCCGCCTTATGTCATCTCATCTCTTGTGGCAGTGGGTGCGCCGTCGGTTTGAGACCCCCAGAGCTCGCACCTTCACAGCAATGGCCCTCCACATGGCCTTTCGCTGGTGTACCTTGAGCTGCAGGCATGGGAGACAAGAGGAGGAAATGATCAGTGACACAGTGTTAAGTACCGACATCTATCAGTATAGCAGCAAGATACAAAATCATCACATATCCAACGAAATGGCAATCAGAGACTATAGTACAGCTCACATGGGACACCTGCATGGGGAAAGCTGATGTTAAAGCATGCAGGTGTGAGGGGGAACACAGTCCATGCACATCTCACGCACATGCAGGATGCCAGCACTAAATCACCCATGTAGCCTGCCCACATCTCCAGTCCATTGTTGGCTTGAGCAACACATATATGACATGTCAACCTGTGTTTGGGGGTGGACTCACTGTGTCCAAGACTGCGCAGCCATCAATGTCCCTGTCCTGTGAATAGATGAATGTGTCATGGTGGTCACATTGAGGGACAAGATCACACAAATACAAAATGCCATTCACAAGGGCAGTTGTGTGCAAAATACAGTGCTGAGACTGCCCATAGCTGGAGTTCAATGTGAAAAGACTGATGTAAGACTCTGTAAGTTAAGTGAGGTGTCCTTGTCTTTGTAGGCGGGGACTGTGCAGGCCAGCTGGGCTCACACTGAAATGGACTACAGGGGCACACACAGCCATCCAGCCAAGCAATCACTGTTCTGACAACAGCATGAACAACCTTCTATGTCACTGCATGGCTGACAACACAACAGAGGTCACTCATACATACCTGTGCAGGGAGGGAAAGCTGTGGCATTGGGTACACACACCCTCCCACTGGAGACAGCATGCCAGGCAGTGCTTGACACTACCCCACACTCCCAGGCACATACTGCATCAGTCCAATTACATGTGTGGCCCCCCTGCCCTACCCCACCACTATTGAAGACTTACCACGACATTTGGGGCACCATATAGCCTTGGGTACTGTGTGAGCACCTCGTCCACCTGGAGGCAGCAGCAAGTGAGGGGTCTCAGGCAGCAGTCCCTGGAGGCAGCAGCAGGTGAGGGGTCTCAGGCAGCAGTCCCTGGAGGCAGCAGCAGGTGAGGGGTCTCAGGCAGCAGACTCTTGGAGCAGTGGACATGTGAGGCTCACTCCCACACATATATAGCCCCCTGGGGTCATTTCAAAGGTGCCAAGCTGCAGCAATTGGTGGTCCAGGTCTGCCTCCAATGAACGCCTGCACGGTGGCGGAGCATGCCTACCGCGATCTTCAAAATTGCATCATGCCACCGCAATCATGGCTCCCATTGGCTATAAGGGCATGCTCCATGGCGGTGGCACAACGCTGGGACCCAGGGTGCGCTACCGCGATGGTGCATCTTTCAAATGCAGCCAATGCCCGCCTCCGCGGTGGCGGAGCACGCCTACCGCGTTCTTCAAAATTGCATCATGACACCTCTATCGAGCTTCGCATTGGCTCTAGGGCAAGCTCCATGGCGGTGACACACCGCAGGGGCCCGGTGTTTGCTACCGCGATTTTAGTGGTGGAGCATGCCAACCGCCATTTCCACATGTCTCTATGCCTATCACTAGTGCACTAGTGTGAATGGGGGTGCTGGTGACACACCGCCGGGGCCAGGCGGTAGCTACTGCGATATGGGTGCCATACATTGACACGAGGCTCCGCCATTCAGGCGGTGGGCACGGCAACCACAATTTCCACATTTCTCCATGCCTATCACTACCGCACTTGTGTGAATGGGGGTGCTAGTGACACACCGCAGGGGCCAGGCATTAGCTACCGCGATACGGGTACCATACATTGACATGAGGCTCCGCCATTCAGGCGGCGGAGCATGCCAACCGCCATTTCCACATGTCTCCATGCCTATCACTACCGCACTTGTGTGAATGGGGGTGCTGGTGACACACCGCCGGGGTCAGGCGATAGCTATCACAATTTGGGTGCCATTCAATCGCAATGGCCATCTGTCAAACATCAACAGTGCACAGTGCCAACATGTTCAATGGCACATCATTGTGCACACAATGCCAATGTTCCATTTACTCCACTGATGGCTACACATGCCATGTTTGTGTGTGTGTATCGTAGATTGGCCTGTACCCACTCACATGTCACTTATGGATTTGATGTTAATGTAGGCAGGACAGTGTTCTGGACCGTACAATGTGTACACATGTCAATGTGTTGAGGTCCAGTGACAATCGCAGCGATGCTCGTCTCAATGAATGATGATCTATTTTGCATTGCCTCGCATGTCTGCTCATGAACACTTTAGTCATTCCAGCGCCAACTGTGGTCATTGTATGGTAGATGTGTGCCAGGTTGTATTGACACATTAAGGTGTGACAGGTACAGCAGCTAGGTATGAGACAGTGGTTTTGATTAGTTACACACATGCTGGATGCTATACTCCCAGGCATGCCCATGTGAAATATGGCCATATCCCTATGTGCATTCACATTGACCAAGGTGGTGTTTGAGGTACTTGTCTTGTGTAATGACAGGTGTACCCTTTGTGTAGCTGAGGGTGTCCCTACATGTAAGCTGGTCTGTTAGTCAATATTGATGTCAGTCATTGTTGTCGTTGTGTCATCCAGAATGTGATATGCTGTGCACATATCATGATGTATTGCATTGAAATGTGTCCACTATCATCTCAAATAGGAGGAGGCCAAATTTGTCTCATCACTTGACAGGGCTGGAGGACATGGAGGATGTTGCAATTATACGGAAATGCCGCCTGGACAGAGCCACCCTGAAAACCCTTTGTGATCTGCTGGAGCCCCACTTGCAGCGCCGCAGGACATATCCAACAGCTTTCACCCCTACTTATAAGGTAATGGCAGCCCTGCATTTTTTTCCCACTGGATTGTTCCAAGAGACAGTGGCCAGCGCTGGTGGAATGTCACAGCCAATGTTCAGCATGGTGCTGCGTGATGTACTGCCCGCCATGATGCTATACAAGGACAGATACGTCCATTTCCCCAGGGATGCTGAACTGCCAGCTGTGAAGGGAGACTTCTATCCCCTTGGACATATCCCCAATGTTGTTGGGGCCATTGATTGCGCCCATGTCAGTCTTGTGCCACTACAGGCAAGGGAGCACATTTACCGCAATCGCAAGTATTTCCACTCCATCAATGTGCAGGTGGTGTGCCTGGCAGATATGACCATCTCGCACGTGTGTGTCAAATTCCCAGGCTTGGTCCATGACTCCTACATCCTGTGGAACACCATAGTGCCCCAGCTGATGGCTAATCTTCCTAAGCGTGCATGAATTGTGGGTGAGTATGCCTAGTCGTGTGGCATGCTGTGTGTGCGACCTGCTGCCCTGAGCCTCTGCAACGTTGCAATGTCTATTTGTGTTTGTCATACCTAGGTGACTCTGCATATCCCAACCGTTCCTGGTTGCTGAGCCCACTGCGGAATTCCAGGTCCCTGGCTGAAGTCTGCTACAATGAGGCCCATGGGAGGACACGTCGTGTGGTGGAGCGTACTTTTAGTCTGCTGAAGTCACGTTTCCGCTGCCTGGACAAGACCAGAGGTGCACTGGCATACTCGCCCAGTAAGGTGTGTCAGATTGTAGTGGCATGCTGCATGCTCCACAACCTAGCCATTCGCAAGGAGATTCTCCTGCTCCTGGATGATAGTGAGGACCCAAGGCCCCAGCCTGCAAACCAAGCCGTGTCCAGTGATGAGGACAGTGGAGAGGAGGAAGGTGTTGACCTGCGTGAACAGCTCATCACCCGCTGCTTCACTTGACGATGGGTGTCAATGTGCGACATACCCATTGTCTGATGATATTGCTGTTGTCGTAAAGGAGCATGTGAGAATTGTAGCATCAGCCAGTTGTAGACTCAGTGGGGGTTGGAAATGTTTCTGGGACATTTCATTTGGAAACATCAACAGGATGTGTATTGTGACACTTGGTGGCCAGTGTGACATGTGCATGTTGGGTTATCCTGATCGTAGGGGTTGTGTGATGTCTGTGATGCCACACCCAGACCAGTGACAGTTGTGTTTCCCTAGGTGCCCTCGACTTCTCCTTGCCTACATACAGCCCATGCTCCTGGTACATTGTGATCATGTTGAAGACTGTACATCCTGCAATAAAGACGGAGTAGACATGACAACATGTGTGTGAGGATATTTTATTTATAATAGTGAGATGCGAGGGGGGTGTACATTTCCATTGGGGGTGGGGTGCAGCAGTGAGTTGACAGTTGTTGTAGATTAGATAATTGAGTAGTCACCACATTGCTGTGGTGACCCCGTCCAACAGACAGATGCCATTCACAAGGTGGTGTGGGGAAGGACAGTCCAAAAGGTCAATGCAGTGGTGGAGAGGGTTGCCATCATTGCTGGCTCCGTGACTGGTGTCTGGCAGTTGCTTGGCCTCCAGATACTCCCAGGGTCTTCATGGGATGGCCCCATCATCGTTTGGCAGGGGGGCCCTGCTGCAGGGCCAGTAAGGTCTGAGGACTCCCCCTCTCTGTGGGCGCAGGGGAGGATGGTGAACTGTCATCATGCGGCCCACCAGAGGGAGGTGGAGGTGTTGTCTGTGGCGCATGCCTGTCCCTCAGTCCCACCACATGCTGGCCCAAGAGGTCCACGATTTGTCCCATGCGGGTGTCGATGGACCTTATCAGCAGGATGAGCTTGTGCAACAGTTTGTCCGATCAGCCCGTTCGTCCCTGGGCCTGTTCGTATGTGCCCAGGACTCTGGTGATGTGTTCCAGGGAGTGTGTCCCAGCTGCCCTGCTGCTACGGTCCTGTTGCCTCACCACTGTGGGAACCCGCATCCTCTCCCTGCCCTCCACCGTCAGTGGTGTGTGCTGGTCATCCTCTGGGACAGGGAGGGTGTTGCAGGCAGCACTGGTGGTGGTGGTGGTGGTGGTGGCAGTGGCCGCACAGGCCGTGACAGCAGGGGCCTGCTGTGAAGTTGTTGTTGGTGCAGATGTGGTGGGGGGACAATGGGGTCCTGGGACCTGTTGCTCCCTGGCACACCAGATGGGTCGGCCTCAAGCTCATCGTCCATGGAATCCTGGGAATCAACATCCGAGAGTCCATGTACTGGGGGTGGAGACTGGCTCTGAAGGTTGCTGGTGTTGTCCTATGCAGTGAGTTCTTTGTCACTTGTGGGTCAGATGTGAAATGGTCATTGCAGTGCAACTGGCAAGCTTTGTGTTAGCTGTGTGTCATTCACTTTTTGTACACTGCACAATTGACATATCATCACATTGTTGACTATGTGCACTACTGTGCTTCCTGACATGATGCAGTGGTACAGGCATTACTTGTCCATGGTGTGAAATGTCAAGGCATACTATGCAACCCGTGCACAATTACAGGGACTTGTTGCCATCTAGGGCCTGGCACAACATGTGTTTCATTGAGAACTCATTGTTTATTTGTCTGACCTGGCAGACGTCACATCTGGCCATGGACTGGCCATGGTCATCTCCTGCATACCTTTGTCCTGTCATGTGCATATCTTGATTTGTGCCACCACACATGCTTTCATAATTTTCTGATGGTCCTTGTTGCACTTGCCCCATGGCGATGCACATGTAACTAGGTGCTGTGCATGATTGTGCCCTGACTTTCTTCTACTTGTGCATTGGTGTGTCACACTTTGGTAGCTGTGACAGTTTCCTTAGCGTACCTGTGTGCACACTGTGCTTGTCAATGGGGTAGGTATGCCTCTCTGTGCTGGTGTTGTGCTGGTGTTGTCATATGGCACCATTTAATTTGTGAAAAATGGGTGGGTGCACGTACTGGCTACTTACCTGTAAGTTTATTTGGTGTACTGCAATGGCTTCCAACTGCTCCTGGGTGGGGGAGTGCTCCATCCTGCTCAGGTGTGGGACAGAGGGGATGTTGGGAGTAGTAGTGCAGGCCTCCCACCCACAAACACCCTCACTGTGAAGATGACTACCTACCTGTAAGTTTGTTAGGTATACTGCAATATCTTCCAACTGCTCCTGGGTGGGGGGTGCTCCATCCTGCTCAGGTGTGGGACAGAGGGGATGTTGGAAGTAGTGGTGCAGGCCCCCCATCCCCAGACACCCTCCCGGGGAAGATGGCTACCTACCTGTAAGTTTGTTGTGGGTTGTGTAATGGCTGACACATGCTTCTGGGTGGGGTGGTGGGAGGGATCCATTTTGCTGGGTTGTGGGACAGGGGGCATGGTGGGAGTAGTGGTGCAGGCCCCCCACCCCCAGACACCCTCCCGGGGAAGATGGCTACCTACCTGTGAGTTTGTTGTGGGTTGTGTAATGGCTGACACATGCTTCTGGGTGGGGTGGGGGGAGGGATCCATCTTCCTGATGCTGTGGGCCAGGGGGCCTGGTGGGAGTTGTAGTGCTGTCAGCCTGTACACATGCCCCCATGGTAATGTAGGTAGCTATGTTTGGGGTGAATGGGAGTGGGTGAATGTTGGATCTGTGACCCATGTTTTTGTGAGTGTGTGGTGCAGATGGATGGTATGTGTCCTAGGTGGTGTAGCTTTGTAGTTGTGCAAGACAGTACATAGGAGAGTGGCAGTAGTCATTTGTTTGTACTTACCAGACTCCACTACCTCCTGTGAGACTCTCTGGATGCAGTATGGCAAGCACCTTCTCCTCCCATTGTGTGAATGGTTTTGGTGGAATGGGAGGGCCACCACCAGTCCTCTGAGCCAGCTCACGGTTCTTGCTCCTCCTCTCCTTGACCACCCTCTTCAGATCATGACACCGCTTCATGATCTCCTTTTTTGATCTTGGGGTTGTCCCTACTACATTGACCCTTTGGACTATCCTTGCTCACATTTGTTTCCTTGTGGCTAATGGAGTCTGTTGGACCAGGGTACCAAAAAGCTGTGGTTCCACTCTGACTATCTCATCTACCATGACCTTTAACACACTCTCAGTGAATTTGGGCATTTTCTGTGTGGCCATGGTGTGTGGTGTGCAAAGTGGTTGTGGGTGCAGGAGTGTGAATGGGGGTTGTGGTTGTGCTGTGTATGCTGTATTTTGTGCAGGGGGTTAGTTGTGCTTGTGTGGAGGTGGTGGTGGTGCTGTGTGTGGTGTGGCTAGTGATGTTGTGTCCTTTGCCTCTCCTGTCAGCTGTGGTATGTGTCCCTTCTCTCCTGGAGTATTGCAAGGGATTGTGGTCAGGAAAGGGGCTGGTTTTATACACAGCTATGTGGGTGTGTCCAATTGGGGTGTTGTTGACAGGTGTGTTGTCCTGGGATTTATATTTTTCGTTTTGTCATGTGGTTGTGTCATTGGGGTGTGTTTTGTGTATTTGGGGGACATGGCTAGTTTTCTGTGTGTACTTTGAGGCCTTCTTGTGGGTTTTTGGCTTCATCCGCCATATTTTTTACGGATTGTCCGCCGCGGTGTCTGTGCTTCAGCTCTTCCGCTGGCTCTTCCATTCATCCCATTGTGCGACCGCAGCGTTAGGAGACAGCGGTACATACCGCGGGACCGTCAGGGATATCCTAATTTCCGGTGCGGTGTCTCTGCTATACTTGCAGTGGGTTGGTGTTTTTCCGCCGCGAATCCGACCACCGCAGATGGATTTTGGCCATCTCCGCACGCTATGGGCGGTTTTTCTTGGCCTCGTTCCGCCGCGGTCTGATTTTTTGGGCAGCTGATCCTATTTTGGCTGCCGGTTTTCCCACGGTGCCGGTGGGTGGTTGTTTTCCGCTTCCATAGCGGTCGGGGTGCTTTTCCATCCGCCATCCTAATGGACCTCTTATTTGCATCCTCCATGGATTTTTTCATTACTAATCCCATGGAGCGGCTCCATAGGTCTGCTGTGTATAACTCTCCTAAAGAGGATTTTGGGGAGTAACACTTGGAAGTGTGGGCAAATGTGCGTAGTAATAAGGGGTTTTAGGTGAATTAAGGTACTCTTACAGCTTGGATCCCCTCTTCCCAAATTCAGATTCAGCAATTGATCTCTTGAATACCTTGTCCTTAGATCATCGTGTCTCTGGGAATTGGAAGCATGCCCGGTGCCAGCCGTCTCCGGGACGCTGACGGGCGCAGACAGGCTTGCCAGCGGTGCGCTTGCTGCGCGCGTCCGCTACGCGCGGGCGCACACATTTGTAGTATGTCAGGAATAATAGTGCCAGCCACTAGCCTGCTGACCTCAGAAAATGGCGGCCGGCGCTATCTCGCGGAACCAGTTACTACGGATGTATGCTCTGCCCCCCAACGGCATGCAGCTGAACCGGCGCAAACCGAGTGACAGAGACAGTCAGTGAATCCGAATCAACAACGTGAGTACAGGAGAATAACATTCAATAATAAAAATGACAGCATAAAAGAGTAAGTAGCAGCCAATGTCAAAAATGGCAACAATTAAAAGTATATAGCAGCAAAGTTAATTTTTTTTTGAATTGCCTTCCCCACAGTCCCTCTAAGCTATCTTCCGGCTCAAGCCTCAGGAGAATACGCGCTACACGCCCGCATCGGCGTGCACATTTGTAGTGTGTCAGGAGTAATGGTGCCAACAACTAGCCTGCTGACCTCAGAAAATGGCGGCCTGTGCTCTCTCGCGGAATCCGTTTACTCCGGACGTATGCTCCGCATCCCAGTGGTGTGCAGCCGAACCGGAGCAAACCGAGTGACAGAGACAGTCAGTGAATCCGAATCAACAACGCGAGTACAGGAGAATAACATTCATATTAAAAATAACAGCATAAAAGCGTAAGTAGCAGCCAACATTAAAAATGGCAACAATTTAAAGTATATAGCAGCAAAGTTATTTTTTTTTTTAATTGTCTTCCCCACAGTCCCTCTAGGCTATCTCCTGGCTCAAGCCTCAGGAGACCACACTGTCATCAGTCCACTGAATGTCTGTGTTGTCAGTTTTAGCTTCCTTCATTGCATATAATAGTGGTTTTTTGATGTTAGCATAATCAAATACCCACTGATGAACAAAATTACAGAGACAGACATTTTTGCATGTTTTTTACTGTCTTGGACTGAGGTTGATCACATATAGTTTGTAGTCTAGAACCTGCTACCTTTTTACCTTCTGCAGACAACACTTGGCCCAAATACATCACTACCAGTTTCACAAACTGTAATTTGTTTCCTGTCCACTTTGTATCCCTTAGTATCAAGTAGCTTTAAGAGATTGAAAGTGTACAAAACACATTCATATTCTGTTTTACTATATATTAGTAAATCATTTACATATTGCAAGACTGTACTGCCTGACTGGAAAATTGATAAATTGTCTCTGAACACTCTATTGAACACAGAGGGAGACTCACAATAGCCTTGTGGCAGGAGAAAGTAGACTAGTTGTTCACCATCAAAATGAACACAATCAAATAGTGACTGTCAGGATGTAAATGTATGCTGAAAAAAGCATTCTTTAGATCCACCACAGAAAACCATTTGCTGTCACTTGGTATATTAGTCAATATCACTGATGGGTTCGGCACTACGGGGTACTCTGCTAACACTATGGCAATAAGGTGGCAAAAATCTTGTACCATCCCATCCTCCAAGAATTACCTTTAGCTTTTTTTACAGGATAAATTGTGGTGTTACATGAGGATAGACAGGAATACAGGACTCCCTGATCCTTCAGTATTTGTATTGTTCCGTGGATACCTTATTTTACTCATTTGGACAGTGGATACTGATTTACATGGGGCGGGCACCTATAGCTTTATGTTAAATAGTTCTACAGACAGTATCAGTTCTACCTCATCTACAGTTGATATCCAGAGACAAGGCGAGACTTCAGTATCATGAGAGGGGGATGGAACAACTGGTAACATGGTCTGTGCACTGTAAACTCGCACTAACAAGTGTGGGATGTGTTTGTATACTATCTCAGTCCTGGTGGGATCGTCTGAAAAGAGGTCTGAATCGAAAATGTCCTGTGGTCTCAGACCAGGCATAAGAGAAAACAGCACCTTCGAAATCCCTCCATCATTATCTGATGTCACCAGGGTGCCCCATCGGCTTGTTATTTCTAGGCATTCAAGGTAAAGGGTTTTCACCTGTCCAAGTTTGTCACCACTAACTTGCCTCTGAAAAATGGATCACTGGCAGAATATCGAGGAACAAAATATCGACCTGCCAAAATATCGATGACAAAATATAAATGACAGAATATCGACTTCCTATCTACAAACAGGTAAGCACAAAAATATTGAATCCAAAATATCGTTGTAAATCATATAGTTTGTTAAAATATCGAATTTTTTAAATGTCTTAAAAGTAATGTAAACTAATTAAATAATAAATATAATTAAGTAAAACATACTTAAAAATAATTAAAAAATACTATTCCCACTCCAGTGTGTGCAACAGTAAGGAAAGCGTTGTATACCGGTGGGGTAAAAAATACTATTCCCGCTCAAGTGAGTGCAACAGTAGGGAAAGCGTTGGATAGTGGGTAGGTAAAAATTACTATTCCCACTCCAGAGAGTGCAACAGTAGGGAAAGCATTGGATAGCGGGAGGGTAAAAATTACTATTCCCACTCCAGTGAGTGCAACAGTAGCGAAAGCGTTGGATAGCGGGTAGGTAAAAATTACTATTCCCACTCCAGTGAGTGTAACAGTAGGGAAAGCGTTGGATATCGTAGGGGTAAAAATTACTATTCCCACTCCAGAGAGTGCAACAGTAGGGAAAGCGCTGGATAGCATAGGGGTAAAAATTACTATTCCCACTCCAGAGATTGCAACAGTAGGGAAAGCGTTGATTAGCGTAGGGGTAAAAATTACTATTCCCGCTCCAGAGAGTGCCACAGTAGAGAAAGTGTTGGATAGCGTAGGGGTAAAAATTACTATTCCCACTCCAGTGAGTGCAACCGTAGGGAAAGTGTTGGATAGCATAGGGGTAAAAATTACTATTCCCACTCCAGTGAGTGCAACAGTAGGAAAAGCGTTGGATAGTGTAGGGGTAGAAACGTAATATTTCCACTCCAGAGAGTGCAACAGTAGGGAAAGCGTTGGATAGCATAGGGGTACAAATTACTATTCCCACTCCAGAGAGTGCAACAATAGGGAAAAAATTGGATAGCAAAGGGGTAAAAATTACTATTCCCACTCCAGAGATTGCAACAGTAGGGAAAGTGTTGGATAGCAGGAAGGTAAAAATTACTATTCCTACTCCAGTGAGTGCAAGAGTAGGGAAAGCGTTGGATAGCGGGTAGGTAAAAATTACTATTCCCACTCCAGTGGGTGCAACAGTAGGGAAAGCGTTGGATATCGTAGGGGTAAAAATTACTATACCCACTCCAGTGAGTGCAACAGTAGGGAAAGTGTTGGATAGCGCAGGGGTAAAAATTACTATTCCCAATACAGTGAGTGAAACAGTAGGGAAATCTTTGGATTGCGTAGGGGTAGAAATTAATATTTCGACTCCAGAGAGTGCAACAGTAGGGAAAGAATTGGATAGCATAGGGGTAAAAATTACTATTCCCATTCCAGAGAGTGCAACAGTAGGGAAAGTGTTGGATAGCGGGAGGGTAAACATTACTATTCCAGCTCTAGTGAGTGCATCAGTAGGGGAAAAGTAGGGAAAGTGTTGGATAGTGTAGGGGTAAAAATTACTTTTCCCAATCCACAGAGTGCAACAGTAGGGAAGGCGTTGGATAGCTTATGGGTAAAAATTACTATTCCCACTCCAGTGAGTGCAACAGTAGGGAAAGTGTTGGATAGCGTAGGGGTAAAAATGACTATTCCCACTCCAGTGAGTACAACAGTAGGGAAAGCGTTGGATAGCGTAGGGGTAAAAATTAATATTTCCACTCCAGAGGGTGCAGCAGTAGGGAAAGCGTTGGATAACGTAGGGGTAAAAATTACTATTCCCACTCCAGAGAGTGCAACACTAGGGAAAGTGTTGGATAGCGAGAGGGTAAAAATTACTATACACACTCCAGTGAGTGCAAGAGTAGGGAAAGCATTGGATAGCGGGTAGGTAAAAATGTTTATTCCCCCTCCAGTGAGTGCAACAGTAGGGAAAGCGTTGGATAGCGTAGGGGTTAAAATTACTATTCCCACTCCAGAGAGTGCAACAGTAGGGAGAGCGTTGGATAGCGTAGGGGTAAAAATTACTATTCCCACTCCAGTGAGTGCAACAGTAGAGAAAGTGTTGGGTAGCGTAGGGGTAACAATTACTATTCCCACTCCAGTAAGTCCAGCAGTAGGGAAAGCGTTGGATAGCGTAGGGGTAAAAATTAATATTTCCTCTCCAGAGAGTGCAACAGTAGGGAAAGCGTTGGATAGCGTAGGGTTAAAAATTACTATTCCCACTCCAGAGAATGCAACAGTAGGGAAAGTGTTGGATAGCGGGAGGGTAAAAATGACTATTTCCGCTCCAGTGAGTGCAACAGTAGGGAAAAGTAGGGAAAGTGTTGGATAGCGTAGGGATAAAAATTACTATTCCCACTCCAGAGAGTGCAACAGTAGGTAAAGTGTTGGATAGCGTAGTGGTAACAATTACTATTCCCACTCCAGAGAGTGCAACTGTAGGGAAAGTGATAATGTAATAATAAATTAAATACAAATGTATTAAAAATGAATTACCAATGACAAATTATTTAATAATTAATGAATTATTCGTGCCAATACATATTAATTATGTAAAATTAATTACCTATTAATAACTAACTAACCACAAATTAATTGTCAATACTAAAAATGAATAAGTAATACAAAATGTTTACCAATTGATAATTAATTACCAGTAAATTAATTATCAATACCCAAAAATATTTTCAATAATTATTTAATTACAATTAAATTACTTCCCACCCTATTCGCCTATAAACCCACAACCCGCTCCGGATAATACATTAAAACAATTAATATAATGATCAATTAATCAATTAATATAAATTAATACCAATTAATAAAAATGTATTACCAATTATTAATTAATTAGCAATAAATTAATTATCAATATCAATAAATAAAAACAAATAATTAAATAATTACAATTAAATTACTTCCCACCCCATTCCCCTATAAACCCACATCCCACTACAGAATTAAAACACAAAATTAAATGAAAAATATGTAATAATTCCTAAAAATGTATATTTAATTTATTATAAATAAATTATTACCCACCCTATTCCCCTGTAAACCCACAACCCGCTACGGAATCAAACTACTCAAAAATTAAATAACATAAAATTCCTTACTTTAAAAAAATTAAAACATACATTACAAAAATAATACATACTTTTAACACATATACTAACATTTAAAACACACAAAAAAAAAAATCGATATTTTTAACAACTATATTATGACTGTCGATATCACTAACTTCGATATTATGACAATCGATATTTCTTACCTGAATTTTGATATTTTGCACCACTATATTTTGGCAATTCGATATTCTGTCCATTTTATTTAAAAAACTCAATATTTTGGCAATTCGATATTAAAAATTCGATATTATGACTGTTCACCCCAAAAAATGAGTCTAGGTGGCAATTCCATCCAACTCCCTAAAAGTATTTATTCAGTCTTCAGAACCTTAAGTACTGCATCTGCTAGTAGTTTATAATGCACTAGTTCTGGCCTTCCAACCTCATTTTCGCTGGTATTCTTAGCAGATGTATCCACATTTTGCTTGACCTGGTATTTCACATGTCGTAGACCCATTAGAGGAAAAGCTTATTGTCATTTTTAATTTAGACATAATATCTCTTCCTAAAGAATTTGCTGTTGAGTTGGAGAATAAAACAGACCCTCCTTCATTCACCCTCCTGCCACCTCCATAGGCACATATGTAGTGTACGGAATCACTGTACTTCACCAGAGAAGCCCTGCGTTTTTCCGGTGGCAAAGGACAATGGAACATTTCCTTCTGAGAGGCAAGATTTTGTTGACCGTGTATTAACTAAGAAAGCAAACCTCTTTCACAATATGATCATTTCTACTATCGGTTTATTCCACTGGGTCAATAGTCCTAGCAACCACAGAATAATTGGGATTCTCTGGTACATCTCATCAAGTTGTATGATAAAAAAGGGTTTCCACCTTGAACGATCACTCCCCCTTGTCCTTGACTCCCTGTGCTCACCACTGTGGTAGTCTGCACCTGAGGCTGGCTTCTTGTCTATACTACAGGTGCTTCCATCCCTTGGGCAGGTACATTTGCAAATTGCTGTTGTGGCATATAAAACTGTGGTAGTGGAGTTATTTTTTGTTGAGAATAGGGGACACACTGGTAAGAGCCACATTGAGGTGCTGGTCCTAACGTATTAGCATTATGTTGTCACATCCCTCTCCCTAATCCTATCACTCCCATTACTCTTCTTAAAGCGGCACTCAGTAATAGAATTTCCAATGTTATCGCAGTAATGACATTTAAAATCTCTCCTTCCTGGCATCTGTTTCCGCTCTCTACGACCCCATCCTTGCTCCCTGTTCGCAACAGGAACCTGCACAGTCATTTCTTTTCCTTCTAATTTTTCTGTATTTTTTGTGTCACCAGTTTGTCTTGGTGTCTGTCACTTTAGTCTTTATTTTTCCTCTCCTTTTCTTCCTTTTTTCCACAAAAATATATAGTATGTCTTTGTATTTCTGCTTAGTGCCAAAACCTGATCTAATTGGTCTTGTATGTCTCCTGGAAGCCCCTGTTTTAAAACATTGTAGTATAATCTACAACTACCTCCCATGTCTACAGGTCCTACATCTGATTCCCACATTATTCTTCATCATTATTATGCAGTCTGCACAGGACTGTCCTGGTGACATAAATTGTGCCATCAATGCCTCAATAACGGGTTGGTCAGGGTACCTGTTCCTTAATTCAGTCCATACCCTAGACTGCACTACTCCAAAAGCAGAACCATCATGTCGCCCCTAAGTAATAGTTACTCCTTGTATCCCTTCACTTCTCATTATACTGTCTACCTCATCACCTACTATGGAGATCAACAGGCTCTTCACATCTCCAAGAACTAAAGGTATCCCAGCTGCTGCAATTTCAAAGGATTTTATCCAGTTCCCTGCTCTTTCATGTAATAGAGGCAGGCCCTTTTTTTTAGATTGTCTTTATCCAAGTGTTGCAATGGAACAAAGACAGGCTGTGCTCCCTATAAACCAGTAGCATCTGCATTATAGTGGCATTACTGCCAGCATTTCACTTTTAAGGTGTCTTAGACCCTATAGCATTTTTTTCTACATTCACAGACTTTGTTGCATGTAATCATAATCCCAATCTTGATCCCCGTTGTGAGAAGGTGGTCTGGTATATGCTGTCCACTAGTTCTAGTGGGCACCTTGTACCAGTACAACCAACCCCTTATGGTGATAGGTAAAAGACAATCTTATGTGAAAGCTATCCTAGTGGTAGCTATGGAGAGCAGCCTTCAGGCTAAGTCGTGAAGGAATGTATAGCAGCTTGTTTTACCAGTCTATAATCTCTTGAATGATCAAATGAAAAGACAACCACACCAGGTATATACTCAAAATATTTGTATTTAAGATAAATCACACCCCTCTAGTCTCTTTATGAGACTGGAGTTCGAAGTACTTCAGTTACAAGTGTTTAAGCATCAGTAAAAGCACAAATACACGTTTGGGCCCTAGGGGCGTACCAAATCATATACTAAAATAGTGGTATAAGAACCACGACTGAGGTAGGCAGGGTGCCTATCACCTCTAGAATCACTGGGACCCCAAGGAACCACCCAAGGTAGGGACGTCGGAGACCCACGAGAGCCGTATGCAGTGTGGAAACACAACCGCGGGTTCCTATTACTTTCGATGGGGAATGTAGCGGTTGGAATTTTAAAGATTAGGGACACTTCAAATCGAACTAGGACCAAACCCTTTTGGACTAAGACAGTTCTAGGGCTAGCACCCTCGAGAGTACCGGAGTACTTGAGTTACCTCACCCAGGGAAGCCGGGTGCATAGGTGTCTTTTGGTGTCGGGTCGCGTCGTCGATTCCAATGGAAGCCTGCAAAGAACTGCTGCTGCCAAGAAGAGGAGAAGTGTCCGGAGAGATCCAAGCCTGGATCTAGGATGTAAGGAACCTGAAAGCAGAGGGGACAGAGTCTGGGTCACTTGCCAGTGACCTAGGGCAGGATGGACCAATGCCCACAGATGTCGGGTGCTTCAGGTGAGTTGTCGGGTGTCTTGACTCTTCAGCCACGAGGTCCAGGAGGCGTCGACAAAGTCCACGATCCGGATTCGAGCTGCCCACGAAGGCTTTCGAGTGCTGCGGTGTCGGCGACCAGAAAGGACCCAACAAGCCTTGGCAACAGCAAGTCTCAGGAACTCAGAGAAAGGACTGCGGTGCAGACCAGCAAGGTCTGATGGACTCACCCAGCAAGGGTAAGTATGCACAAGTCTGGAGCAACCAGAAAAGTACAGTTAGAAGTGGAGTTGCCTTCGTGGGGACCTGCTAGCCAACGGGCTAGTGATCGCGATGGAGCCTCAAGCGGTCGCACTTGGAGCTGGCCCACGGGTCACTCGTGGAGTGGAGGCCAACAATCTTCAGTGAAGGAAGTGCTCACGACTGGGGCTACTCAGAGCCCAAAGCACAAATTTGAGGATCACCAGTAATATGTTGTTGTGGCAAAAGTTTATGGTGTCCAGGGGTCACGGTCCCACGTTACCCATGATAGCCACAGGCCTCAGCTTTGCTATGGACTCAGGGAAGCCTCGGAGAAGTCTGAAAATCTACCTCTGGTGATGCAGAGACTTCAGCGTCCAGCGGGAGCTTCAGCAATGCAGGCCGGTCAGTTGCTTCTTTGGTGCCTGCCAAGCAGGGGAGTCACTCCTTGAACCCAAGGGAGATTTCTTCCGTCTTCTAGTCGAGATAGAAAGTCAAAGGTCCAGGATATATGTTTCAGAGGTTCGTCCAGGGTTATCTAAAGTCCAAGGGACGGGGTTCCTATACTTATACTAAGTTTAGAGGATGGACTACCTCTAAGGCCCCACCTATAGGTGGGCCTGGGGTGGGGGTGGTTACACCCTTCCCCTTTGTCCAGGTTCACTCCAGAGCAGGGGCTGAGTGCCCCTGCAACCAGTTTGAACCGGGCTTTGCACAGGGACACCTTGTGTGCCCCAGGCAGTGTCTCAAAAGCATTCTGTGAATGCACCCACCCTGCCCCAATACACATCTGCCTGTCTGGGGAGGTGGTTACACCTCCTCGTGACAGGAAACCTATTGTCCAGGCCTCCCCTGCCGGAGGTTCGGTCAGCAGCAGGAGGCCAGACCCGTGTCTTTGGCAGTGGCATCCATTTTGTGATGCCAGGGCTTTGAAAGGTTTTAAACGGGTTTAGTCAGTGTGAAAATGTCTCTCCCTCTAGAAGGGTGGAATGCTACCCCCGCCGCCAGAACTGGCGGGGGGGGGTAGTATTCCACAGCGTTTGACACCAAACACGACATGTTTTGATGCAGCCATTCCAAAGTTAACATTTACCGATAGGTTATAATGCACTTAAGAGTATATGGTATGGCTGTATCACAGAACAGGCATAAGGAAGGATTTCTGAATGCTGCAGAGGGGCTCAGCTCATGCTTGGGCACCCTCTCACATAAAACCAAGCACTCTGCCTTCAGGATTGTCAAGGCCTGCCATAGGAGTGGCTTACAGGTTTATATGTGTCTGTTTAAGGTAGTGATATTTGTAGCCTATACCACAGTAAGGGGTGCAAGCACACCCTTACCCAGGTTGCAGTAGCAGACCTGTGGTGTCATTTTGGAGTGCTTCCCAGGGGTGGCATAATACATGCTGCAGCCCCTGGTAGGTCTCTGAGGTACCTATGCCCTAGGTACATAGTATACCATATACTAGGGGCTTATAAGGCACTCCAGAATCCAATTAGATATGCACCTAATGTACATGGAAACCATTTTAGAGAGGAAGCAGCTAGGCTGTGGTCCTAATTAGCAGGGCCACAGCCAGACTAATGTCGAAAAACAGTGAAACACCAGCAAAAAGTGGGGGTACCCATGTGAAGCAGATCCTACTCTCCTACACCCGTAACCTTGAAAAACAAGTAAATCAGCCATATTTATCAACTCAGGGTCAAAGGATCCTGCTGTTGGTCACACAATCATCTGCGGCACCATACCGTCTGTCCACCCTGCAAGGTTATTAGTGAATGGCCAACATAATACCAGCTATTTGTTTCCTTCGCTACTATTTAATTGGGTTAATTACGGTAAAAGTTTTAATGCTTAGAATGTTTACAGCCAGTAACAATTACAGAATATATAGAGGGTCATTGGCATCCATACCCCTGGGAAATGGGACTGCCAGCAATGCATGCGGCGGACCCGCACATCCCATTAGGATGCGCCCGCCACACTGGCGGGCGCATCCCGCATTTCTAACTTTGCGGCGGGTGGTGCTGAAAGCTATAGGCCGTTTGAACCACAGTCACCAACCAAGACTCATGGGAGGGTGGAATTGGAGATTTCCATTGTCGTAAAATACATATTTTAGCTGTGACTAGAGCAGTATGTAAAAGACGTAATTGCGGTTTGGAAAGGTGTGGTGAAGTTCATAAATCGTGCCAGAGGATGGTAGCTGATGGTAACGGTAGACCCAGATGCAAAGTGTGTTGTAAAACCTGGCCTATATAGGATTGAACCATAGGGCAAGTACAGATAATGTGGACCATGGGGCAGATTCCGATTCCGGCTGCAAAACGAACCGACCGACATGGACCCTGACCGAATACCGACCGACACGGACCAGCGCCGTACCACCCGTGCAGTACGATGCAATACGTATGAATTACAACCGACACGTACAGAATACAAGCCGTATGACCGAGCCGTCGGGAAAATAGTGATCCGGCCGGAAAACCGACGTGAGTTTCACCGACTGACACGAACCCGGAATGAACCCGACCGACCCGTACCCATGATGTACGATTTGCGCAGTATGATGCAATGCGTGTAAAACCAGACCGACTTGCACAGAGACCAAGCCGCACGACCGACACGCACAGACAACCAGGCACACAAGCAATAGAGACCGCCGCGACCGACGCGTACCAAACACAGAAGATAGGCAGCTTGAACAAGGCGGAGAAGCCCACATGAGACAATAGCAGCGTCCGTTTCATGCCTACAAAACCCAAAGGAAAAAAGACAAAAAAAGGACCAAACAAGCAATGACAAAGCCAATAAATACCAAAGAAAAAAACATGGGACAAAGACACAACCACAACTTCAACTATATAAAGGACTACAATCACTACCATCATCCCTTGCAAACAGGAGAAACAGCCAGCAGCAAACACCAGTAAACAGCAACCACAGACACACTCACAACTCCCCCATCACACAACTCACACACCATCAGTACCTCATACAAAAGCACACACACATACACCCAGCAAAACCAACACCAAACCACCCTCACTTGCACCCTCACACACACATCCCTCACCACCACCACCCATCACCATGCCCCCAAAGAAGAATCCAAAGTTCACAGATAGTGAGTTAGAAGTGCTGGTAGACGAGATCATCAGAGTAGAGCCACATTTGTTTGGTACATTGGCCCAAAGGACCCCCATCTCACAGAAAACCAAGATATGGGTGAGGATTGTGGACAAGGTGAACGCCCAAGCACCAGCAAGGCGTACAAAGGAAGAATATCCAGAACAGGTGGTATGACGTGCACAGGAGGGTGAAGAAACTCTTCGTAAAAGATCACGCCCTGAGTCTGTGCACCGGCGGTGGCCCTCCTGCCAAACCAGTCTACTTCAGGACCTGGGAGGAGAAGGTGCGGGACATCCTACCACCAGAGAGCATCCATGGCCTAAGAGACATCCCAGAGCCTGGTGAGTACACAAACAACATACCCAAGATTGTGTGGCAAGGGGACAGTGAAACCATGCACCGCAAGCAAAGCTACACTAACCAATAGATAATCAGCCCAAGATGTGTATGCCAGTCAGACAAACACAATACCTGCCATCTCATAGTGACTGGGAACTGTGTCATGACATGCACCAACCTACAAACAAATAGAGCAAGCCAGTGGCACAAAGCCAAATAGACCCTGCCAGACAGTTTGCCACCACAAACACACCACCTCACAGTGCAGCTGACTGTCAGGACGGAATAGTGGGGATGCAGGTGAAGTGACTGTATCCAAAAGCATGATGGGGGTTGTAGTCACAGATAATGCTCCCCCTCCTGATTGGCCCATCAAGACCTCTATGAAACATGCCCACATCACAGGGAGTGGAAAATGACTGACAAGATGGCTGACACTGGGTCCTGCTGCGGGGAGCACAAGGCCCTGCTCGGGGTTGTGTGCAAATCAGAAGCAGGACACCACTGACTGACATCCTGAAAGACAACTTGCACGCCCTACAATGGAAGCACGTTTCATGATGGGAAGGAGGACTGACAGTCCTGACCATACTTACCAGCATGGGGAGACACCCCCCAACACAAACTCCACACAACTCACCAGGTACAATGCATTGACACACACCTCATTGAAATATCAGCAAAAGATACCCCATACTGGGTGCTGCTGTGTGAAGCAGAGGGGCTCACTTTGGACTTGTAGCCAAACAAACACCAGGATGTCACAGTCAGCCATCTAGCCATTGCTATCACACCCCCTCACAGGGAAGCAGAGTCAAGAGGGAGGAAGTACGGGCATGCTGGGAAGGGGGGTGTAGCCAAGAGTATGATGGGACTCGCAGTCACAGACAACCTACACCCACTCACATGGCCCAGCAAGATCAAACTGAACCATACTTGCCTCACAGGGAGTGGGAAGGGACTGACAAGATGTCTGACACTGGGCTCTGTTGTGGGGAGCACAAGGCCATGCTGGGAAATGGCCAACAACAAACATCAGGACTTCACAGTCAGCCATCTTGCCATTGCTGTCACAACCCCTCACAGGGAAGCAGAGTCAAGAGGGAGGAAGTATGGGCATGCTGGGAATGGGGGTGTAGCCAAGAGTATGATGGAACTCGCAGTCACAGACAACCTACACCCACCCACATGGCCCAGCAAGATCAAACTGAACTATACTTGCCTCACAGGGATTGGGAAGGGACTGACACGATGTCTGACACTGGGCTCTGTTGTGGGGAGCACAAGGCCATGCTGGGAAATGGCCAACAGCAATATCAAACTCTGTCTGTGACAACCTGGGAAAAAGCAGTGTACAGGCAGGCATCTGTTCGAAAAGTAGAAAATGTCATGTTTGTGAACCAACGATGCATGTAGAAACATAAATCACATTGTGTGTCTCTTCCAAACACAGGTGGTGCTGGGCACCCACCACCAAATGATGTGGATACCCAGTCCTAGACTCTGGTGGAGAATGAGCTCTCTGGTCTGACTCTCTCACTCTCCTCTTTGGATGACGATGACCAACCTGGCCCCTCCGGTGTGAGCCATCATGCAGCACCAGCAGCATCAACATTTGCCCCCCCTGTACCCATGCCTCCAGCATCTGGACACCGACAGGGCACCCCTGCCAACATGGACAGACCAAGGCCAATCAACACCCACAGCACAGGGACACATGACCCCCGGAAGCTACAGCAAACACCACCAGCAACACCACCCAAGGGGTCCCAGTGTCACCTGTGCATCCCACCGCTGGTCCTGCACGTGTGGAGAGGGGATGCTGGGAGGAGTGGGAGGCACAGGGCGCACCTTGCAGAGGGTCTGGACTGAATGATGACCCCCATCTGGCACGCATCTTAGATGGGAACATTTGATCAGACACATCTGAGACACAACATGCACACAGACTGTGTGTACACATCAGTATTGTGGCTACAGGTCTCACTGTGACGTACATGCCATCACCCCCAGGACTCGGGGTGTATGTGACCTGTCATAAACATATCCAACCCGACACTGTGACCATGACTCATACCCCTTACTGTCCAACTGCACATCACAGTGGTAAAGTGCACAACACAAAAAGGATTCTGCCTCCATGTACATGTGCACAACCTGGGAGTGGCTGCACAAAGTGCCAGCCAAAAAACCCGATGTGCCCCCCCCAAACACCCAGGGAATGCAGCCTTACATGCAATGGGACACTGTGTGGCCAATGCTGTAGTGTGGTAGGTGTGCACAGGTGTCCCTGGCCAGTATATGTGCGTTGTATCCGTATAATAGTCACACTAATGAGGTCCGACGCGGGTGACATTGCGCACGCATTGCACGGGTCATGTCCGAGCCATGCGTACGCTTTGTCATTGAATGCAATGAGGTCCGACGCGGGTGACAATGTGTACGCATTGCACGGGTCATGTCCGAGCCGTGCGTATGCTTTGCCATTGAATGCAATGAGGTCTGACTCAGGTGACAATGAGTCCGCATTGCACGGGTCATGTCCGAGCCGTGCATACGCTTTGTCATTGATTGCAATGAGGTCCAACGCGGGTGACTATCATGCATACGCGTCGGACAGGCATGGTCTGAGACAGGCGTACGCCTTGGCCATTGAATTGTATGGAGATAGGTGCATGTGTATATTCAAAATATGCGTTGTACAGTCAGTTGAAAGAGCCGGGCGCACCCATTGGCTCCGGACTGTCATGGAGACGGATGCAGATTCAAAACTTGTACGAGTTGTGCACTGGAAATTAAGTTGGTTGCCTACAACAATGTTGCAATTTCAAGTGTTCCATGAAGGTGAAGATTTGAACGGTGCGGAAGGCGTGTACGAGTCGTACTTTTAAATGGATTGGCCAGATTCATAGAATGCAACCGTGTTGGACCTATCACTTGGGACACATGGCACAGAGTCTGCCTCTGCAGCACAGACATAAGGCTGGCTGGCCCCCAGGGAGCTCACTTGCCTGCACTACATGCTACTGGACCACATCCCTGCTACCACTGCTGCTGTCTATGCATCCTCTGGCACCTGCTATGGCATGTACTCTGGAGAGGGCCCCAGCCTTCACTGAGGAGGAGAACCAGGCCCTACTGGATGGGCTCCTTCCAGAGTACAGCAAGCTCTATGGGAAACCAGGGGAGCAGGTGAGTGTGCAGTCCACTGCCTTCCTAATTATGCATGTTGTCTGACTAGCAGTACTAGCAGTGTGTACACCAGTGGCAAGCATTCTCACTGACTACTTTCATCCCCCAAAGTGTGTAGTTACATGTAATGAATAGTTTTCCTGCTGCTAAAGTGCATTATTGCAAGCTTAAACTATCCAGGCATTGTTAACATGTCAGACATGCAGGTGATTTTTCCTTCCCTATGGTTGCACTACCCGTGTAATTCATTTCCCTTTGTGATGATGACATGTATATCCAAATGTGTGCTGCACAAATCTGGGGCATGTGCATTAATGTACTTTTCACTTTGTCCTCCTCACAGGTTGATGCCCACCAAGAAGCAGGAGATCTGGCTGACCATCGCCCGGGCTGGACCCGGAGGATAGCTAGAGTCCAGCTGAAGCTGTCACCTCCATGCAGGAGGGGAGGACACAGGACCCTGACTCCCCACATGCTCCGTATCATGGTGGTGGTCTTCCCGGACCTGGATAGGCAGCTGAAGGCCAGACAGCAGCAGGAAGGGGGTGAGTCCATGTCTGATCTGTGTACTATGTCTGACATGCTAATAGCAGTCTTTTGTCCTGGTCACACTTCCACATTACGTAGGTCTTGTAGTCCAAAACTCAGGTCCCTCAATTGTGTGATCCACCCTCCTCATCTGTTCCACAGGTGTGGCCCCTCCAGTCTGTTGCTTGTGTCACTAGGGCACTGTGTCCCTGCAGTCAGCTATGCTTCAGCTACCGGTCAGCATCAGTTCCTGTGACTCTGTTGTGTGTTTCATGGGTGGGTCAATTGTTTACACAATGCCTGAGATCTGACATGTGATCTGTGTGTGCCCTTGAGATGTGTACCAATTGGTGGTTTGTCTCTCAACATGTTTACAGCCAGTAACAATTACAGAATATATAGAGGGTCATTGGCATCCATACCCCTGGGAAATGGGACTGCCAGCAATGCATGCGGCGGACCCGCACATCCCATTGGGATGCGCCCGCCACACTGGCGGGTGCATCCCGCATTTCTAACTTTGCGGCGGGTGGTGCTGAAAGCTATAGGCCGTTTGAACCACAGTCACCAACCAAGACTCATGGGAGGGTGGAATTGGAGATTTCCATTGTCGTAAAATACATATTTTAGCTGTGACTAGAGCAGTATGTAAAAGACGTAATTGCGGTTTGGAAAGGTGTGGTGAAGTTCATAAATCGTGCCAGAGGATGGTAGCTGATGGTAACGGTAGACCCAGATGCAAAGTGTGTTGTAAAACCTGGCCTATATAGGATTGAACCATAGGGCAAGTACAGATAATGTGGACCATGGGGCAGATTCCGATTCCGGCTGCAAAACGAACCGACCGACATGGACCCTGACCGAATACCGACCGACACGGACCAGCGCCGTACCACCCGTGCAGTACGATGCAACACGTATGAATTACAACCGACACGTACAGAATACAAGCCGTATGACCGAGCCGTAGGGAAAATAGTGATCCGGCCGGAAAACCGACGTGAGTTTCACCGACTGACACGAACCCGGAATGAACCCGACCGACCCGTACCCATGATGTACGATTTGCGCAGTATGATGCAATGCGTGTAAAACCAGACCGACTTGCACAGAGACCAAGCCGCACGACCGACACGCACAGACAACCAGGCACACAAGCAATAGAGACCGCCGCGACCGACGCGTACCAAACACAGAAGATAGGCAGCTTGAACAAGGCGGAGAAGCCCACATGAGACAATAGCAGCGTCCGTTTCATGCCTACAAAACCCAAAGGAAAAAAGACAAAAAAAGGACCAAACAAGCAATGAAAAAGCCAATAAATACCAAAGAAAAAAACATGGGACAAAGACACAACCACAACTTCAACTATATAAAGGACTACAATCACTACCATCATCCCTTGCAAACAGGAGAAACAGCCAGCAGCAAACACCAGTAAACAGCAACCACAGACACACTCACAACTCCCCCATCACACAACTCACACACCATCAGTACCTCATACAAAAGCACACACACATACACCCAGCAAAACCAACACCAAACCACCCTCACTTGCACCCTCACACACACATCCCTCACCACCACCACCCATCACCATGCCCCCAAAGAAGAATCCAAAGTTCACAGATAGTGAGTTAGAAGTGCTGGTAGACGAGATCATCAGAGTAGAGCCACATTTGTTTGGTACATTGGCCCAAAGGACCCCCATCTCACAGAAAACCAAGATATGGGTGAGGATTGTGGACAAGGTGAACGCCCAAGCACCAGCAAGGCGTACAAAGGAAGAATATCCAGAACAGGTGGTATGACGTGCACAGGAGGGTGAAGAAACTCTTCGTAAAAGATCACGCCCTGAGTCTGTGCACCGGCGGTGGCCCTCCTGCCAAACCAGTCTACTTCAGGACCTGGGAGGAGAAGGTGCGGGACATCCTACCACCAGAGAGCATCCATGGCCTAAGAGACATCCCAGAGCCTGGTGAGTACACAAACAACATACCCAAGATTGTGTGGCAAGGGGACAGTGAAACCATGCACCGCAAGCAAAGCTACACTAACCAATAGATAATCAGCCCAAGATGTGTATGCCAGTCAGACAAACACAATACCTGCCATCTCATAGTGACTGGGAACTGTGTCATGACATGCACCAACCTACAAACAAATAGAGCAAGCCAGTGGCACAAAGCCAAATAGACCCTGCCAGACAGTTTGCCACCACAAACACACCACCTCACAGTGCAGCTGACTGTCAGGACGGAATAGTGGGGATGCAGGTGAAGTGACTGTATCCAAAAGCATGATGGGGGTTGTAGTCACAGATAATGCTCCCCCTCCTGATTGGCCCATCAAGACCTCTATGAAACATGCCCACATCACAGGGAGTGGAAAATGACTGACAAGATGGCTGACACTGGGTCCTGCTGCGGGGAGCACAAGGCCCTGCTCGGGGTTGTGTGCAAATCAGAAGCAGGACACCACTGACTGACATCCTGAAAGACAACTTGCACGCCCTACAATGGAAGCACGTTTCATGATGGGAAGGAGGACTGACAGCCCTGACCATACTTACCAGCATGGGGAGACACCCCCCAACACAAACTCCACACAACTCACCAGGTACAATGCATTGACACACACCTCATTGAAATATCAGCAAAAGATACCCCATACTGGGTGCTGCTGTGTGAAGCAGAGGGGCTCACTTTGGACTTGTAGCCAAACAAACACCAGGATGTCACAGTCAGCCATCTAGCCATTGCTATCACACCCCCTCACAGGGAAGCAGAGTCAAGAGGGAGGAAGTACGGGCATGCTGGGAAGGGGGGTGTAGCCAAGAGTATGATGGGACTCGCAGTCACAGACAACCTACACCCACTCACATGGCCCAGCAAGATCAAACTGAACCATACTTGCCTCACAGGGAGTGGGAAGGGACTGACAAGATGTCTGACACTGGGCTCTGTTGTGGGGAGCACAAGGCCATGCTGGGAAATGGCCAACAACAAACATCAGGACTTCACAGTCAGCCATCTTGCCATTGCTGTCACAACCCCTCACAGGGAAGCAGAGTCAAGAGGGAGGAAGTATGGGCATGCTGGGAATGGGGGTGTAGCCAAGAGTATGATGGAACTCGCAGTCACAGACAACCTACACCCACCCACATGGCCCAGCAAGATCAAACTGAACTATACTTGCCTCACAGGGATTGGGAAGGGACTGACACGATGTCTGACACTGGGCTCTGTTGTGGGGAGCACAAGGCCATGCTGGGAAATGGCCAACAGCAATATCAAACTCTGTCTGTGACAACCTGGGAAAAAGCAGTGTACAGGCAGGCATCTGTTCGAAAAGTAGAAAATGTCATGTTTGTGAACCAACGATGCATGTAGAAACATAAATCACATTGTGTGTCTCTTCCAAACACAGGTGGTGCTGGGCACCCAACACCAAATGATGTGGATACCCAGTCCTAGACTCTGGTGGAGAATGAGCTCTCTGGTCTGACTCTCTCACTCTCCTCTTTGGATGACGATGACCAACCTGGCCCCTCCGGTGTGAGCCATCATGCAGCACCAGCAGCATCAACATTTGCCCCCCCTGTACCCATGCCTCCAGCATCTGGACACCGACAGGGCACCCCCGCCAACATGGACAGACCAAGGCCAATCAACACCCACAGCACAGGGACACATGACCCCCGGAAGCTACAGCAAACACCACCAGCAACACCACCCAAGGGGTCCCAGTGTCACCTGTGCATCCCACCGCTGGTCCTGCACGTGTGGAGAGGGGATGCTGGGAGGAGTGGGAGGCACAGGGCGCACCTTGCAGAGGGTCTGGACTGAATGATGACCCCCATCTGGCACGCATCTTAGATGGGAACATTTGATCAGACACATCTGAGACACAACATGCACACAGACTGTGTGTACACATCAGTATTGTGGCTACAGGTCTCACTGTGACGTACATGCCATCACCCCCAGGACTCGGGGTGTATGTGACCTGTCATAAACATATGCAACCCGACACTGTGACCATGACTCATACCCCTTACTGTCCAACTGCACATCACAGTGGTAAAGTGCACAACACAAAAAGGATTCTGCCTCCATGTACATGTGCACAACCTGGGAGTGGCTGCACAAAGTGCCAGCCAAAAAACCCGATGTGCCCCCCCCCAAACACCCAGGGAATGCAGCCTTACATGCAATGGGACACTGTGTGGCCAATGCTGTAGTGTGGTAGGTGTGCACAGGTGTCCCTGGCCAGTATATGTGCGTTGTATCCGTATAATAGTCACACTAATGAGGTCCGACGCGGGTGACATTGCGCACGCATTGCACGGGTCATGTCCGAGCCATGCGTACGCTTTGTCATTGAATGCAATGAGGTCCGACGCGGGTGACAATGTGTACGCATTGCACGGGTCATGTCCGAGCCGTGCGTATGCTTTGCCATTGAATGCAATGAGGTCTGACTCGGGTGACAATGAGTCCGCATTGCACGGGTCATGTCCGAGCCGTGCATACGCTTTGTCATTGATTGCAATGAGGTCCAACGCGGGTGACTATCATGCATACGCGTCGGACAGGCATGGTCTGAGACAGGCGTACGCCTTGGCCATTGAATTGTATGGAGATAGGTGCATGTGTATATTCAAAATACGCGTTGTACAGTCAGTTGAAAGAGCCGGGCGCACCCATTGGCTCCGGACTGTCATGGAGACGGATGCAGATTCAAAACTTGTACGAGTTGTGCACTGGAAATTAAGTTGGTTGCCTACAACAATGTTGCAATTTCAAGTGTTCCATGAAGGTGAAGATTTGAACGATGCGGAAGGCGTGTACGAGTCGTACTTTTAAATGGATTGGCCAGATTCATAGAATGCAACCGTGTTGGACCTATCACTTGGGACACATGGCACAGAGTCTGCCTCTGCAGCACAGACATAAGGCTGGCTGGCCCCCAGGGAGCTCACTTGCCTGCACTACATGCTACTGGACCACATCCCTGCTACCACTGCTGCTGTCTATGCATCCTCTGGCACCTGCTATGGCATGTACTCTGGAGAGGGCCCCAGCCTTCACTGAGGAGGAGAACCAGGCCCTACTGGATGGGCTCCTTCCAGAGTACAGCAAGCTCTATGGGAAACCAGGGGAGCAGGTGAGTGTGCAGTCCACTGCCTTCCTAATTATGCATGTTGTCTGACTAGCAGTACTAGCAGTGTGTACACCAGTGGCAAGCATTCTCACTGACTACTTTCATCCCCCAAAGTGTGTAGTTACATGTAATGAATAGTTTTCCTGCTGCTAAAGTGCATTATTGCAAGCTTAAACTATCCAGGCATTGTTAACATGTCAGACATGCAGGTGATTTTTCCTTCCCTATGGTTGCACTACCCGTGTAATTCATTTCCCTTTGTGATGATGACATGTATATCCAAATGTGTGCTGCACAAATCTGGGGCATGTGCATTAATGTACTTTTCACTTTGTCCTCCTCACAGGTTGATGCCCACCAAGAAGCAGGAGATCTGGCTGACCATCACCCGGGCTGGACCCGGAGGATAGCTAGAGTCCAGCTGAAGCTGTCACCTCCATGCAGGAGGGGAGGACACAGGACCCTGACTCCCCACATGCTCCGTATCATGGTGGTGGTCTTCCCGGACCTGGATAGGCAGCTGAAGGCCAGACAGCAGCAGGAAGGGGGTGAGTCCATGTCTGATCTGTGTACTATGTCTGACATGCTAATAGCAGTCTTTTGTCCTGGTCACACTTCCACATTACGTAGGTCTTGTAGTCCAAAACTCAGGTCCCTCAATTGTGTGATCCACCCTCCTCATCTGTTCCACAGGTGTGGCCCCTCCAGTCTGTTGCTTGTGTCACTAGGGCACTGTGTCCCTGCAGTCAGCTATGCTTCAGCTACCGGTCAGCATCAGTTCCTGTGACTCTGTTGTGTGTTTCATGGGTGGGTCAATTGTTTACACAATGCCTGAGATCTGACATGTGATCTGTGTGTGCCCTTGAGATGTGTACCAATTGGTGGTTTGTCTCTCAACATGTGTCTGGGGTATTCCAAACAAACCCATGCAGCAGGGGACTCCAATTGTTGGGCCTCAGGAGTATGTAAATCAAGTATGTCACACTTACTTAGCCACCTGACCACTGTCCAGGGCCAAACACTGTTTCATGTAGACCTGGCCAGTTATGCCTCCTCAAGGGCATTTAGAAACACTCTGTAATCCCACTCCTGTGTATGAAATTGCAGGTTGTGCTTAGTGACATGTGCCCTCAGGTGTCTGCCTCTGTGTCATTAGGGTGTGGCTTGTTGTTACGTTCAACTGGGGTGTCCATGATTCAGAGGGTCAGCATGACATCTGCAATGTGACTGTGAGAGACTAGACCTGTGTGACATATAGGTGTGTGATCATCTGACAGCGCACAATGGTGTATGCAACTGTGTCCTTCATGCAGCTGGGTTACATGCATGGCAGACTGTGATATGTTAATGTACAGGAATTTGTGTTTGCAGAGACTCATATGTATGATTTGCATGATTTGGAGTCTTCTGGGTCCTGGATATGTTGTTTGCATGGGATGGGCAAGTGTGCCAGTCATCTGCAGAGTTAGCTTTACTCCTGAGCTAGGATTGTGAGTCAGTGCATATTGTTGTTGTCTGGATGCCCTGCCCCTGTGACAGGAGACAGTGTTGACTGACTTTCAGGGCATCCCTGTGCCATGGCATTTAACTTGCTATGAGTGAGCCTGCATTGTGTTCAAGTGTGCACCATGCACCCCATTGTGGCATTGCCCATCGGGACATGAGTACATCATAGTGTGTGTTGCTGGCATGCATCCCAAGCATGTGAAAAGAGTCTCTGCCCATCCTTTCATCCGGACACCTGTAGTCAGTAGCAAGAGATGTGCTGTGTGTATAGTGACATACTCCTACATGTTCACTTGCATGTACAACTAATGTGTGGGTGGTGCATGTTGGCACATTGGTGTGATAGCATCCAACATGCAACAGACATATGTGTGAAAGTCAAGGAGGGATATGTGTGCCATGGTTAATGTTGAGAATGACAATTGTCTTATCCTAAACAGTGTTGGCACTTTGAGCTGTGTTCAGCTGATGATGCCAGGGTTTGCCCTGTGATGTGATGTACTCACTGTGGTGTGTGCAGTCGGTGCAGGTGACTGATGTTGTTCTCTTACTTCCTATTCCTATCCAGATACATCCACGGCCACAGGAGGGGACAGCTCCATGGACCAGGAGGAGCCACAGAGCCTTACAGGGACAGAAGGAGAGGAGTCGGGTGGACCCAGTGGCACGGAGGGCGAGTGGATCCACACAGAGGAGTCATTAGCATCATCCCCCACAGCTGAGGGCCACAGCAGCTCCGAGGATGACTCCCTTGTGGAGGCGGGTGTCAGCATCACCAAACCCCAGCTAGTGAGGCTGTACCCACCACCACCACCACCACCACCACCACCCCCTCCTATCGGCTCCCATCCCAGAGGTCCCTGTGGGCTCCCGTGTTCGTGAGTATGTCTCCTTTGTGCCAGGCACCGCACCCCCTGCCCCTGTGCCCCCTGCTGCCCTGAGTGAGGACTCTGTGGACTTACTTCGACAGATCCATGTAGGGCAGACATTGATGCTAAAGGTCCTCCATGCACACACAGGTCTGTTGACACAACTGGTGTCATTCATGGAGGGCATTTCCTCGGGCATGTCTGCCCTACAGAGGACCAATCAGTCTGTGGCAACCTCCCTGACGGCAGCAGTGTCCCTCCTCCAACAGTCCCTCTCCCCTCCTACCCCTGCACCACCCATGATTCCTAGCACCCTACCTGTCCAAAGCACAGAAACCCCCAAACCAAGGTCTAGACGTGCACACAAGCAAGCGCAGGGGACTGATTCCAAACTCACAGGGGCTGGTTTGCAGACACACACACAGTCATCCACAACCATTCTGCAGTCCTCTGAGACCTCGCCCTCTCAGACCCTTCCCTTGCCTCACCTGTAACCCCATCCCCCCAGAAGCTCTTCCTCTGTGACCTTGACCTCTTCCCCGCCGACCCTGAAGATCCGGATTACAAGGGGAATAGGAAGTCCCCACACACAGAGGGGAGTGACCCTCAAACCTGGACACCCTCCCCCAGGCGCAGTCAGACAGAGACGCCAACCGCAAGTCCGCCCGGCGCCAGAAGAGCAAGACCCCCCTGCCACCACGCAGCTCCAAGGCAAAGTCTCCGTCCTCCATCCCCTAGGCCACCACTCCAGAGGTTCCCCCGTCACTCCCTGCCCCGGGTTCCCCACCCACAGATACACCATCTCCAAAATGCTAAGGCCGTCCCCACCTAGCACTTGCTCCTCCACACCTGGTCAGATAGTTAGTGCCACTGATGTGGGGTCCGTGTCCCCCCCTGCCCTGCCAACCTCACCTGTCCCCCATTCCGCTCCCATGAATGTAGGCACTGCTTTGGAGTCCACGACCACCCCGTATGACTTGGGCACTGCAGTGGTGAGCCAATCCACTCCATCTGACCTGCCCACTGGAGTTGTGCCGGCATTTCATTTGCATGGTCACCCCTGCACATATGATGTGCTTCCCATTGTCCAATTTATCACTTCCACATACTTTGTGCTCATCAACACTAGACCTACAGGTGTGGGCATCATTGTAATAGGAGCAACTGGGTCCTCTGTGCAACTTGCTAGACATATGTTTTGGGTATGTGCAGATGACTTAGGGGAGACTCACGTACCCAGACTGTTGTGACCAGAGCCTTCATTGTGTGGTAACTGATGGATGACTGACCAAATGTTCTGCAGACATGAGTGGGACTTGCGGTGAATATGTTTGGCACAGCTGGGCTCCCACAGGAGTTGGGTCCCCTCAAGTAAGTGTGTTGTCCAGTGACATGGCCTGGGCCCATGGTGTGTGTTGTATGAGCATGTGTGTGTGTCCACATCCCTGTTCATACACAGACAGTGTTCCCTTGATATGTTCCTGTTGTTGATGCTTGCTGAGTGGTACTGGGTTCATCCCACTACTTTTCCTATGGGCTACCAGATGTGTGGGTACATGACACACTACTGTTAATTGGTGTATCATCATTGGGATTTGTCAGTTCTGAGTGGTGATGATGTTGTCAGACACAGATGGGACACTGTCAGGGTTCCTCAAGGCACCTGTTTATTTGCTAACTCATGTAGTTGTCCCTAGTTGGTAGTTTTCAGTGATTGAGACATTTGTATGGGTGTGTGACTGCTCCCACTTGTCGGGTTCATGGCTGCGATGCTGGCAGGTGTCAGCATGTGTGCCTTGTGGTTCTCTTTGGCATCTGCATTGTCCTGGGACTGTGGCAGGGATTCTGAAGGTTACGTGAGCTTTGAGGTCGTGGCCATGTACCGCATACTGTGCAGTTTGTCTGTCATTCCCCAGGGTTGTAAACTGTCCTTGTGTGATGTGTCTGTGCACCTTAGTTCCTCCCAACATTCCTATGTTTGTCATGGGTGCATGTGCAATGTCACCTGTCCATGTGGGCTTCACAGATACACATTGTTGCAGTTCAGGGTGTGTGGTGTTGAGGGTGGACTGATGTGAATGTTTGCATGGATGGTCCCCTAGCTCCCGTTTGTCCATGGATGAGGGGCCATGCTGAGTGATTTGTGTTCGTGTATGTGTCATGTACGTTTGTGGCACAGGACACATGTCTGGGTTTCCCAGTTTGTACGACAGCTGCCTTTGTCATCACAGTGAAGGTGTCATGCATGCTTGGGTCACCCCAATGTCTGTTCCCTGGGGGTAGTGGTGTTGTGTGTCAGTCTCTTGCTGTGTTAGTTGGTGTTCACTCCAGCTTGTGTCACATGTGTCTGTTGTGCTCCCTCTCATCTCCCAATGCCTGATTGCCCACTGAGGGTGTCCCAATGATGGTTTACTTTTGTATGGCACTGTGTCCACATCTGTGTCACTGTGGTTCAGCCCCCCTCATGTGTTGTGTAGTTGCCTGGGGATACTGTGACACACACACGCACATGCTGTCAGATGTGCAGTGTGAGTTTGCCTGTTTGTGTTTGTGCATCTGCACCAGTGCATTGGTATTGCTGTTGTGGGCCTTTGTCTGGATGCTGTTTCTGTGATTGTGCATGCTGTCCCTGTGAGTCATATCACATCATTGTGCAGATTCATCCTGGTTGTTAGGTGCCATTGATGGCATGGAATGTGAGTTTGTGAGCTGACACCTACAGTCTACATATGTTGTTTTGATTGGTGTATCTATTTTCGAGATGTGTGCATGCTTGGTGATGGTCACTTCTGCTCTTGTGTTATTGTACACTGTATGCATTGCCAGTCCCCATGTGTGGTGCTTGTCTGCACATTGCCGAGAGTGTGTTATGTTTTCACAGCACTGTTAGCCTCACCACATCTCTGTGTGTATGGGACACAACCACTAGTTTGCCCCAGAAGTGTTTGATGTGTTGGGAGCAGGGATCATACATGCTGTTTGTTATTTGCAGCTTTGACCATGATGACAATTACCTTTTGGTCACTGTGATGAGGGGGGTTTAGTCCCCATCACCACAATGCTCAACATCTGCTGCATTTTGGAAGCCCACACTTAACTTCTGTTCTACACAGTGAGGGGGTGTTCTTTTTACATTGCCACAGTGCTATGGTGATGCTTGCCTTGTGTATGTCACACTCATGTGTTGGTCACTCATGTGCTGTTACTTACATTGTATGTTCGTAGCCATAATCACTGTTGTGGGCACAGACTACACACTGTTGACATGATGTTAGGTGGGATGTATTTTGCGGACATACCTGATGTTGGAGTATGCTGGATGTGTTGCGCATCACCCATCCTATGGCTGGGGGTGGCAGGGGTGATGGACAACATCAGCCCTATGGCTGGGGGTGGCAGGGGTGATGGGCAACAGGTCCTCTATGGGTGGGGGTGGCAGTAGTGATGGGCAACATAAGCCCTATGGCTGGGGGTGGCAGTAGTGATGGGCAACATAGTCCCTATGGGTGGGGTGGCAGGAGTGATGGGCATCATCAGCCCTATGGGTGTGGGTGGTAGTAGTGATGGGCAACATAAGCCCTATGGCTGGGGGTGGCAGGGGTGATGGGCAATATTAGCCCTATGGCTGGGGTGGCAGTAGTGATGGGCAACATAGTCCCTATGGGTGGGGGTGGCAGGAGTGATGGGCAACATCAGCCATATGGGTGTGGGTGGCAGTAGTGATGGGCAAAATAAGCCCTATGGCTGGGGGTGGCAGGGGTGATGGGCAACATAAGCCCTATGGCTGGGGGTGGCAGTAGTGATGGGCAACATAGTCCCTATTGCTGGGGGTGGCAGTAGTGATGGGCAACATAGTCCCTATGGGTGGGGGTGGCAGGAGTGATGGGCAACATCAGCCCTATGGGTGGGGGTGGCAGTAGTGATGGGCAACATAAGCCCTATGGCTGGGGTGGCAGTAGTGATGGGCAACAGAAGCCCTATGGCTGGGGGTGGCAGTAGTGATGGGCAACATAAGCCCTATGGGTGGGGGTGGCAGGGGTGATGGGCAACAGGTCCCCTGTGAGTGGGGGTGGCAGGGGTGATGGGCAACATCAGCCATATGGGTGGGGGTGTCAGGGGTGATGGGCAACAGGTCCTCTATGGGTGGGGGTGGCAGTAGTGATGGGCAACATAAGCCCTATGGCTGGGGGTGGCAGAAGTGATGGGCAACATGAGCCCTATGGGTGGGGGTGTTAGTGGTGCTGGCCATGCAACCCCTATGGTGGGTTGATGTTAGTGGCCAGGATGTGGATCCCCTGTGTGTGTGTGCCATTTTGCGGGTATGTGTTGTTTGTTTATGTGGTAGGTGTCTGACTTACCGCTTGCGCCGTCGGTTCCTGATCTGGTCATAGATGTAGAGTACTGGTATGACCTGCGCGATGGGATTCTTGATGTGTTCGTGTCATACACGCTGCTTGTTTCTCCGTCTCCTACCTGCTGCAAGCTGCTTTGTCTCGTAGCCGTGTATTGAGTTGTGGCGCGAATCGTAGCTGATATGCTTGTTTTCCGGATGCTGTGACATGCTGTACGTGGCGACCCGTCTGGCGCGTAGGAAGTACGCATCGTACTTGTCATGCCGGAAACTGCTATGGATACTGCTTCCGGGCGACTCGGTTCAGCGTTAGGAGTTACGGCTCAGACGGAGAATGGAGCTTGAATCACAGCCTACGTGTCGGTCGTGTTTTTGGCAGTTATGCGCATCGTACTTACTCTACAGGACGGACCGGCTCCTGGTATGTGTCGGTCGCACGGTAAGGCTACGGAAAGCTGTCCGACCGGCTATCGGAATCGGCCCCAGAGTGGTTTGATGTTTGTCATTATAATGAAATTAGACCTGTATAAAATGTAAATCATTCTGAGTAATCTCATGAAATTTCCAGGTTTTTGTAATATGGTTGTGAAATGCATGTAATTACACATTCACCATGTGTCGTGTAACTGAGACTTTATTCAGGTAAAAATCCCATTGCAGGAGCATGGAAAGAAAACAAACTAACCAAAAATGAGCAGCTGTTTTTGTCACATACAATTTTGGGCTATTTTTCTGTGTGTAATGCATCCTCCTTCACTAAAAAAATTAACAAATGGACACGTTTTTTGACAGCAATAAATAGTGCAAAATGCATTTTGTTTAATAAAACAGGATTTCTTACATTTGTGGTAGATTTTGCCTAATTTCTGCAAAGAAAATTGTGCAAATTTCACCCAGGGTAAGACGTAATCTTCCTTTTACAGCCAACCATGAAATATTTGCCAAATTTCACAGTGAAATTAGTTTTTATACTACTTAAGTTTATGCAACAAAGGTCTCATGTTAATTATCTTTTTGTACATGAAAAGACATTACTTTTCTTTAGACTATTTTTTTCCTCAACCCATTTCTCCCCAGTGGCTTGTATTAGGGGACCACTTTAGAACTCACCTTGTCATATTTTTGGTGGATTATGTATCACTGCGATCTTTCCTAACAGATCGGTAACATTGCATCCAAGCAAAAAGAGATTATTAAGAAGCGATGGGGACTTTGCAATTCATTGCCAACTCTCTCTCCTTCTTAGACCAATATTTCTAGGGACTCTATTGTGTCATCTAACTCTGTCACAAGGTTTTAAAACTTTTTTAGTGGTTTGTGGAATATTTCTCAAAAATGCACATTTTGTACACCTGAATAAGTTGCTAGACAAAGTTTCTACAGACTCTGGGGCGGTGAAGTAGAAGTTCTTAAGATATCATCCCAAGACGGAAAGACAAACTGAGCGACTAAATCAGTGCCAAGTGCAGTAACTAAGTGTAATATGGACTATCAGGAGGACTGTGCATCCTGGGTTTCTTTATAGAAATAGGCATACAACAGTTTGCTTCGTAGTGCTTTAGGGTGCTCTCCATTCTATTCCATGTATGGCCTTCCACATTGACTGCCACCTGTCACTTCCCTACTCAAACTAGGAATGTGCAAAACCTGTGTAAATTGCTGTAGCATAATTATGTGAAATTACCACAAAATTATGTGTAATTACCTGAAATACATTCTGCGCTCAAAAACGGTAGCAAACTAGGGTAAAGATTCAACTAAAAATTCTAATTTCGAGCTGATTTCTGGCCACTTGCATTCGGATTTGGTAGTTTGGGCTAAAAAATGACCTGAACAAGCATACTTGACTGCAAACCATCAACAGTGAAATCCCTAGGTTTTAAACTGAATAAGAACCTATTTCTTCCACACTTTAATGTCCTATCAAGGAGCAGGCAACACGAAACCAGACTCCATCATAAAATCAAACCGATTATCCATGCAGATGCATCCAAGGCCATAGTACAATATCTGGTCCTCACTAAGCCTGATTATAGTAATAGCCTACTGAATGGCATGCCCAGAATTCACTTTTCACCTCTAGAAGGGGCACTCAAATCAGCAGCCCACTGGGTCACAGTCTCCAAAAGTTCATTATCATTATTCCCCTATTGTGTTCTACCTCAAGTGGCTCGTCTAAAAGGCCAGATGCAGTTCAAATTAGCCTGTAATATCCACAGCTCTACTTAAAAGTCTACTTTGCTTCCGACACCCAATGCTGCAAACCCTGTATAGAGACCAGGATGTCCAGCACCTACCCAACACAAACCCACACACCCCAAACACAAGAATGGCAGATTTTGTGTTACTTGCCACGAAAAGCAAAAAAGAAACAATCCAAACCCGGCTCGATGACATGAACAGCTTTTACCCCCATCTTTCATTGAGCGCCAGGGGGCATATCAACAAGGGCTTTATCTCTGCTTTTTTGGCTTTAAAAGCCAAAAAAGCAGAGATAAAACTAGCGCCCTATCAACAACAGGGTGCTAACATGCAAATTCGCATGTTAGCACACTTTTACTCTACGCTTCCCCTTGCATCTCTAATGAGATGCAAAGGGGGCGTTCCAGAGTAAAATAATAGGAGAAATGTCGCTAAGCGTCATTTCTCCTATTATCAAGAATATCGCTAACCCTGTTAGAGACAAAAAAAGCAGCGCTAACCGCGGTTAACCCTGCTTTTTTATGTCTGGTATTTTTCTGACTTAGCCATGATATCCTATGGAAGGAGGATATCATGGCTAAGTTTGTCTGTCCCTATCAACAAGGTAACGTGAGATTATCGTTGGGTTTCCAGCGATAATCTCACGTTAGCCACTTAGCCTGAGGATTTTTATCGCTATTGAGATAAGCGTTGCTAATAGCACGCTATCTCAGCGATAAAAATCCACGCTAGCCGGCGATAATTATCCTCACGCTAAGAGCGCTGAGCGATAATTATCGCCGGTTGTTGTTGATATGCCCCGATGTCACTTAGATTCTCTATGCTCACATTCCTCTCCCTCAAAGAACACATTGTCAACAAAAACTAAGAGAACCTCTAAAGAAAGTGGATTGGCATGCTTGGGCAGGACTTCTGAAAATCGCAGGTGAATTCATTTGAACAGGAATTGGGTAAACTTACATTTTGTTGGCAATGAACCATCAGCTTACTTGGCCACAAGTTGAATAGAACAATGTGATCTATGTACCTTTAAGAGTGATCATAATCATTATAATATTGGAAGAGTAGGTATCAAAAAAAAAGTTGAAGCATATCATAATAAAATAAGTCATTGAGGCATATCATTATAATCTTACATAACAATAATAAAATAGATTTATGAAATCATACTCTCAAGCCAGTATCAATTCAAACATTTGTACTTTAAAATAAACTGGAAATTCTATATTTGATACAAAGCTAATGACCCCCTGATTTTAGATTATGTTGTTTTAGTGTTTTGTTAGTGATATTGTAATTGCCAAAGTACTACTGATTAGATTGTGAAATTCAAATATTCAGTTCATTGATGAAATGTAGATTATACAAAGTCAGTTGATATAGGTGTTGGCAGAAGCAGGTTCTCTTGCAGCCGAAATAAGTGAAGTGCTCCAAGGCATTTGATGTGCAGCATTTTCTTTTCTTTAGCGATCAAGGAGGAAGTTCTGTTGATATATTCTGGCGCTTTCACCGCCAGATATATTTTCCATGGGAAGAACGTTTTTTTTTGCCAATAACTTTGGCCCTGCTTTATGAATCTTCACAAATGTTCACAAACTTTGCTTTACTTTGTTCAGCTGGTGTGTCAAAAGTTTCGGGGTGATCCGTCAAGCGGGGGCCAAGGAAAAAGGGGAGTCCCAAAATGCATGTTCCTCATGCATTTTTCCATAGAGATTTTGAACACAACTAGAGCCCGAACTGATGGAACGAATTACACCAAATTTGTCAGAAAGCTAGATGTTTGTCCAGAAAGCGCGATTTTTCATGATTTAATGCAAATCAGTTCAGTAGTTTTTGAGAAAGTTAAGGTTAAAAAATATAGAAATCCTGGAACGCTGATCCTTGCAGCAAACTTGTGGAGCCACAGTCCCTGTGCTGCAATTTGTTTGACTGCAAACACTTCAAACAGGAAGTGTTGTCAAACATCTTAGCATTTGTCTTGAAACCGAGTCCCACAAAAAATTTGAAAAATAAAGTGAAGGGGGCAGGGTAGTAATACCCTGACCACCCAGATATGGTTGGGGATCCCACAGGGACCCCCCGGGGTTAAATGCATTCTTCATTTCTATTTTGCAGTGAATGTGTGGGTGGCCCCCATGCGGCACCCTCCTTATCTCGGGGAACATATACCTCCCTAGGCCAAACAGTAGTAAAATGAAGTGGGCACCACATGGCCCCCCCCAGACCCGGGGGCTGCCACCTCCCTGGGGCCTATTTATTTATTATTATTATTATTATTATTATTACTTTATTTCTGCCATTTTGGCCATAAAAGTCACATACATACATTAAAAAAAATCAAACTGTAAACATAGCAGCAATTTAAGAGAATAGTGCACAAAAAATGAATACCTTTTACAATTCATCTCATTTCAAATTTTTAAAAATATATAAAAATATTAAAAATGTAAGAGATTTGTAAACATATACATATTTCCAACTCAAAGTACCTGTCCTTGTTTCTTACGAGTTATGTAGGCAGAGTATAGAAATTTACTTATGCTAAATACAATGTACTGGGTTGAGTTACTTTTCATGATCCTAAAGGCTATAACGCAGGACCTGGTTCCCAAAAGGTTGCACATTGGTTTTAGCCATTTCTTTCTAGCATTCATGTAGGCGCTACAGACAAAAAACATATGAGCTTCATTCTCAGAACAGACATTGGAACACATAGGGCAACACCCCTTTTTAACATTCGCTTCTCCCATTCTTTTTTGTGCCCATCTTTCGGTGTTGTAATTAAGCATAAGTATCCCATATCTGAACTTTAAATAAAGGGTTTTTGCAATAGGAGGCTCTATCTCGTCCAGGAATGGTTCAAAACGAAACTCATCCTTAAATGACAAAAAGAACTGGACTGCGGAGCCTACACTAATTCCATCCACTAAATTTCTGTTTGTGTGGGTCCAAAAAGCTCGCTTAACTATTAGTTTAGAAGAGGTGGGCAATTTGTCGGGAGCCTCCCACATGGAATATAAGCCCAGGAGTGTAAACCATTTTTTAATATGCACTAGCCATTGGATGGAATTAAAAGAATCAAGGGTCATCAGTTCATGTAGACCATTTCTATATTCTATCAATTCCGGGGTGGACCAAAGCCTAACCCAGAATATTAATGGTCTTAAGATAGCTAGGTGGTCTGTTCTCTTAAGGTTCAGGTCAAGTTGGAGAGGTAAAAGAGGTGTACTATTAGGGACCCTTACAGAGGCACGCATGAATTTGTTGTCCAGATTTTGAAAGCTATTCTTGGCCCATGCGCCCCATATCTCTGCTCCATAAAGC
This sequence comes from Triturus cristatus, assembly GCF_964204655.1. NCBI lineage: Eukaryota > Metazoa > Chordata > Amphibia > Caudata > Salamandridae > Triturus > Triturus cristatus. Next base: position 87,348,729 of record NC_140587.1, on the reverse strand, counting down.
ACAGCAGATTGTATTTTGAATTTAAAAAGTTCTAAAACCGGGGTTACACTTTTACTCGTGCTAGTATTCATTTTACATAAAATTGGCTTAGCATTTTGGGCATATGTTATCTTGCTTTTCTCGATTTGGGCTTTCCAACTAAGTTTGGAATCAAGCACAACACCCAGATAGGAAAAGTTTTCCACAATATCTAGTTTTTGGCTATTCAGGGTTAAAGACCCTCTATCTGGCATACTGGGATTTAATGACATGCATTTTGTTTTGTCAGCATTGATTTCCAGGCCCTTTATCTGACAATAGCGACTGAAGGAATTAAGGAGTGCCTGGAGGCCCTTTTTTGTTTGAGATATAAGTAATGTATCATCTGCGAAGAGCAACGCAGGCACCCTTTCACCATTGAGCCGCGGCGAATCGTTAACACAGACATTCAGATAAGCAGGAGCATCATTAATAAACAGCGAAAACAAGGTAGGGGCCAGGACACATCCCTGGCGAACCCCGCGTTCAATGGGAATATTACGTGTCAACTCGCCATTAGGGCCCCACCTAATGTTTGCAAAGTTATCAGCATGTAGCTCGACTATTTGGGCTAGGAGGCATCCCGGTAGACCCATTTCTCTTAGAGTTTATTTATAAATAGGCCCCTGGTGCACTGCTGTTTGGGAGATGAAGTCTTGGATTCTGGGAGTTCTTCAGGTCTTAAAGGCGCTCTGGTTACCTTCAGTAAGTCTGACACAGCAGGATTCCTGAGAGCTGATTAGAGTCCCCACCCTCTTTCTCCACCGCTCTGAAAACATGACTAGCAGTTTTAAAAAACATAGATATTTACTTAAAAAAAAGCAAAGGTTACAGGGGTGTTATAGATAGGAAATAGAATTTGAAAAAAGTTAAAAATTCACCAAAAAAACCTAAGGGTACAGGGATGGTATAGTTATGGGACCAAATTTAAAAAAACTCAGAAATTCACTAAAACACTAAAGTTATAGGGATGCTATAGTTATACTCTGATTTCTCTCATGCAAAACTATTGAAATTCAGCACTTACAGTTACCTGAGCTAGCTATAACTTACATCCCCGCAATGCACTGCAAATTACCTCATATTTTATATCACTCATGATACTGTCTATGACATGACTCATGACATCCCTGATGACATCTCAAATGATATCACTCATGACATCATCCACAGAACTACTCACATAACCACATGATACTGTCTATGACATGACTCATGACATCCCTGATGACATCTCAAATGATATCACTCATGACATCATCCACAGAACTACTCACATAACCACACAACAACTTGTACACCTACTCATGCACACATATAACCACTCACACACATACTCCCTGACTCATAGAGGCACTCACATAGCCACTCACTTCCCATACAACTACTCATCTACCCAGTCACTCACCCATACAGCTTATCAACATAGCCACTCACTAACCCATTCAATCACTGAAACACCCGCTCACACACCATGCAAACACTCACATGTGTCACTCACCGCTACAGCCACTCACATAGACACTCACTCCCTAATACAGACACTCATACAATTAATCAGATAACCAAAGATGCACTTTAACAGCCAGTCGCCCCTACAGCCACTTACACATACAGTCACTCACCCATACAGTAACTCACAAAGCCACTCAGTCACCAATACAGCCATTGACATATCTACTCTCGGACCCATACATCTACTCAAACAGTCACTCACTCACCCATACAGCCACTCATACACCCACTCACTCACCATTACAGACACTCACACACCCACTCACTCACCCATAGAGCCCAACACACACCCAGTCACTCACCCATACAGCAATTCACACAGCCAATTGCTCACCCATACAGCTGCTCACATACCCACTCACGCACCAATACAGGCAGTCACACAGCCATTCCCACACCCACACAGTTACTCACACACCCACCTATTCACCTATAAATGTACTCGCACACCAAATTATTCACCCACACAGCCACTCACACATCACCCCAGGTTAGCTTAGTTAGTTTCATTCAAATATATGTATATGTTAGGATCTACTTACGATATGAAAATCATTTTTTGTTTTGCTAATAGCTTTGGCGCTGTTTGCCCAATCTTCATGAATTTTTCAAAAACTAGTTTGCCTCGTGGCCCCCTCCCAGGCCTGTTTTTAGCCCCAGGGACACCTAACCATGGGGCCTGACCATGCACTGAAAAAGGCTGAGAGGATACACACTCCTCTCCCGGAGCCATTAATGACCTTGGGGACGCTATCCCCGGGGCAGGCTTAGCTATGCTCCAGAGTGCCCTGGGACCGTTCAACATAAGGGACATATTCAAGAAACTTGAAAAGCTTATGAAACATGAGCAGGCTAAATGGTGGGAGCATAAGTCTTTATGTAGGTATTTGGAAGTGGGAAGAATCCCACGTGGACTCAGGATTATGATCGTGCCCAGCTTTGAGAATCCTAATCCCAACATGTTACGGGAATGGGCTGAATGCAACTTGAAGTCTTCAAAATAACTGGTAGAAATATTGGTGAAATACGCCGAGATAGATCAGATTGAACTACAAAAGCAAAAAGAGAACCTAAATGATCAAATTGATAACATTTGACAAAATGGGGCAATAACTAAACATAGAGAGGAGATGCTAGCCAGATTACAGAGGGAAGAAGAAATTATCAAAAAAAGAAAGGCGTTCAAATTTCAAAGAGACAAACAGGATTATGAAAGTGGCCAGATCTTTACATTTCCCTCCAAAATATGACGCGCTCAAAGCCACCAAAAAAGGAGTCCATTTTGCAACAAGAGATAGGGCCAATGCCGCTACTGGTATGGACACACCAGCCACGACATCAACATCGGATCTAAACTCAGCTGTTGAGAGTGAATCAGACACTAAACAAAATAGAGGCACAATAGGCCAACAAAGAACAAAGTTAACACTGGCAGAAGAATTAGATTTTTTAGGCCAAGACAGCCGTCAAACATTACGCCCCAGGACTCAAAATTACAGGCAAGACAGAGGAGCAACATAAAGCGGCGAGAAAGATGGCACCAATGTCGCAAATGAGAAAATAAGAGTAAAAAACAAGAAAGTGACAGACAAAACCTGGAAACGCAAGTAAATCAATCCCCCCCCCCCCAAACACCAATACCATAATCAGCCTGTCTCAAATTACCCTCAACAAACTGGAAATACAGTTACTCTCTCTAGGGTTATCATTTTGCGCAGAGAGTAACTTCAACTACTCTCAGACGAGAATAGACATTCATAAATTGATCCGCAAGTTGAAATTGAAGAAATTCCATCTCCTATGCAAAACAAGTGATAAAGATCAGCTAAAAGGGGAAGCTCACCCAGTGAGCCTTAATATCATGAGAGCATCGATGCACAGTTACTATGTGACCTACAGGCTCTAGAAAATGAACAAGATGCACCAGATCAGCCAATATCCACTCAAGAGACATTGGAACAACATGTCACACTATATTGATTCCTATTTGCAGGAACATGCGTGTTCCCTACCAAAAAAGTGATTTCTTGTGACACATCTATAACTGTAAATGGGAAGAGGATTACTTGTCAATGACTCCTGATGTAACTGCATTATATACTAGTATACATCATAAGGATGGTATTAGAGCATTGGAGAATTTTCTGGGCACTAGAGCAATTGGTCTATACAAACATAACAAAATGTTGTTTAGCATGACCACATTTTGCTTAGAAAACAATGTTTTCATGTTTCAGCAACAGATCAGAGGTGTTGCAATGGGGGCTAGTTTTTCACCCAGCTACACCTGCCTTCACATGGGGTGGTGGGAAGACATGATCCTTAAAACCACCTACAAAGAAATTCTTGATAAACATGTGGCTAAATGGATAAGATACATTGACAACCTTTTTGTAATTTGGCAGGGTAGCAAGGAAAGTGCAATGAATTTTATTTCTGATATCAATTTTAACTACATTAACTTACACTTTACATCAGACATCAGTGACACGTCAATCTGTTTCTTAGTAGTGGAGGTCTTTGTAGCTAATGCACAAATAGAAACCAGATTACATCAGAAACCAACAGATGGCAACACCATCCTACATGGGTCCAGCTTCCACCCTAAACACACCATACAGAGCATTCCATATGGAGAAATGCTCAGGGTGAGAAGAATTTGCAGTAGAGAGACAGACTTGAATAATGCACAGGCTGAATGTAAGGAACGATTCCTAGCCAGGGGCTATTCGGAAAGCACAGTCAACATAGCCATTAAAAAACACGGGATCTGTGCAGAGCAGACTTGCTATTTAAAGTGGTACACAGCAAATCAAGGCCATTAGAAAATAATCATGCAACACAAGAGCAAGAAAGTACGAGATTAATTCTAACATATAACTCACAGAGGAACTGTCTATGTAGCATTGTAAGGAAATATTGGCCCATCATCCTAAGCGACCCTGTGATAGGAGACAGATTACCCAAAAATCCCACCATAACATTTAGGAAGGCTACATCAATGAGTGACTCCCTAGTTGGCAGTAATCTGGAAATAGTAACCAAAACCAACTGGTTGACACAAAGGAAGGGATTCATAAGATGCACCACATGCTGGGCATGTAGGTTTGGCATAAATAAGACCACATATTCCACACCTTTCAAGGACCAATGGATTAGGATTCAGAAACCGCTAACATGTAAGACTGACCACGTGGTATATGTGCTGGAGTGCTCTTGTGAACTACGATATGTAGGTAGTACTAAACTACAATTGCACAAGAGAATTCTCCAGCACATAAGAGCAGTTACCATCTCCAATCTAACATACCCAGTGGCTCGGCATTTTAAGGAGGGACATGAAAATAGTCTAGACCATCTTAAATATTATGTGGTGGACTCAGTTCCATGCATGAGACGAGGCAGCAGTAGAGAGGCTGCATTGAGACCCATTATATACTGGAGCTCGACACCAAAATCCCACAGGGGCTAAATGCCAATGAGGATCTATACACCTGCCTATGGGGTTACCAGAAGTAATGATTGATGCATAGGTATAACAAGATTCCTCACACATAGCCAGTAGAAGTGAAGTATATGAAAAAGTACCCTATTTACACATATGCAGCTAAGCAATGTTAGTATTGAGCATCTGCACTTTATCTTCCCCTTCTTTTTCTCTTTTTCTAGTTAGTATTTTAATTAGGAACAGGTAGTTCCTTTTATAGTAAAAAGGTGGCACATGGAGTGGGGGTGTTTACATATTTGCACATGCACTTTAATTACGCACTTGAGAAATAGCAGCAAAGCAAGCCCACTTCGGCAGTATTAATGAACATTAGCATTGTCGTCAACAAAATTATCCATATGCTATTTTGATGAGAAAACAACCTTGTGCAGAAATACAATATGGTGCAGAACACAGCATGGTCTGCTAAGGGCTCTTAGTATCGTCCAAGCATGTTTACAATCATATGTGCTGTATTATTTATTTATAAATGTATTTATATATGATTTTTAAGCATGTATATTATATAAATGCACAAATACATAATATGTAATTGTCCGTAGCCGGGTCATGTGATCAAGGCCTGCGAAGGCCAAAACACGTCATGTCGGAGAGCGGAAAATAAACTTCACGAACTAGTAAAAGTGGTGTCCGTTCCTGTTTGTTCAGAGTTGCAAGGGAATGTAGAACAAAGGAGTAAAGCTATATATATGTGATCAAGGACTCTAGGAGTCGAAACGCGTCATGATGGCTGGTGTTGGAGGAGCTGAATAAACTTCAACTTTTTGCACTACAACGTGGTCCGTCCTCTGTTACTTAAACTGGTGGCAACAGGGATGCAAGCGGAGTGCTCCTGATATATATATATATATATATATATATATATATATATACCTATATAGCTTATGTGTGTATATATATATATATATATTACCTACTGGTGGTCGCCAGTAGGTAGTTATAGTTAGAACCTATTATCCTTAGGAAAAGCGTTTTTTTGATTTGTCAATATCTTTAGTGCCGTTTGACAAATCTTCGCTAAATTTCTAAAACTAATGGGGCGGTCCGGTCAGCTCCTTTCTTGAAAGTTTCTGGGTGATTCATCAAGCGGGGACCGAGAAAGAAGGGGGTCCCAAAACGTGCTTTCCCCATGTTAATTTCCATTGGAACTTTAGACACGGCTACAGCCCGAACTGCTGAACGGAATTATACCAAATTTGGCAAAAGGGTAGCTCTTGGTCTAGAAAGCGACCTTTTTTAAATGGTGTAAATCCATTCAGTAGTTGCTGAGAAATTCAAGATATCAAAATGTATATATCAGAGCAACGTGCATGAGCTGCCAACATTCCAAACCAGGAAGTGCTGGTAGCCATCGTGTGACTCGGTAACCGAGTCACAAGAAATCAGAAAAAAGAAGATGAAAAATAAGGAAAGGGGGCAGGGTACAAATAACTTGAACCCCTAGGCCTGCTTAGGGGGTCACACAAGAACCCCAAGGGCCAAAGAATTTTTTTTTTTTTAAACAAAATCAACAAAATGAATGCCAAGTGCGCAAATCCAGGCGAGAAAATAAAACAAATCAAAGCGCTTTGTTGTACTTAGGGCCCCGGGTGGGCCAGGTCCCGGGGGCAATGTAAAATCATGTGGGCTCCCGCAGCCCAGGGGACCGCCACCTCCCCGGGGCTCTTATTTTGAGTTAAACAGCCCCATCACATGCCCCAGGGCCCATCCCCTCCCCGGGGCATACATGTATTTGTATGTGGGGGTCCGTAGCGAATTCCTGGGGACCACCACCTCCCCGGGGCTTTGAAACAATGGGAGAGGGGCCACGAGTTTTCCTTGGCCCTGGGGACCACCACTTCCCAGAGTCGGCTCCTGCAACATCCCAGGGTGCCTACTCCTGAAACATCGCTGTTTCAATGACAGGGCAGGACTCTCATGCATGGAATGTCATTGCAAACTCTGCTTTGCTTCTTGGAAGAGAGAGCAGGAAACCTGTTCTCGCTTCCAAGAAGCAAAGCAGAATTGCTTTTGTACAAAGGGAGCTGCATGTCAGCAGCTCCCCTTGCCCAAAAGCAATGCTAGATCCTGCATGAGTTGGGGATCCAGCTGGGACCGTGGGGGCATTGGGGCTCCCCCCAACAATAAAAGCCTGCCCTGGACAATGGTGTCCCCGGGGCCAGTAGTGGCCTGGGAGGGGGGCCCTTTGGCCCCCCTCCCCTTTAATTAATTTTTTTATAAAGAGAGGACATGCCCCAGAGGATGGGGTCCCTGGAGCAAATAGTGGCCCGGGCGTGTGGCCATGTGGCACCCCCCAAATTCTTTTAAGAAAGCGGCCCGGCCCCTGGGAGATGGGGTCCCCCAGACCAATAGTAGCTCAGGGGAGAGGGACCATGCCTTCTCCCTTTATTTTTTTTAAAAGAATGGCTGGGCCCGGGAGGCTGGGGTCCCATGGGCCAATATTGGCCTGAGGAGGGGGGCCACATGGTTCCTCTCACTATTTTTTTACATTTTGGCAGTCCCCGGGGAATGGGGTCCCTGGGGCGAATACCGAATAATGGGATTCCGGTGTTTTGGTTTTTTTTTAGTTTGGAGTCGCGACTCCAGCGCGGGTCTCTCAGCATGGCCCGCCCGGTGTAACGTTAAGTAGTATATAATTTAGAAGGTAGTGTTGTATTTGTGAAGTTGGTTTAAAAAGATACTGTGATTGAAGTTAATGACAAGATTACAATTAATAGAGTTGTTAAAAATATATAAAACTAAAAATGAATAGTTAAACTTGAAAAATGTGTTGTGTTGTAGTACATTTAATTTATGCTTTTGTTTTGTGGATTCGCGTTCGGTGATCGAATCCTGAAAAAAATAAAAAAAAGCCCTTGTTTTCATCGGAGCTTTATTGTAGCTACATGTAAGTGCCGATGCAGAGCTTTAGGTTGCTGAGAAAGACTCTGTTTCCTTGATCTGTGAAGTGTACTCCATCACTTTTGTAGATGTCTTCCATATCAAAATGTATATTGTTCTTGTAGATGGACCCCATTCTATGATTTCTTAGGTATGCAGAAACAGCTTTATTGACATTTTTCCTAGCTTTTTCAATCTGTGGACAGAATTGATATGACCACTTTAATGGCTGTCTTTGGCATTTGTTAGAGTATACAAAGAGAGTTTGAGGTAAAAGCAACATCAATTGTGCAAAGGTGTCCTTCATTAGCATTTCCAGACCTACCCCAGTCAATGTGCCTAAGGCATTGCCACCACAGTGCACAATCATGAGGTCAGGGGGTTGGAGATGCAAAAAGGTTTTAACCAAAGGCATCAAATGGTGCCACTTTAGTCCTCTCTGTGCAATCCATTTAATATCCACATTTTGCAAAGCTAACTTTTTGTCAATACCGCTGCGTTCAGCACACCTTTTGCACCAGAAAACATAGCTGTGTCCAACAATCCACACTGTAAGCATATTGAAGGGATGTCTGGAAGTAATGAAAAGATATCTGTAGCTGAGGTAGTCAGTTGGTAGAATGAGAGGGATGTAAAATGGTGGACAAGATGATGTTTTAAAAAAAGTAGAGAATTGATTGGCTGTTTAAGAACATTGTACATTTAAAAATAGGGTGCATTTTACTTTGTTTAAAAAAACATGTTTCTTATTGGCTGGTAAAAAGTGTTTGAAAGGTACAGTAGAAAGGATAAGGTCATATTTCGCAAAGTCAACCACACCTGTTGTTTGCATTTGCAACATTGTGTGGTGAACTTGAAAATATGGTGAACTTGTGACCTGACAGTTAAGTTGAATGTTCCATGAACTGTTTCTATGGAAACTGGTATTAAGCAGAATGGGGGAAGGGTTGAAAGTTAACTGTGGATTTAAATGTGAAAAAGTAAATTATATATAAGTGATATGTTATCAAAGTGACGTTTCCCAAGTCAGTACTATCTTTAGAAGTGGTGTTCCTAAAAAATAGAGGTATTTTTATTTGTAATATATTTTTGAACTCCTGTATGGATTCGCGGCTTCATCGTGTTGGTGCACGGTGGAGTCGTGACTCCAAAAATTTCTAGAAGCAGTTTGGGCAAATTTAGAAGTCAGTTGGTAAGGGTTAATATGTCTAACCAATAGAAATGTATTTTACAATTTGAAATAATGTAGGAAGCAATGTGATGTGTTACTTACATTTATTTGTGTGGAGAAAGAGAGGGAAATTTTGCCATTATTGGTTTTGCCTTGCTGAGAGCAGTGCATTACAATGATTGTGTGCATAAGAAAATCTTTACAGAGTTTCTGATATTCCATATTCTACAAATTAATTTGGAAGGTGAGTTAGCTTTATTTTTCAACTTAAATAATTAATCAAGAACTTTGATATTTTACATATATATTATTCAATGTAGAGATGTTTATTGTAGTACATTTTATAGTAGTTAAATGTTGTTTAAAATAGATTCTGAATAGTATTTTGTGTATATTGGAATATGGTTTATTGATTATAGTAGTTTGTTTTAGTGTGTAGATAGGTACATTTGTAGAATACCACATAATTTTATTTGTTGCTTTAAATTTGTATGTTTCTCTTTGTATACGTATTGTTATAAGTCTTATACATTTGAAGGTGCATGATGTATAAGAAAGAGGTGTTGTTGCTTTTTATGTGGCAGGCTGAACACTGTGAGTAATACTAGACAAGTGAAGATGTAGAACAAAAGTGTGATGTAAAAGATGCTGACATAAGGGGGCCGATTCCAATCCTGGAAAAAGGTTGTACAAATCGTTGTATGGAGCGTTTTTCCTGTACAACTTGAACCCGGTAAACTTGTCTTACAACCTAGGAAGTACAATTCGTACAGAAAGCCTCTTTCCATACAAATCGTACAAAAGACCATACAGCTAAAATAAAGCAGCGATCCGGAACAGCTTGCACGCGACGTCTGTATGTATTTAAGCAGCGGTTTCCGGCCCAGCAAGTACGATTCGTCCCTACGGCACTCCGTACGGCTCTTTTCTTACGGGAGCCAAAAACAGCCGTAAAAGCTGAGTCCCCAGGGGTACGAGTCGTACAGGCATACACCCCCGTGCGTTGTGTATGTACGGTGCGTACCCCCAGTGCGCATGTACTGTGCGTACCCCCAAAATCGTGTACCCCAACATCGCGTACCCCAATATCGCGTACCCCAACATCGCGTATGTACTGTGCGTACCCCCAACATCGCGTACCCCAACATCGCGTACCCCAACATCGCGTATGTACGCACCGTACATATGCGATGTTGGGGTGCGCGATGTTGGGGTACGCGATATTGGTGGTACGCACAGTACATGCGCACTGGGGGTACGCACCGTACTTGCACAATGCACATGGGGTGTATGCCTGTACGACTCGTACCCCTGTACGACTCACACTCCGGGAACAACTTTTCCCGGGATACGAGTCGTACAAAGTTCGCTTCGTAGCGGGTAATGGCATTCCCCGTGTACGGGACGTTTTCCGTACAAATCGTAAATCGGAAAGCCGGTCCGGATTGTACTAGTACGGTTGGACTGCATTTTTACAATTTGTATGGAAAAGTGTCCGGGTCCGTCTCGTGCTACTTTTCCCGATCCGATTTGTATGGATCGGGCCGATCCGTACAAATCGGATCGGGAAAAGTTGTATTTTTCCCATACGAATCGTACTTCACGGGTCGGACGGGACTTGTACGATTTGAATGGAAAAATTTACCGATACGAGTCGGACGGGAAAAAAAAATTCAGGATCGGAATCGGCCCCCAGGTGTTATTAATCAGCCTTTTTTTTTATTTCTAGAGGGGTACAGTCGAAGTACGCCGCATAATTTTTGATTTTTGCTTGAAATTGCAAGTTTGTTCAGTGAATTTTTAAAGTTTGAATAGTGTTATGGTATAGACATATTTATGTATGGTTTTAGTGAGAGTTTAACTAAAGATTTTTGAAGGGTTTCTACTTTGTATTTGGGTAGGTGTGACATTATAAGTAGTTGTAAAATGGTTAAGCAGTAGCCTGAAAGTGAGTTTTGAGATGTTTGTAGAGATGTTTTTTATTAGAGTCATTTTATGATGTGAAGAAATTTATATTTCATATATACTGCATAATTTTCAGTGTCTGTTTGAAAATTGAAGTTTACTCTGTGACGTTTGGAGCAGTGTATGGTGTTGTGACTGAGATATGTGTCTATTTGCTCATACACTTATAGAATCACCCAGGCACTACCTTTGCATTCATGCAATCACCAAGGTATTACCCATGCACACTTTCAATCATGTTGTCACTACTCATGCACTTATATAATCAACCCAGGCACTACTGTTGCACTACTTCAATCATGGAGGCACTACCCTTGTACCTATGTAATAACTCAGGCAGTAATCATGATGTTATGAAATTACCCAGGCACTACCTTTGCACTCCTTTATTCACTCAGGCTCCATCTCAGTAGTCCTACAATCCCTCAAGAAGTACTCTTATACTTATAAAATCATTCACTTTTCATGTGTTCTAGTAATCTACCAGTTATTACTCCTGCAGTCATGCAATCACGCAGGCACTAGTTATGTACTACCCCTCAATCATGCAGTCATGCAGGCTGTGCATATGCAGTCATGTAATAACCGTCAGACTACCCTTGCACTCTTTCAATCCAGCATGCAGTTTTCTTGTACTTATATAATTACTCAGCCAGAACTTATGTACTTTTAAAATCACCCAGTCACTACCTTTGCACTCCTGTAACCAGTCAGGGAGTATCTTAGTAGTTCAGTAATCACTCAGGCGCTACTCATGAACTTATAAAATCACCCACTCACTTGCTATGTACTCCAGTAATCCACCAGATGTTACCCTTGTAATCATTCAGGCCCTATTGTTGCACTAATCTATTCACCTAGACACTACTTAATGACTTATCTATACCTTCAGCTGGTATTTATACATTATCCTTTCACTCAACATCTATGTCTGCACTGATGCAATTAGCCAGTCACTTTTCATCTTCTACTGGAATTACCCAGTGACTACCTTTGCACTCATACAATCACCCAAGCACTATTCATGGAGTTATGCAATCACTCATGCAGATCTATTACATGTCTCAGTTTTAAGGTTTCACTATTTCCCAAAAATGTTGTATACATATTTGTTTTACATAGTATGGTGATCTGAAAATGTAGAGACATATGTATGTGTTCCTGTAACAATATGGAGAGACTTATAGTTGAGTCATGTAATAGTCTGATGCTTTATATTTGGCTAGGCCCAACTCTCATGCAGTTATAAAAACACCCAAGTACTCGCCATGCAGTCTTTCAATGATGCAGGCAGTACATATGCAGTGTTGTAATTTCTCAGGCATTAATGCTGCACTGATAGAATCATCCAGGCACTATCTATGCACTCATTAAATCACCAAGGTATTGCCCATGCACTCTTTCGATCATGTTAGCACTATCATGCACTTATATAATCACACAGGGACCACAGTTGCAGTCCTTCAATCACGTAGGCACTACCCTTGGACTCATGTAATCACTCAGCTAGTAGTCATGCTGTTAAAAAATCACCCAGGCATTATCTTTTCACTCCTTTATCAAGTCAGGTTCTACCTAAGTAGTGCTGCAATCACCCAAGAAGTGCCCATGCACTTATAAAATCACCCAGTCACTTCCTATGTAGTCATGTAAATCCCCAGATATTACCTCTGTAGTCATGCAATCACCCAGGTTTTACCTATGTACTCCTTTAATCCCCCATACATTACTGCTGTACTCATGCAGTCACCAAAGCATTATATATAGAGTGCTTCAATCACCCAGACAGTATCCTTGCACTCTTTCAAGCATGCACGCCGTAATCTTGTACTTATATAATCACTCAGCCTGCACTTATTTGTTTTACATATCATGGTGATTTGAAATTGTAGAGACATATGTATGTGTACTTGTAACAATATGGAGTGACTTATAGTTGAGTCATGTAATAGCCTGCTGCTTTATATTTGGCTAGGCCCAACTCTCATGCAGTTATAAAAATACCCAAGCACTTGCCATGCAGTCTTCCAATGATGCAGGCAGTACATATGCAGTGGTGTAATTACTCAGGCATTACTGCTGCACTGATGGATTCATCCAGGCACTATCTATGCACTCATGTAATCACTAAGGTATTACCCATGCACTCTTTCGATCATGTAGGCACTACTCATGCACTTATATAATCACCCAGACCCTACTGTTGTAGTCCTTCAATCACAGACACACTATCAGTATACTCATGCAACCACCCACACTTTACTCATATCCTCCGTCAATATCACAGACATTACCCCTACAGTTATGCAATCATCCAGGTATTATGAATGAACTGTTTCAATTACTTAGGTAGTACGCATCGACTCTACACCTATGTTCCTTCTTTCAGTATTTTTTTTGTGTCTTTCTGCATGTGTTGCTATTTTCTCCACCCCTTTTACATCTTTCTAAATTTGTCTGCATCCCTCTTGATTCTTTCTGCACCTCTGTTCCTTATTTCAGCAATTCTTTTGTTTGTTTCTGCATCTCTTTTGGTACGTTCTATATTTTACTTGCCTCTTTTTCTACCGTTCTTGATAGTTTGTGGACCTCTGTTGGTTCTTTCTGCTGTTCTCTGGCTTCTTCCTGGTCTTCTGTGCCAAATTTCTGCATCCCTCTTGCCTTTTTCTGGAGCCCTTTTCCCTCTTTCTGCACCTGTGTTGCCTCAGTCTGCCCACCTGTTCCCTTACTGTACACCTCTGTTGGTTCTTTCTGCACTGCTCTGGCTTCTTCCTGATCCTCTGTTCCCAATTTCTGTATCCCTCTTGTGTCTTACTACACCCCTATTGGCTCTTTCTGCACCTCTGTTCCTTTTTTTTGTACTTCTTTTTTTCTTTGTGTACACCTTTTGCTTCTTTCTACACTCCTCTTGTCTGTTTGTGCACCCCTCTTCCCTAATTTTCCTGCTGTGTTCCTTCTTTCTGAATGACTTTTGTTTCTTTCTGCACTCTTCTTTCCTTTTTTGCATCTCTCTTGCTTCTTTCTGCAGTTTTGTTGTAACTTTTTGCACCTCTCTTGCCGCTTACCTCACCTCAGTTACCTTTTTCTGCACTTGTTTTGCTTTTTTCTACAGTTCTGTTGCTTCTTTTAGCAATTATGTTGCCTCTTTGTGCACTTTTTTGGTTGTTTGTGCACCTGTCTTTCTGTACCTCTCTTGCCTCTTTCTGTAAATCTCTTTCCTCTTTCAGCACTTCACTTGCCTCTTTCTGTACTTTTTTCACTTTTTGAGCACATCGTATGCCTGTTTTAGCACGTTTGTTCTTGTTTCTGCACAGCTCTGTGATCTTTCTGCAGTGCTCTTCCCTTTTTCTGCACCCCTTTTGTCTCTTTTGCACCTCTTTTGCTTATTTTTGCACTTCTTTTTTTCGTACTGTACCTCTTGTGCCTCTTTCTCTATCCTTTTTCCATTTACCTCATGTGTATTGGTTCTTTCTGTGGTGCTCTTGCCTCTTTCTACACATCTCTTCCCTTCTTCTGTACCTCTGTTGATTCTTACTGCAGTGTTCTTGCTTCTTTCTGCCCCTCTGTTGCAGTCCATTTTTAACATGACTTAAACGTTACTTTTGTCCTTCTGCTTTACTATTCTAGTGATGCTGAAAGTGTTGGGCCTAAGCAAATATTTAAAAAAAACATAACATGTCTCAGATATAAGTCTCACAATGTTCTGAAAAACCATATATGCATTTGTAGGTACCTTTTAAATAGAAGGTGTTTCTTTAGTAATTGATAAGAATATTTGTAAAAATAATCATTTTAATAATATTATAATGTGTTTTTTTTTAGATATTCTCCATTATTATTAAGAAAGATTCAATATGACAAGAAAAGTGCAAAAGAAAAGAGAACAAAAAAAGCAGTACTATTTAAAGGAGAAAGAAAAACAGAAATTAGATGAAGTACAACATGTGACATTGAAGAAAAAATATTCTGGTAAGAGGACTAAAGAATTTTTTAAAAGACTCTTAAGGACTGGAAAGAATTTGAAAATGAGGAAAATAGAAAGAAAAGGTGTACAACCAAGGAGAATGAAATCAAAAAAGGACAAATTATTGGGAAATCAGGTTGTGGGAAAAGAATTTATGTTGAAAGACTGATGAATCAATATAAGGACATTAGGATACGAATGTATGAAAGTAGAGTACTACAAAATTTATTGAAAGATTGCAAAAATATTTTAAAAATCTGAATTTTACAAGAAAAAACAACAGATTGAAAGTGTAGTCGAAAAGGCTTTTGAATTGAAAAGAAGATTGTTTGTATTAGTAATAAAGAGAAGGAAGACATTGAACAAAACAATACACTTCATGAAAGAAAAAAGTAAAAGAAAAAGACTATTTAATAGAACTAACATTTGTAAGAAAATTTTCGGTGAATGGAAGCACACTTCTAGTTCAGAACCTTTTTTTAATGAAGGAAGTTACTTTCAACAAAATACCTTAGTTCACACAGTTGATACTAATGATCGTTCCTTTGAGGTTAAAAACATTTGTCCAATAGAAAAAGAAAAGATGGTTGCTAGAAATGTGGAGGAAGTGATAGCTGAAGAAGTTCAAGGAAGATGTTCACAAGCTCCAGTGTATACGTGGGATTGTAGTTGTATTTGTAGTAGACGACAGGAATCTATTGATATTTTATGAAATTTTTTATGAGAGTATACTAAAAAAAAGTACTAAACAAAAGATTAAGGTGTTGCAGGGACTAGTTCCTTGTAAAGTGAGAAAAATTACTGGGTTGCAGGGTCGTTCTCTGGATTGTCTTTCTAGAAAACTGTTTCAAAGTACTTTTCATCATTTGCGAATGTTAGCAGTACATCACTCTGCAATGCGAAAGTTAGTAAGAAGATTGTACTATGTAAAAAGTCCTGCATTATTTTTAACTGAAATAAACACTGCTCTTTATCATGGTTCACTATTGGATGTAAAAAAAGTTTGTGATGACATACAGTTTCATTTCTTTGGTCCTGAAGAGGAGTGTAGAGAAAGTGACAGTTTGATAAGTGTAGGTGTTGAAGAAGAGGTGGAAGATGGTACTGCTGAGAAGTTTGTAGAAGAAATTACAAAGTTTAAGGTAATTTCAAACTAGGAATGTTGATGTGTATTTAAAAAGTGAAAAAGAAAACAATGATAAGTGGAAGCAATTTGGTGCTTATTTGTTCGTGGAAGGTTGCTTTGAATTGGGTAGTGATCAACGTATTTTTAAATATTGTTACAGCAAACTAGAAGAGAACAAAATGCCAGCTAGAGCTGCACTTAATAATTTAGAGTTGGTAGCTATTCCTCCAGAACTGGTAGATTTAAATATGTATGAGTCTATTCTTATTCCATCTGTGTACCCGTTTCAGGCTATAGTTTGTATGGAGCCTAAAACTGGCAAGCAGCCGCCAATGGATTTACAAAGAGGTTTAAAAGGAACAGTTGTGTATTTACCATTAGATTTTAAGAACAATATTGAAACTGTTGGTATAGCTAGAGCAGAAAGTGAATGGTGTTCCCACGAAGAGTGGGAAAATATGGAAAGAGTTAGTAGATGTCATCAAAGTTAAAAAGACTGCGTTATATCTCATAGAAAACAATATTTATTATAAAAATGTATATCTTGAAGAACCAGAAATATATTTAGAAGATGATACAGAAATTTCAACTGACCAAATCAAAAAAGTGGACAACTCCAGGAGTGAAGAAATGTATGAACATTTTAGTATTCATCCTTTACATTCAAAAGAAGTGATTGGAAATACTATTGAATTATTCCAAATGTAGAAAGCGATGAGAACTACTATGATTGTTTGGGAAAGAAGTTTAGAAGCCTGTTGTTTTCCACAGCTCTACCCTACTGGAAAAGGTGGACGATATGATGAACAACCAATACAGATTCCAGCTTCAGAATACAGTTCAACAACAATTATAATCAGAAGAGCCAAGATTTCGACAGTGTATGCCATATTTATTTCATCTACTGTTTGAAAGTGACTTGTCTGGACTTTCATATGCAGTGAACCACATATTAAAAACAGGAGTTCATTTTAGACATCTTTCTGCAAAGGACTTTTTGGACAAAGTTGAACAAAGAGACAATCATTTAGAATCTCAGTTAATTAATTTGATGGCATGTCAATGTGGCACTGAGTATTGGTATCGTCATCATGGAGAACTAAAATATATGTTGAGAAACTTAGGAACACCTAAGTGGTTTGGTACCCTTAGCTGTACTGAGTATGCATGGGATGATTTACTTGAATTTCTACGAGAAGCAAATTCAAATGTAAAAAACATTGAATTGAAAACAGCTGGAGAACTATGTTCCTTGGATCCTGTAAATGTGTGCAGATATTTTAATCGTAGGTTTCAAGTTATGATCTCTTTCATCTGCAATAAAAATAATCCACCTCTTGGAGAAGTTATTGATTTCTTTTGGAGAAAGGAGTACCAAGCCAGAGGTGCACATTATATTCACATGCTGTTATGGATCAAGAATGCACCAAAGTTTGGAACTGATACTGATGAATGTGATTTATCATAACAAAAGAAGGAGGAGAAAACAGCTTGAGACAACAAGTTTTACAGTTTCAGTCATCGATGTGGTAGAAATTGTCGATGGAAATACAAGTCAAAGGGAACATTTTATACAAAATGTCGTTTTGGATTCCCACATCCAGTAATTTCAGAAGGAAGAGTGAACAGTTTCATGTCAGTAGTAAGACATACTATAACTCGGAAATCGCCAAAGAATACTTACAACATAAAAAGAACTGAAGATTCAAAATATATTAATGAATACAATCCAGTCATTTTGATGATGTGGAATGCAAATATGGATATCCAGTATGCTTCAGATAATTTGATTGCTGTTGCTTGCTCTGTTGCACCATATATAACCAAATCTGAGAAGATGGAGTTGAAAGAAATGTGGCAAGAAATTTCACAAGTGAAGACTCTTAGTAACAAATTGTACAGGTTTAGTTTGAAAATGCTTTCCCATCGAGAGATTGGATCCTACGAATTTTCCGATCAGTTGACCTCTGCAAGTTTATATTCAAAGTCAAGAGGAATCATTGAGGTAAGTCTAGTTCTTGCAAATCAAGTATTGAAATCTGTACAAGAAATTAGATACTTAGCGTTAAATGAACCACAAAATACAGATATTGGCTAAACAAATATGTTGGATACGTACTATACTACATGAAGTTCACATATGGAAAACATATGTCTCTATGAAGTACTGCAACATTACAGCTTATATGAATAAAGACAAATATGCAGTATTTGGATGTGATGGATATTTGGTAAAACATGCCAAAGGAAACCTTATTATTCACAGGAAACTCAGTTGTGATACTCCAGATAAAAGAGAATTTTTCTATTTAGCACTTTTGCTACTCTTCAAGCCTTGGCGTACTGAAAAGGAATTACTTGGAGATTGTGACTGCTTTGAAGATTCTTTTAATGCATGCAAAGATAGCATTGAATGTACAATATTTCCAAATTATCTACAAATGTTGAATGAAGAGATTGAACAAAAAACTACTATTGGAGCGGAAATAGCTAGAGACAGTTCTCAAGATAGTCAAAGATCTGCTCCACTAAGTCAAGATCCACTAGAACAACCAATTCTTGAAAATGAAGCAGCAATAGCTATGAGTGGAGAAGAAACGGCAATGTAACAAGCACAACAGGATATTATTGAGTTTGAAAAATTAGAAGAACAACTAAATATTGAACAGAAAAAATATATCAGCAAGTGACACAACAGATACACCATGGTTTACTGCATGAAAAAAAGATTGTCAATGCACATCATTTAAACCTATTCGAATGTACATCAGTGGGCAAGTTGGAACAGGAAAAAGTGTATTAATTAAAGTTTTGACCAGTTATCTACACAAAACCACTGAATCACATTTATCTTGTGTTGTAACCACACCAACTGGGTTAGCAGCATATAACAGTAAAGGCATTACATTATATTGTTTACTTATGCTACCAGTTGCACATGAAAATAAGTTTGAATATCATATGCTATCTGGAGAAGCTTGTTATGATGTTTCAAGAGTACTCAAGAAAATGAAACTTCTGATCCTGTGAAAGGATAACCAGTTTTTAAAACACTTGTCCATGAAGACACCAAGAAATCTTTGGGAAGTATTGGAAATATGAACATTTGGTCTCTTTTTGAATATTAAGAACTTATGGCACCGCGTTTGGACTTCGAGTAAAAATACCTTCACAAAGAAGTTACTGGCAGACTGTATGTCATTGGACCACGTGGGGAAGATCGAGTGGCTGATGTACATAAAACACTTGTTATCTGACCTAGGATTGGGTAAATATTATCTGACACCAGAACTTATTTCTGAAATACCCAAGAAGGAACTAAAAATAAGGGCACTGTCGCATGTCGAAGAGTCACGTATGTGCACTGAGGTCCGGAAACCATCGGTTCGCCACTCCATGGTAGTGATGACAACTCTGGATATCGAACCATATCTGACGTATGTTCAGTTGCAGTTTGAGCGGTTCTTATTGACCAGATTTAGGCTGAACATCTTCCACAGGATAGTAGCCTTCCCTTCTAAAAACACTTGGGAGGAACATTTGCCGGTGTGCCCATGTGAAGAAATAGCAGAGCAATCTACAATGCACACTATTTTGTTCTGCAAATACTATAGCTCACACCGCAAACTCTGGTTAGTTCCTGTGTTGAGACGGCTAGGCTTCAGAAGATGTCGGCCAGCCATGTTGCGGTTGCAATTCCTGGACTCATAATTTGTCTGTAAAAGTGTTAGGACTTTTCTTAAATGTATTTTTTATCATAGGAAAAACCTTGAGGATGTATAGCCGGTGTATTGAGATCAAATGGTATAACATATTTTTAAATTGTATTAATAACAGTTCTCATCTTGAAAATTTCAATCAAATCTATTTTATGGATTATTTTTACTAATTGTATGCTATTGCTGAAAATTCTTTTATGGTTTTCTTGTTCTTTTTTAAAACCGAATAAAGAAGATTTTACTTATTTTACTCTATTAAGAATATAGGACAAGCAAGTGATGAACATTATGGAAACATTCTTCAAGATATTAGAATTGATGTTTTGACAAAACATGGTAAAGAAGCTTTACAAAGTCGGCTACTAACAAACTTGTTTCCAAATGAAAATATTGCACCTGAAATAAAGTTCAAACATATTGGAGAAACAACGTCTATAGTTTGCCTAATGCCAACATTGCAAGAGGATTCTACATTCAATCAAGAACTTTTGAAACTAGAGAAACAACCAATCGTGAAAATGGAAGCCATTGATAAAATGGAACATGAAGGAGTTACTATTCTTCTCTCAGAGAAATTACAGTCAAAATTGGATTCTTTGGAAAAGTCTGTATCTAAGACTGCTGGTTTAGAAAAGACTTTATAAGTATGTGTAAACTGTTGGGTAATATTATGGCGTAATTTAGATGTAGAAAAAGATTTCGTAAATAGATCAATGGGAAAAGTGGTTGATTTTGTTAAATGAGAAGAGAGATGGAATTGAATTTTTGAAAATTAAATTTGATCAGATTGAAGACGTAAAACAGATTGGACATTGTGCTGTTCGTGTTTTACTTGTAACAGACAAGTATGTTCGTAGAAAACAGTTTCCTCTTTCTTTAGCATATGGTGTAACCTTTCATAAATCTCAAGTTTAGCAAATATTGGAAGTACACTGTTGAAAGAGGGTATGGCATACATTGCATTGTCTCGAGTAAAAACATTATCTGGTTTGTATTTGATTGATTTTGATGAGAAAAAGGTTAGTGCTGATGCAAACTGTGTGAGAGAGTATAATTGGTTAAGAAGACTGTATGTGCCTAACTTAGGTGAATATCCTGTATATTAGAAATGTGTAGTATGCCCAAAATGGAAATATGATAAACATTCTACTGAGATTCAAAAAGAGAAATCAATTCATGAGAATGACTAAGCTGCAAAGAAAAAGAAAATGGACATTGTTGATGATATTGTAGGATATCAGTTAGAAAAAAGTTCAGGTATCAACTGCATTGTTTTTTTGTTTTTTTTGTCCTCATTTAGCAATAGTATTAGTAAGGAGTTGTCGGGTGCCCATTTCTTCTTAAGTCCTGATCCGTCTCTGCCTTTGGATCTGAGTTTAGGCAGTTTCTCTGCAATTTTAAAGAAGACGGACGCCCCTTATTTCCAGTACTTTTCTGAAGGTGTTATCGAAGTAGGATTGAGCTATCCATCCTGGCTACTCTAACAAACCTTCAATAGATTTCTTATTGCTATCGCATAATCATTGGACTGAAAGAGAGTTATACCGACCATTCTTTTTTTAGATTTTACAAATGTTTAAACAATATTAATTTATTTGATAGTTTTCCCATATCTCCCAAAATTTATACTTTTTACTAGGCAATTTCCTCTTATCCAATTTGTAAAATTTTAATATTGAAGCCAGCCATTCTCCATGAAGGGGAGGGGCTGGACTTACCCATTTCACACAGATTTCTCTTCTAGCCAATAATATCAATAAAAATAGTTAATTTTCTTGTGAATTGGATAATCTTTCTAAAACATTGGAATCCATTATCCCCAAAATGACCATTTAGATGTCTTCCTAGTACTTCATTTAACGTCTTACCCACATCCTTCCAGAAACCATCCAAGAGGGGACACTGCCGAAACATGGGTAGATCATCGGCTTTGTGGAGTCCACACTTTGGGCAACTCTTCACTGAGGCCCCATTAAATTTGGATAGTGTTTTCGGGGTCCAGCAGGCTCTATGGACAGTGAATAGATGGTTCCTCTTTAAAGTGGCAGATGTTACAATTGACCAGCATTTATTCATAGATACTTGCCATAAGTTGTGGACATCCAGCGTTGGCAGTTCTTTCCCCCACGTCTTATCTGGAATTTGGAAGTTTACCTCGCCTGCTGCAATAAGGGCCCAATAGCAATGGGAAATCTCCTTATGAAAGGGTTCTTCTTTTTGCATGTCAGCCTCTAAAGTTAGGTTTCCTTTTCTGGTTTCTTTTAATGATTTTGCCCAGCTCGAGATTGATAGTATTTAAATTTGGCTAATGATGCATTAGTTATTAAGGATAATAATTCCCAATCAATTATTTTGTTTTGTGGCAGCAGTTGTCCCCAGTTTTTTATTATGGCCGTTTTGAGGGGGAGTGCGAGTTTATCTTTAAGGCACTCTGGTGTGCCTGGCGAGTCCCATATCGGAGCCAAATCACTACAATAAGGAATATCCAGAATGCACCTTATGTGATACCACAATTTTGAGGCAGATTTCAGCGTCTTTAGCTTCACTTTTTTAAAGTACTTCGGAAGACCAAATTTATATAAGAAGTGACTGTTTTTTTTTGGTCATTGCTGGAAGATATAGTGGATTATTGCCATACGTGTTTAATAATGTTCTGCTAGCTTTAAATTGGAAGGCTCTGCAATACTCTATGAGGTCGGGGCTGGCAATTCCCCCTTGATCTTTTCTCCTTCTCATTTTGCTCCATGCAATTCGAGATCCTTTTGTTGACCATAAGTTCCCCTTGGATTTTTTTAATTGTCTCTCTCTTAAATTCCAACGGAATAGCGCTAAAAGCAAAGGTAAATTTTGGGATGATAGACATTTTTACTATGTTGGACTTTCCCAATAATGACAAAGGTAGACCTCCCCATACTTTTAGCAACATTTTTACCTCCCCTTCAATTCTATGAAGATTAGTTTGAGTTACTTTATCCAGGTCCTTAACAAGATCTATCCCTAGATACCTTATTTTATCCTTATCATAAGGGCTAGCTGTAAGATCATTCCAGCTCATAATCTCGGTTTTAGATTGATTAATTTGGTACCCTGAAATTTTCCCAAAGTTGTGGAGAGACTCTTCTATTGCATTAAGGGACTTACTGAGGTCCTTGGTAAAGATCATAAGATCATCTGCATAAAGGGCAATCTTTTTATCCCGTCCTTGGTAAGAAAAGGAGGATATTAACGCGTGGTTTCTAAGACTTTCTGCCACAGGTTCAATATATAAATTGAAGAGAAGGAGGAAAGAGGGCACCCCTGTCTTGTTCCTCTCTTTATTTGGATGTTTTCTGTGAGGTTACCATTTATTAAAATGTTTGCCCTAGGAGAACTATAGATCTTACTCACCATATTCTGGAAGTTTTCCCACAAAATAAATGTTTTCAGTACTTCATTTAGATAGTCCCAGTTAACTCTATGGAACGCTTTGGCCGCGTCGATAGTAATTATGGATAGGGGAAGATTTTCATTAATTGCTAGGTCGATAGTCCCGATTAGCTCATGTGTTAGATCTTGTAGGTGTCTTCCTGCCACTAAGCCTTTTTGATTGACGTAGATCAATGAGCCTGCTATTTTCCCCAGTCTTTTTGCCATAATTTGCGCATAGATTTTATAGTCGCAATTCAGGATGGAAATTGGGCAGTATGATTCGCATTTTTCTGGGACTTTTACCAGGTTTTAAAAGAATGGAAATTGTAGCGTCATTCCATGAATCTGGAAGATCACCTTTTTCCCAAAGATTTTTATTCAGGAGGGCTGTTAAAGGGGTAAGTAATGATTCTTTAAATTTTTTGAAGAACTCATTTGGGAGGGCATCCGGACCAGCAGCTTTGCCACTCTTAAGATTTTTTATGGCTTCCTACACTTCCTCTTTTGTTATTTTTGCGTTTAGTTATTTCCCCCCTCACTAGTTAAGGCTGGAAGGTTCTGGGCGTCCAAAAATAGATTTATTTAATCTTTTTTAGGGTTACAATCTTCCGTATAAAGATCTGCTAAGAAGGCTATAAACTCCTGTCTTATTACAGCTTCTTCTGAGCTGGGACTACTGGCATTACGAGGGTCAATGCTAGCTATTTTATTCCTAGATTGATCAGTCTTGGTTTTCCATGCTAGCATTTTTCCACATCCTTCCCCATATTCATAATGAGCCAGTTTACTAATCTCCCATTTTTCTCTTAATGTTTCTTCCAATATTTCTGTTAGATATCCTTTTTGTTTTAATCTATCCTCCTCCAAGCGCTCTCTGTTGGAGGGTATTATTTCAGCTAAAAGCTGTAAATCAAGGGTTTTGATGTTCGTTTCTAAATTACAGATCCTCTGTCTAAACCCCTTAGATTTATATGCGGCCAAGTTAAGGATTTTTCCCCTAATTACTGCTTTATATGCGTCCCATGTGATCTGAACTGAGACGCCCTCCTTGTTATTTTCAAAGTATGAGTCAGTTTCTTGCTTAAGCTGTTTAATAATCTCAGGATCTGAGAATATGGTAGGATCTACTGTCCACCTTATGCTTAGGGAACTATCCCTCAGTTGTATTGTAATCTGGACAGCTGAATGGTCCGAAAGATGTGCTGGGATATGTACCACCTTCAATGTTCTATCAACTAGACCCTGGTCAACCAGAAAATAGTCAATCCTTGATTGTATGCCCAGTTTTTTATTCTTGAATGTAAAACTGTGTTGCTTGTCACCCTTCTTCTTCCATATATCAGCTAGACTTAGATCCTTCATGCATAATCCTAACCAGTCCCTCATTTTTGGCAGGCTAGTTTGTCTTCCTCGAGGAAGCCGATTCACCTTAGGGTCAATAATAATATTAAAATCCCCTCCTACAATTATTGGGGTAGTTGCTGAAAGTAATTGTGTATATAAGGATTGTAGGGGAGCTGGATCGTCTATATTTGGGCCGTAGTATCCTGCGACCATGAAAATGTCGCTAACTATCCTTACTTTGGCTACTGCCCATCTACCCTTTGGGTCAGTTTCCGCTAGCTCCACCCTTGCTTTTAGTGATTTTTTTAATAAAATGGCAACCCCCTTAGTAACACACTCTTGATTTGTGCATATATATGTATCAACCCATTGTAGTTTTTTTATAATCTCCTCCCATTCTTTTTTTAACAGGCGAGTCTCTTGGAGTATTATAATCTCACTATCTACTGTCTTCAAATACTCAAATATTCTCCTCCTCCTACCTTTTGTACGTAAACCATTGACATTCCATGATGTTTTTTTCACGTCTTTCAGATCTTTTTTCATTTCTTTTTATTTTTTGTTTGACCTTCCCAACTCCGACTGCTGGCTCCCGATTCTCCTCTCTTTCTTTTATCATATTGAGGACATATTTTTTGTTTTTTTTTCCCTAACTTGCTCCCATCTCCCGTGCATATTTTATTCTGTTTTTCTTGTTCTTTTCTTGTTCTGTTTTATTCTGTACAAATCTTTGTTTATTTAAAAAAAAAAAAAAAATTAAAATATAGATTTCCCTCCCTGGAGAAGCCTCCCTTCTTCCTTCTTGGGCTTTGTTGATAGCCCACTTTGAGCTCCGTGTTCGCTTTAAATTTAAAATACTCTATTTGTGTATTCTTAATCCTGCGTTTGATCTCATGTTTGATCACGCATTTGTTCCAGGAATACTTCTACCTCTTTTGGGTCGCGGATGTTATACATCTTGTTCCTCCACATGATCCTGAGGGAGGCTGGGAATTTCATCTGGACCGAGGCCCCTAAGGACTTTAGTTCTGGCATCAACTGCCCCAGCTCCCATTGTCTATCTTGAGTAGCTTTAGCAATATCGGAGCGTATTCTGAAAGACCAGTCATCTTTATTATAGGATCCAGTTTTCAGGGCTTCACTTAGAAGCCTCTCTTTAAGAGTGTATGTTTTAAAATTGATTAGTATTTTTCTTGGATTCTTCTTTTCTTTGCTTTTCCCAAACGGGTCTCGATGAACCCTCTGAATATCTTCTTCCAACCCGGGAGCCTTACACCAAGGGAAATATTCTTCTAGAAGTGTGACAATAAATTTCTTTATGTCTGCGCCTTCTCGACCCTCAGGTATGTTCAGGATTCTGAGGTTACTTCTTCTGGACTGATTTTCCAATGCTTCGAGCTTCTCATTAACACTTTTATCCTTCTCCCTTAAAGTTCTGATTTCTTTCTGATTTGACTCAACTTTTTTGCTTAGGGAGTCCGTAGCTACTTCTACTGCTGTTACTCTGTCTCCTAAGGCGATCAATTTAGTGTCCAGAAGTTCACAGGCATCTTGGATCCTGTTTTGATTTCCTTATGAGATTTCGAACCTAGACCTGATTTCATCCATCATTTTCTCTAAGAAGGCATCGGTTGAGCTTTGGCTTTGACTTTTACTTTGGTTATTTTCAACTGACAGCTCAGATAGAGTGGGTTCTTTCGGTAGGTTTCTTAATGCTGTATTTATTTGAAGAGTAGGAGCCGGGGAGACTTCCATCCTTGCTGGACCCTGTTTTTGGGCTTTTGTTTTTGCTTGTTGCTTCTCTTGGTTTTGCTGTTGATTTAGAGCCAGCTGTTGTACTTGTTGAATCTTGAAAAAAGACCTCAGGGAGGGGGTAACCTTGATTTTGGAGCTTTCCAAACCCTCCCCAGTGTCTACTTTCCCCGCTGTCTGCGTTTTTTTTTGCTTTGGTTGGATCTTGGTTATTTTCCTAGATTTTCTTTTAGTGCTGCGTGGGGCTACGGTTTGTTTTATGGCTTGGGGTTGGTTCAGCTTAAAAAACTGCCTATTCCTCAAGCAGTAGTATGACCGACCTCCCTGCTCTGTACTCAGATTTTTCTTTACCTCTGTATTTTTAGTCAACCCTACGGGGTTAACAAGGTGTAAAGACTCAAATAGCCCCTCTAGAGGTCCCTCAGCCCCCCCCTTCCAATCCTGTGTAAGGAGCTATTTCTGTAATTTCTAACTGATGCACTAGGTGCTGCTCCCCAATGTTACTCTGTGCCCTTACAGCTGTCTCTTTTACCCCCTCCACCCTCTCACCCAGGACCCTGCTTACTTTGCTCATGTGCTGAATGAGGGGCTCTTCCGTGAGTTTTTTCCAAACTACTTCCTCTGTATGCCGTGTGGGTTCGGGGATTGTACTGTGGCTCTCCAAATCTTTCCCACCCCTGCTTGTGTGAGGGCTTGAGCTTGTGCTGGCTCCGTCTCCCCTGCCCCCAAAAAAACCCGTAATCCTTCCCAAGATCTCCCTTGCCGCCACTTTTTCCAGTAAATTATAGTCACTTTTTATGTTTTCCAACATCTTCTGCTGAAAAACAGAGTTTAATTTGTACCAAGTGACCAATTTTCCGCTTTTTTGATTTTAAAAAGAGCCTCGCCTCGCCTCACCTCGCTAAAACACTGTCCGCCTTCTTGTTTCCCCCAGGAGGGGGAGGGTCCGAGGGTCCGAGCTTGAGAGTCCTTGCAACGCCACGTAATCTGGGATAACAATAAACGATGTAACCAATTCGTGCCCTTAGGTCCTTGCGGTGAAATTCCTATCTGCGCTCATTGTGAATTTTCCTCCTGGAATCTTCCTGGAATCCACAGCGCGTTCGTCCTATTCAGAGTGCATCATGCCAGAGCAAAACACGGAGCTCCCGACCGGGCTCACCGTCCGGCTGCCATCTTCCCCCATCAACTGCATTGTTAATGTAATTGTGAATGTTGTCTTTTATCTAGAAGATCTTTATCTAAAAATTATGCAAAATCGAGAAAAAAGATTCTGTTCCTTACTGCATTATATTTTTCAAAAGTTGGTAACTGATAGAACTAAAATCCATGTTTTAGATATATGTACTGGTTCTTACACTTGATGTACAACAAGATGCACTAGAATTTCTTAAGTTTGTGCTTGCAGTATTGGGACATAAATGAATTGAAATTGAACATTTCTTTGTACTAAGTTACAGATGGAATCATAAATGCGAAGAGTGTTAATTTTCTTCAACCACTGAATTAGATACTGAACGATTCATATATTTGACAATACCAGATTACAAATCAGTGTCTTTGCACAAGTTACTAAAATCAGCTAATCAAGATATGAAATGTTCTCATTGTAAATGAGAAATGTTGTCAACATTATTTATAGAAAGATTTGGGAAATACGTCATTTGAATGCTACAATGTTGTAGAGCAGATGGAAGAAAATTGGAAACCAAAATTAAAAATGTTGTGGCAGGTCAACTATCAATTTCAGGAAGAACTTTTAAAGCTGTTGCTATTACTTTCCATGATTTATCTACTACTACATCTGGACACTATACTGTATAATTAAAGTGCAATAAAGGATAGAAACATTGTATTGATGCACATTTGGAATTCAAATGTAGGTTGCCTTTTGAATTACGAGATTCATATCTGATATTTTCGAAGCCAAAGTTTTGAAAACCTCATTAGGCCTATTGTGCAGATGTGAACACAAATACACAAGTTTATTTTGCATATTTTCAATAGAAATGGTTTTGGAAACATCATTCAGCCTATTGGGAAGATGTGAACAATTAGTATTTGCGTTATTGTTTCTATCATTTATTATTCCATTTGCAAAATTGTGTTTCAAGGAATTAGTCGATATATTTGATCTTTATATTATATGCAAAGTATTTGAGAGTGTATATTTTAAATTTTTTACTTTAGAGTAATACATGATTTAATGTATTTGAATAAAGTAATTTACAAACTATAGAGAGGTAAACATATAGTTTAATTTGTTATAAATATTTTGAACGCAGATTTTATTTTTTTGCTTATCACCATATTGATTGTATTTTTTCCCCCACTGCTATATGATGATCTACATTGAATTAATGTGTATGGTGAAATTCAATAGAATCTGAGAAAAGCAAAAAAGAGAGACTGAATATGTTATCTAATTGTGAAATTATGTTGTGTTCTTCAAACTATAATATTATTTGCAATAACAGTATTTTTTCTTGTCTTTTACAGAAAGTAATACTAATGTTTGAACATATTTTAAATTTAGTTTATTATAAAACAACTGCAAAATACTTTGAATGAGTTTGATATCTACTTCAAGAAGGTAAGATAAAATAATGTAATAATCATAATAATATTAATTAATAATTACAGCCACTTTTATTGCAGTCATTCATTTTTTTTACTCAATCATCTCACTCCTCAAATCACCTCCGCAGAACACATGCACTCCTTTAATCACTGAAGTATAACCTATGTGCTTACAAAATCACCTAGACATTACCAATCCACACCTTTAATCACTCTGGCAGTACCCATACCGTTCTGAAATCAACCAGTGATTGCTTCTAGAATCTTGCAATTACCCAAGTATTACCTATGAACTCCTTCAATCAAGCAGACATTTCTCGTCCACTTATTGAATCACCTAAGCAGTAACCATGCACTCATGCAATCACCCAAGAAATACCCATGCACTTACAAAATCACCTAGGCACTACCTATGCACTTCTCTAATCACCCAGGCACTACTCATCCACTCATGCAATAACCCAGGCACTAACCATGTACTGTTACAATCACACATGCACTACCAATGCACTCCTCCAATCACCCAGCCAATACCATGTACTTATCCAATCACTCCTCCAATAACCAAGCACTTATAAAATCACCACGCACTACCATCGCACTCTTACTATCACCCAGCCACTACTGATGCACTCATGCAATCATCCAGGTATTACCCATACACAAATGTAATCAGTCAAGGATTACTCATGCACTCTTCAATCACCCATACATTACCTGTGCACTCATGCATTCACCCAGGCAGTAACCAAACACTTCCAAAATCACCAAGGCACTACCCATGCACTCCTCTAATCACCCAGACACTAGTCATTCCATCATTCAGTTACCCAGCCAGTAGACATGCACTCCTCCAATCACTCAAGCACTACCCATGCAGTTATAAAATCACCATGCAGTATCCTTGTACTCTTCCAATCACCCAGGCAATACTGATGCACTCATGCAATCACCCAGGCACTACCCATGCACTCATGCAATCATCCAGTCATTACCCATAAACCCATGAAATCAGCCAGGCATTATCCATGCTCTTACAAAATCACTCAAGCAATACCCATGCACTTAAAAAATCACACATGCATTAAAAATGCACTCCTGAAATCACCCAGGCACTACTCATCCATTGATGCAATAATCCAGACACTACCCATGCACTGCTCCAATCACCCATGCACTACCCATGCACTCCTCTAATCACCCAGACACTACTCATTCACTCCTTCCATTACCCAGCTAGAAGCCATGCACTCTTCCAATCACCCAGTCACTACCAATGCACTCATGTGATCACCCAGGCACTACCCAATGCACTCTTGCAATCACCCAGGCATTACCTATAAACTCATGCAATCAACCAGGCATTACCCATGTACTTACAAAATCACACAGGCATCACAAATGCACTCCTGCAATTACCCAGGCACAACTAATCCACTCATGTAATAATCCTGGAACTACTCTTGTCCTGTTCCAATCGCCCGTGCACCACCCATACACTCCTCCAATCACCCAGTCAGTACCATGCACTTATCAAATCACTTCACCAATACCCAAGCACTTATATAATCACCACACACTACTCTTGCACTCTTACTATCACCCAGGCACTACCGATGCACTCATGCTATCATCCAGGCATTACGCATAAACTAATGTAATCAGTCAAGCATTACCCATGCACTCTTCAATCACCCACGCATTACCTGTGCACTCATGCAATCACCCAGGCAGTCACCAAGCACTTACAAAATCACCCAGGCACTACCCATGCACTCCTCCAATCACCCAAGCACTACCCATGCACTCCTCTAATCACCCAGACACCACTCATTCACTCATTTGATTCCCTAGCCAGTAGACATGCCCTCCTTCAATCACCCAAGCACTACCCATGCAGTTATAAAATCACCATGCAGTATCCTTGCACTCCTCCAATCACCCAGGCAATACTGATGAACTGATGCAATCACCCAGGCACTACCTCATGCACTCATGCAATCATCCAGGCATTACCCATACACTCATGCAATCACCCAGGCATTATCCATGCTCTTACAAAATCACTCAAGCAATACCAATGCACTTAGAAAATCGCACAGGCATTACAAATGCACTCCTGCAATCACCCAGGCACTATTCATCCACTGATGCAATAACCTAGACAATACCCATGCACTGCTACAATCACCCATGCACTACCCATGCACTCTTACTATCACCCAGGCACTAATGATGCACTCGTGCTATCATCCAGGCATTACACATAAACTAATGTAATCAGTCAAGCATTACCCATGCACTCTTCAATCACCCACACATTACCTGTGCACTCATGCAATCACCCAGGCAGTAACCAAGCACTTACAAAATCACTCAGGCACTACCCATGCACTCCTCTAATCACCCAGACACTACTCATTCACGCATTTGATTCCCTAGCCAGTAGACATGCCCTCCTTCAATCACCCAAGTACTACCCATGCACTTATAGAATCCCCATGCAGTATCCCTGCACTCATCCAATCACCCAGGCACTACCCATGCACTCATGCAAACACACAGGCACTGCCCATGAACTCCTGCAATCACCCAGGCATTACCCATAAACTCATGTAATCACCCAGG
This sequence comes from Triturus cristatus, assembly GCF_964204655.1. Classification (NCBI taxonomy): domain Eukaryota; kingdom Metazoa; phylum Chordata; class Amphibia; order Caudata; family Salamandridae; genus Triturus; species Triturus cristatus. The sequence continues at coordinate 87,317,151 of NC_140587.1, read as the reverse complement.
CATTACCCATGCACTTACAAAATCACCCAAGCAATACCCATGCACTTACAAAATCACACAGGCATTACAAATGCACTCCTGCAATCACCCAGGCACTACTCAACCACTCATGCAACAACACAAGCACTATCAATTTACTGTTCCAATCATCCGTGCACTACCCATAAACTCCCCAATCCCCCAGCCAGTACCATGCACTTAACCAGTCACTCCACCAATACCCAAGCACTTATAAAATCACCACACACTACCCTTGCAACTTACTATCACCCAGGCACTACCGATGCACTCATGCATTCATCCAGGAATTACCCATAAACTAATGTAATCAGTTAAGCATTACCCATGCACTCTTTCAATCACTCATACATTACCTGTGCAGTCGTGCATTTACCCAGGCAGTAACCAAGCACTTACAAAGTCAACCAGCCACTACCCATGCACTCCTCCAATCACCCAGGCACTACTCTTCCACTCAAGCAATAACCCAGGCACTACCCATGCACTGCTGCAGTCACCCATGCACTACCCATCCACTCTTCTAATCACCCAGACACTACTCCTGCACTCCTTCAATTACCCAGCCAGTAGCCATGCACTCCTCTAATCACCCAAGCACTACCCATACACTGATGCAATCACCAAACCACTACCTATGCACTCTTCTAATCACTTAGGCTCTATCCTTGCAGTCCTACAATAATTCAGGAACTACCCAAGAACCCATGTAATCAGCCAGATATTATCTATGCACTTCTTCATGCAACACATAGAAATGTCTCTTTTTTTAACCAGATAGGCGGCTCTAACAAGAACCATTGTTTTCTTCTTTGTTTGTTTTATATATTCTTTTGTTTTTCTACCTCTTTTTTAAGTTTTTTGGTGTTCTATAAAAAAAAACAGTTTAAACTAACAAAACTATTGTAACAAAAAAATTGCATTGGTGGCTTCTTGCAGCAATATAAATGGATTTCTCCCCATAACACAGAACCGTCTTGCACTTGATGCACCTTTGCTCCAGATGAGCAAATTCTGCCCTAATGTCAGGTCCTTTTGTTGATATTCCAGAAGCAGTAGAAGTGCTTGGTCCTGCTTGCTGGTCATCCTGCTGGGCTTGTTCTTCCAGCTCTTGTCTGCATTGCTCTCGAGCTAACTGACGAGGATATATGGTCTGCAGATGTTTTAAAATGGACGAAGTGCCACATGAATATTTCTTCTCGGAGCCCCGAGATAAAACATGTTTACAGATGCTGTACGTGACCTTCTTAGCATTTACTGTTTTTTCACCTTCAGGAAAGGTAAAAAATGCCCACTCATTTCATTTCTGGGTTGCTTCCTCCAAATCATCTTCATCTCCATGTATGTTTTCTGGTGCATTGGAAGATGCAATTGTTTGTTGTTTTCGCAAAAAAGAAAAAAAGAGAAGAAAACACAATAGGCGTGTCTCCTGGCAATCTTCTTGAAGGAATGACAAAAATGGGTGGGGTGCTGTGACTTCTAGAATGAAAAGTTTCTTAGCCAGGGCTGACTACTAAGAAATTGGGTGGCCTCCGGATTTTTGTGCTCAGGGGACTGCCACCTCCCCAGGGCTAAATAGGGGACTCCCATGGACCCTGTGGCTTCGGGGAAAAATTCACACTGAGACCTCGTCAGTGGCCCAACATCATCTAATCTTGGAGTCAAATTAGCTCTGTGGATTAGAAATGTATCAAGCCCTATATACTTACTTGTGCTGTAGACATATTTTGAAAACTACCCCAAAAATATTTTTGTAGTTCAAAGCAGGTACATAGGGCATGATACATCAATTAGCAACTTAAGGAATTGAATCCATAACATTAATTTCAACATTTGTAAAAATACGTAAGTAGATTTTACTATTGTGAAGTGCATAAACAAAATAAATAGGCTTTCAGTTGATACAATTATTGGTATTACATTGCATTAAATAGTGACACACATTGATTATTATTTTTATATTTAATAAAATCAGTATTATTTGCCTTGTACACATAATGTACAAATGGATTTTTGCTTCATATTACTTCTGTGAGATAAGTTCACTTTTCAAAAGAACAAATCAGAACCCTTTAGAGGTGTTTAAAAGTCCTGGAGAGGATTGAAAATGGTTAGGAGAAATTATCAAAAATAATATTTGAAAAAACAAAACTATATTTAAATGTTTTATGAAGTAGTTCCCTACATTCAGGAGATATTAACTAAAATAAATCAAAGTTTAAAAACCTTGAAGCAGGTAAAATTTCAAAATGTGGAAAATATTTGAGAAACAAATCATGATCAGTTCTGTTTACACAGATACAATATAACTATTACAAGTGCCTTTACAGCATTTACAGCAGCACGCAAAAGATAGAGGGCCCAAGAAATTATGGAAGCAGCTGGCCACAGTGGCATGGAAGGTGAGGGGACTAGAACGGAGCCATCAGCTCATCATCATCTTTGGAGGCTTCCGTAAGTGACAAGTTCCTAGTGGTGGTGGGAACAACAGGAACTGACCCAACCTCATCCTTGGACACCATCCAGAGACCCGTCACCACCCCTCTAAGCTCCCCCAGTTTGCTAAGTCCAGCCCCTTAAAAGGGACTGGGTTTTCTTTACCACAGGCACCTCCCACCACCCCTCTCATCCCAACTGCGCTGACTGAGGAGGCCATTGACCTCTTATGCAGCATCTCTGTAGACCAGACTATAAAAGTGAATGGCATCCAGGGCCTTAGTTGACAAATGTAATACATTGCTGTATTTCTGGATGCCTTTCAAATTTCAATGTCTGGCATGCAGAGATCACTTGCAAAAATAGCCTCCTCACTCACCCCATCCACCCAACCAGCCCAGCTGTATGTCCCAATTCAGGTCCTTTTCACAACCCAATTCCAAGCTCCTATGCCAATCCTAATCACACTTGTGTCTTTGCAGGCAACCTCTTCAACACACCCACGCAGCACAATCACACACACAGAAACGCAAACACATAAAGAAACACACAAACAACATGCACACAGTACTGACACTAAAAACACAGACACCATAACTACCACCACACCCACAACCATCACAACCAGCACCACACCCACTACCACCATAACTACCACCCCATCCACAACCAACTTCCATACCTACAACCACCACACACCCACAAGCATCACCACTACACACCTAGCACAACCACACCCACAAGCACCACAACCACCCCCATACCCACATGCACCACACCAACCAACCACATCATCAAACAAACACACTCACACAAAAGCACACCTACACCCAAAACAACACCAAGCAAAATCAAAAACACACTCACCGAAATATGACACCACTCAAAAACACACATCCAAACATTCACAACATACACCAGACCTGTATGCAGCTGCCAAACACACAGACACACACAAATCCCATACTCCAGCTCAATCTACCTTCAAAACTCAATCCTTGCACAACCCTCCTACCCTCCCTCCTCCTCATGAATTCACCTCTTACCTGTCCTTAACCCCTGTTAAACCTAAACCCACCCCTCCAAAGAAATTCCTTGAGGTGCCTGAGGTGCCTGCTCTGTGCCCATTACATGTCCTGTCCTGAAGAGGTTACCCTTTGACAGTATGTTTAGGAGGCAAATGATGTAATATGGGACGTCATCAGCAGTGCATTGGGGGGGGTGCGACTTATAGTTAGCTCATCTAACTATAACAACCAAATTTCTCTGGTTTTGTACAAGTGAAATGTCCAACTAACTATAACGTCCCTGAAACCTGTGTTTTTTTCAGTGAATTTCTAAGGTTTTTTAAATGCTAATTCCTAACTATAACGTCTGTAAAACCTATGTTTTTTTCAGTGAATTTGAAAGGGGTTTTTTAATGTTAATTTCATATTTCAATATTTATAAAACCTATATATTTTATTTTTTTTGTAATATTTTCTAACTCTATTATCCTTTTTTGTTTTTAATTTGAAAAATATGAAATGTTTTATATCTTCCAAAAAAATTATGTATATCGTTTTTTTTGTTGTTGAGAAAACTGAAGTCCTGTACCGGTAGTGTACCAAGCTCCATCAGCACGCGAATCCTATCCGCCATATTGCTAAACTTGTAAAGGATGCGCATTTCATATCTGACGGTTTTGTGGCACTGCGTCCCGCATAACATCATGGGGTCACGCCCGCTGCGCGTTGCATATGCGACGAGTGCACGCTGCCAGGCCCTGTGTTACGTCATAGACATATGGTGTCAGAAAAGGGAACGCAATTCCCTAATTTTTTTTTCCGTCATAAAAATAATTTAAACATTAATCTGTAATAAACTTATATTATGGTAATATTTTCGCAAAATCGCGTCGGGTTCAGCCTCCATGCGCGCTCGCTGCGCGATTGTCATGTGACCTTAAATAAAATCATTTGATTGGTTCATAACATTTCCCATTGTAACAGTTGGAGGACCCCACACATGTTCGTCATTCTCTCTACAGCGTTTGATGAGAGACTCCTCTTCTGCTTACAGAGCTTTTTTGAAAACTTTTTGCTATGTACACATATCTGACAGTACACACAACATGCAACCATCATCTTCATCAATATTCATGTTCTGTAAAGCAGCCTTCCACCTGTGATAGCCATGCATCTAAAAGCTACATCACAGAACTGTTCCCCAATGCCAGAGGTAACATGGTTGCATACGCTGTCCACAGCACAATGTAATGTGGTACGGCCCAGGGGCAGTTTAATGCATACATAATGAAAACACAGACACAGATAGTGGAAGTGGGTATGGGCACGTGTGCTGGACTCCTTTTTATTGCCAGGGTCACATATCCAGTGACGTCTGTACTGGATGCGTGTGGGGTGAGTGTAAACCAGCCCTCAGGGAATGGTTGCTGCTAGCATCAACTACAACAGTAATCATTGGATCACTGTCACGAGGCGAGCCGGGACACCGGATTGCATGGGGCGGACTGGTGGGTGGTGCCGGAGGTCACGGACAGTGTTGTTTATGATTCACAGGAAGACGACTGGAGAGTGACAGCCGTGGAAGAAACATCCTCAGAGGTCTTCCCCTTTAACTGGGATCAGCTCCCTGGTGCGCACGCCCACAACTCTGACGTAGTCGACGAACCTCCAATAAGATCGGAGCCAGACGGACCCGTAGTGTGTGGCTACACCGGAGCGGAAGCAGGAGAGCGAAGGAGAACGGAGCCGAGAGAGACTGCAACAACGGAGAGGTCGGAGACGAGAGAAGCTACAGCGACAGGGACGTCGGAGATACGAGAGTCTACGTCGAAGGAGAGGTCGGAGACGAGAGAAGCTACAGCGACAGGGACGTCGGAGATACGAGAGCCTACGTCGAAGGAGAAGTCGGAGAAGGGAGGACTCCGCACCCACGTTTTGCCGAGCCGCGCCCACGGAGGAGCGTGGCTGACCCAGGTGCGTGAACGTTTTACGGGCTGGGTCGGGAGGAGGGAGAAGGCTGAAAAAGAACCTAAATGCCTCTCGCCGCCGCACCTGTAAATACTTAAGCACTTGGTCCTTTCTACCCCCCCCCTCACTTGCACTACCTTTCCTGAGCACCCCGGTCGTACTGAGTGTAGGAGATTGACACGAGAGCACCGGAGTGTACCCTTCACGTCCTGGGCCCCGTTTTGGTTCTTTAACTTAACCACCATACTGACCAGAGTCTTTGTTGGTTTTGTCTCCCCTCTATCGGTGAGGTCGACATCGGGAGTCCTCTGACGTGCACCACCGGGACTCTTCCTTTGGCCACGCCCCGCCTAGACGAACTGGAAAGCCGACCCCTTGGGGAAGAGACACCAGAACCTGGATAACCAGCACAAAATCATACTTCCACAAATAAAACCCTCTCTAACTAGACGCCGTGTCCTGAGTCGTCTGTCCGAACCGTCCACAATCACAAACAGAGATTCAATAATAAAAGGGTCAATAGTTTGTGCTGCAGTAAGGTAGGGACACTAGATGTGAAATAATACAGAAAAGATTCTATTGTAAAACAACCGTAACTTGTGGTATACTAAGATACAGGCAGTAGATCTGAAATAATACACAAAATGATTGTATCATAAAGGGTCCATCAGGTCTAGTGCACTTAGATAGCAACATCAAAAGCATTCAGCATGTGCACAGCGAGCGATGATGCGTGCTGCGGACGGGCCGTACTAGGAGCAATGTCTGTTGCCTACAACACTACATCATCTGCAATAGCGACTCGATCAGAATTGTAAACACTTCTGTCTGCAGTGTAGGCCATAGAGCGGTCAGCAGGGGCCCACAGCCACATGGCATTGACTTGAGCTGCCCAGTTTGCCGTACGCGAAGCAACAAAAACAGTGTGCGGACCCTGTGATGATGCGTATGCGTGGTACGGACAGAGCGCTCTGCAGCAATGTCTTTTGCCTTCAGGACTGCGTCATCTATAATAGCGACTTGATCTGAATTGTGAACACTGCTGCCTGCAGTGTAAATAGAAGGCAGTCGTGAGCACAGTCTTCCATGAATAATTTTTCTCACGTCCTCTTCACAAAATACATCATAAATTACACAAAACTCTGCAATAAATAAATCAAAACAATTCGAATTACGATCTCTGCTGTCCACTGTGTCAGTGTTCTTTACCACTACCAAGAGGAATTTGGTCATTGTACTAGACCTATAAGTCATCTTAATAAACTTCTTCAAGCAAGTATACTAAAAGGCTATTGTGTATATTTCAATTGACGTTGTAGTTAGTTGCCTACTGGATTCTGTAAATAAACAATCACCACTCGATTTGAATTGTGAGCCCTACTGACCGCACTGTAGGCCAGAGGCAGTGGTCATTAATGCCTCACAGCCACGTGCCGTTGGATTTGGAAGCACGCAGTTGGTTGCACCTGATCGGAGTGGGTACACAGAAATCATCACAAACTTTAACTTCTGACATCCTCAATCACAGAATCAAGACCCCGTTTCACTGTTCCGACCTGCTATACTACAGTGTACTCCACGACTGCAGTCAATCAAGCCCAATAATCATGTGCAGCAGTTAGCTACAGAAGCACAGAGTCTGATGCACCTCAACGGAGGGAGTTCTGTCAAAACCAAGCAGCAAGTAATATCGGACATCGTCCATTTTGGGGTCAAGACACCGTTCCACTGTTGGGACCTAGAGTTGGTTGCACCTGGTCGAAGGGACTACCTTCATCTCCACTCTCAGAAAAAGTTCTAACATTGTCAATTGTAGGATTAAGACACTGTTCCACTGTTGGTACCTAGAGTAAGGGTGGGCGGAATTTACGAAATTGACTTTCGCAAATTATCGCAAAATTGCACAAAATCTCCCCGAGCATGCAAAACTTTTGCGAAGATGCGGAGATTGCTTTTCCCGCCCGTTCGTGATGTGTTTTTGCGTGCTCGCGGGGAAATATATCTCCAACTTGCCCATGCGGTCGCTAATGGCCATGGCCATCTTGCTCGCGGTGCTTATTTTCTGTTCGCGATCGCAATGACGTGTTCGCGATCGCAAACTCTCGTGGAATAGCGTGACAAGCTACCAACAATCCAACATCTTGTGGCGCACGCGAACGGATAGGAAAACTCGGCGCGAAACACAGGGACCCGGTAAGTCGCGTGCGCAAGAATGCATTTTTAAAGCGTGAACAAGAAAAATACTTCCGTTTCGCCGCAGGTTGCGAAAGTTTTGACATTTTCGCGCTCTCCGCGGAATGCGAAAATGTAAAAATATTGCAAATTCCACGAACGGAACAAAATTTACCGCCCAAGCCTAACCTAGAGTTGTTTGCACCTGGTCACAGGGAGTACCTTCATCTACACTCTCAGATACAGTTCTAACATCGTCCATTGTGGGATCAAGACCCCGTTCCACAGTTCGGACCTGCTGTACCGCAGTGTACTCCACCGACTGCAGTCACCCAACCCAAATAATCATGTGCAGCAATTAGCTACGGAAGCACAGAGTCTGATGCACCTCAACGGAGGGAATTCTGTTAAAACACACAAGCAGCAGGTAATATCAGACATGGTCCATTCTGGAATCAAGACACCGTTCCACTGTTGGGACCTAGAGTTGGTTACACCTGGTCAAAGGGAGTACCTTTATCTGCACTCTCAGATACAGTTCTAACCTCATCCATTCTGGGCTCAAGACCCCGTTCCACTGTTCGGACCTGCTGTACCGCGGTGTACTCCAGCAACTGCAGTCAGCCAAACCCAATGATCATGTGCAGCAATTAGCTAAGGAAGCACAGAGTCTGATGCACCTCAACAGAGGGAGTTCTCTGAAAACCAAGCAGCAGGTAATATCGGACATCGTCCATTCTGGGATCAAGACACCGTTCCACTGTTAGGACCTAGAGTTGGTTACAGCTGGTCGAAAGGAGTACCTTCATCTGCACTCTCAGATGCAGTTCTAACATCGTCCATTGTGGGATCAAGACACCGTTCCACTGTTGATACCTCTTCGACTACTGTATTAGTAGTATACAGAGCACTTCACAGTGCTGGGCCTCAGGTTGGGCGACGTCTGCCTGTGTCGCATTAGCCAGCGTTGATCTCAGGAGCCTTCCCAGGTCGCAGACCTCGGCCCAAAAGCTTCCGCCGGCACGTGTTGGGCCCTCTTTCACATACGACAGTGTTGAAAGGTGAACTGTGGGGCATATGTGTGTCGCAGCGGCAATGACAGTTTCTGGGTAGCAGCAGGCTGAGAGCATTATTCCCGCAGCCACCTTCTCTCACGGCGTCACCCTCGTGGTGGAGTAAGCTGCACAGACCTGACAGACATGTTCGCCATTCCGGAAGATAACCACACCCAGAGAAACGTGCCTTTTATTCATACCCCTACGCTAGCCTTGCGTACACCAAACCAGCCCACTACGCTAAAGATTTGGGGGGGGCACGTATGCGCTATGTTTTCGTAATCTTCCCTACTAACTGTACTATCATGGTTGCGTCCACTGTCAACTTCACTCAATAGACCATCGGTGTATGTTGACGTGTATATGTCTGTGCTCTGCATACTCCGGCACATCCCTTCAACACTTTGCATTGTATACTTTTATAATAGAGAATCACTTGCCACCTTTGCACATACTTTGCTCCCATCTCTCCATGCATTCTGCATTGTGTGGCAGAGGTGCCATGCCATGTTTGGTTTGTGTACATGGCTAGCCATGGTTCCCACAGTAAGTAGTGTTGTTGTGTCTGCTAGGTGTACATGTTGTTTGTCATGTTGTTTGTGATTATATAAGGTACCGCGTTTATTCACGAGCAGTGTTTTCTCCCATTTATATATCGCTGACTTAAAGAGGATACCCAAGTTTTTCTCACAGGTGAAAAGTGGGACCACAATGGCAATCATTCATTACTATGCAAGAATGTCCAACTGCAAGACACTTCTAAGCTTACAGCCCCCAATCATGCATGCTTTCTTAAATGCATGCCAACTCCCACAATCAGACCAACATTCACACAGCTGTCTAATGGCAGTTATCTGCTTCTTAATAACATGGACTGCTATGCAATGTGTGCTGGCATACCGTATGTCCTTACAGTTTCAAACCGGATAACTTCCTTTGGCAATCTCTATTCCCACCCACACAAAGTAACTCCCAAACTTGAACTTGGCCTTCAATACCTACTTTGAAAACAGATTTTATTAAAAGGAGCAAACTGAAAGTGATTTTGTTTCAAACAGAAGTGTCCCTCACTTCTCCAAAAGTAAGTTATCGACTGCAGATACACAAACTTCAAATGAAATACACTCCCTTTTAAATACAAACCTCCCATTACACTTTGTGAATTGTTACACAATTTTCAACACATCTGACATTTAAGGTCTGGCACACTTTTTTAACATTGTCTCCTCTGGCCTTCTCACAGGCTTTCAAACTGTTTTTAGTCTAATACCAGACTTCATTCATTCGATCATCTCTGGAAAACAGCCCATAATTTTCGCTCTGTTTGCGGCCATCCTACTACTATTTTAGCTTGTTAAAAATGGCTACGCTCCCTGTGGTAACAAGCATGTCGGACAGAATACGCCTCTGCCCGAAGCTACATCAATACCGTGAAAAAATGGAACAACTTTTCGGCTGCCTGCCTCTATCTATTACGTTAGCCAGCTACAACATTACATTTATTTACACATATACAATCTGCGTGCAACCATCTTTTTATTGCAAAACTTGCCCAATTGACTGGAGAATGGATCTATGCCTTGCCAGCATCCCAGCAAACGCTCCCAACATCCAGCTGGTAATGGAGTATCTTGAAAACCAAAAACTTGATTGTTCGGGCAGTGGAGCAATGGCGGATGCAACGCAAAAAGGTCTCCTGGCGGAATGGGATTTCTCCGCAGCCGCGAAAGATCTCCTGCAACGTGTGACCTTTGACAACATCGCAGATTGCCTGCCAATTCGAATTGCCGCTCCAACATTCGAGGAAAATTACTGTCCCTTCGAGGATATGAATTGGATCGCTTCGCTATTCTCACACGATGGCAACAATCGCCTCTTGGAACATTACGCCTCTCAAGCAGCTGAAGAACTTCCGGACTGCAATCTCCAAGACTTGTAGGAAATTCACTTTATTCTTGGATTGATTTTTTCCAACTTTTTTGACTTTTTCCTATTAAATTTTTTAATACACTTCAATTGAACTATTTTCATATAATAACTTTCTAAGTATTCTTAGGCATTCAAACTCTGTTTTCATTATTGACCCTTACCTCTCCACACTAACCAGGGATGGATGATTTATGGCCTATGCAAATATGCTATTTACTTGCTAAATTAGCCTAAACCCGACATCCATTTTGAAACCATATCTATACTTTGTACACACGTCTCTCTGCCTGCCTCTTATCCACAAAGCCCTTTCACACAAATTAGCTCATCCTTAGCCTCTGCTCACGAACTGGCGATCAAGATCAAAAAACACGGCATTGTTTAGGAATTGGTTGGCACACTGTGGTAATCGTATCCTACTTTTATTTTCATTCTACAATTTATAGTCATTCATGTCTAATAGGTATTGTTTATGTCACATGGAACTGTAACATGTAATGTGGAATTGACTGATGCAGAAGCTTAGCATTGAATACAGCAGAAGTGGTTGGAGTTTGCCTCAGCTGGATGCCTTAGCTCTTGCACCAGTGGTTCCAAATATACTTTTTATATAACTTGCAGACTCCATCACTTTATCCCACTCAGCCACTTTCTTAAACACACCTGATTTCACCATTTGTCTTCTGTAGTATTGCAACATTTTGCATTATATTCTTCATGATTATTTCTTTATTCCAGCTAGCTAAAACACTCCATTCGAGTCTTCAGACCGGTAGGGGTGAGTAGTTTGCTTCCCACTCCTGCTATAGTCTAAACCCATACTAACACCACTTGCACAGCTATGCTACAGCGGCCAGTATGCTACAGCGCCAGGAGCACATCAGTTTACAGCAATCAGCTTACGGTTTCATACCCGAGTGTACTGGCACCTCACCTCAGCACCATCTCACTCTGGTCAAAACAGTACTTTCACTCCGCCAGGGGTGAATACTTCACTTCACACTCCCTGTATAGCACACCCTAACCATTCCACAGAGCTCACACCGCTATACTGTAAACCCATACTACCACCACTTGCACAGCTATGCTACAGCGGCCAGTATCCTACAGTGCCCAGAGCACATCAGTTTACAGCAATCAGCTTTCATCGCTGAGTGTACCGGCACCTCACATCAGCACCATCTCACTCTGGACAAAACCGCACTTTCACACCGGTGGGGTGAACACATAGCTTCACACTCCCTGTGTAGCACACCCTAACCACCCCACAGACCTCACAGCGCTCCTACCCTCCTCTTTCCTACTCTTTTTGCCCTTTTTTCCCCTTACTCACTTCAACCTAATCAAAAAATGGCAGCCAACACTTCCTAGTTGCAACTGCTCGCACCGCTCGCAGCCAATAAGCAGCAAGCTCGTGCTCGTAATGCCTCAGCCACTCAAAAGGCAGAATTCCCAAATTTTGATATTTGTAAATTTAGATATTTCTCCAAAACTACTGAATGGATTTACAACAAATAAACAAATGTGTGCTTTCTAGACCACGACCCTTCTCCCTGCTAAATTTGGGGAAATTCCGTTCACCCGTTCGACCTGTAGCCTTGTCTAAAGTTTCCTATGGACATTAATATGGAGAAAACACGTTTTGGGACCCCCCTTTTTTCACGGCACCCCCTTGATGAATCACCCCCAAACTTTTAGCATAGGAGCTGATATGAACAAAGAATTAGTTTGGAAAATTTCATGACGATTCATCTAACGACGCCAAAGTTATAAGCAAAACAATAAATGCTCTTCCTATGGAAACTTGGTCCTAACTATAACTACCTACTGGCGACTGCCAGTAGGTTATTTATGTATATATATATATATATATATATATATATATATATATAGATATCCTTAGTTGCTGCGCTTGGCAATTCACCTTCCAGCGGTGTCGGTGCCTGCTACGGCGGCAGCAGCTGTCATAAATTCCTTTACACCACGTATTCTCCTCCAGAAAAAACAAAGCGGCACAGCGGGAGACTTGCACAATGCTTTATTGTGCACCAAGACAATACGTTTCGGTGTTAGCCTTTTTCGAGTAAAGTTACATGTGTAAATTCCTTTAGAAATGCAACCCATGATACAGGGAAAGTGAGGAAATACTTTGTGCATTGCTCTGTATTATTTTAAATAACTAAGATTATTCCTCGTTATTGTTACAAACATTCATCATTGATTAGGCCGCCCTGGCTGGCACTTGGCCTCTAAGCTGAGATACCAGGCTGACCATCATCAGATGGACCACATAATTGATTCTCATGGCGGGGGTCATTTGTCTCCTCAGGCAATTGCAGATCAATTCAGACTCTTCTACTCTGATATGTACACCACCCGGTATGGGATGGATGACGCGGTGCTGGATGCATATCTCTCAGACATAGGGAATATCTAAGTCAGCCCATAGACGAAACTGATGTGAGGGAAGCAATTCTCTCTCTCCTGAATAACAAGGTCCCCGGGCCTGATGGCCTAACAGCAGAATTGTATAAAACATATGTGGATCTCCTTGTGCCCCATCTACTAGAAGTCTATGCGAAAGCGTATGAGACCGGGATACTTCCCCTGTGGTACTGTAAATTTCGGAACCATGTTGGAGGCATGGTCCTACCATGCCGATTTTGGTATCAGCGAACCGCAAATGAGTAATGCGGTATGTATGAGTGTTTTCGTCATGTTTCACCGATGAATTCACCGTGTATACGATACTACATATCGAACCCTCGGGTTCCAATTTAGAACGGTAACCATTCTGTGGTTGCCCTCACATAGGCTGCATTAAGGCCATGCCTAGGCCTAAAGGACACGTACACCTTCTGATGACTTCTTTGTGACCTGTGCAAACTGACTCCACTGACCGAGGTCAGTCCTGTCCGGCCGGTTCCTTTTACAGCGGCCAAATGGGATTAGCATCAGGGCGCGACACATCATAAAGTCATTCATCCCACACGAACCCTGACTAATCTCTTTCACACCTGACTCTGTTTCCTACTTTATGGCTTGCTTTACGAGGAGGAGGTGCCCGTTTTTATTGGGGTCTGCTGATATCTGATGAAGGTTCTGAGCCTCGCTGGGTAAATAATTGTGGGCTGACCGAGCTGAAATGTGGGATTATCATCATGACTTTGCTGTTTCTTTGAAGCGAAAATATGTGAATGACCACTTGTAAAATAGGGGCGGTGTTGCCCAGAGCGTAATATTTTGTATATAAGAAAAGACTGGTTTTTGGTTTGGAGCAGTCTCCTGAGAACATACACCGTGCTGTACTTCTCGGATACCTGTGATTGGTCTGCAGCCAATAAATACGATCTTTGACTTCACCTAGAAGACTCTGTGTTTCTGTAGTCTGAAACAGGAAGAACTCGAAGTCTTCGGGTGTGTCCCCTGGCACCGCTGGGTTGGTTCCGAAAAACCCAGTACTTCACCCCTCTCTCTAAGACAAGCCCTAATTATTACCCTCTCGGATCGATTTGACATTAAAAGAGGCAAGAGACAGGGTTGCCCCCTTTCCCCTCTTCTTTTTGCCCTCGTCTTAGAACCATTGGCCTGTAAAATCCACCAATGTCACAGAGCTGATGCTCTTAATTTTAACCATAGTCCAGTAGGAATTTCCATGTACGCAGATGACATGGTCCTCTTTATCCGTGATACACAACAGTATCTATCCCCAGTCATCAACGAATATATTAAATTTAGCCTCTTTTCTGGACTATAGATTAATTGGGAGAAATCGGTCATTATCCCGCTAACATTAGTCACTACTCTGCCTCAGCTGGAATACCCGTTGTTGTGGACCGAAGATGCGGTTAAATATCTGGGCGCCTGGGTACACCGGGACCCCGACGTTGTGCTCAAAGAGAATTATGGCTCGGCCTATAGCAATCTAGTCCAGCAAGTGGACAAGTGGTCTCATCTCCCATTGTCGCTGGCAGATCGTATAGCAATAATTAAAATGGTCATCCTTCCGAGGTTTCTATATCTCTTTAGTAACATCCAGATCAAACTCACTAAACATTTTTTCAAAACGGTGCAAACCCAACTTCTGAGATTAGTATGGGGTGACAAGCTGCCCAGAATCAGTTGGCACACTTTAACACTTACATATGACAAAGGGGATTTCACTGCTCCAGACTTTTATGTGTACTATTTGTGCGCAAAGGACCAATATGCTTACTACTGGTACCGAACACACAACTTCATACCTCATGTTGCAGTTGAAAGTGGGGATGCACACCCGGTTTCCCTTGTGAGCGTCCTCACACACACTCATAGACGTACGCCTCGCTCTGAGATCAATACCATCGACACTACTATTGCAGCCTGGCAGGCGAATGGGAAAAGATCGCATAAACTCCCGCTATATGCACCTGCCCTACACCTAGCTGGCCATGCGGCATTAACTGTTACTCAAGAACATGGGCCCATTAAAGCTCCAAAAGAGGCTGGCATCACTCATATGAGCGACCTGTTTGCTGCGGGTACTTATGTCACCAGGGACGACATGGCTTACATTCAGAATCCTAATCCACTCTTCCAATGCACTTGCCATTGCCTAAAGCGTGCTCTCAGATATCACTGTCCTGTCTTCCCCGCTGAACCCGCCACACTACAATCACTTCAATTGCTGTCAATTGCCCAAACCAGGAAAAATCTAATTACCAAACTATACAAGGCAGTACAAGAAGAGGCGATACATAAGCCAGACAATGGTCTGGAGCACTGGAATGCTATGTTAAATCCCCAATTCTCCCGAAGGAGTGGGAACAGATTTGCGCATTAACAGGTCGCCTTACACCTAATGGCAACCTCCTCATCATTAATTTTAAATGTATCCATCAAATGTACCATACCCTGGTTAAATTGCATAAATGGGCCTCAGAGACTCTAATCATTGTAGGCGCTGCGGACTACCTGAGGCGGATTTCCTCCATCTTGCATGGCAGTGTGCACTAGTGCATACATACTGGGAAGGGGTGACTGCACGTATACACTCTATGACAGGAATCGCTCTACAATGTACGCCTTTGGAGTGCCTCCTTGGCTATGTTCCGCAGCTGAAAGGTATCCTGGGCAGGTTTGTTAGGGTGGCCCTCTTGCTCGCCAAAAGGCGGATCATGTTCACTTGGGAAAGTAAATTTGCTCTGAAAATCGATGTATGGCTTAAAGACTTAGCGTATTGCCGTGAACAGCTGGAGTTGTATGCTGAGGAACTGCCTGGGTCCAGACCCAAGGACATCTGGGCACCATTAAGAGACTATTTACTACTGCGGACTGATAAGGATGCTGGGTGAACTGATTGGCTATCTGTAATGTTGGGTTCTTATATCACCTGGATTGAATGGAATGCATTATTGAGCTAGGACATCCTTTGTATGTATTGTAACATCTGATCGCAAACTGTACCTCTGATGTGGTTTTGTTATTATGTCCGTTGTACCCATTTAAGCGGCAGCATATACATGTGCTTTGAAACTTCAATAAAAATAAATCATCATTGATTACAATAAATATTATAAAACCGTTTTTACATTGTGGCCATTTGATTATTTGTTGTTGGCAATTCATTTTTGTTTAACAATGTTGTTATCACAGTGGTCAATAAAGTTACTTGATCAGAACCTTTGGAAAAGCAGGGAGCCGCGCAATGGCTTATAACTCAGAGCAGCGTGTTCACGGTAGCATGGTAGCAGAAAGCAATAAAGTTGAAATCAGGCGCGCAACACCCATTGGACTCACAGGGCTTCAGCCCCCCCCCCCCGTCGTGTGTGGCAGCCCGGGATGAGACAGCTTCCCGGCGCACACACAGCTGCACCCGAGCACTTCACAGGTCTTTAAAAGACCATTTGCATGTTAATGAGGCCTCACTGTTGTTTCACCCCTTCTAAGAGCCCCTGCAGCTCCACTCTGCCTATGGCTTAAAAGATTCAGCCCCCCCCCCGAAATTTTTTCTTAGCCCCCCCCCCCCCCCGAAATTTGGCTCTAGTTGCGCCTCTGGTTAAAATCATACAGCTTTCAATCTATGCAAGCATGATAAGCATCAGAGACATATTAACTCTAAATTTTAAACAAAAAAAGTACCTGATGGAAGCGACTTTCTCCATCAAAGAAGGCTATTATTCATGCATAACGGAGGATTCTAGCGGTCTCTGTTTAAAAACGGAACTGCTGTCAATATGTCTTATATTAATATTTTCACTACACGGATGTGCGCGTAAAACTTAAAGCGCATACCTGAGCAGACGAGGCAATTAGGCCTTACTCTTGTTCCGCAAAGATTGTGAATAAGAGCCTTCTTGATGGAGAAAGTCGCTTCCATCAGGTACCTTTTTGGTTTAAAAATTAGAGAATGTACATTTAGGTTTGAGAATAGGAGAGCACAAAGGCATTTATATTTTGTGTTATTTATGTTGTAGATTACAACAGTATACATAATTCAGAAGCCCTGATGAGAGTCCCTGGAGTTTCACCGGGTCTTAAAACGCGTCAGCAGTTTGAGTAACACTGAGGAATTGTGATTTGTTTTCTTATGTGCAGTATTGAGGGAAATGCAATGACATGTTAACCCCTATTGGTGTGCATAAATTGTTGCCAGTGTTAGACAATCCTCTTGTACGATGAAATAATATGAAAGGAGATGTAGTTTTTTTTTATTGAAATTGGTGTATGACTTTACATATATTTTTGTTGTATGTAATTCTGTGTTAAGCACATGTATGTTGTTTTGACTTTTTCTACTGTATGTGTTTCTGAAATGAAGAAGTGTTGATCTCTTTTCACACATTTATGAATTTGCAAAAAGATACAAATTCATATATGAAAAAGGTTACATAAATAACCAGATCAAATTAAAATGTCTACATTTGATCGTTGCTGCAAATAGGTAGCTTGAAAGGTAAAAGGCAGCCGGGTTCTCACTCTTTATACTATGTATTATGGCCCTACCTGGCGTCTGTTCTTTGGGCCCAACCCCCCTTGTTGCTAACTTTTAGAAAGTTGGCATTTTCTTGTCCTAAACCTTTGGTGCCTGCAGCCTGTATTCTTGGTGTCATAACTATGTGTATTTGGCAGTTGACCTTTGTGTATTCATTCTGGACAGTCATACAAAGGGGAACTAGGTGTTGTCAAGATGGGCCATCTTGTCAGGATGAAAGGGGCAGAGTGGTCACCTATCACACTTGCATTTCAAAGTGGTCATGTCTATTGTGACCTCAGACCCCTCTGATCTAGGCAGGGAAAGGAAGGAAATTCCAAATCATGATGAGGGGGGAGTTTAGAAGCTTGTCCCACTTCAAAGCTGGCACTTGAAATAAATATTGGACTCGCAAACCAACTTTTAAGTACAATCCTGAACCTGTGAATACTACAGAAGAAGGACTGCCCTGCTGCCAGAGCCTTGCTTTCTGTCTTGGCAGGAAAACTTAACCTGCTCCCTTCATCCCAGGCTACTTGAAGTGTCTCCAAGGGTCATCTGACTGACCTCCTATTCAGAGCGACAGGGACATAACAAGCTCAACATGCCTCCCAGCAACTGCCCAGGTTACCTACTGCAACTGGATTTGCCTTGACTTGCAGCTGGACAGCCTGAGCCCTGCTGGTCTCTGCAAGAGTGAATCCCTGATTAATAGAGGTTCCTTCCCAGGTCCGGGGCCCTGGGTTGGCATTAGAGTGCACTCAAATGAGAAATTCTTATGTTTCGGGCTCTTCACAATCATGAATGGGCCCATTTGTGACAAGACCTTGCTGCCTGCACCAACTGCGAATGCAAAGCTCTAGTAAATCTCATTCTATATGCTTCAGCGACCACCAGGGATGACAGGCAATGTGAGATCTGCATTTATCAATACAGCATCTATAGGCCATTGTGACTGCCAACGTGAAGCTCCAGCAGAGAATGTCTGCCACGCCCAACTGGATCTTTGTGCTACAGTAATGATCATCCCTGATGACTGGCCTGCTGTTCGCACTACAGCAAAGATTATACGCAATATTACCCCTGCTCCTTGTGGCCTCCTCCACTGTGAACTGGATTCTTTGCAATTGACTATGAGGATGCAACTCTTCCAGCTGGACTAACCTGATCCCTATATCCAGCCTTTGCTCCTTCACAGTGGGCCTAAACTTGTGATTTTCTTGCATGATCAGATAACCACGAGTTGTGCTTCATACTTTTAGATGCTATACTTACCTTAAATCTTCGAATTTGCATATTTCCGGTTATACTGATTGGATTTTTGTAATTTTGGTGTCAAATTATTTATTACATTTTACTCATGCCAGATCCAGAGCAGGCATCAGCATCTTTGCCCACAACCTGTCCACAATAGAACAGGCAGACAGGAAAGTAGAAAGGTAGTTCAAGCTGGAGATGGCCAAAATAAAAATATAGCAGAAGAAGCTAAATCTGTAGGAACAGACTGGCTCATGAGAGCTGGACTTAAAGCTAAGCAAGCATTTGAGTCCAGCAGCTATGGTGATACCCAAGTACACTAGAGTCCCGTGAAGACAGACGGATCCACATTACCAAGGACCTGGTGCCTAACTTATTGTCTGTGATGACATAGATAAGTGGTTTGGGTCCTGTAAGCTGGCCCTAGAAATAAACATAGTCCTTGAGGAGCCAGTCGCTGGAGGCACATTCCCAGAGAAGGGATGGATTCACTGTTAGCCCTAGAGATAGGGGGCAGGATGAGGCATACCTTCATGAAAGAAATGTTTACCAGGGAATATGGTCTTACCAGGCCTGGGTGAAAATTCTGTTCCGCTCACGGAAATTGCGATAATTTGACATTTTCGTGTTTCGCGGAGAGCGTGAAAATTTGAAAATTTCAGCAATCCGCATCTTACCGGAAATGTTTTTCTTGCTCGCGCTGTTAAAAATTACATTCTTGCGTGCGCGTGATCGCCTTACCTGAATCCCCGCATTCGCCGACCAATCCGGTCGCATTCTCCAAGAGATGTTGGACTGTTGGTAGCCATTTGCGCTGTCTCGCGAAAGTTTGCGCCCGCATTAACGTCATTCATCGTGCGATCACGTCATTCGTCGCGCGATCACGCCTTTCTTCTCGCGATCATGCATCGCGAGAGTATGAAATAATTGAGACCCCGAACACGTCATATCCAACGCGACAGGGAGCGAGTGAACGCGATCAAATCGTTTTGGACACGCCATCGACATCCGGCGGAAGTAATGTGAAGATCGAGAACTCGAACATGTAAAATTTTCAATTTGGAGAAGAATAGCAGCTCTAGCAGCATGAAACCTTCTGCAAATGATGATTTGGATGAAAACAACTCCTCAGATTGACATTTGGCTGTACTTTTTTGTGCAAGGCGTACTTTTTTTTAAAAAGGTGGGGAGAGGGAGGAAGTGCCACAGAATCTCCAACTTCCTGTTCCTGTCCAGCAGGCTCCTCCCAGTGCTTTGTCCATCTCCTGCTCATTCTGCCTTTAGATTTTGAGCTGGAAAGATCACTCTTTTTGTCTGCTGCATCATTGCAATTGGATTTGGATATTTTACAAGTAAGTGGTTGTTGTGTCTGTTTGATTGGGGGCATTGCAGTTGTTATAACTACAATTTATTTTTGGTAACTATCATTTCTTTTTTTAAAAATATTGTAGGTAGTAGTAGTCAGTAGTAGGCCCGAGCTAGTCATGGCCTCATGGGTGTGTGCATGATGAAGCAACAGTTCCTTTGGTGTTTTTTGAAGGTATTTCATTTTCAAGCATCATTTAGGGCCTGGATGGCATTGGATTGAGTTGGGAAATGTGTTTTTTTGGGGTGGGCTTTCTGTTGTTGGGCCTGGCCTTGTGGCTGGGGGCTATTTTGAAGCCTAGGCCTGCAAGCTTGTTGTCTGGCCTTGTTGTCTGCCAACAGGCCTGCTTTCATCCAGTAGGCTCAGAGCAGGTAGCCACAGAGGTATTACTCAAGTGTTTCTGTGTCGTCTGTTGAATTTAGACATCATTTAGGGCAAGGATGGCATTGGATTGAGTTGGGAAGTGTGTTTTTTTGGGGTGGGCTTTCTGATGTTGTTGGGCCTGGCCATGTGGCTGGTTGCCGTTTTGAAGCCTAGGCCTGCAAGCTTGTTGTCTGGCCTTGTTGTCTGCCAACAGGCCTGCTTTCAACTAGTAAGCTCATATCAAGTAGCCACAGCTGTATTAATCAAGTGTTTCTGTGTGGTCTGTTGAATTTAGACATCATTTAGGGCATGGATGGCATTGGATTGAGTTGGGAAGTGTGTTTTTTTGGGGTCGGCTTTCTGATGTTGTTGGGCCTGGCCATGTGGCTGGTGGCCATTTTGAAGCCTAGGCCTGCAAGCTTGTTGTCTGCCAACAGGCCTGCTTTCAACTAGTAGGCTTGGATCAAGTAGCCACAGCTGTATTAATCAAGTGTTTCTGTGTGGTCTGCTGAATTTAGACATCATTTAGGACATGGGTGGCATTGGATTGAGTTGGGAAGTGTGTTTTTTTGGGGTGGGCTTTCTGATGTTGTTGGGCTTGGCCATGTGGCTGGTGGCCATTTTGAAGCCTAGGCCTGCAAGCTTGTCTGGCCTTGTCTGCCAACAGGCCTGCTTTCATCCAGTAGGACCAGAGCGGGTAGCCACAGCTTTATTAATCAAGTGTTTCTGTGTGGTCTGTTGAATTTAGACATCATTTAGGGCATGGATGGCATTGGATTGAGTTGGGAAGTGTGTTTTTTTGGGGTGGGCTTTCTGATGTTGTTGGGCCTGGCCATGTGGCTGGTGGCCATTTTGAAGCCTAGGCCTGCACGCTTGTCTGGCCTTGTCTGCCAATAGGCCTGCTTTTCTCCAGTAGGATCAAAGCAGGTAGCCACAGCTTTATTAATCAAGTGTTTCTGTGTGGTCTGTTGAATTTAGACATCATTTAGGGCATGGATGGCATTGGATTGAGTTGGCAAGTGTGTTTTTTGGGGTGGGCTTTCTGATGTTGGTTGTCTTAAAGACATGCCTTTGTTGTGTGTGTCTGGTGTGTGTTGGCGTCCAATGCATGCACCCTGCAGACCTTTTTGGGGCCTGTGAATTTTCGTAGTTGCATTTTGTTGCATTAAAAAGGCAGAGCAGTGTGCTTTAGCATGAATCCTTTGCCTGGCTTTTATAGGCCTTTTGTCAGCTCCTGGTGTTTCCCAGGCCCCCTGCTTGTTTGTGATTTGTGAGTGTCCATGTGGATGGTGGCCTTTTTTTGTGTTGGGAGTTATTAGTGTCCTGTTTTTGCCATATAGGCCTGCATGGTTTTCCTATTGGCTTACTGGTTCCATCCATCCACCCCCTCTGGCAGCAGCAGCTCCATGAATGATGAGATGTTCAAATAATTTAATGGCAAATAGGGTCCACCCCACTTCCATTACATTTTTATTTTGGTGGTTCTTATTATCTTTCCTATCCTTCCTGAGAGTGTAGTGTGTGTACACAGTAGTATAACATAGCCCTTGTTGACAAATTCTCAGAAATGGCTAGACTACATCTTTTGTTTGCACTAGTACAGTAGTAAGTAACTGAACCACAACAACAAATGCAACATTTCACTGATGTTCTTCTCCTGGCTTATTTGCTTTTAGATGCACAAAAATCCAGAGGAGGAGGAGTCATCATCATCCCCCGTTGTACTGCCAGCCAGACAGAAGTCCTGCTTCGCATCACGTCCACGTGTGACCAGAACTTGTTGTGCATCTGCATCCTGCCTGATATCTGAAGAAGATGGCCCCAAAGACAGATACCAGGTCCAGTACCAAGAAAGTTGCCGGTGAGAAGAAGGAACAGAAAAAGGAAGTGCCATTAACCACGACTGGTGGTGTGCCGGCAAATGTTTTTTTTGGCACCAAAAAAGTTACGCCTGCAGCAGCGTTGTCCGGGAACCAAGCTGGGAGCAGCACCTCAGCACCAGCAGTCCAACCACACCAACCTAGGCCCAAGCCCTTGAGTGCCGCAGAGGTAGCTAGTCTACTAACGAGCAGCGATGTTGAAATGTCATTATCACAAAGTAGTACACAATCAACGTAGGCCTAAAATCAGCAGATAAGTGTGCAGCCGCAACAAGAACAGCAGCAGCCACAACAAGAACAGCAGCAGCCGCAAGAACAGCCCACCATAGTAGTTGTTGCTCCTGACGTAGGGGCATTTCAGGAAATCGAGCTTCCTGCAGATGAAGTGGAGCAAACCACGGTTTTGGAAGATGTATTGTCTTCCAGACCACCAGCAAGGAAAAGGAGGCTTAGTCCATCATCTTCTTCTTCAAGCCCCGCTTCTGATGATCGTGATGCCACTTGGCAGCCACCAGCTCAGTCTGAGAGTGATGCACGCCACAAGACAATGCTTCTGAAAAGGAAGGTCCCAGAAAAACTTAGAGTTATGGAGGTAGATGTTGAAGAGGGGTGTGATGTTGATGAAGGCGAGCCATCACTTCCACCCCAAAGGGATTGGAGACCAACATTCTCACCCTATCCAGAAAGGCTGCTACTGAGCGGGATGTAGCACGGATATCACCAACACAGGTTACACCACCACTACCTCCAGCTGCCATATTTTCCAAGGCCCGGCAGGGACCTACATCCAGCTCAACCATCTCAGTAGGTAGTGGTAGTAAAAGTCACAGTGTAGCTGCTCAGAGTCACATTCCAAGCACACCCTCCAGTTCATCTGGTATTGAAAGTGGCACATCCAGCAGTGCCAGAAAGTTCTCCTCCCCAGTTTGGGACTTCTTTTCTGTTAGCACCAAGGAGGAGAACGTTGCTATATGCTCAATTTGTCGACAAGGTGTTTGGCGGGGTAAGCTTGGTACAAACTATGGTACCGGAGGTCAAGCATGTCATCCTAAGAATACACCACACTATCGTGTGGGCGAATCACCTACTTCAGTTAAAAGAAAGTAGAAAAACTCAACCCATTGAAGTTGGTCAGGAAGAATCAGGGGTCGATATTATTGCGGTGGAAGGTGAAGAAGAGGGAGGCATTTCTAGCCCTGTCCCCAGTAGTGTAGTGGTACCGCCCACATCCTCCTCAGTAACATCTGAGTGGCACCGCAGTAAGAGCCATACTCAGAGTCAGGCTGAGACACCAAGGCAACCGAGTACCGCAATGAGACAAATTGCGTCGTTGAGCCTAAGTGGGTTAATGAAAACAACAGCACCACAAAGGAAAGTAATCCAGCCTACCATTGAGAGCATGCTTAGGTTGGAGGGGCAGTTCCAACGCAACCACCCAACGGCATGGTTGTACAATGCGAAGCTGGCTAAAGTGTTAGCGCTGGACCTTCTCCCTTTTTTATTTGTGGAAGGGGTGGGTTTCCTTGAATTTGTGTCAGCCATTTGCCCTAAATGGAAGGTTCCCAGCTGGTCCTATTTCGTAAGAATTGCTGTTCCGGCAGTACATCATGATGTGCTGGAATTGGTTGGACAAGCTTTGCAGCAGAGTGCTGTTCACAATATCCACCTGACAACAGACATGTGGACCAGTTGCCAAGCCACAGATTACATGTGCATCGCTGCACACTGGGTCTCTTTTGTGGGGGTTAGAGATAAGCTATCTGAACGAGGTGCTGTTGACACAGCTGCGATTTTTAAAGGTACTCAGAAACATGCAACTGTAGCCATGTTCGCCATGGAGAAATCTCATACTGCTGTAAACATTTTGCAAGAGTTTCGCAGCAAGGTTTTTGAATGGCTGCGCCCAAGAGGGCTTAGTATTGGTTTTGTTGCCACAGACAATGGCAGTAATGTACTTAAGGCCATGGATCTTGGTTTCTAGTTCAGGGTTCCGTGTTTGGCGCACTGCATAAACATTATAGTTCAAGACTTTCTGAAAAAAGAACCCATAGTCAGCAACTTACTGGCCATCTGCCGAAGAATATGCACTCATTTCAGCCATTCTTTTAAAGCTCGGAAGCAGCTGAGGATCATTCAACATGAATATAGGATGACAGTCAAAGCACTCATCCAGGAGGTGGCAAAACGTTGGAACTCAATGTATTACATGCTTGATCGTCTGTTTGAGCAGTACAGGCCACTCAATGAATATGTCATGCAAAGAGGGGATGCTACTGTGAAAGGCATGACCCTTTAGATGGAGCAATGGGGCATAGTTAAATGCCTGACTGAGATGCTTCGTCCTTTTGAGGTCTTCACACGTGAAGTCAGCAAGGAGGACTGTACAATGGGCCAAGCTATCCCATTATTGTAAATGCTAGAGCATCAGCTGAAGAAGATGTCTGAATCATACAAAGGTGTAGACGACAAAAAGGGAGCCTATGACTTGGGGGAGAGCTTAGCCCGTCGCTTAGCTGAAAATACAAGGATAGAAAATAAACTTTTGTCACAAGAACATTACATTGCTGCCACAATTCTGGATCCACTGGCAAAATTTGGACTGAAGACATTCTTTCCTTTTTCAGAGATTGATGTTGCCCGCTACAAAACTTGGATAGCTGCGGCAGCAAGTAAGTTGGAAAATGAACGGCTGCTAATTAAAAGCCCGCAAGATCAACCCACAAGAAGTACTGCAGCAGGGCATGCAGCATCAAGTGCAACTTCGGAGGCTGACGGTACTGCGTTTGGATCACAACACTCACCATCACTATCGACAACAGCAACAATAACTGGATCATTAGGCCCAGTAGAATCGTTGGACGATTGGTATGTACAGTTAGGCATTAATAAGCATGGTGCTGATGCACAGAGAAAAGAGCCCGAAAGCTTAGCAGTAGCACCCCTGAACATTGAGCGGATGGTCCAGACCTATCTGGACGACCCAACAGAGGTGTACATTGATCAAAACCCATTGCATTATTGGTATAGGAAAAGGTCTGAATGGCCACTGCTCAGCAGGCTGGCGATAAGCTATCTGGCTTGCCCTGTCGCAAGTGTCTCTTCCGAACGTGTTTTCAGTGCTGCTGGTTCCATTGTAACAGTGAGAAGGACCAGTCTCTCGCCCAAAAACGTGGAGAGGTTAACAATGATCAAAATGAATCAGCACTTCATACCACCGAATTACACAATACATGAAGCAAGGGAGGAAGATGAGGACAGCGGCTCAGGTGACGGAAGTAGTGTGTCACATGATTACCTACTACTGGTTGAACCCCCAGAGTTTGAGGACGAGCTATACTTCCCTGACAATTAGGCTTGCACCTACTGTCTTCCTCCCTTTTTTTCCCCTTTATTTGTGTGTCTGTTGTTCCGGTTACAAACTTGTGAATCACAACAAATCCATTACCAACGTCTTCTACTCTTCTTATTTGATATACAAGTTTCAGGTGTCTGCAATTTGACAGTACAGTCCTCCGGATCCAGCTCCTCCGCTCCATCATACTGAATCTCCCGCCTAAATCCATTGCCCTCATGAATGATGATTGGATGATGGAAAATAGAAGAAAAAATAACAACTTTCCTAGTCCCGCCAAAAGAAGTGGAGCATGAATCAGATGACTACTGTAGCTATCCTCCTTTCAGAGCCGAGAGAGACTGCCCATTAACTGAAAATGAGATGGAACAGGTACTGATTGATGCCATGCATTGGACGCAGAGTAGCAGACTGAGTGATTTTGTTGTTGTTTGTTGTGCATGAAGTTATGTCATTGTGCACTAATCATCTTTCTACAGTACACAGTAAACGTAACTCAAGGTGAATTTTCCCCTTCTTGCAAATAAGAAATTTGAACTTCTCCTGCAGCTTGATACATTGCTTTTGATTGAATACAGGAAGGGGACTCAATCTGCGCACTGAGCATGATTGACAACAGCACTGTCCATGATGATGATGGCGAAAAAGACGGCCCGTTAACTTAAGATGAGAAGGAACAGGTAATGAAAATTAATGGCATGCATTGGACACCTGACTCTGAGCCACTGGTGTTTGTGTTTTGTTGTTTGTTTGTTGTGCACGAAGTGAAGTCAAAGTGTACTAGTAGTCTCATTGTACACATTAAAGAGTGACTCAAGTCAATAATATTTCTACTCTTGTTGTGTAATAATTTTTTTTACTTCTACTGCAGGCCGATCTTCACATTCAGTCAGTACAACTATTGGAGATGATTGATGGAATAATAACAAGTCAGGAGGATGTTTCATGAGTGGCATAAAAGCCTAAAGGTAAACATGTCAACAACAACCACAGCAGACCCAAATGTCTGTGTAGAAGTGGAGTCGAGTGTAGCGGTGGGATGACTGCGGTGCATTGATTTACTAACTTAAATTATGAAATGCTATGTTTGGAATGATATGTGCTTTGCCTTTGTCCAATTCTTTTAAAAAAAAAGTACTCTAAACAGAGGATGTGCTAAGCAACGTGCTGTCAGGCCTGTCACTGTGGGCCTGCTCTGTCCTGTTGTTGTTGAAGGTCAATGCTGGAAACAGACTAGAGTAGAGATGATGCATACATGCCGCCTCGGAAAGTGTTCTTGTTGCACTACACCATAACTTGTGCATTAGTTTCAACTTTGTTTCTCAATATCCCCTTTGTTTTTCCATCTACAATTACAGGCTGGGCCTTGCCCTATACTTGGGAAAACATTACAATGCACACTTACCTTACCAATAAATCAACATTTTTTTCCAGCCGGGCAGTGGCGAGTGGCGACACCCAAGATTAATGGACGAGAGGACCAAGATCAATGCCGAGATGCAAATCCAGTCCACATTTTTGACCAGGATAACACAGTAACAGTATCAACTTTCATCTTCTTTTAAATAATTTGATTCATTTTTTTGTCTACAATCTTTACAACAGTGTGTTCTTCTTGTTGTTTTTATTATCATTAGGTTTGCTCTCTGTTTATGATTCATCCCTACCAATATTTAAAAATTCTATTTGCTACCTGTAAAAGTATTAAGCCCGGAACAACAGAACAAGAAGTGTATGTAATCCGGGTCTCCTTATCAATCATCATCATGCATGCATTTCCTTTTTCTCCCTTAACATATTGATATGGATATGGAAGTCTTCAAAGATTGTCGTTTGTTTGTCCATGTGTACTGTTTTTCACTGTCAAACCTTTTCCCAAACCCCCTTCCCATCCATTCAACAAACCCTAACCCTCTTCCCCCGGGCTGTGTGACTTATTGTCGAGGTGTGACTAAATTAAATGTACACCAATACTTAATCACACGCTTGCTGGGGCGGATGTGGCAAAAGCAACAGTACTTCAATTTCAAGGCAGAGCGATGATCTTCTTCTGCTTGCCCACCCATGAGCAGTATATTTTAGAGGTGATTTTTATTTAACAAAGGAACATATACCTCAGCATTAATTGCCGGCATTGATTGGATTTGTTGTCATTCCTCACACACAGCACTAACTGTTATGCTGTAGGCCTAGTCAAGTGACTCAACACAACTATAGTTTGTAACTCTGTCTAGTAGGCTATCCCCACCACTATTATGTTTTGATGTAAAATATTTTAGCATATTATTGTTACTCGGTAAGTTCTGTACTTCGTTCTACTACTCCTCGAACAGTCTCTCAAAGGCGACTGACTGTCTCATTTTCTTTTTTTGCAAATGCTGTTGCCCTGCCAGTGTGTACTACTACTACTATACTACCACCACCACCACAATCACGGCATGTT
Source organism: Triturus cristatus (assembly GCF_964204655.1). NCBI lineage: Eukaryota > Metazoa > Chordata > Amphibia > Caudata > Salamandridae > Triturus > Triturus cristatus. Next base: position 87,288,953 of record NC_140587.1, on the reverse strand, counting down.
GGAAAAAGGAAACCATCTTCACCATGCAGCCATCGCTGTGCCTAAGTTAAACATCAAGCAAAGGTAAGAGAAGTTTGGGGGAGGCATAATTAATAATGGACATGTTTTCAATGAATTCACACACCCCTTTGAGTCCAGATAAAGAATGCATAGACTAGAAGAGAGACTGAAAGTACTAGTAGGACAACTCAATCAGTGAGGGGTGTCGCATCTATCTGTTTGTGTCTTACACAGTCAGCCAATTATTTAAATCAAACACTGGCTATGGTCGGACATGCACCAGCAAGGAAACAGTGTGATGTAAAACAGTAACTCCACCTACAAAACATTAACAACATTGCATGTAACGTAGAAATATAGATTTAATGTACCCTAACAAAAATAAACTATGTAAAAAAAAACACAAAAGCTGACCCACCCCCCTCCCTAACCCCAACCAATGTGCGTAAGAATTAAGAAAGTCCAAATGTCCAAAACCCCAACGCCCAATTCCCACCCACCCAAACAAGAATTAAAAATGGGGCAGAAGACAGGGACTAAGATGTGGGGCGGGATTGCAGGATGACACGCATCTGCTCCTCTAGATGGGCGACGCGGCGCCTGAGAGAGCGGCAGTTGCAGCCACAGTGGCGGGGGGCACCAGAGATGGTATTGCGGCGACGGGCAGCCGCCAGACGGTGGCGCCGTACCGCTGGAGGGCGGTGGCTGGGGCCCGGGGCACTGGAGGAGGCTTCAAGTGCTGCAGTCTCCTCCTCCTCCTCTGCCAAGACCACCAGCCGCCAATATTCCTGCTGGATTGCCTCCAGCTTGCGGCACCGTGCCTTGGCGGCCAACTCCTTCCGGTTAACTTTGGAAGGAGTAGCTGTATATCAAAAAGAAAAAAACAAGACAATTGTAAAATATACTCTTTGAAAAACAGTAAGACAAGTTAATTATACACATAGTGGCATGGTAGCACTATAAAGCACAGTACATAACATTTATTAAATTTCGCCCGTCCTTCTTCCTTCCACCCGTCTTTCACTTTTTAGTTGAACACCAGGTGATCTGATCTGACTTTTAATCCTCTCATTAAAACTTTCAAAGTGGAGTTGAAATCAGATAGCTGAGGCCATTGGTTACTCAATACTCTCGCCCCTATGCCAATTAAAGGGTGTCTTCACCCTTCAAACGTTCACAACAACTCTTACTTACTTAGGACATCGGATGACTTTGTCCGCCCGCCATCCTCACGCTAAAAAGGGACCGCCCACCATAAGGGCGGGGGTCCCGTGGGGACAATTAGGATGCGCCCGCCACAGAGGCGGGCGCATCCCGTTTTTTTTAACATTGTGGTGGGCGGTGCCGAAAGCACCGCCTGCCGCAATGCTAAAAATACATGTTGTGCTTTTCCAAGCACAACGTGACAGGCCCCGCGCGGAGCCTGCCACGTTGTGCTTTGAAAGGCAGGGGGGTACCATAGCATAGGTACCTTCCATGGGGGCCCGCAACGGGCACCCCAAGCATACTCCGCATGCCTTTCCATCGCGGCAATGCCACCACGGAAAGGAATTCCAAAATGCAATTCATATGGCTGGCGGTGTGTTCAGACACTGCCACCATATTGAACCCTTTTCCGCCCGGTTGACATGTCGACTGTGCGGAAAATCGGCAGATGGTTTCAATCCGCCGTGGACCCCCCAGCCATTGTAATATGGCGGGGGGTCTTTTCTACAGGGATGGCGGCAGGTGTGCCCCTGCGGGGTCAGCAGTGACTACTGCCGGCCCGGCGGGGGCAATCCGCCCGCCATCTGGATGGGGCCCTAAGTCTCAACAGTACAGTATACATACAGTACACCCTTGCAGTGAGTGTAATGTCAACAATAGTTAAGGATTATGAATCTAACTTACCACCGCCGCCACTGGTGCTGGCACTCCCCTTACCGCTCTTTCGTCGGTATCGGCAACTGCCGCATCCTCTCCCTCCGCGTCGCCTTTGCTGGCCCCGGCAATGGTGGTCGTGGTCGGTAGTGCACCTAGAAAACATTACACATTTTTTAGGCATCATATACACCTCCCCCTATTGGTCAGTAGAAAGATTGAAAAATGAGTTAATAGTATATAACATACATCACTAGTACAAATCAGGTAGTAGTAGAGTAGACACTAGTATTTATATATGGTCCCCCCTAGGGTCATTCTAGCCTTTGTTTAGTTAGCCTGAGCCATACAACCATTTTACCTTTGTATCTTTTATTTTTGCATATGTGACATTACCTTGCAGCTTGTTGTATAAGACACCTTTGAGCCCACATGACCTCACACTGCTACTGTCTACGCGCTGCGTACAAGCGGTCAACCAAAACATTAACAAGTCACTTTTTTATGAAGTGCTGGTGTACTGTTAGTCCATATTGCTTATCCATAAATGCGATTCCCTTCTACGAACCAGAGCTTTGCAGAGCTTTGCAGAGCTTATGATGCAACAACTACCAGTACTAGGTTCTTCTAAGGTGCGGGGTCCCTTCACTCAGAGATCTTCATTTATAAATTTATATAAACTAAATTCCTAGGGGATGGTGGTGTTCAGTTATCATGATTTAATTCCCAACTGTAAGTAAGTGTAACAATGTTTATTGTTTTAATGTTATTGATTTTCCGGTTGGTGCTGCATTATAATAGAACAACGTACAGAGCTTGTCAATTCAAAATAAACATTTTGAACTTACATAGACTTGGTGGTATTTGGTGTGGACTTACTCGAGTGAGCAAATTAAAGGAAGGGTGTGCATGTGCATTGCTTCCACGACTGGGAGGTTGGGTGTGTTATGTTCTGGGTTGTCTACTTGTTGGGTATCTTGGGGGGAGGGTTCGGAGAGCTAACAGTTATGACAAGACACTACTATAACTAGTCGAGCAGGGGATTGTGGTGGGTTCTGAATTTCTGATTGAGGTGTGTGAGGAAGGTCCAACCTACCATCACCAACATCCTATTTTCTTGTACAAAGGTCTGTATGTGCAAAATCCCTACAACAGTAGTAGTATGTCCTATCATATCAAAATAGTAATAAATCTGGCTGGGCATTTGTTGGTGTGAATTGTCAAAGCCTCAAGATTAACAAAGACTCAAGATCAATAAGACTAGAAGTAGTACAAGAGGACGACCCAAAGGACTGGACTCAATGGCTAGAGCTACTTGTGAATCTGAGTTTTATTTACAACCTTTCAAATAAAGAGTGGCCAACTGGGCAAGGTTAGCTACTACAGTACAGACAGACTGATAGTAGTAGTAGTAGTACAGAGAGTCATCATAGCAGAGGCAGGGATAACAAGATTTTTGAAACAGTACAGATCGAAGGATAATTGTTGGTAAAAAATAGCATTGGGAAACTGAAACAATAGTTCAGGAAAAATATGGTGCAGTAAAAGTTATGGAATAAGAATTATTATTAAAAACAAGAAGACTTATTAGGGCCAGCAGAGGAGCCCTCGTTGGTGTTCTACTGGTGGTGTTCTCCCACCGACTGTGTCCCACTTCCTGTCTGCCTGCCCCTGGGTGCTGAACAGGAAAGATATAAGAAAGAGACAAACATTGATGGATGGTGTCAAACAAATAAAATATTTTTAAAGAACGGTCAAAAAACACTTATGTAAACAACAATTGCAATAACTAAATTGACCGATCTCATCTGGTCAACAAGCAGTATCGGGGGATTCGCGGATCGACCACTTACTATTTATCAACAGTAATCCAGTCTTCCATTCTGATTCCAGAATACTAACTAAGCCTAAGTACGACGTACCACCCGACCTAGCCCACCTATTCCAGGCATGCCAATTGTACATTAAGTATGCATTTCCACTTCTCCATTTGAACATATGCATTGTTGAGGACTAAAAGGACACATGACTACATTTTTTGTATACACCAAATTTTGGGTGGATTGATTGATGCTGATGTTCTGCTAGTGCTAAGCCTATTACCACCACTCATTGAACAAACTAGAAAAGGTTCTAATAAAGACTGGTGTACTAGCAGCACGTAATGTAACTGAGGGGGCATCACGCATACCACTAAAAAATTACAAACTCATACAAAGTAACTAAACCTAAGTATCAATCCGCCCCTATCCCTTAGTGACAGGACAAAGAAAGGACTAGAGTCACTATAGCATTACGTAACTTAATTTCTCTAAAATAAACTCTTACATAATCATGCTAAGCGAGCGTAAACACAAAGTTGCAAACAAGTAAGATTAGTAGTAGCGCAGAGGAGCACCTGTGTCATAACAATCACAGAAGACTTTTAAACGTAATTAACCTGGAATGTAAGCAGCAACATTCTAGCTGGCTGGAAGAAAAAAAGATATTCGCAATATATAACACAGAGCAGAAGAACAGACACAAAGTAGTAATAATTAAATAGTTACTCACCAAGACCCGGGAACTCCACTCCTAGCAGGTCCAGCAGGTCCTGCTCACGGTCCAGGATGTTGGACCACCGGTGCGTCAACTGCGCCTGGGTGCGCCGGACCCCAGAGCAGTGCATCACTGCCCGGCGCACCTTCCCCCACCGCTGTCGATGCTCCCAGAGCCCGTACCCGGACCCAGGCCTGCCACCTGCTGCCAGGGTTGAGGGGAGGTGGCGCTGCACAAATAGGATGAGTGCAGCCAACTCCACCTCCCCAAATAAGGCCTGTGCCTGCACCCCTTGTGGGCGCCGCCTTCCACATGGAAGGCGGTCGCGGCTCTGGTTCTGGGGAGAGAGAGACGGGGCCGGAAAGAAAAGGTAATAAAATTAAAAAAGTAAGTAAACGAAATAAATAGCAGGCAATAGAAAAAGGGTGAAAAAGTAGCTAAAAAACAAAAAAAAAGTAGACAAAAACCAAAAATATAGAAGCAGGAAAATAGTTAGAGAGATAATAAATAAAAAAGATCAGAAAAAAAGTGGTTTGAAACAAAAGATTGGAAAGATACATGGAGGATTGAAAATCAGGCCCCAGAACCATGCAATAGAGTGAAAAACAAGATGGCCTCGTGCGCAAGTTCGCGTGATATTTTCTCCCCGAGCACACAAAAAGCGGCGCGAACAAGTAAAAGCGTTCCCGAACAGGAAATACGTTCATGCATTGCGCGACCCAGAACAGGAAGTAAGCATCGCGGGCGGGCGGGACAAGTGAAAACAAGATGGCTGCTCCCGCGAGCAACCGCAGGGGTAAGTTGGCGAGCTGCGATCACGCAGAAAACACCGCGAACGGGCGGGAAAAAACTTCTGCGTCTTCGCGATATTTCCACGTGTTTGCGGGGATTTTTAACATTTTCGCGATAGTTTGCGAAAGTGAATTTCGCAAATTCAGCCCACCCCTAGGTCTTACCCCAGAGAAGTATAGGCAAAAGTTTAGCATTATGTGGATTACTTTTGAAAAGCGCTGCATGGCTGGGTGAGGGGCAGTGATGTGAAGGATTTCCAAGGGCTGTAGAATGTAGTTACCAGGGAGCACATGTTCAGCAACCTGTTTTCCAGAGCTGGGCCAACACCTAGTGGATATTAAACTCACTGACCCTGGGAATCTTGCTCAGGATGGGAATTACTGGCTCGGCACCATGGGCCAGAAGAAGATATCTCAAGGGGATCACCAAAATCATGAGCAGGGCTCCCAACAGAAGGAAAAGAGGGAAGAAACCCTCAAAAATAAGGACTTGTTTACAGGATGCCAAAATATCCACATAACCAGTCCCAACCTGACCAGAACAAAAAAGGGGTTCTTTGACAAGAAGATAGCAAGGGGCATCCCCAGTGTACTAAATGCTACAAGTATGGGTACCTGAAGGGACAGTCAAAATGCCTCAAGAGGGCACTGCCCCACACTTGTGGGCAGACATCAGGGTTGGCCAGTGTAGAGCTTGGGGAGGAGGTGGTCCCAGTTAGCATGGGAGAGAGAGCAGAGGTTACCATAGTGTCCCTGGAGGGCAAGGAGTGGGTGCCCAAAACCCACATACCTACAAAAACACAGGGCAAGTATAAATACTGTAAGATGCCGTCTGATGTTCTCCGATCTGGTAATTCTCAATACATCCCACCAGGTTGAAGTAAAGGACAACTATGAGGGGCAATATCCAGTGGCTCTGGTTCCCTTTGAGTGGGCTGGGGTCGGAGGTTCTATGAAAGTAGTTGTGAGCCCTGCCATGCCTCTAAATTGTCTATTAGACAATCATCGTGAGCACTATGACTGAAAAGAAGTGGAGCTCAGGTCACACCTGTAGATGATAAGGTTACCTGAGTGGCCAGGCATGACCACACGGACCATGGGTACCCAAGAGAGAAGTCAAGGTTGCCACCAGCCTGAAAAATATCCTAGGCCGCTGCAAAAATGAGGAAGGATGAGGTGGATGGGAAGCCATCGCCTGAACCTCCAATTGTTCCAAGTAAGTGGAACCTGATGGCCCTGTCCTGGAACCTACCGGGGGGACATAGCCAGCTTAGGAGACCTGCCTGATCTTGCTGGAGGGCAAGTTGATGGTGAGCCCACCAGGGAGGAGTTCTGTAAAGCGCAGAAGGAATGCTCAGCTCTAGAGGACTTGAGGTGGCAAGCTGAGGCCCCGGAAGCTGACATTTCTGGATGACACCTGATCTTTTATAGAATGCCCTCCTATATAGTGAGCCTAAGGTTCCTGAGCTTGAGGCAACCTGTGTGTTGGTGCCCAACAGTGCATCAGGGCCTTCTTACTGGGAGTGGCTCAGGATTTACCCCTGGCGGAACTTCTTGGGCAGGACAAGAACTTCGCCAGGCTTGCAACCCACTTATAGTTGGCCACGAAAGAAGACGGTCTCAGATGCATTCTTCAGTTTCTGTCCCAATTACCAGGCCACTGGGAAAACAAGGGGAAATCACAAGGCTCCACTGGTTCCCTTACCCCTTAATTTGCACACCCTTTGGAAAGCAGCGCAGAGACATTGTTGGACCCATGGACCGATGGACCTCAAAACACCCTCAGACAACAGGTTTAACCTGGTTTTGGTGGACCAAGCTATCAGATATCCAGAGGCCATACCTCTGAAATCTGTGACTGAAGAGGCTAGAGCCCTAATAGTTTTTTTTTAACCGAGCAGAGTACCCCAAGGAAGTGATGTCTGACAGGGGCACCATCTCCATATCTGCATACAGAAGTATATGTTGGGTGAGTGTTGGTTAACTAACACATTTTTCATACCCTATACCCTCAGACAAATGGCCTTACTGAAGGATTCAAGAAGATCCTCAAAGGTATGATTGTGGGCCTGCTTGATCCCATGAGGCAGAATTGAGACATCCTCTTTCCATGCTTGCTCTTTGCCTACAGGGAGATACCACAGAAGGGAGTTGGGTTTAGCCCATTTGAACTCCTCTATGGCAAGCTTGTTTGGAGATCTCTCAGTTTGGTGAAGGAGGCGTGGCACAAAGTTCCCAGAAAGTCCCCCCCAATATATAGTCAGCAACATGCTGGCTCTCAAGAACCAGATGGCCAAATTCTGGAAGAAGGCTTGTGAGAGCCTAGAGTCCAGCCAGGAAGTAATGCAACTCAGATACGACCAGAAGGGCTCTCTGGTAGTGTTCCAGCCTGGACAGACGGCTTGGGTAATATAGTCAATGGAGCTCAGGGCCCTTCAAGACCACTGTTCAGGGATTTATGAGGTGAAGGAGAGAAAGGAGAAGGTCACGGTGGACTTCAAATCCCCCTGGAGCATCAATCCACACTAAGAGAGGGCTGAAGTCACCATGCTTCTGGTGACAAATGATGGGGTGTAAGAGGAGAGCGAATCTCTCCCTGACCTCTTATCCTCCAAGAAGCAAGATAGGTCAATGGAGGGTGTCATACCCTGACCTCAGAGCAATAGACAGACTGTCGCTAGTTGTTGGGGCAATCTGCCTCTTTATTATCCCTCGCCCTTGGGTTTACATAATTGTGTACTCATGAGATTGATACTGGAGACAGTATGCCTTTGAAAAATAAAATGTACAGGTTGTCAGACAACGTGAGGGCTATTTAAGGAGGAAGTCTCCAACATGCTTTAATTAGTTGTGAGTGAGCACTCCAGTAGTCCCTGGTCCAGCACAGGAGTGCAGATTCATAAGCTGCCTCACCTGGTGCCACTTGATTTCTGTGTGGATTATTAATTTCTCAATTCAGCTATCAAAACTGATGCTCACCCCATCCCTCAAGCTGATGAGCTCATCGACAGGCTGGGAGCAGCCAACTTCCTGAGTACCCTTGACTGGATGTCGGAGTACTGGTATGTTACCCTGACTGTGGAGTCTAAGAAAAAGTCTGGATTTTCTAGCCCAGGGGGCCACTTCTAATTCCCTTAGGATTGATGAATGCCCCAGTCCCCTTCAAATGGCTGGTCAACAAGGTCCTGGCTGAGAGGAAGGCCTTCTGTGAGGACAAAATATCAATTTAAAAATATCAAGGGAGATAAATATCAAAAATTAAATATCATGAAAAAGAAGTACTGTTAACAAGAACATTGTTTCTTGAGTAACAGAGGCTGGGACGTGCATGGAGCTGCTCGTGTAAACCAGATATTACAGCCCCACTCACCTGTATGCCAGGTACCTCAGAAATGGAGATACTCTTCCCTCTCACATCAGGACTAACCCTCCAAGTTGTCTGGAGAATAGCTGTGGGTGGGTAACCATAAAGGGAAAGGAAATGTGGGAAGGAATACGCCTGATGTGATGTGACTCACTCAAGGTAGACGTTGCAGAAATGTTCTCTAGGCAGGTCACAAGCAACAGACGATAGGGTTCACTGAATACGTCCCTTACAACAAAACAAAAAAAAGCACAAGGGTGGTAAATATCTATTCAAGCACACACATGTCTCAATCAGCGGTCACCAGAAAACAACATCGATAAATGCTCACCCATATCATTAATAGCAATCATAGTCAATCAATCAATCAAACATTTAGAGTGCAGCAAATCACCTGTGAGGGTCTTAAGGCACTGGTGCTTTTTGCTGATGCCTAACAGTGTGATCATTCAAATATGCAGGTCTTTAGTTCTCTTCTGAATTACTGGAGTGACGGTGTGGTCCTGAGGTTCATGGGAAGGTTGTTCTAAGCCTCGGCTGCTAGGGGCAGGAGGAGCATCCTCTATTGGCTCACCAGATCTGTGGGAAATATGCCAGGGAGAGGGAAGCTGGTTGAAGGTGTCTGTTTTTGGGGGGGAAAGTCAGGGGCTTAATAATGTATGCTGGTACTTCGTTGTGCAGGACTTTTTAGGTGTGGGTCAGCATCTTGAACCTAAATCAGGAGCCAATGTAGTTTCTTGAGATGCAGTGTGATGTGGGTTCTTCTGTGGTGGTCGAGAATGAGTCTTGAAGATGAGTTGTGTGTTGTCTAGTCTCTTTGTGAGGCATGTAGTCATTCCTATTTAGAGAGTGTTTCCATAGTCCAGGCTGCTGGTGATGAGGGCCTGCGTGATAGTACATCTGGTATTTGCTGAGAGCCACTCGAAGATCTTGCTGAGCATCCGAAGTGTGTGGCAGCGAGCAGATTAGACTGTGTTGACTTGCTTCCTTATGGATAGCTTGCTATCCAGGAGTATGCTGAGGATGTAGGCGTGGTCAGTTGGGGTGGGTAGTGTGCAGATCTTCACAGGCCACCATGTGTCAGTCCATAGCTAGATGTTGTTCCCAAAGATGAAGATTCAATTTTGTCAGTGTTGAGTTTGAGACGTCTGTCCTTCATCCAGTCTGTGATGTTCATTTTGCACCTGTGGAAGTTAGTTTTAATGGTGGAGGGACCTTCGAAAAGTGTGAGGATGAACTGTGTGTCATCAGCATAGGAGATGATGTTGAGGCCGTATGATCTGACGGGGCAGCCAGGGGGCCATGTAGGTGTTGGGCTGAGGGACTATCCTTGGTAGGCTATGCAGATGATCTTCCTGAGCTCTGAAGTGGATGGTGGGAGATGTATCTTTTGGGTTCTTCCAGTGTGCTATTAGGTGGTCCATTTGAGGGTTTTTCCTTGAATCCTGATGTGGTGGAGTCTGTTGCACAAGATGTGGTATGATATGGTGTAAAATGCAGCAGAAAGGACCAGGAGGATGAGGGCTGCAGTTTTCTCACAGTTCAGGGGGGCTCTGATGTCATCTGTGGTTTCAATCAGGGCTGTCTTGGTGCTGTGGTTAGCTCAAAATCCAGAGTGGGAGGGGTCCAAAAGGTTGTGGTCTTCCGGGTTTTGGGAGAGTTGCTGGTTGATTGCTTTCTCAAAGACTTTTAACAGAAATAGGGAGCAGAGAGATGGGCTGGTAGTTCTTCATTTCAGTTGGGTCACCAATTTTTTTTTTCAGGAGGGGCCTCACTTCATCATGTTTCCAGTCCTCCGGACGGAGGTTGCAGGGATGGAGGTGTGCAGGACCTTCCTGAGCGTGCACCAAATGTCTTGATTCTTAGATTGAAGATATGATGTGGCCATGGGTCCGTGGGTGCTCCCAAGTGTATTGCGTGGTAAGGAATTTCCAATAAGTGAGAAGATATTAGGGAATTGTGCTTATGGGTGTGTGCTGGTCGATGCTGTCTGTGGTGGAGGGTTGATGTTCAAAGCTTTCACAGATGGAGATGGATCCTTAGCTGCAGCAAGCAGCAATCTTCCTGAATGCTACCAAGGCATTTGGGTAGCTTGACTGGCCGTATTTATTCACCCTCCTCACCCGTATAGAACTTAACACTAAGTTTGTTAAGCTTATTGCTCTCATGTACTCCCTCCCTTCCTGGTGGATCAGGGTTAACAGCGGTATCCCCTGGATTCCCTAAAATGCCCGGTGTCACTCTTACTTTTTGCCATGGCCATGGAGCCTTTCGTGGCTCGATTACATCGATGCTTGATACGGCAACACCATGCTCATAGAGGCTTAGCGTTCTCCCCGAGGGATACTTATCTCATTTTACGCAGACGATGTCACGCTATATGTGGAACACCTTGAGGACATCCCCGACCCCTTGATCAGGTAGTACCTTAGGTCTAGTGGGCTCTCGGTTTTTCCACTGACGGAAGTCACAACTGAAGTCCACTTAGAATTTCCACTGTAGTGGTCTCAAGGCCCAGTGAAGTAACTGGGCATCTGGATTAGCCGCAATATTGAGGAGTTATTGCCAACTGATGGACTTGCTTGAGCAGCGTATAAGGAGTTGGATTGCTCTACCACTGTCCATGACTGGAAGGCTGGCTATTGCAAAAATGGTGGTCCTGCCTAAACTCCTCTACCTCTTCATAAATCTCCCACTCGCTAACTACTGCAGAAGAAGACTGCGCTCCAACATGATCACTCTGACATGGGCTGGTAAACAGCCCAGAATCTCCTGGGAAACTCTTACCTTACCATTTGGACAGGGCATACTTGGCACGCCTGACTTTGATTTATATTATTATTGTGCCCAAGTGCAGTTTAGCTTCCACTGGGTATACCCCACACAATTCATGGCATATACCACACCTGAACACGACCAAGCAGCTCCACTCCCTCTCCACCTAGCTATATACAGAGCTCAGACCCATCCCCGTGGTGATGTGGACACAGTAGGATGCATGGTGTGGGCGTGGCATGAGCTGCTCCGTCAGGCACAGCTGGAGGTGATGTATGCTCCTTCAGTCCCCTGGCCCGACACCCGCATTGTCGTTTCTGACAGAAACAGGCCTCTACCCTCGAATGAGGAAACTGCATCTCACCAAAATGGGAGCTGTGTTCCCGGAGGGTACCTTTATCGAGCCACACCAGATGTGGGAGGGGGAAGACTTGACAACATTGGAACAGAACAGCAGCAAGCTACATTGCATATTTATCTCCCCTCCTTTCCAGCTGTGCCACCTATGTTCCATATGCTCAAGCGCTTTCTGGGAAACCCCTCACCACGTAAGCTCATTACTCTCTTATATACAGATATGTAATGTACGGTGCCTCTTTGCATCCCACGAGCCCAACAGGAATAGGAAGCCTCACTTGACATCTTAATCACGCAGGAGCAGTTAATCCGCTGCTGCAAGCCGGCAGGGGCACTGTCTCAGAACTATCGGCTCTGTCTCATTTACTTGAAATTTCTCCATAGATTAATTAGAACACTAGATTGTCTTCATAAAGCGGGACTGACAGATGAGGTGCGCTGCGAATGATGATGCTTCTCCACATCAACCTTTCTTTCCCTAGCATGGGAGTGACTATAGGTTCAGCATTACTTGCAGACTATTTTCTATGCAATAGAGATGATGCTTGATGTACACTTGTTGAGATCCCCTTGACTGCGCTGCTCGGTTTGTGAAAGACCTGCCAAAGGAAGGCAAACCTGCGGCCATCCTCCTATTGCTTCCAAAGCGGTGCATTGTGATGAACTGGGGGATAACCTGGGTTGTACATAGAGAGGAATGGCTCAGGGAAGCGGCGTTCTGTCAGGAGCAGCTGGCAGCTTACTGGGACCATCTACCCTCTCAGACTCAACCCAGAGACATATAAGGTCCAAAGCAGCTCTATATGCGACTCAGCGCAGATGAGGCACCTATAGACTCCCAAATCAGGAGCATAAAAAAGTAGCACAGGGATCATCAACTGAACAAACTCATGTGGCCCATTTCCAGTTATGGACCAAGTGATTGAGACCGTTCACCCCTCCTCTCCCTGTGTCCATGTGCCTCCTCTCTTTTCCCCTCCCTGGTTAGTTATGAGACACAATATTTAATACTACTATCTCAAGTTCTGAGGTTCAGTTGTCCTTTGTTATTGTGCACTGCAAGGATGCTTGTATACCTGCATACATGAAAATAATGAATAAACAGAACGTTACAAAAAAGCTTTCATAGATGACTGAGATTTTGTCGTGGAAGAAAACTGCAAGGTTGTCGCACAGTTCCTGGGAGGAAGTGATGTCATTCTCGGTGGCTGCAGGATTGGCCTACTCCTTCATGATAGTGAAGAGTACTTTGCTGTGGCTTGTGCTGGGTTTGAGGAGGTCCGCTAGGGCGTTCTCCTTGGTTTCTTTCAGGAGGCAATGTTACTGGTTCTGAGTGTACTTCAACTATAACTGTGGGGGAGGACACACAATATTTGACATCAGACATATTAATATTGGTGAAATTTCAGGTCTCGCTACTCTAAGTAAATTCGAAAAGGGTGGGAAGGACTGGGCAATCTTGGTTTAGAGACGTATAAAATCAGTCAGAAGGATTTCTGACCGAAATCCAGGTTCAACCCAATCACGCCTCAAAATAATATTGACCCCTTCCATGAAATAGTAACCCTTGACTTTTTGAAACTCTAGGAGAAGAGCAACAATGATTATGCCAAGAACACCAGGCCAGACAACTGCTCTAATGCCCTTGAAGGATGAGACAGCATTTGTCATGAAACCATCTTATAAGGGGGGCAGTGTTGTTTTATGGGACGTTAACACGTAGGCCAGGAGATAATTATTGATGTCAGGCTGTTATGAAAGATCTTCTATTGTATTATTTCAAGAAACCATGACAAAGTACCACATAATTCCTAACGGCTGGCCTGAAAAGGGACGTCAGGATGAACACCAATTTCTAATGGTAAAATGTCCCATTGTACCATGCTTATTCTTTCTCCAAAAATACACAAGCATAAGACCGACCCCCCCAGGAAGATAGATAATATCAGCCAACAACAGCCTGTTAGAAAACACCTCCATTTATTTGGATTTTATTTTTGTCCCCATGTCCTTTTTCAGAGATGGGACTGATTTTCTCACCAAAATAAGTATGTGTAATCCTTCTATTCTTCACTACTTGCAGCTTCAGTATTAATATATCTCCACTTCCAGCCTCCACTCAAATTCTACATTCCAGTCTTACCCATTTCTTTTTGATTTGAGCAGCATTTTAGAACTTATGTTGGAAAACGATCAATAAAAAAGAGAGCTCTCCGAGATCGAGTTTGGTATCTATATTAAGGTGAGAGGGTTGAAAACGAACTCAAGTCCTGTCATCTGTGTAACTGCTTCTGTGCAAACATTACTCAACATACTCTTACCATGTCAGAACTCCGTTAGCATGCATGGAGAGAATCATCATTGATTTCTTTGGTCCACTCGACACAGGCCTTCATATGATTAATTTTGGAAGAGTACTCTTGATTTCCATTAATAGAGGATCTCTCATCCACAACGCATGAGTAAGTCACTAAGAGATGTGACAGCATATTTGCAACTGTCAATGTTCAAAGTCTGGTAATTGCCCGTCGTGCATCAGTAGAGAATTCAAGGATCTTCTGGAGCATTTGAACATAAAGCATCAGAAGAGTACACCTTTGTGGCCGCAGTCCAACTAACTTGTTCAGCGTTTTATGAGTATGTTAAAGAAAGCAGTACAGAATGCAATTCTTGAGAGGCTCAGTTCACAAACTGCTTTTAATTTAACCCTATGAGCATATACTCCAACACCTCACTTGACCACAGATGAAAGTCCTGTTACTTTGATGTTCAAAAGAGCAATAATAATTTTGAGTTTTATATAGCGTGAACTAGACCCGAAGATATCGGGTATCAGAGCGCCTTACATAGCACCAGTTTTGTTAGACAAGGACCCAGTCATTTCTGCTAGGCACGGGGAGATTAAGTGATTTGCCCAGAATCACAGGATTTTGAGCGTCGTCGCGGAGACTCGAACAGGGTTCCCCAGCTTCGACGTCGACCGCTCTAGCCATAGGGCTACATCCTTTCCCAATGTCAACCAAGTTACCTCAATGGCAGATGACGGATGTCATTTGAGATGTCATCAGTGATGTCACTGAGTATGTCATGAGTCATGTAATATGTGACGTCATCAGCAGTGCATTGCGAGGCACGAGTTATAGTTTGCTCTACTAACTATAACAGCCGAATTGCTCAGATTTTATACGAGTGAAATGTCCAACTAACTATAACGTCCCTGAATCCTATGATTTTTTCAGTGAATATCTATATGTGTAGATATATATATATATATATATATATATATATATATTACCTACTGGCGGTCACCAATAGGTAGATAGAGTTAAGACCTATTTTCCATTGTAAATCCGCAACATTCTATTTGGAATAACGCTGGTGCCGAATGACGAATCTTCGCAAAATGTTCCAAACTTTTGGCCAGCTCCGGTCCGCTCCTATCCTGAAAAATTCACGGTGATTCGTCAAGCGGGGTCTGAGGAAAAAGAGGGTCCCAAAACGCGTTTTACCCATGCATTTTCCCATAGGACCTTTTGACGCAGCTACAGCCCGAACTGCTAAACGGAATTACGCGTAGGGTAAGCTTACGGTAAGCGCACGGTAAGCGCATCGTAAGCTGCCACAGATATATATATTGATTTGAAGGCTATTTTCTCAGGAACTACTGAACAGATTGACACCAGACCTGCAAAAGGCACTTCCCTGACCTGAGGACTACCTCTGCCAAATTTCAAGTAATTCTGTTCAGCCGTTCGGGCTGTACCTTCGACTAAATGTCCTATGGAAAAATGCATGGGGAAAACGCGTTTTGGGACCCCCCTTTTTTCTCAGCTCCCGCTTGACGAATCACCCCGAGACTTTTAGGGTAGGAGCGGAGCGGAGCGCCCCACCTATTTTGAAAATTTTGCGAGGATTCGTCAACCGGCGCCAAAGTTATTCCAAATAGAATGTTGCGGAATTCCTATGGAAACACGGTCCTAACTATAACTATCTACTGGCGACCGCCAGTAGATTATATATATATATATATATATATATATATATATATTATCTACTGGCGGTCGCCAGTAGATAGTTATAGTTAGGACCCTGTTTCCATAGGAAAACCGCAACATTCTATTTGGAATAACTTTGGCGGCGGTCGACGAATCCTCGCGAAATTTTCAAAACTAATGGGGCGCTACGCTCCGCTCCTACCCTGAAAGTCTCGGGGGGATTCGTCAAGCGGGGGCTGAGAAAAAAGGGGGGTCCCAAAACGCGTTTTTCCCATGCATTTTTCCATAGGACCTTTAGACACAGCTACAGCCCGAACGGCTGAACAGAGTTACTTGAAATTTGGCAGAGAGGTAGTCTACAGGTCAAGGAAGTGCCTTTTGTAGGTCTGGTGTAAATCTGTTCAGTAGTTCCTGAGAAAATAGCCTTCAAATCAATATATATATCTGTGGCAGCTTACGGTGCGCTTACCGTGCGCGTACGGTGACGTGCGCGAGCGCGATTCTGATTGGCTGTTAGATCTTAGTAAACATTCGAATCGGTCGAAACCAGGAAGCGGCGGCCGCCATTTTCTCTCACGCACTGTGAGCGGGGGAGGAAAAACAAAGGTGGAAAATATGTAAAGGAGCATGTTAGACAGCTCCTAACCACCTAGCATTGATTAAGGTGCCCCACAAGACCCCCCCAAGGCAAAAAAATCAATTTTATATTTTTTCAAAAATATGCCGATTACGCTTACCGTACGCGTACGGTAAAAATTAATTATAAAAAAAAAATATCCACATTCACCCCTCCCCGTGTGCACCTTTTGTGCATGGCATATTTTAACAATGAACAATTAATAGATTAAGTTTCGCAACGAAGCGCATAATATGTCCTCCGAGTGCGGACGATGCGCGAAGCGCATCGTGCGTACATGGGCCATCCAGCGTAACGTGGGCACGTGGTGCGCGTAGCGCACCGTGTGCCCACCGTGCGTGCACGGCACTAACTGCGTAAAGTGGGCGCGCGGTGTGCGAAGCGCACCGCGCACGGAACGAACTGCGTTAAGTGGGCGCGCACGCCGCGAATGGCGTAAAGTAACTTAGCATTTAAAAAACCGTACAAATTCACTGAAAAATCCATAGGTTTCACACACGTTATAGTTAGGAATTAGCATTTAAAAAACCTTGCAAATTCAGTGAAAAAACCATAGGTTTCACACACGTTATAGTTAGCTGGACATTTTACTCGTAAAAAAACATTGAAATTCCCCCGTTATAGTTAGTGCAGGCAACTATAACTCACGCGACCGCAATCCTCTGCTGATGACATATGTGTCTTTATGAAAAAAAAATATTTGTAATATATGTATAGCTAAAATTTAATGGAAGAAGACATGGGCAAATAAGTGTCTAAATACAGTATTAGCATCAGCAGAGGATTGCGGTCGCGTGAGTTATAGTTGCCTGCACTAACTATAACGGGGGAATTTCAATGGTTTTTTACGAGTAAAATGTCCAGCTAACTATAACGTGTGTGAAACCTATGTTTTTTTCCACTGAATATATATATATATATATATATATATATATAGTTTATTTCGAATACATTGAAAGGTTGCGCATTTTAAACACATAAAATATCATGGTACAATTGCCAAACTGTAAAACTGTACAAGCAGATTAAAAGTCAGTATATCAACAATAGAAAGAGAAAGGGATATCATCTAGGTAAGTAGGTTGTGGGTCTAACGAAACATCCGATTATACAGTTAGACCAATACAGTTTCCACTGAACACGAAAATTCATATCTTTGCAGCAGAGAAAATGTGCAAATCCGCAGATATAAGGGGCTAAGGAAAAAGATACCAATAGGGAACAGGAAAGTATATGAAAGGATAGATCTTTGGGTGGGAAACAAGCGCATGACATACACAACCAACACTGCTAGTGTTTATCAATTTTCGGTCATGCTTGGGGATTAAGAATGGCCTTCCTCCACAATGCTGAAGCAATATGCAGGTATTGGAAGACAGCAAGAGCTAAAAGTTCTTTTGTGTCGCTCTTGAAGAGTCTCTCCGCTTCCCAGTAGTGTCTGACACCCAGAAGGTTAAATGCAGCCAGCAACCATTTTTTCCGAGCCTTTTTATAGTAAGGGCAGAATAACGTAAAGTGGGATTCTGTTTCCACTGTATTCGGACAGTCTGGACAAAGGTCGGTCTAGGTAAATACATTTGCCCATTTAATGATATGCGATTATAGGGACAGAACTCCGTACCTGCATTGAACAAATAGACATTTTAATTGGTGTGGCTATATCCTATTCATGTATGGTTCAAACGCTGGTGAGCTTTTGTGGTTCGGGAACTTGCCTTTGAGGGTGTTGGTTTGGTGCGCTTTCCACATTTGGGCTAAGACTGCCTCCCAGTAAGACTGTTTGACTCTTATGGCATCTCCTTTTACTATTGTGTCAGGGGTAGAAAGTAGATCATTTATGCCTATTCTGAGTGCAGTTTAGTGTCATGGATGTGTTTCAGCCCTAGTGTTCTCACTTTTCTATCAAGGGCCAGAAGATATTTCACAAACTCTCTGTAAAATGCCAGTTGGGGCTAGGACCATAATCTGACCCAATATTAAGGGTGGGTGTCAAATTCCATCCCGCTTGCGGAATTTGCGAAATTTAGGCATTTTCGTGTTCCGCGGAGAATGCAGAGATGTTGCAATTTCCGCGATCTGCGGCGTAGCGGAGATTTTTTTTTCATGTTCGCGCTTTAAAAATACGTTCTTGTGCGCACGATCAACTTACCGGGATCCCTGCGTTGGCCGGCGAGTTTTCTGATCAGTTCGCGTGTGCCACGAGATGTTGGTAGCCGGTCGCGCTATCCCGCGAGAGTTTGCGATCGCAAACACGTCATTCGTAGTGCCATCAAACCCCACGAGATATCTGCGATTGCGAACACGTCATTCACCACCGCGAGAGTGAGCGTGCAATGCGAACACGTTATTTGGACATGCCATCCGACATCCGGCAGAAGTGTGGTGAAGCTCGCGATCCCGAACACGCAAATTTTCAATCTGGAGAAGAATAATATCTCGAGCAGCATAAACCCTTCTGTAAATGATGATTTGGATGAAAATAACTCCTCTTGATATTTGGCTGTCCTTTTTTGTGCAAGGAGTCCTTTTTAAAAAAAAAAAAAATTGGGGGGAGAGGGAGGAAGTGTCACAGAGTCTCTAACTTCCTGTTCCTGTCCAGCAGGCTCCTTCCAGTGTTTTGTCCATCTCCTGTTCATTCTGCCTGGATTTTGAGCTGGAAGGATCACTCTTTGTGTCTGCTGCTTCATTATCATTGGATTTGAGGACTTTTGAATTTGATATTTTACAAGTAAGTCGGTGTCGTTGTTGTGTGATTGGGGCATTGCAGTTGCTGCAACTACAATTTTGGTACTTATTATTTTTTTCTTTTTATTGTTGTGGGTAGCCAGTAGGCCCAGAGCTAGTCATGGGTGGGTGCATGATGAAGCAACTGTTCCTTTGGTGTTCCTTTGGTGTGTGTTGAATTTATTTCAAACATCATTTAGGGCATGGATGGCATTGGATTGATGTGCAAAATGTGTATTTTTGGGGGTATTTCTGTTATTTTTGGGTGTGTGTTAAATAAATGCCTTTGTTGTGTGTAGTGTGTTGTTGTGTACCTTGTAGACCTTGTTTAGCCCTGTGGATTTTCATTTTTGCATTTTATTGCATTAAAGGCAAAGCAGTGTGGTTTAGCAGCATGTATCCTTTGCCTGGCTATTATAGGCCTTTTGTCAGTACATTGTTTTCCAGGCCTCCTCCTGGTGGTCATTTTGAAGGCCAGTAGTGTGCTTTTGCCGTAGGCCTGCAAGCTTGTGGCCTAGTCTGCCAACAGGCCTTTCATCCAGTAGGCTCAGAGGTAGTCACGGGTGCATGATACAACTGTTTCTGTGTGTTCTGATGAATTTAAACACCATTTAGGGCATGGATGGCATTGGATTGAATTGCAAAATGTGTATTTTTGGGGGTATTTCTGTTATTTTTGGGTGTGTGTTAAATAAATGCCTGTGTGGTGTGTACCTTGCAGACCTGGTTTAGCCCTGTGGATTTTCGTTTTTGCATTTTATTGCATTAAAGGCAAAGCAGTGTGGTTTAGCAGCATGTTTCCTTTGCCTGCCTATTATAGGCCTTTTGTCAGTACATTGTTTTCCAGGCCTCCTGCTTGTTGCTTGTAATTTTGTGAGTGTCCATGTGGCTGGTGGCCATTTCTGGTGGGAGTTATTAGTGTGCTGCTTTTGCCATATAGTCCTGAATGTTATTCCTTTGTGGCCTAGGCTTCTTGTTGTTGTGGGCCTGGCCATGAGGCTGACAGCCATTTTGAGCCAGACCGTGTGCTTTTTGCTATAGGCCTGCATTGTCTTTCTTCAGTTTCTTGTAGTGTGTGGGCCTGGCCACGTGGCTGGTGGCCATTTTGAAGGCCGGTAGTGTGCTTTTGCCATAGGCCTGCCAGCTTGTGGCCTAGTCTGCCAACAGGCCTTTCATCCAGTAGGCTCAGAAGTAGTCATGGGTGCATGATACAGCTGTTTCTGAGTGTTCTGTTGAATTTAAACAACATTTAGGGCATGGATGGCATTGGATTGAATTGAATGAATGAATGAATGAAAAATAATTTATAACGCGCAAACTAAGCCCAAAGGCATCAAGGCGCCTACCAAATAAGATCAGAAAACACAGAGCCCAGATCACGGATATGCCTTAACTAAGAGCCAGGTCTTTAAAGCCTTCCTAAAAAGGGGGACAGAAGGTTGAGCTTTAATTTCCATAGGGAGAGCATTCCACAACTTAGGAGCTAAATGGGAAAAAGACCTTCCTCCCCACCTAGCTCTCCTAAAACGAGGCACAGAAAGCAGGCTCTTTCCCAAAGAGCGGAGATTTCTACCGGGGACATAGGGTACTAAAAGGTCCTTAACTCCTCCAGCTCCCCGGCCAAATATCGCCCCGTGCGTCAGGCTGAGGATCTTAAAAACAATCCTGGCAGAAATAGGAAGCCAGTGCAGGCTCTTCCTGACAGCAGTAGCCGAGGAAAGCCTCGGGGCATCAATCTCAAATTTGGCAGCCGCATTCTGGACAATTTGTAGCCGTTTCACCAGACCCTTATCTATACCAGAGTAAAGGGCATTACAATAATCAGGCCGTGAGACCACAAGGGCAACTACCATTTGTTTGCGCGCCTGGGGGGCAAGGTAGTGTTTTATTTTCCTTAGAATTTTAATAATGCCCCAGCAGGTAGCAACCGTCCTGTTTACCTGTTGGTTCATGGAAAGAAAAGGGTCAATCAAGACTCCCAGATTAGTCAGTGGGGGTAGGACATATTCCCAAAGTGGGGGGCCACCACTCCGCAGACCATAGGTCTCTCCTACCACCAAATACCAGAATCTCCGTTTTTTCACCATTAAACTTCAATGAAGAACCATCCAGTGAGAAACTGCCTCCATGCAGTTCCTGAAGCTGAGAGCCGAGGGATTACCAGGGTGTGAGAGGGACACCATGATCTGGGTGTCATCTGCGTAGGAAACCACCTCCATCCCATAAGATCTTATTAGCTTGGCCAGTAGGGTCACATAGATATTAAAAAGGGTCAGGCTAAGAGCCGAACCCTGTGGGACCCCACATTGAACAGGCCGGGATGGAGATAGAAATTCTCCTAGTTTAACCCTCTGTTCCCTCCGATCCAAGAAGGAGGCCAACAGACTCAGAGCCGAGCCTTCCACCCCTATCTCCCTAAAACGAGATGTTAAAGTCACTGGGGACAGGGTGTCAAAGGCAGCTGTCAAGTCTAACAGGACCAAAAAAATAGTGTGGCCCTGATCAACCTCCTTACGGATGTTATTTAGCACAACCGTAAGGGCCGACCATTGGAATCCAGAAAAGCCGTCAAATGTTCATTTAAGTAGGTCTCCAGCATCTTTGCTGGTGCCGGAAGCAATGAGATGGGTCGGAAGTTCTTTAGAGTTTCAGGATCCAGGGTTGGCTTTTTTAGTAAAGGCCTAACCACAGCCCTCTTCCATACAGCAGGATATACACCCTCCTGTATTGCCCTGTTCATGATATCCAGAAGGGGGGGCAATAAGGTTTCCCTGCATTCCTTAAAGACTTTAAGAGGGCAAGGATCCAGAGGCGACCCCGATGATGTAAAATGTATGTTTTTGGGGGTATTTCTGTTCTTTTTGGGTGTGTGTTAAATAAATGCCTGTGTGATGTGTACCTTGCAGACCTTGTTTCGCCCTGTGGATTTTTGTTTTTGCATGTTATTGCATTAAAGGCAAAGCAGTGTGGTTTAGCATGCATACAACAGCTTCACGACCGCCAACGCAAACCCCCCCCCCCGGAACCCGCCACCAACATCACCACCATCCTCACCTGGAGCCCAACCACCACCGAGGAGACCACCCGCGTCATGAACTGGATCCACTCCGGATCCCCATCGGACCCCTGCCCGCACCACATCTACAACAAGGCCGACAACATCATCGCACCGCACCTCCGAGACATCATCAACGCCTCCCTCACCACCGCCACCTTCCCGGAAAGCTGGAAACACGCAGAGCTCAACGCCCTCCTAAAGAAACCCACAGCAGACCCCACCGAACTCAAAAACTTCCGACCCATCTCTCTCCTACCGTTCCCCGCCAAAGTGATTGAGAAAATCGTCAACGCTCAACTCACCACCGCCCTGGAAACCAACGACTCCCTCAACCCACACAGTTCGGTTTCAGGGCCAACCACAGCACCGAAACCGCCCTTATCGCAGCCACGGACGACATCAGAGCCCTGACCGACAAGGGAGAAACCGTGGCCCTCATACTCCTGGACCTCTCTGCAGCCTTCGACACGGTCTGCCACCGCACCCTGATACGCCGCCTCAGCAACTCCGGCATCAGAGGCAAGGCCCTGGAATGGATCGTCTCCTTCCTCTCCGGAAGGACTCAGAGAGTCCGCCTGCCCACCTTCAGATCCACAGCCACGGAGATCATCTGCGGCATACCCCAAGGATCCTCCCTCAACCCCACTCTCTTCAATGTCTACATGACCCCCCTAGCGAACATCGCACGCAAACACGGACTCGACCTCATATCCTACGCCGACGACACCCAGCTCATCTTATCCCTCACCAACAACCCCACCTCAGCAAGGACCAGACTACATGACGGCATGAAGGAAGTAGCGAACTGGATGACAGACAGCCGGCTGAAACTGAACACAGATAAGACGGAGGTCCTCATCCTCGGCCCAACTCCCACTGCATGGGACGACTCCTGGTGGCCCCCCGCCCTAGGCAGCACTCCCCAACCCACCGACCACGCACGCAACCTCGGCTTCGTCCTGGACTCATCCCTCTCCATGACCAGGCAGGTTAACTCGGTGACCTCGGCATGCTTCAACACCCTCCGCATGCTCTGCAAAATCTTCCACTGGATCCCCACCGACACCAGGAAGACCGTCACCCACGCCCTCGTCACCAGCCGCTTGGACTACGGGAACACTCTGTACGCCGGCATCACCACCAAGCTGCAGAGGAAACTTCAACAGATCCAGAACGCTGCCGCACGACTCATCCTGGACATACCCCGCCACCACCACATCTCCGGACACCTGAAGAGAATCCATTGGCTCCCAGTCAACAAGAGGATCACCTTCAGACTCCTCACCCACGCACACAAAGCCCTTCACAACCTCGGACCCAAACTCATCAACAACCGCGTCTCCTTCTACATTCCTCCGCGCACTCTACGCTCTACGGGACAGGCCCTGGCAGCCGTACCCCGCATCCGCAAAGCCACCGCCGGAAGATCCTTCTCTTTCCTGGCAGCGAAGACCTGGAACTCTCTGCCCAGCCACCTTCGCGCCATACCTGATCACCTCTCCTTCAGAAGGCAGCTCAAGACCTGGCTCTTCGAGCACTGACCCCGCCCCCCCACCAGCGCCTTGAGACCCTCTATGGGTGAGTAGCGCGCTTTATAAATGCAAATGATTGATTGATTGATCCTTTGCCTGGCTATTACAGGCCTTTTGTCAGTACATTGTTTTCCAGGCCTCCTGCTTGGTGCTTGTGATTTTTTGTGAGTGGCCATTTCTGGTGGGAGTTATATAAGTGTGCTGCTTTTGCCATATAGGCCTGTATGATTTTCCTCTTGGCTTACTGCTTTCATCCAGCCTCTTTGCCAGCAGTAGCTCCCTGAATGATGTGATGAGATGACGAGCAAATAATTTAATGCCATATTGGGTCCACTTCCATTACATTTTTATTTTTGTTGTTGTTCTTCTTTCCCATCCTTCCTGAGAGTGTGCACAGTATACCATGAAAGCCCTTGTTGACAAAGTCTCACAAATGGCTACACTAAGGTATATCTTTTATTTGTTTGCTTGTGCTAGTAGTAAGTGAACCACAACAACAAATGCAACATTTCACTGATGTTCTTCTCATGACTTCTTTCCTTTTAGGTGCACAAAAAGACAGGAGGTGGTGTCATCATCATCACCCGTTGTACTGCCAGACAGAAGTCCTGCTGCGCACCACGTCACGTCCACGTGTGACCACAGACATCTCTGCAACTTGTGCCCCTGCGTCCTGCTGACATCTGAAGAAGATGGCCCCAAAGAAAGGTAGCAGGTCCTCCGGTACCAAGGAAGTTGTTGGTGAGAAGGAACAGAAAAAGGAAGTGGCACTTACCAAGACTAGTGTGCCCGTCCCAGATGTTTTTTGTGAAACAAAAAATTACACCTGCAGCAGCGTTGTCTGGGGACCAAGCTGGGAGCAGCACCTCCTCATCAGTGGGCCAGACCCACCAACCTAGGCCCAAGCCCATGAGTGTCGCAGAGGTAGCCAGTCTACTAACGAGCAGCGATGTTGAAATGTCATTATCGCAAAGTAGTACACAATCAACGCAGGCGGAAACTCAGCAGATAAGTGGGCAGCAGCAGGCACCGCAGCAGGCGCAGCTGCAGCCACAAGAACAGTAGCAGCCGCAAGAACAGCAGCAGCCACAGCCCACAATAGTAGTTGTTCCTCCTGAAGTAGGGGCATTTCAAGAGATCAAACTTCCTGCAGACAAAGAGGGGCAAGTCACTGTTTCAGAAGATCCATTGTCTTCCAGACCCCGAGCAAGGAAAAGGAGGGTTAGTCCATCATCATCTTCTTCAAGCCCGCTTCTGATGATTTTGATGCCACTTGAAAGCCACCAGCTCAGTCTGAGAGTGATGCACGCCAAAAGACAAGCCTAGTGAAAAGGAAGGTTCCAGAAAGCCTTGCAGTTATGGAGGTAGATGTACAAGAGTGGGATGATGATGACGAGCCAGTCATCACGAGCATCACACCCGGCCCGAGGAGATGGAGACAACATTATTAACCTATCCAAAATCACTGTGAGGGATGTAGCACGGATATCTCCAACACAGGTAACAACAACACTACCTCCAGCTTCCATATTTGCAAAGACCCGGCAGGTACCTATATCCAGCTCAACCACCACCTCAATAAGTAGTGGAGATGTAACTGTACAGAGTAAAATTCCAGGCCCACCCTCCAGTTCATCTGGTATTGAAAGTGGCACATCCAGCAGCACCAGAAAGTTCTCCTCCCCAGTTTGGGACTTCTTTTCAGTTAGCACTAAGGTGGAGAACATTGCTATATGCTCAATTTGTCAACAGGCTGTTAGGCGGGGTAAGCTTGGTACCAGCTATGGTACTGGAGGCCAAACAAGTAATCTCAAAATACACCACAGTATCCAGTGAGAGGCTCACATACTTCGCTTTGAAAAAAGTAAAACTGAACCCATTGCTGTTGTTGGGGATGAAGAATTAGGGGAAGATATGATCGCGGTGGAAGGTGAACAAGAGGGAGACATTTCTAGCCCTGTCCCGAGCAGTGTAGTGGTACCGCCCACATCCTCAGCAACATCTCAGTAAGAGTCATACTCAGCGTCAGACTGAGACACCAAGGCGACCAAGTACTGCAATGAAAAAAAGTACGTCGTTGAGCCTAACTGGGTTCAAGAAAACAGCTGCCCCACAGAGTAAAAGGTCGGAGGGGCAGTATGAACGCAACCACCCATTGGCACTGTTGTACAATGCGAAGCTGGCTAAAGTGTTAGCGTATGGACCTTCTCCCTTTTACATTTGTGGAAGGGGTGGGTTTCCTTGAATTTGTGTCAGCCATTTGCCCTAAATGGAAGGTTCCCAGCCGGTCCTATTTCGCAAGAGTTACTGTTCCAGCACTACATTACGATGTGCTGGAATTGTTTGGACAAGCTTTTCAGCAGAGTGCTGTTCACAATATCCACCTGACATCAGACATGTGGACCAGTTGCCAAGCCACTGATTACATGTGCATCACTGCACAGAGATAAGCTATCTGAAATAGGTGCTGTTGATACAGTTGAGATCTTTAATGCTACTCAGAAACATGCAACTGTAGCCATGTTCGCCATGGAGCAATCTCATACTGCTGTAAACATTTTGGAAGAGTTTCACAGCAAGGTCTTTGAATGGCTGCGCCCAAGAGAGCTTAAGATTGGTTTTGTTTCCACAGATAATGGCAGTAATGTACTTAAGGCCATGTAGCTTGGTTCCTATTACAGGGTGCCGTGTTTGGCGCACTGCATTAACATTATAGTTCAAGACTTTCTGAAAAAAGAAGCCATAGTTAGCAACTTACTGACACCTGCCGAAGTATATGCACTCATTTCAGCCATTCTTTTAAAGCTCGGAAGCAGCTGAGAATCATTCAACGTGACTATAGAATACCAGTCAAAGCACTCATCCAGGAGGTGGCAACACGTTGGAACTCAACTTATTATATGCTTGACCGTCTGTTTGAGCAGTACAGACCAATCAATGAATATGTCATGCGAAGAGGGGATGCTACTTTGAAAGACATGACCCTTCAGATAGACCAATGGAGCCTAGTTAAATGCCTGACTGAGATGCTTCTTCCTTTCGAGGTCTTCACACGTGAAGTCAGCAAGGAGGACTGTACTATGGGCCAAGCTATCCCATCGTTGCAAATGCTAGAGCAACAGCTGAAGGAGGTGTCTGAAGTGTACAAAGGTGTAGATGAAAAAAAGAAGCATATGAGTTGGTGGAGAGCTTATTCCGTCGCTTAGCTGACAATACAAGGGTGCAAAATAAGATTTTGACACAAGAACATTACATTTGTGCCACAATTCTGGATCCACAGTCCAAATCGGCAACGAAAAGTAAGACATTAATTCCTTTTTCTGAAGTGGATGTTGCACGGTACAAAACTTAGATAGCTGAGGCAGCCAGTAAGTTGGAAAATGAACGGCTGATAATTAGAAGCCCACTCCATACACCCACAACCACAACAAGTATTGCAGCAGTGCATCCGGCATCAAGTTCATCTTCGGAGCCTGAGGGCAGTGCGTTTGGCTCAGAACACTCACCAACACTATCGACAACAGCAAGAACCAGATCATCAGCCCCAGTAAAATCGTCAAAGGATTGGTATTTACAGCAAGGACTTGCTAGGTCCAGTGCTGATGCTAAGACAAAAGAGGCCGAACAAAGTTTAGCACCGCTGAACATTGAGCGGATGGTCCAGGCCTATCTGGATGACCCGACAGAGGTGTACATTGATCAAAACCCATTGCGGTATTGGTATGGGAAAAGGAGCCAATGGCCACTGTTCAGCAGGCTGGCGATAAACTATCTGGCTTGCCCTGTCGCAAGTGTCTCTTCTGAAGGTGTTTTCAGTGCTGCTGGTTCCATTGTAACAGTGAGAAGGACCAGTCTTTCACCCAGAAACGTGGAGAGGTTAACCATGACCAAAATGAATCAGCACTTTTTACTACCTAATTACACAATACATGAATCAACGCAGGAAGATGAGGAAATCGACTCAGGTGACGGAAGTAGCATCTTAGATGATGATTATTACCTACTTCTGGTTGAACCCCCAGAGTTTGAAGATGAGCTATACTTCCCTGACAACTAGACTTCCACTTCTTACTGTCTTTCTCCCTTATTGACTTATTTGTGTGTCTGTCTTTCTGGTTGGAAACTTCAAATCACAACAAATCCATCACCATCATATTCTAGTCTTTTATTGCCATATATGAGTTTCAGCTTTCTCCATCCTCCTGAATCATCCTAAATCTATTGCCCTCAAGCCAGATGATTAGCATAATAGAAGAAAATCATGCCTCGTTGAGTCCCTCCAAAAGAAGTGAAACATGATGATGACTACTATAGCTATCCTCCTTTCTGAGCAGAGGGAGACTGCCCATTAACTGAAGATGAGAAGGAACAGGTAATGAACCTAATGATGACATGCATTGGATGCTGAGTGATTTGTGTTGTTGTTGTTTGTAGTGCAGGTAAGAGAAGAAGTTTGGGAGAGGCATATTTATTAATAGGAATTTGTTCATTAATTCAATTTCACACACCCCTTTGAGTCCAGTTGCAGAATGCATATACTAGGAGGAGAGACTGACAGTACTAGTAGAACAAGTCACTCAGTGAGGAGTACCGCATCTATCTGTTTGTGTCTTACAAAGTCAGCCAATTATTTAAATCAAACACTGGGTGTGACCCTGCACCAGCAAGGAAACAGTATGACGTAAAACATTAACCCCACCCACAAAATATTTACAACATCGTATGTAAAGTATAAATATCTAATTGAATTCCCTAACAAAATGAAACTATGTTAAAAACCCACAACAACACCTGACCCACCCCTCTCCCTAACCCCAACCAATGTCCGGAAAGAAAAAGTCCAATTGTCCAACGAAAGTTCACCCCAACGCCCGATTCCCACCCACCAAAAGAAGAAATAAAAAAGGGGCAATTAACTGGGTCTTATCGGCGTGCTCGCCTCTCCAGGAGGACACGGACTTGCTTCTCTACCACCAGCCGCCGGTATTCCTTTAGTATGGCCTCCAGCTTCCAGCGCCGGACCATGGATACCAACTCCTTCCTGTTGAGTTTCCCTTTGGAAGGAGTAGCTATATCAAGAAAAAAAACAAGACTATTGTAAAGTATACTCTTAGCAAAGCACTGCAGTAAGAAAAATTGATTCTACACATAGTGGCACAGTAGCACTAGCAAGCACAGTACATAACATTTGTGGTATGTATCTATCCTCCCATGTAGCAATACAATAGCAGGCTTATATGCGGACTACTCAATACTAGGTCAATGCGGAAGCATAGTCTTGATATATACGAGTTGCTCATAGATATGAAACTCGACCTTTTATTTCTTACCGAGACTTGGCTCGACCCCAACTCTGACCCGGACACAGTCGCCTCTCTCCCTACTGGCTACGCTATAGCAAGATTGGACAGAACTGTGGGTAGAGGTGGTGGAATAGCTATAGTTTACAAGCAGCCACTATATTGCCAACTTGAACCACGCGCTATCGTTGATAGTGAGACGGGAGCCTTCTCTATCAAGGTCAATGATGGCAACACACTGAAGGGCCTCTTGATTTATCGTGCTCCGGGTCCTTTTACCCATTTCTCTAATAGCCTTATCGATGGCATAACTGATGCCGCCCTACGTAGGGATACATTTTTGCTCCTAGGTGATCTTAACATCCATTTGGATGACCCACTGGATAAAGGAGCAACAGACTTTTGTCAGCAATTATACTCTCTCCAATTAGAGATCAAATCTAAGGCCCCTACCCATCAAAAGGGCCACTTATTGGATCCTATCTTTGTCAATTGGGAAGATAATGTAATTAAGCCCCCCGTTCCTGTTTCTTGGTCTGACCATTTTCTTGTGCCTTTTACAATTAATATCTCTCCTAACAAAATGTATAAGCCTACCAACTCTAAATATATGAGTCGTAAGTGGACTGGCTTTTCTAAATCTAAGTTCGATATTGCTCTTACTAATGGTGGCAAACCAGGAGGCGAGGACGCTACATCTGCATCTGAGAGATTAGAAGGCCGTATTAACAAGGCCTTAGATGACACTGCCCCTCTCTGTCAAAAAAATCCCTATAGTAGACTATAGAAATCTGCCCCTTGGTACAGTAAAGAGCTACGCTCAATGAAATCAGAGTGTAAACAACTTGAAAGGCAGTGGAGAATGGCTTGTCTCGATCAAGCTAAACAAAGATATGCAGATAAGCGTAGAGAATACCATACTCAGATTAGGCGCGCCAAAACTACCTATTTTTCCGGGAGGATAGGAGAAGCTAATAACTCTACCAAAGAGCTTTTTAAATTCTATAAGGAAATTGCTCTCTGTTGCTCTTCGGCTGACCCGTCTCTGATCTCAGAAGAATCCTGCAACCGCATCGCTGCCTTCTTTTCTGAAAAAGTGGCCACCATATATTCCACTTTTTCGGGAGGGAAGGAAAAGGGTGCAGCATTTAACGAGAGCCTATCAGTCGACGGGGTGCTAACAGCTTGACTAACTTCCTTATCCCGTCTTCGAACGAGCTCCAGCGAATCTGCCGCTCGGTCAAGTCAGGATCCCCATGAGACCCTGCATCCCCCAAGCTTCTGGCAGAGAGCATTGAGATCCTTGAACCTTATATTAGAGATGTTCTGGATCTCTCCTTCAGCTCCGGCACTGTACCTCAAAGCTGGAAACAGGCTGTAGTACTCCCGCTCCAAAAAAAACCTAATCTCAGTTGGGACAGGATGGATAATCTCCGTCCTATCTCACTCCTCCCTTATATGGCTAAAGTGGCAGAAAAGGTGGCTAACCTTCAACTTATGGCCTTTGTGGAGAAAGCCAACCTGCTCCATACTACTCAGGTTGGCTTTCGTGCCCGCCATTCTACAGAGTCAGCATTACTCCTGGCCATGGAGACCATTAGGAAAGGGGTAGAAGAGGGACACACTATGGCCCTCATTCTACTTGACCTCAGTGCAGCTTTCGACACTGTAGCGCATTTCACCTTGCTGAAGTGTCTTAATAAAGGAGGAATCACGGGCTCAGCGCTCAGGTGGATCCAATCTTTCCTCACTGACAGGGGTTTTCAGGTTAGACAGGGAAAACACTACTCTTGCATGGTCACGCTTGATCAAGGGGTTCCCCAGGGCTCTGCCCTGAGCCCCACCCTGTTCAACCTTTATGTTTCCCCTGTTGCTACTATTGGGGAAAGTTACGATCTTCAACTAGTGTCATACGCCGATGATACACAGCTGGTCATCTCACTGTCACGAGCGCCTCATGTTGCGGCATCCAGCTTCAGTGCCTGCATGCAGGAGCTTGCTTCCTGGATGTCTAATAACTGCCTGAAGCTGAATGGGTCCAAAACTGAGGTGCTCGTGGTGGGAGGTGGACCGAATGTGTGGTCATCGGCTTGGTGGCCAGCATGCTTGGGATCCACTCCAGTGCCTTGTCAGCAGGCAAAAAATCTGGGAGTGCTGTTTGATATCGATCTTTCTTTTACTCCTCAGATCAATCGGGTGGTTGGAATATGCTTTGGCATGCTTAAGAGCTTAAGGAAGATTCTCGACCTACTTCCAGTTAGTGCCAGGCAGACCCTTGTTCATACCTTGGTCACATCCAGACTTGACTATTCTAATCTCCTGTACCTGGGCGTTACAGCGAGAAGCCTTAATCGTCTCCAGGTTCTTCAAAATGCCACAGCCCGGCTGGTCTTGAGGCTTCCTAGAAGATCGCCCTCTAAAGCTGCCTTGAAGTCCCTTCACTGGCTGCCGGTCAGGGAGAGGATTATCTTCAAAGCACTCTGCATGTGCCATCGCATCATAACGAGCAGGGCACCTTCACCCCTTCACAATCTCATTACCCCCTATAGACCGGAGCGGATGCTTAGATCCTCGGGCACTGGACTAGTAGCCGTTCCCAAAATTCGTAAAGCTCGAATGGGGGGGGAGATCTTTCAGATTTCTTGCGGCTAAGAACTGGAACATGCTCCCGACGGAGCTGCGCCTCGAACCCTCAGAGACTAAATTCCGCAAAGCATTAAAAACTCATCTCTTCCGCTCTGTTTTGATGTGACCTCCTTGCTCTAGCCGCCTCTCTTCTTCCTCTCAGCGCGGGGACACGCCGGGGTGCGTAACCATGCGCTTTACAAATTTCCATAATAATAATAATAATAATAATGTCCTCGGCCTCTAACATTTGTGGGAGTTTCAGGCATTCATCCACCCATGCATCTGATTCCTATCAGCCACCTATGCATGCCTGCATCCCACGTATCCTTCTCTGCCAGTCATAAATATGAACTCTCACCCGTCCTTCTTCCTTCCACCCTTCTTTCCCTTTTCGTTCAACCCATCCGTCAAGGTCATCTGATCGGACTTTTAGTCTTCTCCATAAAACTTTCACAGCTGAGTTGAAGTCAGATAGAAGAAGCCATTGGTTACTCAACACTCCCGCCACTAATGCTTTTACTAATGCTAAGTAAAGGGTGTCTTCAACCATTCAAAACAACATCTTATTTAATATGTCTCAACAGTACAGTATACAGTGTACCCTTGCAGTGAGTATAATGCATTGTCAATAAGAAAGGATTAGGATTATAACTTAACACCGCCTGCCACTGCTGCTGGCTCACCCCTGCAGCTCCTCCCACAACTGCCGCCTCTTCTCCTCCCTCAGCAGCCGCGTCGCCTTCGCTGCTGGCCCCGGCACTGGTGGACGGTAGTAAGCCTAGAAAAAACATAACACATTTTTTAGATGCCATATACACCTCCCCCTATTTTTCACTAGCAAGACTGAAAAAAAAGTTAATACATACATATACAACAGACATCACTAGTACAAATCAGGTAGTAGAGTAGACACTAGTAGTGGTATATGGTCCCTAGGGTCATTCTAGTCTTTGCTTAGCTAGCCCAAGCCATACAACCATTTTACCCTTGTGTCTTTTATTTTTGCGCACGTTACCTCACAGCTTGTTGCGTAAGACGCCTTTGAGCCCACATGAGCTCATACTGCTACTGTATGAGCGCTGCGTACAAGGTTGAAAAACAAGCCACTTTGTTATGGAGTTCTGGTGTTAGTCCATATTGCTTATCCATAAAAATGCTACATTTTTTGGCACGACTGAGAAATGCTTGCAATATAGTACTAACGCGCACCATTTTTCTCATAACAGACGGAAGATTCCCTTCTACGAACCAGAGCTTTGCAGAGCTTATGATGTAATCAGTACTAGGTTCTTCTAATGTGAGGGTTCCCCTGAATTCGCTCAGAGATCTTCATTTATGATTTTATATCAACTATATTCCTAACAAGGGGAGGGTGGTGCTACCACCACTGTTCAGTTATCATGATTTCACCTTTTGTCTTATACTTGTAGTTGTTGTAAGTGTAACTAACTGTAACAATATTTATTGTTTTAATCTTATGCATTTTGCTGTTGGTGCTGCATTATACAACGACGTACAGAGCTTGTCAGTTGAAAATAAACCTTTTGAGCTTACATATACTCTGTGGTATTTCGTGTGGACTTACACGAGTGACTGAGCGAAAGGGTGTGCAATGTGCATGTGCATTGCTTCTGCGACTGAGAGGTCAGGAGTGTTCTAAACTCATTGGGTATGGGGGGTTCAGAGAGCTAATAGTAATGAGACACTGTCTATAACTAGTCGGTCAAGGGATTGTGGTGGGCCATCTGATTGAGGTGTGAGGAAGGTCCAACCTCCCATCACCAATGTCCTATTTTCTTGTGCAAAGTTCTGTACGTGCAGAATCCCTACAACAGTAGTAGTAGGTCCTATCCTATCAAAAATAGTAAAATCTGGTTGGGCATTTTGTTGGTGGGAATTGTCAAAGCCTAAAAAATTAAGAAAGATTCAAGATTCAAAATACTGGAAGTGGTAGAAGAGAACAACCCAAAGGACTGGACTCAATGGCTATAGCTATTGGTAAATCTGAGTTTTATTTAAAACCTTTCAAATAAAGAGTGGCCAACTGGGCAAGCTTAGCTACAGACAGAATAGTAGTAGTACAGAGAGTCATAGCAGAGGCAGTTAGAGGCAGAGATAACAAGAATTTAGAAACAGATAGTATAGATCGAAGAAGAATTGGTAAAAAAAATAGCATTAGGAAACAGAAACAATAGTTCGGAAAAATAAGGTGCAGTAAAAGTTAGGGAATAATAATTATTAATATTAACAACAGGAAGACGTACTGGGGCCAGCAGCAGAACCCTCGATAGAGGAGCGGTCCTGGTCATGTTCCTCCTGTGCCTGGTGTTCTTGGCCAGCTGCTCCCGCTGACTACAACCCAGTATTGTTGCCCCTGGATGCTGATCATGAAAGATATTAGAAAGAAAGAGGCAAACATTGATGATTGGTGTGAAACAAATATTTGTAAAAACGGTCAACAAAACATTTATGGAAACAACAATTGCAATAAAATTGAGCTATCTAATCTGGTATACTAGTAGTATCGGGGGATTTGCGGACCGACTAGTTATTATTTATCAACACTTATCCAACACTAATCCAGTGTTCCATTCTAATTCCAGAATACCAACTAA
Organism: Triturus cristatus; assembly: GCF_964204655.1. Taxonomy (NCBI): domain Eukaryota; kingdom Metazoa; phylum Chordata; class Amphibia; order Caudata; family Salamandridae; genus Triturus; species Triturus cristatus. The sequence continues at coordinate 87,254,779 of NC_140587.1, read as the reverse complement.
GCCTAAGTACCACCTGAACTAGCCGACCTCTTCCAGGCGGCACAATTTTCCACTAAGTCTGCATTTCCAGTTATTTTAGTCCTCAAAAATGAATAAATGGAGGACAAATTGTTGGTTGGTTGCTGCTGATGTTCTGCTAGTGCTAAGCCTCTATTACCACTCACTAAACAAACTACAAAAGGTTCTACTAAGGACTGGGGTAAGCAGTACGTGATGTTACAGAGGGTGCATCACGAAGACCAGTAAAAAATTACCAACTCATGCTAATAAGTAACTAAACCTAAGTATCAAACCACCAGAAACTCTTACATAATCACGCTAAGGTGCAAACAAGTAAGATAGTAGCACCGAGCACCTGTGTCATAACAATCACAGAAGATTTTTAAACATAATTTACCTGCAACGTAAGCAAGAACAGACACAAAGTAGTGATAATAAATAGCTACTCACCAAGCCCCGGGACCGCCACTCCTAGCAGGTCCAGCAGTTCCTGCTCCCTGTTCAGGATATCGGACCACCGGTGTGTCAACTGGTTTTGGGTGCGCCGGACACCAGAGCAGCAAAACACTGCCTGGCGCACCTTTCCCCAATGCTGCTGACACTCCCGGAGCCAGTACCGGGACCCAGGCCTGCCGCCTGCTGCCAGGATTAAGGGGAGGTGGCGCTGCACAAAAAAAGCCAGTGCAGCCTCCTCACCGAATAAGGCCCGTCGCTGCACCTCCGGTTGGTGCCCTGCGGCCCTTCAGGTAGTTCTTTCCTCTAAGTCACTCATTATAAGACGGTCTGATACACCGCTTACAATTACAATTATAATTGTTGCTTTGAGCATGAGTTGTTTCATAGATAAAAAAAAAAAATACATATATATATTTTTTTATTGTTCCTCAGGTACCCCTACTTTGTATAATTTTGAAGACACTATACCCTAGTTGGGCGAGGTCCTGATGAAGGTGGTCCACAGTTGTGTTATTCCATCGAAACAAGCTTAGACCACGTGCGCCCAGACCTATTTAGGTTGTTGCCATCTGAACCAATAATTGGAGATGGCTTTATATCTATATGCTCCTTGAACCCATTGAGTATATGTGTTTTGTATGATTGAGAATGAGTCAGAGTGATGAGTGTGTATGAGTGCTGTTTGTCTTCATGAGTAGGGGGTTGCTATTTGTATATATTAGATATATTTGTTTAGAAAAAATTCTTATTGTACATAGATTATTTTTGAATGAAGGTTGTTCTCACAATATGAAATGATTTGTACTGTTTTATATAATAATGAAGACTGATTTATAACAGCTATATAATAGCATTAATTGGAAATTAACAAATAAAATAAAAAAACATCTTATAAAAAAGAAAAATTATGTATTTGTATATTCATGTGTGTAAATTATGTATTGATTACATGTAGTTATTAACTCATGCTCAGATATAATCTCAAGTAAAGAAATATAGGTCTTAGGGGAGTTGTTTCTCAATCGGTTGTTCAATTTTTTCCCCTCTTGCTCCCAGACCTCACACGCCTTTAGAGGGGGTCCCTTTATTTACAAGTGACCTACGGCCCTTTGCCTTGGTTCTGGGTAGTAGGACGGGGCGGAAAAGAAAAGGTAGGAATGAAAAAAGTAAGTATAAAAGAAATAAAAAAAGCAGGTAATAGAAAAAGAGTGAAAAGGTATTACAAAAATACACAAAAAGTTGGAAAAAACTCAAAATATAGAATCAGGAAAATAGAGAGATAGATAATAAATAAAAAAAGTTCAAATAAAGTTTCCACAAATAAAGGATTGAAAAGATACAGGGAGGATTGAAAAGCAGGCCCAGAACCATAGCAATAGAGAGAAAACCAAGACGGCGTGATATTTCCCCCGCGAGCACGCACAAAGCATCGCTAACAAGTAATACGCGTTCCCGAACAGGAAATAAGCATCGCGAGCATGCATTACGCGACCTGGAACAGGAAATAACCATCGCAAGCTGGCGGGACAAGTGAAAAACAAGAAGGGTGCGCCCATTAGCGACCTCATGGGCAAGTTGGCGATTGTGAGCACGCAAAACACATTGCGAATGGGCGTGAAAAGCAATCTCCGCGTCTTCGCGAAAGATCCACATGCTCGTGAAGATTTAGAGCAATTTTGCGATAATTTTCGGAGGACAACTACGCAAATTCCGCCCACCCTTACCCAATATAGCAGAGGTTTTAAAACAGCTATTAGAAGGATAGGGTTGAGAGTCAGATCTAGTCGTACAGGAGTTGCTGGGGAGCTTTTGGGGATTTTAAAAAGCATTTTTAGTAACCTATTTTCTACTTTAGTTAACCTTTCCGCATCAGCATATCCCCAGATCTCAGCTCCATATAGTGCTGACGCAACGGCTGCTGTAGCTTTACAGAGGGTGATTACCGGGGCAATGGGTCCACCAGATGCTGCCTTGTAATGTCTCACTATGGCAGAGGCTTGCTGATGTAAAACAGTTTTGCTTTTTTCCAGCTGTGGGACCCATGCTTGAGTGTCCCTTAACCTAACCCCAAATGTAGTTGAAGTGATGGATTACCTCTAAGGGAAGGCCCTCTACAGTCACAATACCTCTGCACCTCTTGTGGGGATTGATCGTCATGAAGTTGAAGGCCCAAAGAAGCTTGCACTCTCTCTATCGCTCTTTCACGCTCTCTTCCAGCCTCTGTCATATTGGTTCACTTCAGGTCTTTGAGTACAGTTTCTTTCATGTGCCTTGTAAAAATTTCAATCCGCTCTCCTCCTCTTCTTCGGGTGTCTTCTGCATACACAGGGGGCCACTCTTTATGCGACCGTGGCCTGCTCCCCCCCTCTTTCTCCCTTTCTCATACACTCTTTCTGCTCCTCTGTCTGGAGTTCAATCACCACTTCAATCAAAAACGACCTATCCCTATTTCCAACCCACACAATTCCACAGCTAACAATTCCAATTCAACCCACAAAAATCCACTCCAAACCACATACATCCACTCCACTCTAAACTAAAACACATTTGCAAAAGGTATTGTCATTTACAATGCCAATAGCTCTAACTCTGACAAATGCGAGACCGATACATTGCAACTGCTTGTTATTCTCTCTGGTAAGACACTAGTACTTAGAAATAATAAAGGAATCCAGCTGCTGTTTTTGAATACTCATATCTTGTCATATAACTGAGGACAGCGGTTCTGATAAAAAACACACAAATGGCGAAGGTCCTGAGACAAGAATGCAGCATCAGCTGGGATGTAGAACATCCAGCTATGCATGCTAAGGTACGGGGTCTGCTGCTAAACCCAGAAGCCTATACTATATACCCAACTTGCTTCAACAGTACGGGAGGGGTTAAGCAGATCTGTCAGATAACATGAAGGCATTTAATGGTATAGAATGTATTAACCATGCAGATGATGTTAGTGACATATATTTATTTGTAATTGTGACACAATTATTGCATCTTAGAAAAAGATAGTTTAAATAAACATTGTAAACTTCCTTTGTGTCTCTTTCTTATCGTATTGTGGACAAGTACAAGTGAGAGAGGGAAAGAGTGTGTCCTGATCTCGCCATCTCTGAGAGGGCTGAGCATGTTGTGATCTGGCGTGCCAAATCAATTGTCTCTCTGGTAAGGTTAATAAATAGGCAAGTGAAGCACTATAGTTAGTCGGACTCAGGCTCATAGAAACCGAGGAGGTATGGTTACTCTGTCCCCTGCATACTGATGTTCTATGGTCCCAAGCACAGTTCTGTTTCTGAGTAGAAGCACAGCAACAACACCCTCACACCTTTTACCGGAAAGATCTGTGGTGTTTGGGATTAATCCTCCACAGTGTTTAGGGATTACCTAGTTCTGTTGGTGTTTCAAGTTTGAATATCAAAAGGTCTAAACCCAGTTTGTGTTACACTTTTAATCAATTTTCATTTCCATACCGCACAGACATTATTGTTATTGCAGCCAACTGCCCACTGGCAGTATATGCACATTTGAGACAACAAGGAGTCCCTTATCCAGGACATCATGTTCAGCTGTGGACGCGAGCACAAACATTTTACACTAATACACTGTTCCACAGGCACCTACTGCATGCAGACCTTATGCACTTGTTGAAACTCCTCTCACAGTCTGAAGACACCAGACTTAGTTTAACCCCTTTGCTGCTAGGCCTTTTCCCCCGTGGTAAGCCTTTTTTGGTTATTTGGATTAGTTTGTGCTTAGGCCCCTGTAACCTTTTGACCACATAAGGTATCCACGCCAAATTGTCATCCTTTTTTTCCAACATCATGGGGATTCTAAAGGCACCCAGGGTTTGTTGATTCCCCTGGAGGGGACCCAGAAATTAGCCAAAATACAGCTAATGTTACTTTTGTGGGGGGAAAATGGGAAAAAGGGGCTACAGTTGAAAGCATCAGATTTAGATTTTTCCCCTGCAAATTGTATAAAACAAGGCTGTGGTACTAAAATAACCATCTTCCCAGCTTTCAGGGACAAGCAGACTTTTGTCAGAAAAACAAAATTCTTTACTCAGTTTTGGCATTTTTCTGGGACATAGCCTATTTTTGCTATTTTTTGTGCTTTCAACCTCTTTCCAGTTAATGGTAGAAATAGGTATGAAAGCAATAATGGATCCTGGAAAGCTATAGATTTTAGAAAAGTGGACAATATTCTGAATTCAGCAAGAGGTAATTTGTGTAGATCCTTCAAGGTTTCATTATGGAAACTAACCGTTGAATATAGCAAAAATTGAAAATTTGTTAAAACAAACAGCCATTTGTGTCAATGTTTTCACCTGTAACTTCTTTTAATTATGACAGCTGTTTGAAAGCAATATACCGTTACATCTGCTTGACCTTTCTGGTTGTGGGGATATATAGGACTTGTAGGTTCACCAAGAACCCGACGAACCCAGAGCCAATAACTGAGCAGCGTCTTGCAATGATTTTTTATTATGTACCAGGTATATAGCAATTAATTTGGGAAAATATATACATGGAAACATTGGTATGAAAGACACCTATGTATTTCTGAAATTGGAACACAATATGGAGTTTAAAAACAGTAGATATTTGCACATTTCTCAAATTGTGAGTACCCATACTAGCATGATAATTATAGGTCATTTTTCAAAATGACTTCTTTTTTATACATTGTCTTTCATTTGGAAGGCAGAAATGCATCAAAAGTCAATAGGTAAAATCAGTTGCTCTACTATTCTGTGTTATCCTAAGTCACCCAATAAAAATGGTACCTTACTTGTGTGGGTAGGCCTAGTGCCCGCGACAGGAAACGTGGACACACTTTATTTTTACAGTGAAAACTGACCCTTTTTTTGTAAAGTGCCTAGCTGTAGAATTTGAACCCTAGCTCTGCTGGCACCTAGGGAAACCTAGCAAATCTATACATTTTTGAGAAACTAGACACCCAGAGAAATCCAGGATGGGGAGAGTTGACTGGCTCTCACCAGGTTCTGTTACCCAGAATCGCTTGCAAACCTAACAATGTGTCAAAAACCCCACATTTTCCTCACATTTCTGTGGTGGAAAGTTCTGGAATCTGTGAGGATCCACAAAATTCCACCCACCCTGCATTAACCAAAAGTCTTCCAAGAAAAATTGTACCTCACTTGTGTGGGTAGGCCTAGGGCCCATGATAGGAAACGGCCCAAAACGCAAAGTGGACACACCACATTTTTACAGTGAAAACGGACCCTTATTTTGCAAAGTGCCTAGCTCTAGATATTGAACACTAACTCTGCCACCACCTAACAAATTTTCCTCACATTTCTTTGGTGGAAAGTTTAGGAATCTGCGTGGATCCACAAAATTCCATCCACCCCGCATTCCCCAAAGTATTCAGAGAAAAATGGTATCCCACTTGTGTGGGTATGCCTAGTGTCCGCGACAGGAAACGGCCCAAAACGTAACGCGGACACACCCCTGCAAATCTCAAATTTAGCTGGGAAAAAACACTTTTTTCTCAAAATTCTGTGTGGGAAAGTTCGGGAATCTATGTGGATCCACAAACTTCCTACCACCCAGCATTCCTCCTGGTCTCACAATAAAAATGATACCTCACTCACATGGGTAGGTCAAGTACCCATGACAGGCAAGGACCCAAAACGTATTGAGGAGACATCAAAATGACCTATCACAAAACAACCTGGTTTTGCAAGAGGGGTCACCTGGGTTTTTGGCCCCAACCTCGGTGACCATCTTGGGAAACTACCAAACCCACACATTTCTGAAAACTAGACACCCGTGGGAGCCCAGCGACGTATGGATCCCCGCAGATTCCAGAACTTTTCACCAGAAAAATGTGAGGAAAATGTGTTTCTTTTTACAAAGTTTAAGGTTTGCAAGGGATTCTGGGTCTCAGAACCTGGTGCGAGCCAGTCAAGTCACCCCATCCTAAATTCCCCTGGGTGTCTAGATTTAAAAAATATATCGGTTTGCTGGGTTTCCCTCGGTGCCGGCAGAGCTAGTGTTCAAAATCTACAACTAGGCACTTTGCAAAAAAAAGGTCAGTTTTCACTGAGAAAATGTGTTGTGTCCACGTTGCGTTTTGGGCCGTTTCCTGTTGCGAGCACTAGGCCTACCCACACAAGTGAGGTACCATTCTTCCTGGAAGACTTTGGGGAATGCGTGGTGGGTGAAAGTTTGTGGATGTACGCAGATTCCAGAGCTTTCCACCACAGAAATGTGAGGAAAATGTGTGTGTTTTTTGACACATTTTGAGGGTAACAGAACCTGGTGAGAGCCAGACAAGTCACCCCATCCTGGATTCCCCTGGGTGTCTAGTCTTAAAAATGTATAGGTTTGCTAGGTGTCCCTAGATGCCGGCAGAGCTAGGGTGTAAAATCTACAGCTAGGCACTTTGCAAAAAAAAGGTCAGTTTTCACTGTGAAAATGTGGTGTGAAAATGTTGCGTTTTGGGCTATTTCCTTTCACGGGCACTAGGCCTATGCACACGAGTGAGGTACTATTTTTGGTACTTTGCGGAATGTGCGGTGGGTGGAATTTTGTGGATCCACGCAGTTCCCAGAACTTTTCATCACAGAAATTTGAGGAAAATGTGTTTTTTTTAAACTAAGTTTAAGGTTTGCAAGGGATTCTGGGTAACAGAACCTGGTGAGAGGTACACAAGTCACCCCATCCTGGATTCCCCTTGGTGTCTAGTTTTAAAAAATGTACAGGTTTTCTAGGTTTCCCTATGTGTGCTCTCTGATGCCCCCAGGGGGGCAGATCAGGGGCTACTGCCCCTAGCTGCCTCCAGGGGGGCGGAAAGACTGTGGCAATTTTTTGAGGGGTGGGGGCATCGACATAACCATTCTGGGCAGCCCCCACCCCTACATACAAAAAAATCCCTTATGCCTTTTGGGCTTTCTGCCCCCGCTCGGTGGGGGCATATCAGGGGCTACTGTTCCATCTACCCCCTGGAGAGCCGAAAGACAGCATTTTTTTGGTGGGGGTGGGGTCATTGGCATGCCCATTCTGGGCAGCCTCCACCCCGAACTTTGAAAAAAAAATCCCTGGTGCCTAGTGAGCTTTCTGCCCCCCGGGGGGGCAGATAAGGGGCTGGTGCCCCATCTGCCTTCCAGGGGAGAAGAACGACTGTACCATTTGGGTGGGGCTATTGGCATGCCCATTCTGGGCAGCCCCCAACCCAAAGAAAATATAAAAAATAAAATCCCTGGGGCCTAGTGGGCTTTCTGCCTCCCCCAGGGGGGGGCAGTTCAGGGGCTCTTGCCCCATCTGCCTCCTGGGGGGACAGAAAGTCTTGTGCCTTCTTTGGGGGGTTAGGGTGGGGGCATTGGCATACCCATTCTGGCCAGCCCCCACCCCTGGCATATAAAAAGAGAATCCCTGGAGCCGAGGATGCTTTCCCGGAGGGGGGCAGAAAGGCTGTATGGCATAAGTGCATGAGGGGAGCAAAGGCCCTTGCCGAAGGGGCTGCTCCCACCTCCCTGGTGGCTAGTGGGTGGATCCCTGCATGGGGATCGCCCTCCTAGGTCCATTCTCCCTTTCCAACGATACCTCTTCCATGTTTTTCGGTGCACGGGGGGCTGAGATAGCCCCACAAGCACCGAAACTGTAAAACTGAAACAAAGTTTCATTTTCATCGTTTTCATGACGACAGCGCGCCATGCGCACGATCATCATTACAATGAAAACACCTAGTATGCTTTTGGAGGTTGGGGAAGCTTTTCCCCACCTCTTTTCCCCACCTCCCAAAGCAAAAGAAAATGGAAAATCGCTCTGCTGTTTACAGCAGAGGGATTATTTTTATGTGTGCTCATGCCTGCTATTAGTCCTGCAATTGTTCACTCAGTTATAGGCAAAAGACTCACTAATTATGGGGAAATTCCATTTTGGATTGCCCAAAAGAACTGATAAACTGAAAGCATTGTTTCCCCTTATAGGACCACACGATAAGCACAGAATTTCAACTATGTGCTTGTCCACTGGGATGATTCCCACTATTGAAGACTGTAACACTTTGGGCACAATATTTGCCACAGTCTATACTATCTGTCATGGCATTCCCTTGATAGTTTTTTTTACCAAATGTCCTCAAACACATGCAGAATGAACATGGGGCAGGTCCTGCCCTAAATTTGGGGATGAAACTAAATGGTAATTTTCCTGTTGTCTCCTAAATGATTATTTCTAATACTAAAGGTTACGCAGCATTTCTGGCTATACACCAGCGACTTACTGCAGTGGCGGTACACTAACGTAGAAGTGAGTTGCCTGTATTTATAGCAAATGTTTATACCTCTTTGGGACTCAATAATTTGAGAACCAGAACTTCAGCACCACTACTTAGCAAGCTGCCTTTGCCCATGCATTTGCATGGAATAAATCTAAACAACAACAAGAAGGTAAACCTTGTGGAGGTTCTTCACCCACAGAGTCCTCTGAGGGGCAGTATGATCTTCGTGATTGCACTAAAATCAAGACTCCAGGTAGGTATCAGGTTCCTGATACATATTCTCCTTGTTCCTTTCAGGAATTTTCTGACCAGCAGTACGATGGAGGAGGGCGATCTGGACAATAACAGGAAGAGTATGTGAAATCAAAAAGGGAGACACAGTTCTAACCTGATGTGAAGATAAAGAAGGAGGAACAAACTTCTCAATATAAAGACCCCTTTCAGAAAAAAGGGCAGCTTTGACTGTAAAATATGACACAGACAGTGACTCTCCTCAACAGCGCAGAAAAAGTCACCATAGTACGTCAGAATCTCCAGGAGTTTTTGTTAGCAAAATCAACTGATACCTTTGTTACAGTTGAAACTGTGGATGCCCGTGTTGCCCCTCCAGATAGACTATATCATTTAGATATTCAAATTGAAGATGACGTTACACACATCATTAAAGCAATCATCTGGGAAAATGCAACGTTTTCCAATGATATCCCCTTGGTGGAGGTCGATTGGCCCCACCGTTTGTACTTACATCCCTCTCGGGGAGAGGATGTAATACTTCTTTTTTTTATTGCCCTTGTCCCTGACGAAGTCAAGCAAGCTTATTCAACCAAATGAGCCCTTGCATTGGCAACTGCACTTTGCCACAATCATTTTGGGTGGGATACAGATTTCCCCTATTATATTATACCTATTAGGTACACCCCACAGGTGCAGCCACAATATTCTATGAAATGGGATGATAAAGCACCAGTTTAAGAAATGTTTTCCCAATTGGAGTATGAATGAGTAATTGAACCCTGTGTCTCTCAGATTAATAATCTGCTTCTTCCTGTTTTATAACTGGATAATTCCTATTGCATAGACTAAAGACATGTAAATAGTCATTTACACACATTTGGGGTGCAAGGTACATGGATCACTGACAAAATATCGAAGGTCAAAAAATCAACCTACAAAAATATCGTAGCAAAAATATTGATGCCAAGAATATCGACATCCTATCTACAACATGGTAAGTACAAAAATATATAGATGTCAAAAATATCGTTATTAAAAATATTGTTTTTTTTTTGTTGAAAAAAATATGTAAAATAAACCAAATAATACTTATAAATAAAATAAACAATTAAAAATATTTTATAATGTTTAAAATTAATATTTAATATATATAATTTAATAAAAAATTAATTAAACATGTACATATAATATATAATATATTTATACTTACTTAGGGGCCGATTCCAATCCTGGAAAACGGCTGTACGAATCGTTGTATGGAGCGTTTTCTCCGTACGACTTGTACCCGGTAAACTTTTATTACAACCTAGGAAGTATGATTCGTACAGAAAGCCTTTTCCGTACGAATCGTACAAAAGACCATAAGTGTTAAAAAAAACAACGATTCTGATCCGGAACAACTTGTACGTGACGTACGGACGTATTTAAGCAGCGGTTTCCGGCCCAGCAAGTACGAATCGTCCCTACGGCACTCCGTATGGCTCTTTTCTTACGGGAGCCAAACACAGCCGGAAAAGCAGAGTCCTACGCGAACCGCTACGCAACGGAGCCCCGATACGTGACGTACATGCCATGAACCCCATTGTACGTGTCATCCCGGTCCTCTTGGCCTACGACCTGGTGCACTGGACCCGACGCACACGCCGCAGAAGATGAGAACAACACCCAGGGGCCAGGGTGGGGGTGGGGGGCAGGAAACATACCCCATACCCAAAGCCAAACCTATAATATGGATCCCATACATTACCAGCAGGGTCTGGTCACTTGGGGGGGCGTGTCCAGCAACCCCTGCGTACCGCAACAATGGAAGTGAACGTGTACGGTGCATTGCACACGTACCCCTACGGCACCAGTAGAGCAGCATCCGGACCGTACACACGCAATGAATGCGTGGGTACGGTGCGTTGCACACGTACCCGTACGGCACCAGTAGAATAGTGATACGGACCGTACCCACACAATGAATGCATGGGTACGGTGCGCTGCACACCTACTCCTACGGCACCAGTAGAACAGCGATACGGACCGTACACACGCAATGAATGCGTGGGTACGGTGCGTTTCACACGTACCCGTACGGCACCAGTAGAATAGTGATACGGACCGTACCCACGCAATGAATGCGTGGGTACGGTGCATTGCACACGTACTCCTACGGCACCAGTAGAACAGCGATACGGACCGTACGCACGCAATGAATGCGTGGGTACAGTGCATTTCACACGTACCCGTTACGGCACCATTACATTTGGGCTACGAGGCGTACACACGCCAGGAATGTGGGCTTAGAGAACTGGGCCAGCATGTTACCTTCATATTGGTGTGTGTGTAGGTCCAGGCCAACAGTGTACTGCTCCAAGGGGGTGGGTGGGTGGTTGCAGAGGATTCCCAGCAGTGGACAGAGACATAGGGGTGGGTGCAGAGGACTCCCAGCAGTGGTCAGCCATATAGGGGTGGCTGTAGATGAATACCCACAGTGTCCAGCCATATGGGGGTGGCTGCAGATGAATCCCAGCAGTGTCCAGACATATGGGGGTGGGTGCAGAGGACTCCCAGCAGTGGACAGAGACATGGGGGTGGGTGCAGAGGACTCCCAGCAGTGGACAGAGACATGGGGGTGGGTGCAGAGGACTACCAGCAGTGGCCTGCAGTATGAGGGGTGGGTGGAGAGGACTTCCAGCAGTGGACAGAGACATGGGGGTGGGTGCAGAGGACTCCCAGCAGTGGCCTGCAATATGAGGGGTGGGTGCAGAGGACTCCCAGCAGTGGACAGAGACATGGGGGTGGGTGCAGAGGACTCCCAGCATTGGACAGATCCATGAGGGTGGGTGCAGAGGACTCCCAGCAGTGAACAGAGATTATGGGGGTGGGTGCAGAGGACTCCCAGCAGTGGACAGAGACATGGGGGTGGGTGCAGAGGACTCCCAGCAGTGGACAGAGATATGGGGGTGGGTGCATATGACTACCAGCAGTGGCCTGCAATATGATGGGTGGGTTCCGAGGACTCCCAGCAGTGGACAGAGACATGGGGGTGGGTGCAGAGGACTCCCAGCAGTGGACAGAGACATGGGGGTGGGTGCAGAGGACTACCAGCAGTGGCCTGCAATATGAGGGGTGGGTGCAGAGGACTCCCAGCAGTGGACAGAGACATGGGGGGTGTGTACATCATAATCAGATGACCACACCTACATGGTGGTATGGACGCATCCCTAACTTTGGACTATGTTGATAGTGCTATAACAACTAATCACTGACAGCAGTGTCCCACTCCCAGGAGGATGGATGTCTTTCACACACTGCATGACACACCACATGTGGATGTGAGGATATATAACACATGCATACCCACCCATGGCAGATACAGCACAATACACGCCCTGATATCATGCCACAAGACTGTATAGTCATGTAACTGCCTACAAAACTAAGATAGCCAAAGGCACATCCCAGGAGTGATAGGAATGTCCAGGTGCTGGTCCAGCCACCAAGATGTTGTCTCTCATGGAAGGAATAGGGTGGAATTCCCCTAGATACAATGCCCACAATTGTGAGTCAGGTGCCCAAATACCCTGCATAACAAGTACCATTTGTGTGGTAGGCCGTGATTACACACATGCGTAGTGCTGAAAAGGGGGGATTTGTCCCTGAAGGCATTCCTACATACGCAAAACACAAGTACAGTGACTAGCAAGGATGGCACAGACAATTCAGCAGGAGACATCGGTGAGCAGGCATGGCCATTGTTGAAGGGATCTGTCACCAACAAAGGAAATGTTGACACAACAATAGTGCAACTGTTTGCAGGGAAGATGTCAGGTGCCACAGAGGAAGGAACACTCCTTGGGACAATGTCTCAAAACAAAATGAACAAACACTACCAATGATTCTTTGCAGACACATTGTGATGGCACACAGATACCATGTTCCACCTCATGACCATCATACAAAAACATTTCTCAGAACCCTAGCACATTACCAGAACACCAACTGCAGGAGCCTCATCACCAACATCAAGTACCTAAAATGCAATAGTGTTGAAAGTAAAACAAAAGGCTTTATTCAGCACCAAAAATAAAAATAAAAAAAAGTCACTATGTACAAAGGCCAATGGCCAGTCCAAATTTCAAGATCAAGGGGGGGACGTAGGGGACCGCGTCTCCCCCTAGCTTGTCTGCACAAAGGAACCTCAAGGTTTGTCGACCAGGGGGGGCATCATCTGTGGCAGTCCCAGGCACCGCAGGGACAGGAGGGGGAAGGGTAGGTGTGGTGGGTGCAGGGGTGGACGTCTCCACCACAGGGGATGGGGCAGCGCCGAAGGTGGAGGCGAGCTTGGCGCTGCACACCGCTGCCAGTATGTCCATACCAACCCCTGCACCTGAGGATCCTGCATGGTCAACGGATGGTGTGGTGGGTGAGGGATGGGGTGCAGCGCTCTTGGGGGAGGGGGTGGACATGGTGGGGGAATCAACTCCCATGCCCCGGGACTTCCTCGCCCGCTTGTGGAGTGTTGGCTCAGCGGGGGCGAGGTCCAGCTCACCCAGAAAGAGCTGCTTGGGTGAGCGTTTGGCAGGGGAGCCAAAGGGAGTGGTTTTGGAGGAACAGGGTTGTGAGGACTGCAGACTGCGACTGTGGCTGCGTGTATGTCATCTGTCCCCAGACCCTGTGGGTGTGCCTACATCCCCCTGAGTGTGCGTGCCAGGTGGTGTGTGCTTTGCCTTACTTGGGGGTGTGCTGGATGTGTCTGGTGGGGTGCGTGCCCGTGACTGACTGGGTGTGCGTTGGGCAGGCATGGGAGAGTGAAGTGTGGATGGGTCCGGGGTAGGGGGGGGAACGGAGCGCTGCAGGAGAGTCACTGCTGCCCAGTGGCGTAGCTAGAGCTTGTGGCGCCCGGGGCTATCCCTCAGATTGCCTCCCCCCGGGGGGGAGGGCGTGCACTACAAAGAGGTCCGAGAGACACGTAGTATCGCCGCTAATAGTTACCTTGATCATGCAAGTTACATGCACACACATGACACGGTCCAAGGCTACACAGTTGAATACACCGGTGACTGGCAGTACAAAAGAGAACACACAGACTGCATGATCTATCTGGGGACTCAGAAAAAATGCATGTGACATCCATCAGAGAGCTGCGTGAACAATTACCTGGTAATCCACTCAACACAATGCAAACATGCACATACATGACACTATTCATGTAACCTTCATCTACAGCTGACATTAAATGACCATACATCATGGTCCCCCCCATTAAAGCAGTGGGGACCTGCATGAATGTGATGTGCTCTGGGGACCCAAAACCAACTTAACAGTGTTGAAGCCTGTGATTCTTTATCTTTCAAAAACAGCAGATTAATTATTCACAGGGAATGACTCACTGTGTGCCCTTAAAACTAAACGCATCACAAAGGGGTCAGTCAGCTCCACCTTGCCAACACAGACCGGATACAAAGCCCACTCTGGTGGCCCAAAGGCAACAACCAGGGGTAGCTCCCTGTCATTACTTCCAAGCAGCAGCAACCAACTCCCTGGGAATGAAAAGACGTGTGCTCTTGGTACCCAAAACCAGCTTGTAATAGTGCATCTCTCCTTCACAGCAGCCTCAGCACACACATGGTGCACAGCCTGGAGTAAGGAAAGCATATTTTTCAGCGAGAACATGAAGTTGTTGAAATCTTGTGGTGATTTCTTGGATCACTCTGTCCAGTGAAGAAAACATTTCTCTCCTCAAATCAGTTTCGTATGACAATTCAGCATCTGGTAACTCTATTTTCTTCTTCACCAGTTAAACGTTCTACAGCACTTAAGATTTTTGAGTAATTTTTTTTTACAACACTCACAGCATCTCCCCGTGCACTCCACCGAGTTTCTATTACACGCTTGACACTTTGGCCAGTGACTGAAGTCAGAATATCCCAGCGATGGGTCGTGGAAGAAAAAAACACGAACAAACACTCCACAGTTCCAAAAAGGTAACAGAATTCACAGCAACATAAGCTGCATGTAAACCAGCCAAATTCAGCGAGTGATTTGTACATGCGACAAATTCTGCTTTTCCATTAATTTCCCTGATGCGTCTTTGAACGCCAGTATGTTGACCAGCCATCACAGCAGCATTATCATATGCTTGTCCTCTACAATTTTGAATATCAATTCCGTTGCTTTCTAAATTCTGCAAAATCATAGTTGAAATATTCTCAGCAGTTTTACCTTTTGTTTCAATGAAATCGACAAATGATTCCACAACCATCACTTTATTTCCATTGATCATAACATAGCGTAAAACTTGGCTCGTCTGATCCTTATGAGAAATATCAGGGGTGCTGTCGAATATCATAGAAAAATACTTTGCTTCTTTCACTTGCTCGATAACTTTGCTTCTTACTTTTCTCCCAAAAGTTCTATAAACTCATTCTGGATTGTAGCCGACATATAGGATTTAGCATACTTTTTCCCCAGCTTAATTCTTACAGTATGCTCACGTAGCACTGGATCGTATTTCGCCAACAAATGAAATAATTCTAGAAAATGTCCTCTATTTCCTGTTGATTCAGGTTCATCATCAGTCTTGCAATGAATTCCTTCTCGGTGACCCCGTAAAGCCAAATTTTGTTAGGAATCTAATGATATCCAACAATCTTGAAAGTATCTCCCTCCACTTCTTTACTTTGTTTTCAACTTGTTCTTGTGCCTTTTTATCAATTGTTCATGATCGAAAATTTTAGGATTGAGTTTCCACCACGTGTTGAATCCATCTGTAGAATCAAAATTTCAATGACTTCTGTCTGCAAATAGTCTGCAACAAAAGCAGTAAAGAGCTTTCTTGGAAGGAGAGTACACCAACCATGATCGCAACGTTTTTTCATTATTTGGCACAGCTTGAAATAACCACTTGCGTGTAAGTTTTCTTTTTCGTCCTTTGATTAAAGCACCCTCACGAATGACTTCACCAAAATCAGAATCTAGATGTTGAACCACAGACGCCCCTTGTCTTACCAGTAAGATATGTGTGTCATCTTTAATGCTACTTGGCCAAAGACCAACATCTTTTAAGTCAACAGCTGGAATTTCTTGTTGGTTACACCCCTTATCACTTGTTGAAGTTGAAGGATCACTTGACTTTGATGATGGTTTGAATTCAGAATCGGAAATTGCTTCAGTAACAGTAGTAGTAGTACTAGTAGTTTCTGTTTCGCAACTGAGGTATTTCAGTAGTGCACCTTCATACTTTTTTAATTCTTCCTCTCTGGCCTTTTTCTTTTTTCTAAAGGCTGCACCACTTGGTTTTATTCGCTTCATCTTAACTAAGCTTGAAAGAATAATAAAAAGAAAGATATCCATACATCCATTTTAAAATGTTAGCTTGTAGTCTGCTCTGTTTAAATTGCAATTAAATACAGTGAGCTAAGAAGGGCATGCGACTCCTACACCTTGTAACCCTCACTGTCTTGTTATCTGACCATTCTGTACATTGATTACCATATGGAGGGGGGCGTCACATCACTTCCCAGCTGTCATAGCTTGGCAACTCGCCAGCGAGGTACATTTTGTGAGCAGTGCAGTGCTTGCGGACACAGATATAATTTAGCTCCTGCTGGGCCCCCAGAGTAAATACAACGGAGGGAAACAAAAGCACACAGCTGGTTATCTCTTCACAGGTACTTAAGAGAGGCATGCTTTTGACTTTGTTTGGCCCCTTTATGTAAGTGCATGAACTGTAAGTATCTCAGATGTGTTGGTCTGTTCCAGTATTTAAACACAATTTAAATAGCACTATTTTACTTTCTTTTATAACGCTGCACATCCCAATGCAGGGTTTCAGAGCGATTTACATAACATACAGATTGAAAATAAATCATGCAAGCGTGTAAATCAGTGTACAAGATGTGTTTCATGAGTCAGCGAGGGTTAAAAGTTGTAGCAGTCACATATCCGACAAAGCTAAATGTGCTATATTAAAAGGCTTACTATTTATGAACTGCAAGTACCAAAAGGATCTGTGTTCAAAGCAGTAACCTTACCTAGCTACATTCAAATAAATCTGTCATCTGCATATTACATGATGTGCTTTGCAGGCACATTAACCTTGTATGCTACTTTGAGTCAGATCTGGGACTACACATAACAGAAATTTCTCCAAGAAATACTTTAACCTCCAGGGTTCTCACCAATTAAAATTCCCTGATAGTTACTGGGCACCTCTGCAGCAGATGCCTTAACCCTATAAAAACATTAGAAAATGCAGACTTTGTAACCAATTAAGCATAAAAGATCTACTAACATGCTTCTCCTTGTTGCCAATTTCTTTGTGGCAGGGCTTAAAAAAAATGTAAAATTATTTGAGGCCCAGATTTTGCATTGGGATTGTGCCACGTTTTTAGCACAACCCCAAAGCAAAATCAAATTTGTTAAATCTCATAATGGGCTTAAATGCACTCATGATATACATAATAAAAACAAATGTGTGTGATCATAATAGCTGACTGGCGGGCATTAAATTACCAAACAAGCACACAAGAGGCCACGAGAGCCTGCTACAGAAAGGCAACAAATCAAGAAGATGTCAGGATATTAATAAATAGGTCTTTCACAGTGATACTCGCACAACTTAAATCTGCTGGTTCATAACAGCTCTGCCTGGTATTGTGCGTATTCTTTCTTGCACAAGAAACACATTGTCCTATAATACGATACGAGACACAACTGGAGATGAGAAGAGAACAAAAAGAAAGCAATTAGAGGAGTGAAGGGGTACTAGGGACGAGAGGGTGTCTAGAAAACAACGAATGTGAGAAAAAAGGTGGAAGCGAGAGGAAAACAGGAATGTGATAGAATGCAAGTTCTAGTTGCACTCAATAGGTAAAACCAAAGGAGATGGAAGTGAGAAAATTAGACTCATAAAGATGCATTTGAGATATAGGCAAGAAGAGATTAAGAGTTTGACTTAATGTTGAATGGAGTAGAGCACTGTGAAGCATGAAGTTGACGGTAGAAGATAGGTAGGCGAGCATCTGAGCTGTAACGGAGTGAAATTCTCTGAGAGAATGAAAGAGTGAGGTATAGGACACACCGGAATGGGAAACTGGTGCAAAGGGGAAGATTTTAAGGTGAAAGGAAACTCAAAAAGATAGATGTGAGGTTAAGAGTGGTGAATGTAAGATAATAACAGAGGCTTGGGATTATGTGAAAAGGAAAAGGAAACAGTAGGTAAGAGGTGCAGGTCAAAGAAAGACAATGAATTGTTGAGAGGAGAAACTGTATAGAAGTGAAAGAGGGTTGGGTTAGGGTACGATAGATGGAAGTTCAGCAGGAGACAGTTAAGAAATGAAAATAAGGACCTTCAAATGGCTAAAAGGCTCCCTAACCTCAGCTCAACGGGGAATGTTTTGCGCTGCCAGAAAACTCAGTTGGTTGATTTGATCACTTCAGATGTCTAAGTCTGTAGCCAGAGGGTCACTGATTTGAATCCTTGTTGGCGCACAGAATAGTGACTTGTATTTATGCTGCTATGAGAGCACGGCCTGTGACAGAAAGCAGAGTATGTATGCAATTAATTTAAATATTGCATTACACACAGTATAAAATAGACTGAACGCAGCATAAGATAGTTTGTCGCCTGGAGGAAGCCAGTTAGATGATTGTTTGCAACACTCATGTGAGACGCATTAACACACTTGCACAAAACACTGTTGCTGCATAATGTGTATGTAATGCAAAGTCATCTGGTGGAAATACAGAGATTCGGCGCAACGTTAAGTGTTAACCGTCACAAATGTAATTTGAAAATTAATTACAATAAAAGAAAGCAAACAATGCAATGGAATGTTGAAAGATGCTACCTGAGAATCAAGCCCTGGGCATTATTGGTTCGTAGGCGGTGAAGCATGTTCTACCACAGTGTTGTTGGCCAAGAATGGTCAATGTTTCGAAATAAAGAAATGTGCAGGGCAAATAAATAGATACAAGACAAAGACGACATCAAGCATGTTAACTGTGATTGTCAGCTGCTAAAGTTTAAGTGAAATACATCTAGATTAAAGGAAGTATATGTACATAGGTGAGTCTTGAGCATACCAGGTAGGCTGCATTATGCTAAACTTACATGAGATGCTGTTAGGTGTGTCTATTTAAATATATTGCCAAACTAATACCACACATTATGGCTAAATTAAAGAAGACAATAACAATCAAACTGAAAATTAAGGGATGTAAAGCCAGGGAATCAAACCCTGGATGTACATGAGATAATCATGGAGATTATGGGATGGGCTGTATTGTGCTATACTACTGTGACCCCCTGTTAGATGTGCCCATTAAAATCTATTACCAACATAAGTTAAAATAATTTGAGTAAACTACATCTGAATTATATATTACAGAAGAAAATTGTGCAATCTACATGACTTATATGGGGGTACTGCCAAAGAGATTCAACCCTTGATGTGCATGGACAAGTCAAAGATGATACACAGTAAGAAGAGTTCTACTGTACATTGTTGTTTTGAGTAGTTCCAATGTCAGTTGGTAAAGAGCAGCCTCAAAGTGCATAGCTACCAAGCTTTCAGATTGCTAGGTGTGATATTTTCATAATTTTATTGCAATTATGAGTCCGCCGCCGCAGACATTTGCACCAGTTTTAGTCTTCTTAAAGTTTCTCATTGCTCAAATGGGTGTAATTACTGATATATATATATATATATGTTTCCCTCGTCTTCATTACTTGAGTTTTACTCGCAAAAAAGTGTCACTCATAGTCGTTGAAATGTCACTCATAATTACAATTTAATTATGAAAATGTCACACATAGCAATTTGAAACCTTGGCAGCTATGCTCATAATCGTTGAAATGTCAATCATAATTACACTGAAGTTATGAGAAAATGTCACATCTGAAACCTTGGCAGCTATGCTGCCACTCACTAAATATCCCCTCTGAAAACGTTTAGCTCTTACCTCACTCAGCCTCCAGCAGCACTCCACAGTGGTGGCAGTCAGAGCCAGGGTCTCTATGGCAGGGGTTGGTTCACGTCTGGGGACGGAGGACACGAAAGAACCTGGGAGGGCAATGCACAGCAAGACACACTCCGGACAGGGAGGGGACCTCATGGAAGAGGACGAGATGCAGGAAGAAAAAAGAACGTGCAATAACATGGTAAGGCTTGTGTCAGAGAGCAGCGGCAGGTAATGAAGGAGTAGAGGCAGGCAAATTGGTAGAGGGACTGTAGATGCACATTCTTAGGGAAGCGACCAACAGGCGAGACAGGAAGAGAATGAGGAGGGCCAGTGTGAGGGAGAGAGGCCAGGGAGTGATGAAGAGAATGAGGAGGGTGTGAGGGAGAAAGGCCAGGGAGTGATGAAGAGAATGAGGAGGGTGTGAGGAAGAGAGGCCAGGGAGTGATAAAGAGAATGGGGAGTGTGTGAGGGAGAGAGGGAGAGAGGGCAGGCAGTGATAAAGAGAATGAGGAGGGTTTCCAGAAAACAGCATTAGCCGCTCGGGCAACCGGAGAGAGGACTTCATTTTTCTAATGGGCTTGAAGTGCAGCCAATGGTGGGAAGCTGAGAGCCGCCTGTCCTGTGGGCTGAGCCTGTAACCTACCCCCAAGTCTACCCAGGGCACGGGAAGGGAGCCACTGCAGAGAGAGACACGGGCTGGGAGGCAGTGCCAGGGCAGGGCTGCTCTGTGGAGTGCCATGCTGTCAGCTTCAGACATCCATTGTTTGAATGTAAATGGTCGAGGATCAACTAAGCCCCTGGGTCCAAGCTGTTACATTCTTCCTCAATGTGGAGTGGGATTTTAATGTGTGTAATGGGTCTTTATTTTGGAAGTACTGCTCAGATGCTGGAACTACAAGATTTGTCTGTTAACATTACTATACACCCAGTCATTGATCGCTTATGGAATGCTTTCTGAAGCCCCATGCCTCTTCTCTGTGGAGAGCCATGCTTTCAGCTTCAAACCGTTTAGAGCTGTGCTCACCCATTCTTTGAACGTAAAGGGTTGAGGATCTTTAACACTGTGTGACCATTCAACCCTTACCATACATATCACTATCCCCATTGCACATAAATGTTCATTGTAAAATACTAGCATGCATCGTAGCCAGCAGGATAAACCCACTGATGCCCAGTCTGATGCCTCCAGATGAGGCAGCTTAAAAACATTTACCACCACAGAGCAATGCCACTCAACAAACATGCACAAATATTCTTGCCACACTTCAGGCCCGGCTCCAGGAATTTTTATTTGGGTGGGCCAAGGGTGCATTTGGGTGGCCCACTGCGGGCTCGATTTGTCGCATATATGTCTGGGCAGGCCTGCTTCAGGGCCCTACTTTATCTCTTCTTAGTCTTATAAGGACCAGTAAAACTCACTCTTTTCCAAATCTCTTTCTAAATATTATCACTCTCAAAAAGTGTTTTTCCATGTAATTTTCCTTTGATGGGAAGAGGAGGTTTCTGAGGTGAGAGTATCAGGCAAGTGATACTACTCAGGCTCCATCTGTTCGAGCCTTCATGGAGGATCCCTCTACATTACTACCTCCACCTGCCCCGGACTCGGCAACGCTCTCCCTTACAGGATTGATTATCCACTACTCCTCTCTCCAGTGCACCTTATCTCGCAGCTGACCTTGGGCCCCAGCCCCATATCAGGCACCATCGGGCTCCACTTTGCTTTTTCCCGGTAAAAACATTAGTAAAATCACCTTCAAACTATTGAATATGGCAGTAAATATAATTAGCATGCACTTTAAAGTATGTTCCACAGTAGCCCTTATGACCCGATTGCTAATTAAATAAACAAAAACAGAAAGGCCATGACAGGGCCGGCTTTAGCGCTGATGCGAAAGTCTTTTTTGGCGCCACACTAATAACCTCTTTCTCCATAAATACCTTTACTACCACCTTCCAACAGTGCCCCTCATCCCTCCATGGCCCCCCTAGTGACCTCCTCCTCAGATTCCCTCACTGCCTCACACCACAAGTGCCCCTCATCTCCCCATAGCCCCTCCCCCTCATGATCACCTCCTTGGACTCCCTCACTACCACCCTCCACCAGTGCTCTTCATCTCATCCTAGCTCCCCCTCCACATCATGACCTCTTCCTCGGATTCCCTCACTGTCACCCAGGGTACAAGTCCTAAAAAAAGAAGTGGGGGGACACTGACGTCACAACAGGAAGTGATGTCACGAAAGGTGGCTTGCACCATCAGACTCATTGCCTCCCCTCGCTCACCCCTTAGATGCCATTGCATCAGAGAAGCCAGCGCATGAGCAGTAATCGAGCTCCCATTAAAATAAGTGAGGGGACGCCATCCACCGTGTGGAACCCCGACTCGAGCCCTGCAGTCACCCTCCACCAGTGCCCCTCATCGCTCCACAGCCCCTCCAACTACCTCCTCCTCAGATTCCCTCACTGCCATCCTCCACCAGTGCCCCTCATCGCTCCGTAGCCCCTCTCGCATATGCATTTGTTGTTTAGCGCTACTCATATAAGTGTAGTGTGTCAGTACTTTACACCACAAACACATTATACAGAGACAATGAATCATACAAGTATGTAAATCAGTCTACAGGGAATGTCACATAAGCCAATGAGGATTACAAGGTGTAGGAATCACATGTCATCCATACTGGTGGGCAGTATATTTTGAGAGGGTTTGGTCTGGGGAAACACAACCTTAGGATTTAAAAGAGTATTCCATGGGGGTCAGCTTTACTGATAAAAATGTATCTCTGCCCAAACATACTCATTTTAGCAACATTAGAATGATGAAAGACTGAGGAAGTTCTAACTATATCACAAAACAAAAAAAATATACCATTCATGTTTGTATGCAGCTCTTTGGTGACAGCTCATTGGTCACTGTCCTATGTTAGGATTATATCTTCTGAACTGCAAGTAACAGGAGGATCTCTGTGACAAAGGCAGTAACCCACTGAGCTTCCACACAAAATACAGTTCATCTGCATTTAAAAACTACTAACAGACAAATTATTGCTCTCCAGCGGATCATTAATCACCAGCATTATTGGGACATTTGCTATTGTCTTATTGTTGTTCTGCATCAGCCATGATAATGATAAAAACTGTTTAAATGAAGCGCACACAAAGTACGTGTCCTGCTGGGCCTGCACATATTTTTAAAAGAAAAATAAATAGCCACACATTCTCTTACCTACTACTCCATTAGTCAAACTTTGTGTCACAGCCTGATGTAATAAGCAGCTGCAGGGGTCAGGAAAGGTGATTAGGAATAAACAAATTTCTTTTCTCCTGTGCTGCATAGTCAAAGAATTATCCACGCAGCAGACTGACTGCCCCAGGCCACAATTGGGTCCTCACGAGAGTGTGTAGTGGTGAAGCGCGTGACGCGTCACCGCTACGTTCTCATCATGAGGGCCGGGCAAAAATGTAGCCCAGGGCCATCATTGGTAGCGCTGGAGCGCGCTCTCCAAGATTGACGGCCCTGGAGCAGGCAGGGATGGGACCAACAACAGTCAACAACGTATACGCGGGCAGATTAATAAGTTGCAGTCTTCAGGCACTGGCAGTCTTGCAGAACGTCATGGTGGCAATTTTGCAGCAGCAGGCGCTGACGCACTGGCGCACTCAGCACTACAACCAAGTAGGTCAGGTGCGCGCAGTGCGCGTGCCGTTGCGGCCGCGGTGGACTATATAATTTATTTAGTGACACTGTGTCCCTAAATAAATTATAAAGGCAGCCGCAACGAGCCACCAGTGCCGAGCGGCTGCCCTAAATATAGTGCCGCCTGGGGCGGTCCGCCCCCACCACCCCCCCCTAGCTACACGCCTGCTGCTGCCATCAGGGAAGAGTCCATGGACTGCAGAATCCTGCGTTGGTCAGACATCATTGCTGACATGCCCTCCATGAACGACACCATCTGCGTGAGCAGTTTAGTGTGTCCATGGAGGACATTCAGCACCGATGCCTGCCCAACCTGCAAGTGTCCACAGACTCTTCACTGAGGGCAGCAGGGGTGACAGGGGCAGGGGGTACGGTGCCTGGGCTGAAGGAGACATGGTGTGCCTCTGCACGGACAGAAGGGATGGGAGCAACTGGGAGGGCGGAGATGGTAACGGAGGAGGCGGGGACAGATGTGGGGATGCTGCCAGGTGTTGTTGCAGCCTCCGCCTCCTCGGGGAGGTCAGCGTCGAACCCGTCGGCGTCGTAGCTGGCATTGCCTCCAGACAGGTCCTCAGACTGACTCCCCTCGCCCTCCGTGCCACTGGCTCCTTCTGACTCTACAGCACTGGTGGCACTGTCGCTGGGTCCCTCCTCCAGGTCTGTGCAGGTGTCTCCCTCTGTTGCGGATGATGATGCTGTTTGCAAGGAGAAAAAAACGAAATGCATCAGTCACCTGTATACATCTGACACATGAGCACAAAAACAATTGGTCACAGTGCATATCAGGCAATGCATCATGAGTAACAGCTAGATTACTCCGCACATATGTAAGCCCTGTACTGCCCAGTTGGTAGACCCACTATGCCACTTGGACACCAGAAAAAAAATAACACACCAGACCACAACTTGAATGAGAAATTCACTGAGAAGCTAGTGTCTGTGAACCGGTGAGCACACCAATACGATGAAGTCATGCCAGCTCTTGTTTACCCTGAAAGAAACAGTAGTGGTGCACCCAAGGTAAACTAACACACCTCAATACTCAAGGTGTCACCACACTCAGAGACCTGTAAGTACTTTGCAACACAAAACGAAAAAATGTTGGTACCTTGGGACTCACAATACTTTACACAATCGATATGTTTTGAATGTGCCAAATCGACATTTCATGAAAAGAACACTCATGTGCCTGCGTGAAATATGTCTCACAAGGCAGTGCACACAAAACTACATTTACACTGTCATTGAAGAAGCTGGCACCTTTTCTAAGAAGCCACTGTTAGAAATAAATGGTGTTGCCGAAAGTACATATACATGGGCCCACGGAGGTCTTGATGTCTTGAGACTCGTTAGTTTGTATCACCAACAACAAAGAAGTCTCACAAAATCAAGACCACTGTGGGAACATGTATATGGAGAATATGCAACACCATTTAATTATAACAGTGGCTTCTTTGAAAAGGTGCCAGCATGTTCCATGAAAGTGGAAATGTTGTTTGATGTGCACTTCCTTGGGAGACATCTTTCATGCAGGTACATCAGTGTTCTTAACACAAATCATCAAATTAAAACATTTAAAACATGAAGAACTGTTGACAAGTGCTGTGAGTGCCAAGGTACAATTTTTTTAGAGTAACAACTTGAATTATGTCAGTTGTCACATGGCCATCCGCCACCTGATTACACAGTTGGCTACACATATGACCTACTGCATGTCATCTGGAGTGGCACACATGTACACACCCAGGACAATGCATAAGCTAATGGGCCTGCAATTGGGTTGTAAAAAAGCATAGCTGTACTGTGGAGACACCCTCATGGCAAGCCAGAATGTACACACAGATGTCAGCACACAAAGTCCAAACTGCGTTGCATCTGAACCACACACAGGTGCCAAAAATGTATGAGCAGGAATCATGTTTTTAAAAAACTGACCCAGGCTGCAAAGCACGAACATTAAGCTTTGGCCAGCATCACTGGGGCACTGCACGGTGATTCTTTGTACAGCCAATTCTCACACTCAGGTCAGACCTGGTTGCCCATGTAGGCCTCTCCCGCACAACCACCCATACCTGAGTCTATGTGATTGATACAGATCAAGAAGTGACACCTCTTATTCAGGGTTACAAAAACTGTGCAGCAAAAATTGCTACATTTACACAACATCACCTTCTGGGACTGGCAACACATATTTGTGACAAACAACCATCAACAGATTGTTGTAAATTGCCACACAGGCACTGCCCAGTGTGAGTATGCACAAGCAAAATGGCGTATCCCTGTCAAGTGGACACAAGTAGCACACATTTGAAAAATACAAACTAGGCCACGGAACAATGCCACAGAGGCAGACCTATGCAGAACCCACAGTGAATGTGCACAGTGTTGGATGACAAGCATGATTAGGAGACCAGGGTGTCTCAGGGGACTGTAGTGGGCACACTGCTCCGTGTTCCTGGAATGAGCTGACTGTACCAAGATCAACCGTCATGGCACTATGCATATCTCCCACTCATGCACATCATGTCTGAGGCCACAACATTGGTCATGTATGGTGCAAGGGTGTTCATTTGAAACCTCACACGCCTATGTTGAGAATCATCATCAGTGCCAACAAATATGGACCCTCAACATAGTGAACAGGTCATGGCACAGGCAAGGTACCAACACAAGTCACAGACCACCCTCCCACATGATGCAGAAAGCAATGTGCACTTAGATTTACTGGCACCCTAGATGACCATGTGCAAATGTGATTACACACAGACCAGGGGACACATGTCAAGGAGGAGAAGGGATGAAAAAGAGCACCAGGTGACATTGGGGAACAGAAAATGCACTGCACATATAAACTCTGGGAGTGTATCCAGGCTACAGAGCACTTCCAAAAGCTGGTGACACATAACACAACAAACAGCCATGTACCTACCCCCTCCTTGCTGCAGTCTCTCCTGTAACTGCCTATCGAGGTCAGGGAATACCACCGCCAGGACACGGCTCATGTGGGGGGTCAGGCGTTGGCAGCCGCCATGGGGGCGAGGAGTGTCGAGCCCCAGCTGGACCCGGGTGATCCGCCGGGTCCAGCACCAGATGTCCTGCCACCTCTTGCGGACCTGTGGCAGCTGCCGACGACGCTCCCCCGCAGATCTCACGGCCCTGACAATGTCCGCGCAAAATCTCCCCCTTCTCGTAGGCAGTTACCTGTCAGGATGACAAAGTGACACAACATCAATACACCTGCTCCATGTCCCAGAGACACACATTTGAACATCTTTGAAATGTTGAACAGGGCATCGGATGTAGACAGGAATTGCATCATACACAATAAGACATTGGCCTGTGTGCAAGCCCCAATGCACTACATGGCATTGAAAGTCAACAGGTGGCATGAGGGGTGCGACTCACTCACTGATCATGCCACACACTGTGCAGCACATGCAACAGCAGGCTGATGGCCAGCATTTGCCAAGCAGTCACATGTCCCACTCCACTGATGCACCCTCAGCAGACTAGACAGACACACCCAGGCACAGATCACTCGCCTGTCATTGACAACAGCGGATACAACCCTCACTCTGCACATGTGCCACATGCCAGTGGGGTGTCACAGGTGTTGTGCTAGCTCTGTAAGTCAGACACACAGCACGGCTTACTTGTCACATCAGATGGGTAGATCTGTTGCCTCCTCCATGCAGCTGTGGTGCAACACTTCACATAGACACTCACCCACATGTCAAGGAACATTCACACACATCAATGTCCATGAGGTCGTACACATCATTTGGACACTCTCACCACAGGTCCACTCAACTCATACACATCTGTGGGTACAGTCACCTGTCACACCGGGGGGACCACTGAATCACCTCAGGACAATAGTAAAAAAAAGCCACCAAGGATTTGCCAGGCTGAATGTGTCATGCACTATGCAGTGAAAGTCACGGTAAGCACAATGCAAGTGAGGAGTGCACACAGGAACTACATCATGCTCTGCATGAGACATCAGCATGTCCCCCCCCTGGGACCCACTCTAAACAACATTGCATGCCTGTCACACCTGGACACAATATTGACAGTCACACAACAGGTGCATAGGCAAAGGTAGTGGAGTCAGCACTCACCTGCTCCCCTGGTCTCCCATACAGCTTGGTGTACTGTGGGAGGAGGCAGTCCAGCAAGGCCTCATTCTCCTCCTGGGTGAATGGCTGGGCCCTCTCCACAGTACGTGACATGGTCCAGAGGAAGCAGAGACAGCAGCAGTGTGGTAGACTCAAAAATTGTGCAGGCAAGTGCCCTCTCATAGGTTCTGGCTGCCTTATATCTGTGTTGCTGAGGGGCATTCATTTTGAGGAGTACATAGTGATTGGTCAGAATCATTAGCATCGTACGTTTACTCCAATCCCTTTAAACATACACCAATGACACCATTCGCATCGTTCACATTTTGAGAATCATGTCAAGTCAACAACCACTTTGCAACATTGTATTTTGTGGCCAACTGACTGTTCCAGGACACCTGATGGACACATTTCAACTGAAAACTCTGTATCCATGACAACCAGCATGCATTTAGGGCCTATTACTTGTCCCTTATGTGTCTCCTATGTAATTTTGAAATCCACACACAGGTACGGTGCGTTTCACACGTACCCCTACGGCACCAGTAAAAAGGTGAAACGAAGCGTACACACGCAATGATTGCGGGTGTACGGTGCGTTTCACACGTACCCCTACGGCACTAGTTGTACGGTGCGCTGCACACGTACCCCTACACACTAGTTGTACAGTGCGCTGCACACGTACAGGTATGGACTAGTTGTACGGTGCGCTGCACACGTACCCTACGGCACTAGTTGTACGGTGCGCTGCACACGCACCCCTATGGCACTAGCTGCACGGTGCGCTGCACACGTACCCCTACACACTAGTTGTACAGTATGCTGCACATGTACCCCTACGGCACTAATTGTACGGTGCGCTGCAAACGTACCCATACGCATTCGTTGTACGGTGCGCTGCACACGTACCCCTACGGCACTAGTTGTATGGTGCGCTGCACACGTACCCCTACGGCGCTAGTTGTACGGTGCGCTGCACACGTACCCCTATGCACTAGTTGTACGGTGCGCTGCACACGTACCCCTACGGCACTAGTTGTACGGTGCGCTGCACACGTACCCCTACAGCACTAGTTGTATGGTGCGCTGCACACATACAGGTACGCACTAGTTGTACGGTGCGCTGCACACGTACCCCTACGGCACTAGTTGCACGGTGCGCTGCACACGTACCCCTAGGGCACTAGTTGTACGGTGCGCTGCACACGTACCCCTACGGCACTAGTTGTACGGTGCGCTGCACATGTACCCCTACGCACTAGTTGTACGGTGTGCTGCACACGTACCGGTACGCACTAGTTGTACAGTGCGCTGCACACGTACCGGTACGCAATAGTTGTACAGTGCGTTTCACACGCTTACAATGGTAATACAGGCGTACACATGCCAGGAATGGAGGGCTACGAGTCGCACAAGGATGTCCATCAAGTACTTGTCATTGCATACTTCCATGTGCAGGCCCTAGGTGTGGCAGCCAGTGATATTGAACAGGTCATCTCATCTAGTTGCACAATTGATGTGTGATGACCTGTGGACACATGTCATGTGTGATGGGGCACTATGTGGCACACATCACCTTGACACTTGCCACATGTGTGTCTGTAGTCCAACTGTGTCATGCACAGCAGCAGTGGGCGGCACAGTCATCAACACCCGCACCTGTCTCCTGATGCCAGGGACAGGGACACTCTATAAACTGACCTGTCACGATCAGCGTGCCCCTTTGTGACTATGTCAGGTGTGTGTCATGTGTTCCCATGAGCTTGCTGTCAGTGTTCCGTCAACTGCATCTGCTGTTGGTGCATCCAACATGGGTCTGTGTGGAAATGACCATGGCACACATCTTCGCACACCATGCCACATGTGGATTCCCACGGCTGTAGCGTCTGTGTGCATCGGACATCATATTTTCCCAGGCATACATGTCTGCGTTGTCTTAATGGCTGTGTTTTTCTGTTGTCACGTGTACCCCTTCATCGCAATGTGTTTGATATGTACATTTGACATTCCATGTGACCTGTGCGTGTGCCTTGCAGTCAGCTGTCTGGATGAGATGACATCCTTCAAATGCAGCTATGTGGATGTGTGTCACTCCGGTGATATCTCTGGCTGTTCACTCAGACTGGCCCCCAGCTCATTTCAGGGCATGTCAGGTAGACTTGACAATCAACAGGTGTATATGGCTTTTCGTAGGAGTGCCAGCAAGCTGGCATCTGTGTCCTGAATGTATTGCACACACCCAGCTCCATAGTTACATGATGTGTAGTAGCAGTTTAGCATGTGCTATGTTCATTGACATTGATGTTGGCCGACTCTCAATCTTCAACCTTCCAAACAATGTCTTGCAGGGCACCGCCTGTCCCAAGAACAATGCCAGACTTGGCTGCCATGAGGGAACGTGTCTGCATCCGCCGTTACAGATTCACTCGTCAGTTGATTGAGGACTTGACAAAAAAGCTGGCACCACACCTCCAACCGCGACACTGGTATCCTACTGCGCTGACACCCAAGATGAAGGTGATGGCAGCCCTACATTTTTTTGCCACAGGTACATTTCAATTGACCATAGCTGATGTTGGTGGGATGTCACAGACAATGTTCAGCCGTGTCCTGCGTGATGTTTTGGCAGCTATGTTGGAGCACCTTGATGAATTCATCCAATTTCCTACTCCTGAG
The DNA here is from genome assembly GCF_964204655.1 of Triturus cristatus. Taxonomy (NCBI): domain Eukaryota; kingdom Metazoa; phylum Chordata; class Amphibia; order Caudata; family Salamandridae; genus Triturus; species Triturus cristatus. The sequence goes on along the minus strand of NC_140587.1, from coordinate 87,224,400 downwards.
GAGTTGACAGATGTCAAGGGTGATTGCTATGACCTGGGAGGGATGCCCCATGTCATTGGGTCCATTGATGGGACACATGTGGCTTTGGTACCACCATGGCACAGGAGCAAGCCTATCACAATAGAAAACATTACCACTCAATAAATGCCCTTGTGGTGGGTCTTACTAACATGCTGATTTTCCATGTCTGTGCACGTTTTCCAGGATCAGCACACAATGCCTACATCATGAGGCATAGCAGGGTGCCACAAATGATGCTGTGGATGCACAACGAACGAGCATGTCTTGTTGGTGGATATACTCTGTTTGTCCTGTGTGTTGCGGTATCCTTGGCTCTTACGGCATCTCATGACCCACTGATTTACATGATGTTTCCATGTAGGGGACTCTGGATATCCCAACATGCCATGGCTGCTGACACCTCTCCGCAACCCAAGAACAGCTGCAGATCACCGGTACAACAATGCACACGGGCAGACCAGGCGAGTGATTGAGAGGACGTTTGGACTCCTGAAGAGCCGATTCCGGTGCCTTGACAAGACAGGCGGGTCCCTCCCATATGCACCGGAGAAGGCCTGCCAAATCTTCCTTGTGTGCTGCATGCTGCACAACATGGCAGTTGAGAAGGCAGTGCCACTCATCCTGGATCCAGATGAGCAGGAACATCCACCTGTGGAGGATCACGAGGCAAGTGATGAGGAAGAGGAGGATGATATCCAGATTCAGCTCATACGCAACTTCTTCTCATAATGGTGAGTCACTGGGTATGAGTGTGCAAGCTTGTAGCATTGAGTGGCATGTGTTGCAATGTGTGTGTCCAGCTGACTGAATGCAAAGTGACTTTGAAGTGTGTTCTGATATGTCACTCGAGTGATGATGTCATGCCACACAGTTTTGCGGAGAGACTTTTTTTGAAATTTGCATGTGTCCAACATCGTTCATGTTTCGTAAATGACCATGTGTGCAGGGAGAATTGTTTTAGGTGACTTCTTGTGTGTCTGTTATTCCCAGGTTTTTGCGCCTGTTGTCTGCTCGGGTCATTGTTGTCCTCCTGCTATTCCTCATGAGGATTGCAACGTGTGCAGAATCAGCGCTCCATGCACGGACATGTGGAAATGTCAGTTTGGGTAAGGACTGCAGCAAGGCTTTTTGGTGGTGGTACGGGTTGGGAATGTGTGGGGACTGCTTCTGTGCATGTTGTGGTACCATGCATACATGTCTCCTCACCATGGAGCATATCACATGTAGCATCACTCACATGACATGATAGTCACCCTTCTTGTCGTTCATCTGTAGTGGAGTGTGGAGTCTGATGAAGGCATCAATGTGTGTAAACCTTGCCTCTGAAACATTGCGGATGGTACGGGTGGACATAGTGTGGGACATCACAACAACAGGCTCTATGGGGAATTGCAGCCTCTCCGTGTGCAGCAGGATGTGTTTGGCTCATCCCCTTAAATTGTGTGGCAGTTCATTGGGATTTACATCATCCGTGTTGTGAAAGGGGGGTCCAGCGTATGTCCAACGTGTTATGTCAACTGACCTGTGAGTCTGTTCATATGGATGCATTTCCCTTTGTGTGAGTTTGTGGAATAAAGGTGTTCAGCACAATCCAAGTTTGCATGCGTCATCTATTGCATAATTGTCAAAGATTGAGCATATGGGTGTATGTGTACTTCGGCAACACGCATGCAGTTCTTCATGGCTAATAATATCTATTGTGCATGAAGTACCTGGTTGTGTATGTATTGGTGCAGGTTGTTCCCCACAACGGGAGGTGAAAGCCTGCTGATGGTCTCCAGTGCGCAGCTCCGCATTTTGTTGCCTGATCCTGTGGCCGTCATTTTTGGTGATTGTTCATACATTTTCTCAAAGTGACCCATGAGTAACCTGACACTCCTTCCTTTACATACACCTGTTGCACTGTGCCTTTCTGACCTCCTTGTCTTTGTGTGCTACTTTTTGCCTAGTTTCTCACCCCTTCCGCCTGCTGCTGCCTCACCTGCAGCACCGCCCCACAGAGTGCCCTGATTCTGCAACCCACACGCCTCCTAAATGCTCCTACCTTCCCCCTCCACCCATTCTAAATGCTGGCAGCAGCTTGTCTGTGCCACTGCTGCGCCAACGCCGTGCCAAAGGCAGGACCCTCTGGTCTTTGCATGACCCAAGTCACACAACAGGCTCATGCTGCAGCCACCCTCCAAGCAATGTCCTCCAGACAATCAACTGCCTGCTATCAGGCAACCCCTAAGCGCACACACGACATCTTCGAATGCTGAGTGTGCAACTCCAACTGCCTACACACCGCTGCCCCGCCTACCAGACCCTGTCAGAACAACCAGGTCATGTGCCTCCTACTCCACACCCGCTCCATCCACCAGCACGCCATTGGACTCTGTTACCTCCTCAACACAACAGCCCCACACATCACCTTCATGACAGTAACCTGGACAAAATCATCCTCAGCACACAACTTCTTCATTGCCATCTCAGACGGATACAAGATCACCCGCAGGGACGGCAACAACAATCACGGAGGATGAATTGCAATTTATTCCCAAGTACACCCTCAGAGTCACAAATCTGATTTAGCACCAACCCCCTGGCAAACCTCAGAGTAACAGTCATCTACAGATCTCCAGGCCTACATCCACAATTCCGCTAAGCCATCAACACATACATCTGCATGCACGCCCTCACCTCCACAGGCTACATGTGGCTGGGGGCCAGTAACTTCTTGCTGGAGGAGAACCACACCACCATCCATCATTGGTCCATCAACATTTGCATCCACGTCTACGACAAGCAACACACTGCCCCACACCCCGCTACCGATCCCCCAAAGATGCTTAATGTGAGTCACCACAGACAAGCTATGTGGGACAGTCAAAACAACACCACCGCCACACCCTGCAACCTCACACACTGGATCAGCAACTGATCCAACAATCTTGCCACATTGACGGACTTTCCTGTGAAGCACAACAACAGTTAGGCCACCTGGGACAAGGCAGACCTACTGGACTCATACAAATCTAGCGGGACTCTTGTGCAAACCTTGCAACACAAAGAACCATAATTTACCTCACAGCCCTGGAAAACGCCACACACAGCCATCACCATATCATCAGCAAGGACAAGTGGAGATCCTTCAGATAGGGCCGAGGCACCAAAACACACGACATCAAGGAGCTCATCAGCATGGTGAGTGAACTGACAGCAGATCTCCATCTAAAAGACACCCCACCATTGCAAGGCAGATCACATCCCTTGAAACTTTCTACCACTACAAGCTCATGGCCATACACAACGGCCTTGGCACACAGCACTATTATCCATGGGACACACCCCCCTCAGGTTCTAGACTCCCGTCAGCAGCAAATACACCACCTGGCTCATGTGCACCATCCACTCTGGCTCTCCATCAGGCCCCTTCCCACACAACATCTCAACCACATTATTCCCCATCCTTGAAGCCCACGTCCAGCGCATCATGAATGTCTCCTTTGAGTTTGCCAGATTCCATGGGAGCTGGAGGCATGCAGAGACCCAGGTAATAATAATAATAAGGGTAGCTTATAAAGCGCATGGTTACGCAGAAGCGTGTCCCCGCGCTACAACTGAAAAACTCATTGCGAGGGTTGCAGACCGGAGATCTTTTATCTGGAGAACAGGCATGTTTTTAGGTTCCTGCGGAAGCTGGTTTCGGATGAGTCAAGGCGAAGATGGAGAGGGAGGGAGTTCCAGCTCTTTGCTGCCAGATAGCGGAAGGAGCGTCCGCCCATGCGGGCCTTTTTGATTCTTGGAACCAGTAGTAGACCCCCATATGCTGAGCGCAGATCACGTGCTGGTGTATACCTTGTCACCAAGTTCTGGAGTGGGATCGGAGATTTTTTAGCCAGGATGCGGTGACAGGTGCAGAGGGCTTTAAATACCACTCTGTTTTTAACTGGCAGCCAGTGGAGGGTTTTGAGAGCGGCTTTGGTATCTGATCGTTTTGGGATGTTTAAGATGAGACGGGCAGCCGCGTTCTGTATTACCTGAAGGCGGTTCATGGCCTTGCAGGTGGTGCCCAGGTAAAGTAGATTGCCATAGTCTAGGCGTGATGTCACCAGGGCATGTACCAGTGTTCTCCGTGCTGACATAGGGAGAAGGTCAAGGACCTTCCTTATGGTTTTTAGGATGCCAAAACAGACCCCTGCAACTCGGTCTATTTGGGGTCCAAAAGATAGGTCAGCGTCGAGCCATATGCCAAGATTTTTGACTCCCTGGGTGGGTATGGGAGCCTCGCCCAGGCATGGAGGCCACCACGTCGATGACCAAGCAGATGGGTCCCTCCCCACCACGAGCACCTCGGTCTTGTTGCCGTTTAATTTAAGAAGGTACCTTCTTAAACAACGGACGGCAGTACCACAGGATTTCCTTGAACATCACCCTGCTTCCCTACCCAGCAAATGTCATCAGGAAGACACTCACCGAGCAACTGACAAACTTCATCCACGCAAACAGCTCCAGGCAACCGGCACCAGACCATCTTCCACCTTCCACAGTAATCACACCACTGCAACCGTCATCATTGCCACCACCAACGACAACTTTGCCATGCTCAACAATGGTGAGCCCCCCCCCTTGACCTCTCAATGGCATTCTACACCATGTGCTACCACACTGTCAGCTCACACATCTCCAACACTGGTATTCAGAGGAGGGCCCAGGATTAAATCAACAAGTAGCTCACCAGCAAGGCCCAGGGAGTCGGCCTCCACCCTGCAGCATGTAGTACACTGAGGTCATCTGGCCCATGCCCCAGGGCTCATCTCTCAGCGTGACGATCTTCAATGTCTCCATGACCCCCCTCTCCACCATCACATGCGCACATGACCTCATCATCATCTTGTATGCCATTGACACCCAGCAGCTCCTCAACCTCACCAAAGACCAAGCCATTGCCAGATCCAAACTTCCAGAAGGCATGAGATCCGTTGACGAATGGCTGAACATCAGCCACCTGAGGCAGGACTTGGGCAGGACTGAGGTCATCATCTGAGGATTGTCCCCTTACGGCTGGGTCAACTCCTTGTGTCCCACTGGCCTGGGCACTGCACCAGCACCCAGTGGCCACGCACGCAAGCTGGTGTTCATCATGGACTCATCGCTCACAATTACACTGCAACTCACCACCATCTGTACCTCATGCTGCAACACCCTCCGCATGCTGCAGATCATACACAGATAGATCCACTCCAAGGCAAGACAGACCGTCCCCCAGGTCCACAACACCAGCCGGCTCAACTACAGCACCGGCCTCTACGGAGCACAATAGCAAAACTGCAGGAGAACTTGTCCACTTCCAGGGTGCATCCGCACACTTCATCTTCAACATTCCCCGCCCCAGCCACATCACCGTCCACCTGAGATAGCTACAATGGCTCACTGTCTGCTGCAGGATCACGTTCAGACTCCTCAACCACACTCAGGAGGCAGTCCACAACCCCAGACCCAAAACCAACCTTGGACGTCTGTCATCCAACACCCCATTGGCCCAACTCCGTGCAGCCCACCTTGCCCTGGCCACCATTCATCACAAGCACAGAAAAACTGCATGCAGGAGATAGTTCTTCCACCTTGCCAAACAGACCTGGGACTCCCTCCCCGGGCACCTCAACATGACCCATGACCTCTACACCTTCATGATAATCTTCCAAATTGGTCTGTCTGAGCAGTATTGCAAGCCCCCCCTCAGAAGCTTGAGGCCATCATGGGTGAGTATTGGGCTCCATGTCTGTATTTGGTGATACATCGTGACCCATGTGTGTCCTTGACCGGACTCAGATCCAAGTGTATGGATGGCTGGAGTTAGTTCCACACTCAGGCATACTTTGACATATCACCACACGTATGTTGTGGACTCATGCTAACTGACTGCAACATAAAATTTCAATTATTAAATTTTTTATTATAGGTTTGGGGCGTGATTTGTGCACAGAAAAAGGTGCAATACAGGGAGCATAGAATCCAAAGTTCACAGGGGGAGATGGGATCCTTGGCATTTGAAGTCATCAGAGTCCAGACCACAGTGTTTGGCATCATTGGTCAGACTGTGACCAGCAAGTCCATGTGGCAGATGATGTCAGTCAATGAGGTGATGCTGTCACACATGAAGGCCAGGTGCCAGGCCAGGTGACCTGGGAGATGTGGATGGGCCGCTGCCTCTCACGGTCTTTTCCATGGATGACCCACCTTCCTCGGGGGACCCTCAGATGCAGGCCTTGACGATGCTTGGGATGCTCCGTCGGACGAATCCTCCTCCTCATCCCTCCCTGTGGCTGGTGGTGGTCTTCGCCTGGTGGCACAGGGAGGGTTGCCTATGTTGTCGGCGATCCGACGGAGTGAATGGCTTATGTCCCTTTGCACCGCCAGGAGCTCAACCAGTCTTGCCTCCATCCGTCCTTGGTGTTCTTGTTGACTGGCGTGCTGCTCGGACTGCTGGTTCTTCATCTCTGTGAGGGTCACCACTACCTGGCTGAACTCCCTGGTGTCACGCCGGTATGTGTCCATAATGTGGTGTATGTGTGACATACCGGTCCCTTCAGCTGGCTGGTCAGGTTCTCACCACTGCCTGCCTCTACTCCCACCACCCCTGCCCACACGAGCCTGGCATGCCGTTGTGGGCACATCGGGTCTACGGGACCCCCTGAGGGATGGCAGTGGCGGTGTTGTCTGCCTCCTCCTGTGTGCCTGCCGCACCTTCTCCCTCCTGGTCAGACTGGCTCAGTTGTTCTTCTGAGTCTTTGACATGTAGATTTTTGGGTTGGATGCTTCTTCGGCTATGTATTGGTCTTGTTGTGTTACATGTCCATTGTGACAGTGGGTAAATCCATTGCCAGCCCCGGGGGTGTCTGCTTGTGTAAGGGGTGTGTGTGGCAGGGCCTGCTGGTGTGTGTAGTGTGATTTGGCACTGGGGCTCCCAGGTGATGTAGCTGTCCCCCCATGGAACATGCTACCATGACAGTGAGTGTGAGTTCCTGTCCTAGATATCTGACCTTGTTGTCTTGGTGTTTGTGTTTGCACTGGTCACAGGAGGGCCTTGTGCTGCCTACACCCGGGCCGAGTGTGAATTATCTTGTCAGTACTTTCCCAGTCCCTGTGCATTGCGCATGGTGCATGAGTATGTACCTGGGCCATATGGGATGAGGGCAATTGTGTCTGATTTGGAGTTCAACAATGCGTTTTGTACCACCCACCCTCCCAGCAAACCGGACATCCATTCTTGGGTTGGTGCTTCGTGTAGCATGGGACATAGCATGGCCTTGCTTTCTCAATGGGGCATACACATGTTCTTGGCATTAGCATTGTTTTTGACTGCGGTTCTGGCGAGTGAGGGCTTGAGGGTAGTTGCGTACATTTTGTGTAGTTGGGGAGTGGATGCCATTACCCCATGTTACATAAGTTGTTTGTGTACTCACCAGGCTCTAGAAGTCCTTGAAGTCCATGTACTCCCACCGGCGGAAGCAGGGCCATCACCTTCTCCTCCCAGGGATGGAAATGTACTGGTCTGCAGCGCCCACCACCTCCTGTGATGTTGCTCTGGGCGTAGTCTTCATTCATTTTTCGCTTGACCGCCCTCCGCAGATCGTACCACCTGGCTTTGCATTCAGTCCTGGTCCTTCTGATGGGTGCAAAATCACTTGTCTTTGTGGTAAGGCTAAGAGGGCAAGTGAGGCACTATAGCTAGTTAGACTCAGGCTCATAGATACCAAGGTGGTATGGGGACACAGTGCCCGACATAATGATGTTCTATGGTATCAAACATAGTTCTGTTTCTGCGCAGAATCACTGCAACACTGATCCATAGTCATTTCACACAAACCAACATAAACAAACCTAAGATGACAGTATTTGTCCCTTGCACACGTTCCAAGGCGTGTAAACAGAGTCATAAAATAAAGGATTATTAGTTTCTGGGAAGTAGAAAGAGAAGGGTGATCACCAAATTTGCATTCTGTAACTTTGATTATGTTGTCTTTTGTCTAGTTTGTCCATGTGATAAGAGGTCTGTGAGAAGTACTGTACACCCAGCAAAGAACCAGATGCTAGAGCACATCTGGGAAATTATTAATCAGGTCACTTCTTATTCCATGACAAGACATTTTCAGACTATAGCAATCGGAAGCTATTGCAGTTATTTTGCTTAGATCAGGTCCAAAGAGATGAAAGGGGAAGGACTGAATCTGGAAGCCGAGACAACTGGAATCCAGATATATCATTGAGATATACACCAGAACACCCGTGGCATGGAACAGTAGAGCGCAGTTATGGATACATATAGGACAGATCTTTTGATCGCTGGGTGGCCTGAGGGCAAGTATACCAATTGTATGAGTAGAGGGTGATCATGGGAGAGAGCACAATGTCAGGCTACAAGTAGGATGTATTACAGGCCAGTACCAAACATGGTGGTCACACATATAAGCACCTGGTCATATAAGAGGCAGACCCATTCAGGGTGAGATAGTAATAATAAATAAATGTTATAATATATTAATTTTCATTATATTACATTATATTGCATTTATAGATTAAAATATCTTACATTTCCTACTTTAAATTCTATTTATTTTGAAAAACTATACTTCTGATTATTTTTAGACAATATGTGTCAATATTTTTTCTGCTATTTTTATACCTACCATTATTGGTAGCGGAGCACAATATAGTGGTAAATAATATTTTTGACAATAGATTATATAAATGAACCTTCAGTGCAGCCTACTTGAATGAGATACTAGTTTACAGTAGCAGCTGAAAGGAGCACCGTTCCCACCTTCAAGAGGTACTTCAGGTCTTGTAACAGGCAGGCCTGACTATCAATGCCCAGCAAGTGCCACATCAAACAGGGATCTGTGGTGTATCCGGGACACCATGTTGGCTGGGGCAAGGTGCAACCCTCCAAGCTAACACAGTGATTATCCCGACATGGAAATTCCCTGAAAATAAAATGGAAGTGAGGGCCTTCCTTGGTCTTACTGGATATTATAGGAGGTTTGTCAACAGATATGGCACCATTATTGTCTCCTTGACAGAGCCGGCTTCCAACAAATAGCCCAAGAAGTTGATCTGGACAGAGGCCTGGCTGAAAGCCTTTGACATCCTCAAGCACCTGTGCTCAAGACCCCTGACTTCTCCACGGAGTTATAGTGGAGACGATTGCTTCAGGTCATGGCATTGGGCTGTACCATCAAAGTTACATGAAGAGTGCCTAGAACAACCTGGAGCCTTCATCAGTAGGAGGGTACTTCCCAGGGAAAGAAGGTGGATTGCTATTGAGTAAGAAACCTTTGCGTTGGTCTGGGCACTGAAGAAGCTGAGACCCATACCTGTTTAGGACTCACTTTGGGGTTTAGACAGACTACAGTTGCCTCAGATGGCTCATGCAGATGAGGGTTGAGAATCCCAAATTGTAGAGGTGGTCCATCTCCCTACAGGGAATGAACTTCATGGTGGAACACCGACATGGGACTAAACTCGCCAATGCTGATGGTCTTACCAGGTTCTTCAGCCTTAGTAATGAGAAGTCCTATGAGAATGGTTAGTTTTCCCCACATTCAGTTGGGGAGGTACATGTTATGCTTGACATCCTTGACGTAGTCTTCCCCTAACCTTTTTGCCTTCTCCTCTCTAGCTTTGCTGCAATTTGTTTCTGTTGGCTTTAGGACTCTGTCCACTCTGCCACTGCTAACCAGTGCTAAAACCAAATATAATTGCACCCAATCAGCAAATTTAATTTACTTATAAGACCCTAGTAAAGCCCTATGTACCCAGAGCTTGTAGATTAATTGCTACTGTTGGCCCAGCAACACTTGTTGTATTGTCCACTTAAGTAGCCTTGTTAAACATGTCTCAGTGCTGCTGTTGCAACATCTGTGCAATTTTAAACTGCCATTTCAAGCTGGCACAATAAACCTTTTGCCAGACCTAAACCTTCTATTTGAAAACATATGTCACCCCTAGGTTTGGCCCTAAACAGCTGATAGGACAGGGGGTATTGTCTTTTACAAGTTGGATATATATATGTGTATGTTTTACATGTTCTGATAGTGAAAAAATGCCAAATTAGCTTTTCACTACTGTCAGGCCTACCTCTCCAACAGTATAACATTGGGTTGCCTTATTACATTTAATATGTTATAACATTTGATTCAGAACAGGAAGAAATTTCATGTTTGGCAATTTGGAATCCTATTTAATGGTAAAGTTGAATTTTATGTCACAATTCTGAAAATGTCACTTTTAGAAAGTTGGCATTTTCTTTTCCTAACCATTTGGTGCCTCCAGCTGTATCCTGGGTCAGACGACCAGGTTGGCCTTTGTGTATTCCTCCCAGACAATGACACAAAGGGGGATTAAGTGTCATCAGGATGGACGAGCTTGCCAGGATGAGAGGGGTGGAGCTGTCATCTACCACACCTGTATTTCACAGGGGCTGCCTTATCACATTTACAAAGGGCTTTACATTGGTCTAGTTTCCTCCCAGATCACTCGAAGCCAGGCAGAGGAAGGAAAGAAATTCCAGAACCAGATGTGAGGGAAGTCTTATGGTTTCTCCCAGTTCAAGACTGGCACCGGTTATAAATATAGGACCCTGAGACCATTTCTTCAGTAAACTCCTTGACCTCTTGATACTACAGATGAATAATTGCCCTGCTGCCAGGAGACTGCCTGCCACCTGAGGCCTGCCCTGCTGCCTGAGAAGTAAGCGTGGACTTGCTTCCTTTATCTGCACATACATGAGATGGCTCCAAGGGTCAGCTGAATGTCCTTCTGTTCAGAGATGCAGGGACATAACAAGGTCAGAAGTAACTAGACCTGGCTGCACCTGTAACTAGACCTGCCTGAGCCCTGCCGCCATTAGCAATAGTGAGTCCCTGATCACCAAGAGGCACCTCCCAGGCAGTGCTTAATTTGTGCCGGTGCTTTCTGATGCTTAGCACCAGCACCTAATTATCAGGGCTGGGTCTACACACATTGCTGCATATCATTGATTTTGATATTAATTTACCTCACAACAGGACTTGCCATAGGCACAGAATGTTGTGCAACTTCAACAACTTCTCGTCCGCAGTACTGTCTGTCTGCACATCCGTCTCCTGAGTCCCGAGTGACTCAGTCTCACTTCCAGCGAAGTGTGTTGAGGGTGCGTCTGTGAGCCTGGCCTGCCCTGGCTGAGGTAACAAGAGAATGGAGATTCATGAATAAATCTCAATCTCAATCTTGTTGATGCTGTGGCGGCTGCAGCCCTTAGTTAAGTCACCATGTTGCTGGCTCGATGGGCAGGACAATGATTTGGCCTCGATTTTGGTTATGCGGGAGCTGTGCGGCAGCAGGCAGCGTGCGCAGATTTTTTCAGTTGCCCATTGCCACGCCCCAGCATACCCACACGGCCGCACCCCACCACAGAATCCGGTTCAAGCAACAGCCATTCAACTCAGTCTGAGAGCCTGTGCCAGCCAGCGCGACCTCACCAAACGATGACTTGAGGACGGCCAGCTGTAGCGCCAGTACTGGCAACAGCACCAGGTGAGGCAGGTAGGCTGGCAGGCCAGGCCTAATCAGTTAATAAAACCTAAGCAAGGCAGTGCAGTCAGTGTGTGTACCGGCTGCCCAGCCCACCACAAACAAACTGGTAAGTTAAATAGGAAAAGTTCTTTAATTGTGTACAGGCGAATGCAGCTACCTGCCATGGACTCCCCAGCTAATATTTTAGTTGACTTCATTGAGATGAGTAATTTGTCAGCTGACGGCCTAGTATACAGTTTACTGTCTGAACTAAAAAAAGATCCAGTTAGTATAAAAGAGGACTCCAAATGTCTGGTTTCAGTTGCCTGTGATGGAGCTTCAGTGATGTTTGGCCGCCACAGGGGTGTTGTAAAGAGGTTGCAAGAAAAAATCTCTCCCAATATTGTAGCCTGGCACTCCTCAACACATCACCTGAAACTTGCTGTTCATTATGTCATGAAAGATATTGGTGCTACAAATCATTTCAGAAACTTACTTGATACGCTGTATTCTCTATTTGCCATATCTGTTAAAAACCGTTTGGAGCTAAAGGAATGTGCAGAAGCACCTAACATTCAGCTTTGCAGAATAGGTAGAGTGTTGGATACTCGTAGGGTTGCATCAAGCTTCAGAACAGTGGAGGCTATTTGGAATGCTTAGCCTGCTCTCTACAAGCACTTTACTTGTGCAGTTGATGATGGTTCCCGTGACAGTTAAACATGAAATATGTACAGAAGCCTAGGAAGGCGGTTATCATCTATCCAGTTTGTTACTAATCTTGGCCTCATGTTTAATGCTCTTCAGGAGTTATCAGAGCTATTACTTGAGTTACAGAAATGTGATTCTACAATCATTGATGATCATCAGTCTGCAAATAGCAGTGTTTGTGGCAATGCTAGACAGGCAAGAGAACCATTTCTCACAGTGAAAAAAGGCCATGGAAGAAAATATATTCCAAGGTGTGATGCTGCAAAAAGGAAAGACCACTGAAAAAAATCATCGAACAGGGTCAGTTTTTTCATTGCCTTGCAGAAAATCGAAGACATCGTAGTTATCTACAGGAGGTACTAATTCTACTGACAAAAAGGCTGAGTATGATACACTCATTAGCGAAGTGAAAGTTTTATACAAACAGTACTGGCCTGATGAGCTACCTGTTCTTTATGGTGAAAGTGATATTGAGTCTCTCTGTTAATGATTCAACATTGCCAGCTGAGAAACCATATGTGCTTACAGAGAGTATAGGGAATCTGGTGGAAAAGAAATTAAAAAGCAGTCCAAGGAGCTTTTGATGGCCTTACACACTATTGCTATCAGTACTGCAGAATGTGAGCGGAGCTTTTCTCAAATGAATCTTATATGCACATCTGGAAGAGCATCATTGCTGACTGAAACAACATCTTCTTTAAAGTTTCTGAATCTTGTTGGTCCACCTTTTAAGAGATTCAACCCCATCCTTTATGTTCAGTCATGGCTTGCAAAAGCACGGGGAACAGCTGATGACACTAGGAGTAAAGCAAGGAAAGATGAAGACTTAAAATGCACAAGAAATTTAGACTGTTTGTGGGATTTTCTAGAAAAATAGATGCTAGCCCAGTCCAACTGACAAAACACATGTCATTGCAATGTTTTGAAAAAGTGAGGCTTTACCGTTTTTGGATATTTCATTATTGTTCTAGTTTATATAGGTAATTTATTTGCATTTATAACACTTTGTTGACAGGGTCAATGTATTTAATATTTTGTTATATTTATGTTTCTTCTTTGTTTGGATGTTATATTTATTGTTCTATTTTATACAATTTATTTATTTTGTTTTTATAAGACTTTACTTGCTTTTTAATTTTTCATTTAAGAACATGTATTTATTTGAATTTATATAGTTTATTCTTAGGTATTTTGTCTTTATATACTTAGATTTTGTATGGCACTATGGTCCTTTTGCACTAATAGGTATGTCTTACTTGAGATACGATCAAATTCAAACTGCCCAGGCACTACCTATTCCTTTGGCCTAGGTACCTCCAGGGCTTTTTGGGGGAGATTAAATGTTTCTGTGCTTTATGTTAAGATACAAATCTTTAATTAAAAAGTCATATTTTGAATATATGACTCTCTTATATTCTCTGTCTTGTCTGTGTGAAACAGAACTACATAGTTACATTTTTTTTTACTATTCTGAATGTCTAATAAATACACATATAGCTCCAGGGGAGTAAGTTATAGTAACATGCCCAATTGGTAATCATCTTTTGTCAATTGTTTCTCAAAAAGTAATCACTTTCACGGAATACTCTACGATACTGATTAACTCCCCTCAGCCACTGGAAGTGACGGTGACAGACTCATTCAAGTGTATTGCATGATTTTCAGTTTATCTGTTTAGAGTGTTTTCACAACATTTTGGTTTATTTTGTCACATAAGCTATGTAAAAGTTGTATCTTTGAGCTCAGAGACTCTGTTAAAAATGGCATACCCCAGTATTGTCCTTTCCCTAAATGAGCACATAGAGCACTGAAAGTTTCCCTTTTCAATGCATTAGTGATTTTAGCTAATTTATTCCAAACTTTTGATGGAGGAAGTGGGTGGAGCCAGATGAAAAGTAGGAGTGGCCTCTAACAAACATTTGAGCACCTGCACTTCATATTTTACAAATTGAGCACTGTTCCCAGAGGAAATCCTGAGGTTTTGCACTCCTGACGATCGCTAGCAGGCCCGTTCACTCAGAGAACTTGGCGCCCATGCTCAAACACCAAAGCATAGCTCTGACGAACCTATCTCATTGTGCTCCAGTGACTGCTAGCAAAAACCAGAAACTAGAGATCTGCTGTTCGCTCTACAGCATAGACATCCTGCGGTGACCACCAACACAAAGCTTCAGCAATGACCATCCGTGGTGCCCGAATGTATCTTCATGCTAGAGCAATGACCGTCCACGATGCCCGGCCTGCTCTTCACGCTACTGCTACAACCATCCACAAAGCTCTCTCTGCTCTTCGCGGCTTCCTCCACCATGAACTGGACTCTTCATGTTGAATTATGAGAAGGCAACACTTTCAGCAGGATTAACCCTGTCCCTGTTACTGGCCTGTGCTTCACTGCGGTCAGCCTGAACTTGTGACTTTCACGCGTCTTGCATAATCAGATAAACCCATGTGGCACTTTTTTTGTTTTAGGCGCTATAGTTACTTTAAATCTTTGAAAATCACATATTTTCAGTTCTACTGATTGTGTTTGTCGTTCTGTTGTCAAATGATGTACTACATTTTACTTGTGTTATGTTTTCACTTTATTACTGTCTTTGTGCTGCATAAATACTATAAACATTGCTTCTAAGTTAAGCCTCAACGCTTTTTTGCCAAGCTACCAGAGATGTATGCACAGGTTAACTTAGTGACTTTTGTTGTTCACCCTGACAGGCTACTGACCCCCCTCAACCAAAAAAATCTGGCTTCTTACAAGCACACTAAAAAATATATAACATAATAAGCGAATGTGAGCAAATGGAAATAGCGCATGCAAAACGGGTCCTATTACTATTCGGGCAACCTATTTCCCATTCATTTACACTCTGGTGCAAATTTGGTCCAAGTGCCCCCTGTGGTAAACCAAAATGACTATTACTGTAAACTGAATAACTTGATTAAAATACATAGTGGTGACTTACATTGGGCCGACCATTCCACGAAAGTCCTCAACCATGACAATGGCCCCCATTAGTTGGGTCTGGCAGCAGTCCATTCGGTTGTACAATACAATGGCGCCGATTTCCTGCTGCTGCTTCAATTCCACTTTCCACCACGGATTCTTTTCAAGACCTGTGCGGGCGCAAGGGGATCTCCTAGGGTCCTGTTGACGGTTCCCATCATTGCCCTTTCCAGCGTTATACTTAAAATAATCATAATAGGTAGAGATTTGGCTGGCTCTCCCATACCGTGCTAGATTCGGTCCTGGAAGAATCAAAGGCATCACGTTCTGATGAAAGAACTGCGCATGCTCCAAGACCCCATGCAAATTCTAGATAATTTTCATGGACTATTCATATAAAAAAGGACCATTAAGACTATGAAATCATGAGATTGGGGCCATTAAAGAAGGGATCTGGGAAACATTCTTTCTTGGTAACTCATGAAGCGCCACAAAATATAAAACTCAAATCTTCTTCCTGTAAAAGGTCAACTAAAGCTCAACCATACATTTCAAGCAAAGCCAACACTTGGGGACTAGATAGCAGTCAAAAGTAGTGTAGAGCAATGGTTGCTAGGACATGACAGGCCATGGCTGCAGTCCTGCCAAGTACCACGCATCTGGCGTTAGACTAACGCATTTCAGTGTGGTACTCCGCATTACCACACTGAAATGCACTGTCACACATATCTGTGTCTCAGCACTGAAAGCTAACCACTTACACCAACGTCGCTATCGGAATCTGTGCCATACACCTTCATGTAGGTGGAGCTGGGTATAATGCAAGCCAGGATGAAATGTCATTTACGGTCGCACAATGTTGCGTATGTGTTCTGCATTTTGCATCGTGATTGTCAAACAAAATGCCCGATATTACGCATTATGTCACAAAGCATAATTGAGATTAATCCTGGTAAAAATCCTACGATAGCAACAATGCTAGTGTACTGAAAGTGAAGGACTGTTGTTCACATCATGCACATCTGCATGATTGTTTTACGTGAAATGCATTCTTGCATTCACATTGGACACAAATTTCATGCTAAAAATTTGTGCATACTTGTGGCTGACATTTGAAGTACTTAAATGTAATTTTGCGTAACTTTTTGACCATTTGCTGTAATTTCAGCAAATAAAAATATGCAAATTTCAAGCGGGTCAAATTATAATGGAAGTACTTTCTTTAATATTGTTGTGCCTGCCATGACTAATCCATCTCAGAGGCAGTAGCCCCGTGTATTGAATATACATTCACAAACAGGACACTGTTGTACCTCTCATTCTCTCACCATCCTTCCCTCAAGCTCCTTATAGAAGCCACCAGTAGTGCACTAAATTTGCACACACATAATGTCAGCAATAGTAATGGGTGGTGTATGTCAAGAAAGATTAACGGAGAAGCACAGCTTTGTTTATTGCAGGGAATGGAAGAGGTAGGAAGTTTAGAGCTGGGTTTTTACCTGTGGGTCCGTAAGGCCTACCTAGGGGGTCTGTGATTGTTACAAAATGAAATAATATTAAAATTAATACATTCATATTAATAAACTGCATACAAATAAAGCAGCAACATTTTAAATGGGAAAACTTTTTCTCCATTTGATAGTGAATTAAGCAAAATATTTCACTATTTAAGCAATTGTTTGGTGTATACTTGTTTTTGTTTTTTTGATTATTCAAATCATATTAATTACTTAGGCCAGGGGGTACCCCGCTTCCAATAATGACTCAGAGAGGGTCCCCGGATTCCAGTAATGCTTCACTGGGGGTTGACAGAAGTCAAAACTTTGAGAACCACTGTTGAAGAGTGTATCGCACAGTATTATATTCACATTAATAAAGTAAAGGAGTGACACAAAAAGATAAAACAAAAATGGAGCTTCAGGCATTGTGCAATGGCTTTTCCAATTGTTTGAAGGAAGATTGGTTCAATTTTCTTAGCTTCAAATGTTACTTATTCAGATTGAATGATGCAGTGTAGGCATTCCAGCAGGCCCTGCTCCAACATGATTTTAAAATATGAGGCTTCAATATTCTTTGGCCTACCTAATACATATTTTTGCTTTTCATTGCTGAACTGTCAATTATCTGGAAACTTCTGCCAGAAAGACTTTAAAAATCATTGGCTGTCAGTTTGTCAGACATTGTGGGTACTACAGTGATGCCTTCAGCAAAGCATGTAAAATCAATTACCACTCAAGGAATATGAAACAGAAAAAAATATTATAATTGTAACTTTTTCCCTAAAACACAAACATAAATAAACTGTTTTAAATGTCACATCTATTGATTATTTTCCTAAAAACAGTGATGTTTTATGGCATGGACAAAGTGGTCTCTTGCCCCTCATAGAGTTATCTCTGTTCTCCAGAGAGTCTTGCCCTGATGATCCCCGAGTCTTGCCCTGATGATCTTGAATAATTCTTCAACAGATAGTTTTGGATACTGTTTTCATTTATTTTACATTTAATGTTGGTTTTGTGTAAGAGTCTAGTACGGACATTTTGCAAAGAAATGTGTTTATCTTTCATGCAACTTCCATAAAAAAGTTTCTTTAGATCCAAACACAACCTCACATTTGAGAAATAGGAGGGTGTCAAAGAGATTATCTGCAGTTGTATTATGAGCTTGTGCTGTGTTGCAATATTATTATCACACATCACTATCCCTGAATATTAGATGGATTATATAATATTATACTGGATTTGAACCAATGTGCCTGGGCACTGTCAGTGACCTGGCCAAAGAGGGCATGAAAGAGATAACATTGGATCATACATTCAAAGCAGTTTTGAACAGGAGTTCCCAAAATACGTTTGGCACAGGGTCCCCAAAGTCTTTATGATGTCAAGAATTTAAATGATTCTTTACTGAATATTCAAAATAAAGTACAGGGGGCACAGATAGGGATGTTCAAAGAGTTTATTTTAAAACTAAAAAGGTGGAGAAAAAACAAGCAGCACTGTGGGGGGCTCAAACCAGTTGGCTCAGCCCAGACTTTGCTATTGAAGAAAAGTAATTTGCTCCGGGACACTCGCTGACTTCCTGAGGGGCCTTCCGTTCCCAAGCACTCAAACATTGCCGTGACTGCACCTCAGCTGCAGCGGACGGTGGGTCATTGTCTAGACCTCTGCCAGGTTTCTACACTGGAAGGGAGGTCGGAAGCACTTGCAGATGACGGGAGCGTCCCTGCGTCCTCCCTCCCCTACACGAGAGGCAATTGAGCCCAGGCAGTAAATTTGGTTGCTAGGCCTTGAAGGACGCAGAAGAATCTCTCCATGCCAAGTAAGAACATCGGATCTTTTGCTCCTGCTGCAGGATAGCCACCTTACAGCTCTGCACCCAGGATAAAATAATTCTTAAACATAGTTTGTCACAGGGTCACAATGGCCGGATGATGAGTGTTCCTCAAGCCCTCTAACCAGGAAAGAGGGCACTGATAATTGAAAGAAGACTAATCCTCCTCGGATACCAGGGAGAAAAATAGGACTTGAGTAGACTATCACAAAAGAATCGGCCATATTGAAACATCATCTAGCAAAGAAAAGAGGGCACTGATAATGGAAAGAGCACCAGCCCACCTCGGCTAACAGAAATACAAATTGGACTTGGGTGGTTACTTCCATACAAAGAAGCGGCCATCTTGAAACTTCCTCCAAAACAGAGTTTGGAATGTATTAGCGGTTCAGCTACACTAGCCGTAGTAATTATCTCTGATTGGTGCAAGCCTTTTCTAACATCACTGCCCATAGGCAGCCCTCTTTTGATCTAGGAGAAGGCACAAGCAAAGTGGAAAAAATCATTTATTTTTTAAATCTCGATTAGCGCTTCGGCCAGTCATGGCAGAAGCATGCTTGAAAGCAGCAGGATGTAACTCCTACTCTATAGTATAACCCCTAACCGCTCCGAAACTGCTACTAAAACCTTTAAACACAACCTTCTGAGACGATACCCAGAGACTCTGACCCGTACTATAACATTGAAAAGGGCATCATTGTAAATTACCTAATTTTTTTCACCAGGAAATTAGCAATATGGCGAGCAGCCATAATAAAATTATTGAACATTCTTGAAACAAGAAACATTCCGAATGGCAATAAATTACTGATCGCTCCTTCACAAAGTCTAAGAGCTGATTTAAATGTTACAATCCATAAGAATGGCACTGTTCTGATCCAAGCAGCCCACAAGGATTTTAAAAAAAAATAATGACTTCTTTACCACCCTAAAAGAGCAGGTCCATGAAAATACTCACTAAAATCACCCTCATGCACAAATTAACACATATTGGAACAGTCTCCATTCCAGTTCAAAGTCAGTTTCATAGGGTAGGAGCCCTCTGCTTAGGTTGGTCAAGGCAGCAGGTACCACCTTATGCGCCTTAACTCCTTCCCTCAAAGAGAGGTCGGGCCCTAATCTCCCCAACCTGATGTCCATCCTGCACGGTGCTCCAGGCAGCATACCCCCAAAGTATGAGTATGATAGAGCTCTGCCCTGCCCGCCTTCTCTACATCACAACATTGCCGCGTCTTTAAAATCATCATCCGTACATTGTCCCCATTCCACCCCTTACGTCAAGTACACAGGATAGACAGAGGTCATTGCTAACCCCCCCAAAAAAGTGCTTCGATCCCATGCTCACCCCTCCGTTTAGAATATCACACACAAGGAGGTCTAAATCTAGCCCCACCTCCATGGCCACTGAGCTTCATAGCAATCCTAGCACAGGTGTTTGGGATGCCTCAATGCCTTCTCTCCAATGGACCTAGAAGAACTGAAAGACCAAACAGTCAGAATATCTCATAACATCCATAACGCGTTTCATGAAATAAAGATCATTTTACACCTCACTGAAAACTCTCTCTAAAATCAAGTGCATTCCGAAATCAGTATTCAACCTCCAAAGCAAGCCAAACCACCATCCCATGTCACTGGCAAATAGGCAATATCACCCTCGTAAATAGCTTAACTATTTATCTGAGGATGAAACTCTAGCTCTTCTACTATCCTACTCTTGATCCTTCCAGTCTCTCCATCAGGGAAGATGAAAACAAAATTTGAGTGCAAATACAACGTCCACAATCAGAAACAGAAGGGTAAACGGCAATAACCTGAAGAGAGTATCTTTAACCACCTCTATGCACAACACAATCCCGGGGAACGCATTGACTTCGCTCTCAGGACTTCTACTCAACTGTCAATCAGCAGTGAAGCACGCCTCCGACATCGCCAAACTCATCTGGAGCCAAGAAGTAGATGTGTCATTCTTAACTGAATCTTGGGTCAACAAAGCTTCATCGCCCTGCATGGATCTATTGGTCCCTCCAAACTACAACATCGTGAGACTCGACAGACAATTGAAAAAAGGGGGAGGTATGACTTGCATTCACCGTTCCGACCTCTACGTTACTCAACATCACTCAGATACTCTTGATTCCTGCGAATATCTCGCACTTTCCATAAGGAATGAATCTTATCAACGGTGCAAAGTGCACACCTTTTACCATTCACCAGGAAAGAATGAACCTTTCATCGACCACCTCATGGAAATCATCACTGCAAACGTTTCCCCCCACTCCAACAAATATTTTCCTGGGGGGATTTATTCTACATTGGAATGACCTTAACGATAATCAGGTTAACATCTTTAAAGATTTCCTAGCAGACTAAACACTTACATGAGCCTGCACTTTGCCAACTCACACAAAAGGTTCTACATTGGATTGGATTTTCTCAAAGTAAAAGGCTGTCAGGTTATCTTTGATTGCTCCTTGTCACTGGTCAGACCACCACTTTACTACCTTCTGTATACAGGGTATAATCAAGAAAAATCCAATGCAATCAGGGAAACCGAAATATTGGGTCAGGGATACAAAAAGCTAAGACCATGAGAAACTGGCAGCACAATAGGAGATAGATCCTCCCCCTCCCGCTAAGCTTTCAAATGGCAGCAAACGTACGGAACATTACAACTCAACAATGTCAGATATAATTTACTTCCTCTGTTAAAATTGAAACGAATCCAAGTTAAAGACAAGAATGCTTTGTTTAACTGTCCCTAAACCTGGAAAGGAGAAATCTGAGACTAACAGAACGGATACGGAGAGAAAACCCTTCACCCCCCAGCTAAAACTTCCTAGAAAAAAAAGAAAGGCGTACAACAAAAGCATCCTCAATTCAAAAAAATAATTCTTTAAATTGGAGTATGCTAAAAATAGACCTTGTAAGCTCTTTGAAATGGTAACACAACAATCAAACAAATTGTCCAAATACTCTAAAGAAACAACATAATCTAAACTGTGATGAGTTCTCATCCTTCTTCTCAGCCAAAATCACTGCATTGTAAGATGATCTGAAATGATCTGAAAACGGCTGCTATCGACCTGTCTCATCCATCTGTGGCACAAATCAATAAACCTACACACTCCCATCTAAAAGTACCCAAAGATTAAGCTCACTGGTCTACCTTCAATCTATATTATGTCCACAACATCTCCAAAATCCTGTCGTCCATAAAACTGAATAACCACTTCAATGACCCGCTCCCCTCTAACTGCCTATCTTCAACCAACCAAGTTATCATACCCATCTGGACCACAATAATCAACACGTCCATGACGAAAGGTTCCATATCTGACTCTCTAAAATTGGGCCAAGTCATCCACATTATAAAGAACTGAACCCTGCTGTGCCGGACAATTTCAGATCAGTATCCAATAATCCACCTCTAGCGAAAGTGCTTGAAAAATGCATGCAACAACATGTTAGCCAACACATCACAAAATGTTATCCGCTAGATGAATGTCAATTGGGCCTCAGGCCAGATCACAGTACTGAAATTACAATCCTCCACATAGTGGATGACACCCTACAAGCACTAGACCGAGACAAAATGTGTCTCTTAATTTTTCTGGACCTATTGTTGGCATTCGACACAGTTAACCATGAGAAATTACTAGATCTACTCAAAAATAGGATGGGCTTTGGAGGAACCGTTCTCGAATGGTTTAAATCTTTTTTGCGAAACCGCTCTCAAAGAGTCTTAGGTAATTAAAATCGCCTCCCTCCCCTCTTTTTAACCTATGTCTGGAACCACTATCTGTAATAATGTGTAGCGCCAACATCTCTTTCCATATGTATGCAGATGACACACAGATCTACTTCAAAATCTCACCATCGAGGAGATCAAGACAATGAATGTCCTATCACTTCCTCCCTGGACCTCTGTGACAGACCGACCGCCTTCTTCCATCACAAAATAAAGACCATCTATGACACCTTCGATGACAACAACTCCCATGAGGAACCCCCTCTCACCGATCCCAGCAGCACGCAGCCGATACCAGAGACCTGGACCACCCCAGCATCGAAGGCACTCTGAAGATAATAAAAACCACCCTCACCGTGGCCCCCACAGACCCCTACCCCATCACATGTACTTCAGAGCCCCAGACATCATCGCCCGAGCTCCAAAGTATCATCAACCACTCCTTCGAGACCGCTTCCTTCCCTGATGACTGGAACCACACCGAGATCAACCCTCTCCTGAAAAATCCTTGGGCGGACACCACCGACCTCAAGAATTTCAGACCTATCTCCCTACTCCCTTATCTGGCCAAAGTCATGGAAAAAAACGTCAACAGCCAACTCACCACCTTTATTGAAGAAAACAACATCCTCTACTCCTCCAAATCAGGCTTCAGGAAGAACCACAGCACTGAAACCACACTTCTTGTAACAATAAATGACATCCCCACCCTCCTTGACAGAGGAGAGACTGTGTCCCTCATCCTCCTAGACTTCTCCACGACCTTTCACACTGTCTCTCACCACACCCGAGCCCACAGACTACATGACACGGGAATCTGGAACAAAGCCATCAACTGGATCCTCACTTTCCTTTCTGGCAGAAAGCAACAATTCAGACTCCCCCCATTTCTCTCAGGACCAACTCCAACTGCCTGCGGAGTGCCACAAGAATCCTCCATCAGCCCCACCCTGTTCAACATCTACATGGATCCGCTCGCATCCATTTTCAGAGAATACGGACTCAACATCACATCGTACGCAGATGATGTCCAACTCATCCTCTCCCTATCCAAGTAACCCAACATCAACAAATGCAACTTTCAAGACGGAATGGAAACCGTCGCCAGATGGATGAAGAACAGCTACCTATAACTCAACACGGACATAAACTAAGGTACTCATCATGGGCCCACACCCCGACATCTGGAATGACACCTGGCAGTCCCCTGCCCTCGGGGACCCCTCTGCCCCCACTGACCACGAACGCAACCTTAGAATCATCCTGGACTCCGAACTCAAAATGGATGGCCAGGTCAATGTCATCACCTCCTCCTGCTACCGCACCCTCCCCCTTCTCCGAAAGACCTTTAACTGGATACACCCCGAACACAGGAAAACTGTCATGCACACCCACATCCATAGCAGAGGGATCAACAAGAACCTCACCCGCAAACTCTAGAACATCCAGAACACCCATAATGCCGCCACCAGACTCGTCCTTAACCTACCGTGCCTCTGCCATATCAGCCAACACCTACGGACCCTACATTAGCTCCCTGTAAAGAAGAAAATCACTTTCAAGCTTCTCACCCACAAACTCAGGGCCCTCCATAACACCAGACCTGACAACCGGAAGCACTGTCTCGCGTTCCACGCTCTCCAGCGCTCTATCAATTCCACCCATCTCTCCCTCGCGACAATACTGCGGATCAAGAAAACCAGAGCAGGAGGGTGCTCCTTTAGCCTCCTTGCAGCCAAGGAATGGAACTCCCTCCCTCTCCACATCTGATAGACTACCTTGCTCCCTAAGTTTGGCGAAGCAGCGCATGCAATTTATTTTTTCCGTTACTTACCTGAAATCGTCTGTTTGACGAATTTTACAACCTCCCACCCTGCCCCTCCCCCACCCCACGTCACTGCCCGGTGGCACGCCCTATACGGGCCGTGGCTGCTTGAGACCCATTCCCGGGTGAGTGGCCTGCGCTTTACAAACCCATGATTGATTGATTGAATGAGGCACTAAAGCTGGCAGTGCAATGGTTAGCCAGTAATCAGCTCAAACTCAATGCACAAAAACCAAATTCCTACTAATATCCCCTCCTGAAGTTTCACTGACATTTTAGAATGGACCAAGTCAATCACCATGGCGAACTGCACCCTTGGACAAGAACCTTAACATGAGGTCCCACATCAACATTCAGGCCAAAAACGTCAGGCTTCACCTGAGCTACCTAAGAAAACTTAAACCATTCCTAGATACGTCAGACCTTAAAATGACAGTGCAGGCATTAGCCATCTCTAGGATAGAATACAGATCTGCTCAAAATTTCAAAAGCTCCCCTAAAAGCCTGTCTCAATGCAGCTGCAAGACTCTTAACAGGTTCTAGAAAAGATTCTAGAAAATTCGACCATATCTCTCCGCACCTGAAGGCACTGAATTGACTTTGGCACAAAGCCAAAATTCAACTCAAACTGGCCTGTTTCACACACAAAGCCTTACACGCTAAGTCACCTTTGTATCTAGCTCAGAAAATTATGTTATCTGATGGAGGCAGGCACTCCCGTAGTGCTAGGGATCTGGTGCTGTGTGTGCAACATGCCTAAAAGTTTTTAAAAAGTGATATTATGCTGTCAATGTCAGCTGCTTTATATAACTTTTTAGGTCTCGGTTTGACAGTGCTTGCGTCGTCTCTTGGAGACATGCTGTATCTATTTCGTGGGCTTCAGCCCATCCATATGCTTTCTATTTGCAGGCTTAAATGTCACTATCCTATTCTTTCTCCTCATTTATCCATGGCATGCATTTGTCAAGCCTCTTGCTGTGTTTACCACTCTCCAACAGCAGGGACAAAGTACTACTGGTAACCATTTTAACATCTGTTCAGGAACTCCTTTTTTCTTTAATCTGAAGCACTAGAGACGTGGTTTGCGGTTTACGGAGCACTGATGTAAACAAGGCTGTAAATCTTGTTATCTGGTCCCATTTGCTGTGCATGCAAAGATCGAGATCAAATGTCAGACCAGTTTTCAGCGACGGTGAGTCTTACTTTACTGTCCCGGTTTTGCTTTTAATTCCCTACCTCTCCAATACCACCTCTCTTGTTGAGTCTCCTACAGATATTTCAATCTCTTCATGTAATGCCACGCTACCCTTAAAGGGAGCTGACAACCCCTCTCCCCTGACCAGGTACTTCCTTTCCACTGTTTTTGTCAGCAGGTCCCTCCATCCCTCCACCATGCTCATGTCCTCTCCCTGAGCCTGGTTATAGCATCCGTCCCCTGCTCTTGCCATCCCATCACTGCCGCACTGTTGCACTCCTTGCTCCCTCCTCTCCGGCCCTCGGAGATGGCCGAGTCTTGCTCCTGCCTGCACTGGTTGCCTACCCTCACGCTCTACTTCCTGAGCTGGTAAAGCTACTGGTTTCCTACCGCCTCACGTGCTACAACAACTCATGACCCCAAATAAAACAATAATTGGCTATATATACTTAAATATACATTAAGCGAAGCAGACATTATTTTAGGAAACTAGGCTGATATCTCTTAGATCTGGAACTGATTTGGTTGATATTAGGGATCACAGCAAAGTCAAAGGCTGGTCAAATAGTTTTGGGTTTATAAAGGATTTATGAAGCGCCCATTCTTGGCTCCATAAGCGTTGCAACCACTACAAAAAACAAGCATTGGCAAAGCCAATAGGTCTCGGCAATCTAAGAGCTATTGGCATTGTCAGTGACATGACTTTTAGCCATATGTTGTGGAGTGGATGTATGTGGAGTGGAATTATGTAATTTGGATTGGATTTATTTGTTGTGGCATTTTGTGGTGTTGAGTGGAGAGTTATGTGGAGTGGAATTATGTGTTATGGCATGAAGTGGAAATATTTGGACAGTAGTTATGTGGTATTGAGTGTACTTGAAATTGTGTGGAGTGGTATTGTATGTCATAGGGTGTAGATGTGTGGAGTGGTAGTGTGTGTTGTGGAATGGCATGTAATGAAGTGGAATTATGTGGTGTGGTATTGAATTTTGTGACATGATGCAGAAGTTGCTGGTGTGGATTGATGCATGTGGTGTTGAGTGGAATTGTGTTGTAGAGTTGAATTATATGGTTTGTTCAGGAATTATGTTGTTTGGAATGAAAATTTGTAGAGTTGAATTATTTGACGTGGAACTGTATCATATTGAGTGAAATTATGTTAAGGGGAATTATGTGACATGGTGGGTAGTGTGTGTCAAGCAGCCTGTATGGATTTATATCACACCGAAGAGAGCATGTTGGACCTTTACAATTTATGCAAGTTTTAACTCAGCATTTCTTGTGTAGTCAATATTTACCGTACAATGAACATCAAGGAGTTCACTGTGGCTCTAACCGTAAGCTAGGCAGTGCTTCACCAAAGCCAACATTTAGTAATATATTTAGATGTGTGTGCATATGTCTATATCCATGTGTATATTTTACATGAAATTAAATGAAATTATTTTTTAAAAAGTCTACCTCTTCATTGCCTTCACTCTAGGACTCCTAACCACGCTTTACAGACTTTGCTCTCTTCTAATGTACGTATCTCTCTAACAGCCGCACATGCCCACAACTCCTAATAACATCCCACATCTTCACTTTTTTTCATCAACTTCAATTAACTCAACTCTGTTCAAAACAGTAGAGTAAATGCAGGAGATACTGTAGAGCACAAACCTAACAACTTCAAAGCAATTGCTCCTACTAAGAAAATGAACCCTGGAATCTGGAGTAATGTGCTACTCAGTGTGGAGCTCAGAAGCTTATTAGAGCCAGTAACCACAAAGTAAACACAATTCACAAAAGAAGCACTTTCAACATTTATGGCATCACATGTTAAAAACCTATCAAAACAGTTTATATTTTGATGTGATACAACAAGCAGACATACGACGGCAAGGAGTAAATTAAGTGAATAAATAAATAAAACGGTTTACCTTGCGCTCGCTGCATCGCCGAGATGGCGATGCAGTGAGCGCAAGGTAAATAGCTGTACTTATTTGTTTACTTACTTTACTCCTTGCGTCATATATCTGACTTTACTACCCCCCAACCGTGCCCCTTCCAGCCACACCGCCCCGCAGCACTCCCTCTGCGAGCCGCCACTGACAGGAAGTAGTATCCTTTCTACTGAGACATGCTAAATCACATGTCTGTAATACAAGTGGCAAATCAAAACCTCAATGTGCAATTTATGATGAAATCAATGCCTTGTCCCTGGGGTGAGGTCGTCGGCTGTTAAAGATACAACAAGCTTAGTGCACTTTCGCCATGAAAGACCTGTGTGTTCACTTAAAGGAGCTGCGATGTGCTGTCAAAGAAGGTGTTGCTCTTTCTAGGCCACAGGATCACCTCCTGAGATAACCTCAGTCGGGAAATCAATTTCAAAAACGTGTTTTACGATTACTGCATTCTCCCATTAAAAAATAATAATGATATATGATTAAATGAGCTCACCAAACAGTAACAAAATAATAATAATAATATTTTCTTTATTCTGTTTTTTTTTCAGATTTAAAAACCATAAAATAACATTTTTAAGCAATACAATACATTTTAAAAATACTTTTGGAGTCAAAGAAGTGGTATTTAACCAAGCAGATATCGTGTAAACTTCGAACAAGGATTCAAATAATTTCATTTCATCAGCAGGACTAGGATCAAGATACATTTCACAGATTATTCCTATGTTTCACAATACATTTTAAGAAGTTAAGGACATGATAGCAGATCAGTTCAGATTCTAACAATTGGAGACGTAGCATAGCCGGACGACATTGTCTTAGTCCCCATCTTTTTAATAGAGGTAGTAGCCAGACCTTCCTGTGTGGATGATAAAATTTACAAAACAAAATTGTATGTAAATTTGACTGCATTGATACTTCATCGCAAGAACAAATGGTGGGAATTAAATCCCATCTATTTCTCTCAGGGAAAGATACTAGTCTATAAAAAAGATCTAGTTTGAATCTTGTCAGTAGCATTCTGTGATAGGTACTAATCTGTAATGTTAAATATGGTTGGATAGAATAAGTGGTCTGGATCAAATTGGCGTGAAGGACCGATGATTTTGTTGCCTCAGATGTCAGCCTCAGAGACTCTAAATGAGTTAGAGCCAATTTTTTCAGCTCTCTCTTCGGTAGTTCGATGATTTTTTTGGGTTCAAAATAATATTTCTCCAGGCCGAGATCCTTGAAGAAATTTCTTATATATCGAAGCCAAATTATTTTTAAGGAATGGTCAGTGGCCATTGAGTCTGTCACAATTTCCTGGGATAAGGTATTTTTAACAGAGGTCCAGATACGCCGCCAGAGCAACAATGGCTGAACTCTTAACAAATCCTCAAGATAGGAGATTCCAAGTTCCAAATGGAGAGCGTAGACTGAGGTACTCATTGGTGCAGCTAAAAGAAATCTAAGAAAATTGTTTTCAGCGACCTGAAGAGCGCCAACATCTACAAATCCCCAAACTCCCGCTCCATAGAGTGCGATTGCCTGGCATTTGGCTATATAAATTTTTAATAGCTCCACTGGAGGCCTTTTCCCTAATCTCTGTGAGAAACTCATCAGGGATGTTATGGCTCTTTTGAACAGATGGCATCTAGCCTCAACTGCTGGTCTCCAATTAAGTCTATCGTCAATCATTATTCCCAGGTAGCAGTACTGAGTGGTCACCTCCAGTTTTTGATTGTTGAGGTAGATGTTCTTTACGCGTTTTTTCGCTCGGCCGGCTACCATGACGAATGTTTTTTTGACATTGACTTGTAAGTCCAGGCCACCCATAAAATCAACATATCTATTCAGCGATCTCTGCAATTCACATGGCGTACGCGCCAAGATGACGGCGTCATCCGCATAGAGCAAGGCGGGTATCAAACGCTGTTTTACCCGAGGTAGGTCCAAAGCCCCCCTCAGCATCTCCACCTCCATGCCATTTGTATACAGAGAGAAGAGGAATGGGGCAAGGACACACCCCTGCCTAACTCCTCGCTCCACGCCGAAGGACGCGGTCAGCTCCCCTTTCGTACCAAAGCGCACCCTTGCAGAAGCCCTTGAATATAACTCTCTCATAAAGTCTAAAAGAGGGGGGTCCACTCCCATGTATGTCAGAATTTGCCAAAGTTTTGCGTGTGAGACACAATAAAAGGCGGCAGATAGATCTACGTATGCCATGTACACCATTTCCTTTTTTGCTTGGAAGTATTTTCCCACGATCAGGCTAAGATTGAGGGTCTGCTCCACCGTTCCAAACCCCTCTCGAAATCCAAATTGAAGGTCTGAGATGATGTCTCCCTCCTCAGCCCACTGCCGGAGTCGTTCAAGCACGACTCGACCAACAATCTTGCCTAGGGAGTCCAGTAAGGAGATAGGGCGATAACATTTAACGTCCTGACGATCTCCTTTTTTAAAGATTGGGACCATAATTGAGTTAGTCCACGTTTTAATCAGACCCACCTTTGCCGCTGCGGTGCATACTCTGGTAAGGATGGGGGACCAGAGATCCAGATTGAATTTAAACAGGTCTACTGGGACCCCATCAGGGCCTGGGGCTTTCCCACTTTTGCTTGCTTCCAGGGCCGCTAGGACCTTGGTAATGTCAAACTGCAGGGAGATAGGATAATCGACTTTTGGGAGTGAAAGTTCTGGTCCTGTTATTACTGTTACTGTATCTTCGAAAATCTTAGAAAAGTGGGCCACCCAAGTGTCTTCATCTATAGCCACTTCTATCTTGGGACTATCTTTATCTAGAAAATATGGTGCTTTAACAGTTCGCCAAAAGACCAGACTGTTCTTTGAGACGGCACTAGAGTGTAAGTCGTCCCATAATTTCTTTTTTAATTCGTTGATTCTTTGCTTACGTACACAAACATATTGCTGTCGCAAAAGCTGAATCTTGGCCGGAACTCTGTTTTCTTCAGTTCCTTCTTTAGATTAGTTAAGGCCGTAGTACAGCTATGATTGAACCACCCTTTGCTGGTTGAATGTGACCTCTTTGGAGTTATGGTAAGAAGAGCCTTGATTTTCTCTAATATTTGTGCAAAATTAGTTAAAATTTCTTCATCAGATTGCGATAAATCAAGGCATTTAATTATATTTGTATATGCCTCCTTTACCAATTTTCCAGTAATTTCTTCCGGATTTATCGCCCCCCATTTCAGTGTATAACCGTTTTACCTGCCTAGCTCAAGGTTGTTCTGTGCAAGAGTTGTCGCTATAAGGAATATGCTACTTACCAGTATGCATCTGTTCTTGGCATGTAGAGCTGCAGAGTCACACACTGAGGATAAGATCGCCATCTGGTGTTGGGCTCGGATGATTGCAGGTTGTTGTTGTCTTCGGAGAAGCCTTTGGTCACGAGGTTGGTGACTCCTCCCCTGGACAACAGTGCGCATGGGCATCCACTCCATCGGCAGATTGTTTTTCGCCATGTTGGGAAAAGATGGAGTATATAGAAAAGAAAGAAAGGATGTCCATGTGTAATGTCTAAGTAAGACGGATGCTGGAACAGATACAGGTCCCGGGGAGGCGGGCGGGCGTGTGTGACTCTGCAGCTCTACATGCCAAGAACAGATGCATACTGGTAAGTAGCATATTTCGTTCGAGGCATATGAGCTGCAGATCACACACTGAGGATAGATTATACAGCAGTGCTCCCCTTAGCGGTGGTCGCCTGTATCCGTTGCAGCAGTTTGAAATAAAGTTTTTAGGACAGCCTGGCCCACGGAGGCCTGTTGTTTGGCCTGCACGTTAACACAATAGTGTTTAGTGAAGGTATGCGTGGTAGACCATGTGGCTGCCTTGCAAATGTCTTCTAAGGGAATATTGCCTAAGAAGGCCATAGAAGCCCCTATTTTACGCGTGGAGTGCGCCCTAGGGGGAACTGTGAGTGTACGTTTAGCCTTGAGGTAGCATATTTGGATGCATTTAACTATCCACCTGGCTATCCCTGATTTGGAGATTGGGTTGCCTTTGTGTGGTGGCGCGAAAGCAACAAAGAGTTGTTTTGTCTTTCGAAAAGGTTTTGTTCTGTCGATGTAATAAAGCAATGCTCTTTTAACATCTAAGGTATGTAGGGCCCTTTCAGCTACCGAGTCTGGATTTGGGAAAAAGACCGGTAATTCTACTGATTGGTTAAGGTGGAAAGGGGAAATCACTTTTGGAAGAAATTTAGGGTTTGTCCTAAGAACCACTTTGTTACGGTGTAGTTGTAAGAAAGGTTCTTCAAGTGTAAGGGCTTGTATTTCACTTACTCTGCGCAGGGAAGTGATTGCGATAAGGAAGGCTACCTTCCATGTTAGGAATTGCAATTCACATTTGTGCATAGGTTCAAATGGGGGGCTCATGAGTCTTGTTAGGACCACATTGAGATTCCACACTGGGGCAGGTGGCAATCTTGGGGGAAGAATCCTTTTGAGACCTTCCATAAACGCTTTGATGGCTGGTACCTTAAAAAGGGACAGGTGTTGCCTATTTTGCAAGTAGGCTGCCAAGGCTGCTAGGTGTAATCGTATAGAGGAATACGCTAGATTGCATCTTTGCAAGTGTAGTAGATAGCAAATGATGTTTTGGATGGAAGCATCCAATGGATGTATGTCATTATTAGCGCAGTAGATGGCAAATCGTTTCCATTTAGCGGCATAACACGCTCTAGTAGTAGGGCGTCTGGCTTCTTTTATGATATTCATACAGTCTGGAGGGAGATTGAGGTAACCGAACTCTAAGACCTCAGGAGCCAGATCGCTAGGTTCAGTGTTTGAGGATCTGGGTGTCTGATTTCTCCATGGTTCTGGGTTAACAGATCCGGGGAGAGGCGTAGCTTTTGATGTGGAACTAAAGATAGTTCCAGAAGTGTGGTGAACCACGGTTGACGTGCCCAAGTGGGAGCCACTAGTATTAGTGTTAGTGACTGTTGTTTCAGTTTGCGTACCACAAATGGAACTAGTGGGAGAGGCGGAAAGGCGTACGCAAATCTGCCTGACCAGTTCATCCATAGGGCATTGCCCTTCGACTGTGGGTGTGGAAACCTGGCGGCGAAGGTTGGGCATTTTGTGTTTTCGGGAGTGGCGAACAGGTCTATGTCTGGTTGTCCCCACTTCTGGAAGAAGGGGAGTAGAACCTTGGGGTGTAGTTCCCATTCGTGGATCTGTTGTGTGTGGCGACTTAGGAGGTCGGCCACTTGGTTGTGGATCCCTGGGAGATGTTCTGCTAACAGGTAGATGTTTTGGGGAATTGCCCATCTCCAGATTTGCTGTGCCAGTTGGGACAGTTGGAGAGAGTGTGTCCCTCCCTGTTTCTGTATATAATACATTGTCGTCATGTTGTCTGTGCGTATGAGGACAGTTTTGTTCTTTAGGTGAATTTGAAAGGATTTTAGTGCTAGGAACACTGCTAAGAGTTCCAGGTGGTTGATGTGGAGCAGTTTCTGTTGACTGGTCCATCTGCCCTGAGTGGTATGGTGAAGGAGGTGGGCTCCCCACCCCGTGAGAGATGCGTCTGTAGTTAGCACAACTTGTGGAAGAGGCTCTAAGAACGGTCTCCCTTTGGACAGGTTGATGGTGTTCCACCATTTCAGTGATCGAAGTGAGCGACTGTCCACCAACACCAGATCGGTAAGTTGTCCGTGAGCTTGGTTCCACTGTTGTGCTAAGCATTCTTGTAAGGGACGCATTTGAAGTCGTGCGTGTGGGACTATGGAGATGCAGGACGCCATCATGCCTAGGAGCTGCATGAACACTCTTGCTGGAAGAGATGGATGAGTTTGAAATTGAGAGATGAGATTTTGTATACTGGCTATCCTGGCTGTGCTGGGATAGGCAATGGCTTTGGATGTATCTATGGTTGCTCCTAGATACTGATGTAAGTGGGAAGGTTGTAGGTGGGATTTGGGGTAGTTGATAGTGAATCCCAAATCGTGGAGAGTTTGAATCGTGCGATGAGTGTGGAGAACGCATTTTTGGTATGTATTGGCTTTTATGAGCCAATCGTCCAGATAGGGGAAGACATGGATCTGTTGTCTTCTGAGATGCGCTGCCACGACTGCTAGGCACTTGGTGAACACTCTGGGTGCTGTTGTTACTCCGAATGGGAGAACTGTAAATTGATAGTGTTGCCCATCTACCACAAATCGTAGATATTTTCTGTGAGCGGGATGCATAGGGATGTGAAAGTATGCGTCCTTGAGGTCCAATGTGGCGAGGAAGTCTCCCTGTTGTAAAAGTGGGAGGACTTGTTGGAGAGTGGTCATGTGAAAATGATCCGAATGTATATACTGGTTTAGTAGTCTGAGATCCAGTATGGGCCTTAGTGTTTTGTCCTTTTTGGGAATGAGGAAGTATAGAGAATATACCCCTTTTCCCTGATGTTGAAGGGGAACTGGTTCTATCGCATGTTTTTGTAACAGGGATTGAACTTCTTGTTTGAGGAGAGAGAGATGATGCGAGGACATTGGACGTTGTTTGGGCGGTATGTTTGGGGGGGATTGTATGAGTTCGAGGCAGTAGCCAGACTGGATAATTTGTCTTACCCACCTGTCTGTGGTGATGGAAGTCCAGACAGGCAGGAATTGTTGGAGTCGTCCCCCGACCGGAGTGGAATGGTCTGGGGGGAGTGGTGGCAAGTCACTGTTTGGTGGCTGGTGAGGTGCGGGTGTTGTTGTTATTGCCGCGTCCTCGACCTTTGTTATTGTTTCCCCTATAACCTCCCCGGAAGTAACCTCTGTTAGGGGATGTTTGTCCAGAATTTTTAAAGGTGGACGTGGTCTCAGTTGATGTGTTTTTGGAGCCTCCTCTATAAAAGGAGCGACGAAAGGAACCCCGGTTCTGTTGAGACTGCAGTGCTCCCATAGACTTGGCAGTTTCATTATCCTTTTTCATTTTTTCTAATGCAGTATCCACTGCAGGGCCAAATAGCTGCTCTTGGTTGAAAGGTTGAGCAAGAATTGCGGTTTGAACCTCCGGTTTAAAACCGGAAATACGGAGCCAGGCATGTCGTCTGAGTAAGACGCCAGTATTGACCGCTCTAGAAGCAGTGTCTGCTGCATCTAAGGCGCATTTAATGGAGGCATTAGATATTAATTTGCCTTCTTGGATGAGGTCAGAGGCCTGGGACTTAAAAGGTTCAGGCAGATGCTGCATAAGGTCCTCAAGTTGGTCATAATGCGCTCTATCATACCTGGCTAACAGGGCCTGGGTATTGGCAATACGCCAATGGTTAGCCGCCTGCGCGGCGACCCGTTTGCCCGAGGCTTCTAAAAGCTTAGACTCCTTGTCTGGGGGAGGCGTTTCTCCAGTTGTCTGAGAGTTAGCGCGCTTCCTGGCATTTGATACGACTAGGGAGTCTAAAGGGAGCTGGGCCTTAATGTATGCAGGGTCTTGCGGGGCTGGTCGGTACTTTTTTTCGATGCGTGGGTTGAGCACCCTAGCTCGAACAGGGTCCTTAAAGACTTCAGTAGCATGCTTTATAACCCCTTTGATCATGGGCAGTATGTGGACAGTCTTTTGTGACTGCTCAAAGGTATCAAGGAGGAAGTCCTCTTCAATGGCGTCTGTGTGCATTGTAACGCCGTGGAATGTTGCTGCCCTATTTATAAGTTGGCCGTACCCTAGGTGGTCATCAGGAGGGGAGGGCTTGGAAGGGTAGGTAGTGGGGTCAGGCATGTCAGGTATAGGATAAGACCAGTCATCCATGGGTGCTGGGTCTGGGAACGTAAAAGGGTCGTTTGGGTCAGCAGGATCATCAAATAAATCAGGGTCCGCCCCTCCCCCTAAGTCATCATTATCATCCTGTGGAGGAGGTGAATGATAGGGAGATGGTAAAGGTAAAGGTAAAGGAGAAGCAGGAGGAGGAGGGGGGGACGGGTTAGGAGGTAAAACAGGAGAGGAAGGACGAAGTGGTGAAGTAGCACAGTCCTTTTTCCGTATGGGAGCTGGGGGAGGTGTAGTGTCCAGCTTCCGCTTTTTATATGGGATGGCAGTCACATGTCCCGTTTTAGGATTGATGTAGATCCGCTTCTGAGTAGGATCTGGTCGAAAAAGATCATCTGGCTCCGAAGGTGGTGTCTGTGACGTCCGCTTCGGGTCTTTATGAGCTTGTTTCGGCGGGGACGCAGTTTTCGGCTCCGATGATTTTTTCGGGTCCGACTGATTTTTCGGCGCCGACTGATTTTTCGGCGCCGACTGATTTTTCGGCGCCGACTGATTTTTCGGCGCCGACTGATTTTTCGGCGCCGACTGATTTTTCGGCGCCGACTGATTTTTCGGTGCCGACTGATTTTTCGGTGCCGACTGATTTTTCGGTGCCGACTGATTTTTCGGTGCCGACTGATTTTTCGGTGCCGACTGATTTTTCGGTGCCGACTGATTTTTCGGTGCCGACTGATTTTTCGGTGCCGACTGATTTTTCGGTGCCGACTGATTTTTCGGTGCCGACTGATTTTTCGGTGCCGACTGATTTTTCGGTGCCGACTGATTTTTCGGTGCCGACTGATTTTTCGGTGCC
The DNA here is from genome assembly GCF_964204655.1 of Triturus cristatus. Classification (NCBI taxonomy): domain Eukaryota; kingdom Metazoa; phylum Chordata; class Amphibia; order Caudata; family Salamandridae; genus Triturus; species Triturus cristatus. The sequence goes on along the minus strand of NC_140587.1, from coordinate 87,188,610 downwards.
GACTGATTTTTCGGTGCCGACTGATTTTTCGGTGCCGACTGATTTTTCGGTGCCGACTGATTTTTCGGTGCCGACTGATTTTTCGGTGCCGACTGATTTTTCGGTGCCGACTGATTTTTCGGTGCCGACTGATTTTTCGGTGCCGACTGATTTTTCGGTGCCGACTGATTTTTCGGTGCCGACTGATTTTTCGGTGCCGACTGATTTTTCGGTGCCGACTGATTTTTCGGTGCCGACTGATTTTTCGGTGCCGACTGATTTTTCGGTGCCGACTGATTTTTCGGTGCCGACTGATTTTTCGGTGCCGACTGATTTTTCGGTGCCGACTGATTTTTCGGTGCCGACTGATTTTTCGGTGCCGACTGATTTTTCGGTGCCGACTGATTTTTCGGTGCCGACTGATTTTTCGGTGCCGACTGATTTTTCGGTGCCGACTGATTTTTCGGTGCCGACTGATTTTTCGGTGCCGACTGATTTTTCGGTGCCGACTGATTTTTCGGTGCCGACTGATTTTTCGGTGCCGACTGATTTTTCGGTGCCGACTGATTTTTCGGTGCCGACTGATTTTTCGGTGCCGACTGATTTTTCGGTGCCGACTGATTTTTCGGTGCCGACTGATTTTTCGGTGCCGACTGATTTTTCGGTGCCGACTGATTTTTCGGTGCCGACTGATTTTTCGGTGCCGACTGATTTTTCGGTGCCGACTGATTTTTCGGTGCCGACTGATTTTTCGGTGCCGACTGATTTTTCGGTGCCGACTGATTTTTCGGTGCCGACTGATTTTTCGGTGCCGACTGATTTTTCGGTGCCGATGGACTTTTAGGCATCGATGTTGAAGAACGTTTCGGTGCCGGTGGAGACTTCGGTGCCGAGGAACGTTTCTGTGCCGAAGGAGATTTCGGTCTTGGAGCCTGTTTCGGTGCCAACAATGAGTGTTTGGGTGCCGAGGGTGTTAAAGGCACAATTAGGTGAGGTTTGCTCGAGCCCGAGCCACCCACAGGCTTAGATGTCTTCGGAGCCGGGCCCGAGGGCGGGGCTTCTGAAGAGGATTTCCGGTCGCGACTGGGCCCAACTGGCGGAGTCTTGACCACTGCTTTTTTGGATGGGGCAGGGGGGGTGGTACTCACACGCTGCCCTGGAGTGATGAGGTCATCGGAATCGTCGGCTTCGGACACGATCTCGAGATCTTCGGTGTCGTCTTCGGGAACATCTTGAGCAAAGATGTCTTCCGGTTCTGGAGCTGGTTTGGCCATAATATGGCGTCGAGCTCTTCGGTCCCGGAGGGTCTTCTTCGAACGGAAAGCGGAACAAGCTGGACAGGTGGACTCGTTGTGTTCCGGCGACAGGCAGAGGTTGCAAACCTCGTGGTGGTCACTGTGGGGGAACTTCGCTCCACACTGGGGGCATTTTTTGAAGGGTGTCCTGTCCATCAGCCGCTTCCGGAACCGGTCCGAGTTGATGTCGACGTCGATGGAATACAAATCAAAGAGTTAAATCGATTGCTGGAAGTTTTCTGCTGGAGCGGAAAAAAGTTCATCCGAACCCAATGGCGGAAAAAAACAATCTGCCGATGGAGTGGATGCCCATGCGCACTGTTGTCCAGGGGAGGAGTCACCAACCTCGTGACCAAAGGCTTCTCCGAAGACAACAACAACCTGCAATCATCCGAGCCCAACACCAGATGGCGATCTTATCCTCAGTGTGTGATCTGCAGCTCATATGCCTCGAACCATCAGTTACAGGTTGACACTTGGTTCGATGCAACTCTAATCTAAGATCAGGATGGTCACTTAAAGTGTTTAACAAAACCTCAAAAGACTTAACTCGGGGGGACAAACCTGACAAGATGAAAATATAATCTACTGTCGTACTATGGCCCCTACCCACATAAGTTGGTTGCAAGAGATTTGACCCTGGACTTGGCTCATTTGCTATTACGAGTTCCAAGTCTAGTAAGACATTATTCATGGCGGTCCCCACTTTGCTATGAGTAAAGTGCATAATGGGAGCATTATCTTCATCCACGATCCCACACCTGTTTTTACCAACGTGTGGGCATGGATGTAGGTTCAAATCTCCACCCCATATAAGATGGACTGGCCCTTTACTAATCGTAAAATTATTTGTTAATTTCTCCTTAATATTGGAGAGAAAAGTCAAAAATTGATCGTCCTCTAAATTGTTATAAAGATTAAGCAAGAGGATAGACTCAGTTTTATTAAAAACAAGATTAAATAGTTGGAAATTTGGGTCAGATGCAACTAAAGATATTTTGAAATAGTTTACTGTATTTGCGATATAGGTGGTCAACCCCCCCTTGGGTCTGCCTATACCACCTCCCGACGCTGAAGTAAAATAGGTTTGGAAACCCGGGAGATGAAGCTCCGTCATAGACCATGTCTCCTGTAGGCAGGCGCGCAACACCCATTGGACTCACAGGGCTTCAGCCCCCCCCGTCGTATGTGGCAGCCCGGGATGAGACACCTTCCCGGGCAAAAAAGCAGCCGCACCCGAGCACTTCACAGGTCTTTAAAAGACCATTTGCATGTTAATGAGGCCTCGCTGTTGTTTCACCCCTTCTAAGCGCCCCTGCAGCTCCACTCTGCCTATTGCTCACCCCTTCTAAGTGCCCCTGCAGCTCCACTCTGCCTATTGCTTAAAGTTCAGCCCCCCCCCGAAATTTTTGCTCAGCCCCCCCCGAAATTTTTGCTCAGCCCCCCCCGAAATTTGGCTCTAGTTGCGCCTCTGCCTGTAGGCATATAATTTTGCCCTGCTCTAAGAAATTCGCAGCCGTGCCGTCTTCAATTTTGGAGCGAAGACCCGCTATGTTCCAAAAGAGAATAGATAACGGCTGCGGTTCTTCATTAATCACAACTTCATTTGTTGAGCAAGTCGTTATAGGATTGGACGTTGGGTACAAAATCCTAGAGTTGGTGACTTTAGTCGAAGTTAATGGTCAGTCAACCATTTCAAGGACAGTAAATCTATTTTCCGTTGGAATACTGGACCAGGCTTCCCTTTGGGGTGGCTCTCTGTTTGCCGTCCACTGTGAGTGGGAGGACCACACATCTCGTCCTCCGCCCCAATATCGTGGTCCAGGTATATGCCGAGGATCACCATGCTCGCGGAAACGGGGGCCCACTACTTGCCGTTGGTTGGGATAATTACCGAAAGCTGGAGCTACTGTTTCCCACGGGAGAGCGTGGTTATTAAGGGACGCCCTAAGAGGCCTAGAGGGATAAAAAAAAAAAAAAAGAGAGTCGCCTGGTTCCTATTTCGCCATATACATTCGGGAACTCCCATGAACAAATATAATCCACCACCCAAGGATGTTCAAATGAGATCAGGTTACAGTCTCCCGGTATCGTTTTCCTACTATTTCCCACCCAAGGGGTTCTACGAGCCATCAGAATCCTAGATGACCCAGGTTCTGAGATGGGGGCGATTGTTGTTTAACCAGTATTGAACCTTATTTTTCAGCGACCATGTAGGTTCTGCGACATGGTCTTCTAGCTCAGGGACTCCTGTCATAACTACAACGAATGGGCTTGCTTTCCGGTGGCAAGTCGACCGCCGGTCTGCTTTCAGGAAATCCCCCCGTATCGGCTTTGTTGGTTCCCGATGTTACTATTTTAGGAGCCAATTTGTTTAAAGATTGAGTATTAGTTTTGGACAACGATTTTTTGGGGGGAGAAATTTTAGGGCCTGAGGTTTTTGCTATCAGGGCATTACCCTGGAGAGAGTTTATGGTGATGTTACCGGAAGGTTCTTCTGCTCTGTCTATGTTTCGTACTTCAGTAGGTAATGATTTAGATGGAATTTCTAAGGATACAGTTTCGTCTTTTTTGTTTTGCGTTGTGTTTTGAGGAGGTGGCTTATTTCCCCTTCTTTTTATCCCCCTGCGCTTGCTTAGGTTTCATAATATTAACAAGGTTCGATAGCTTGTGCTCCATCTGGGACAATCTTACTTCAAGTGGAGCAATGAAGGTTTTTAAGAGCTCTGCGATGTTGTTTATCAGTTGTGAATTTTCATTGTCCCTTTTTGTATTACCAGATGGAGAATGAGTGGAATTTTCCACACTAATAGGGTCTAAATTCTCATGTGTGGGCTGGTTAATGGCCGAAGAGTCGGCCAAATAATCAACGTGTGGAGGTACTACAACTTTCCCTTCGCATTGCATACTAATATTCTGGTGGATAGGATTTTTTACATTTTTCTTTCGTTTCCTTATCGCACCCTCCCTCCTCCATCTAGTTTGCCTTATTTCGTCTGGTGTTAATTCCAGAATCAATTCTGGTGTCCTTTCTAAATCTAGGCTTAGTTGGAAATCGGAAAGTTGGGAGGCCGACAGGTCTACATTATTTGGAAGGCTACTCCTGCCCTTACATATCGGCCCACGCCCAGTATTATCCGGCATATACGGAGTTTTTGCGTCCCTTAGATTTCCCATAGATGACCTTTTTGCCAACGCAAGATCCAAAGACACCCTGCCTTCAATTAGACTAATGCTTTGGTCTATAAATGTATTTGCCTTAACAATAAAATCATCCATAGGGCCTAGAGACTTTCCCCCACCCCTCCTTACTTCAATTTTATTTCCTCTCGTTACAACCATAGTTTTTAAAACCCAATACGATTACTTAACAACTTATGTGAATGGAATTGAACAAATGCAATAGTTTAAGGGGCGTACACACACAAAGATAATGGCTTAGCGGTATCTCTGATTTTCAGAACGCAAACCACTACGTGTAGCAAGTTTAGCTTAGGGACGGGGCCCGGTCCGGTCTCTTCCGTTCTCTAACGGCCTCAAACGGCCCGCCCTTTAGCCGGGCTTAGCCCCGGGTGCTCCCGCACCCTCCCATGCAGCGGAATCGTGGCTTCTTATATCAGAGAAGTACGTAGGCAGGGGGGCGTGTCGTCCAGGGAGAGCAGCCCAGGTGTAGTCAATTGGGCTCGCAGGGACTCCTGGACAATGGAGTCCCCTGCTGCTCGCAGCCCTGTCCAATGACGCTCACCCCGGTTGAGGCAACCCCGTTCCAAGCCGCCCTTACGGTGTTCAGTGGGCGCTGCGGTACCCGCGCAGCGGGTCCGGCGAGAATCTTGAACAGGAAAGGCAGAAAAAGTCACAGATTGATCCCGCGTCGATCAGAAGGCAAAGGTGAATCCCAAGGATAGAGGCTTAGTGCTCCGCTTTTACTCGCAGCTAAGCAGGGGGGGCGTGTCGTCCAGGGAGAGCAGCCCAGGTGTAGTCAATTGGGCTCGCAGGGACTCCTGGACAATGGAGTCCCCTGCTGCTCGCAGCCCTGTCCAATGACGCTCACCCCGGTTGAGGCAACCCCGTTCCAAGCCGCCCTTACGGTGTTCAGTGGGCGCTGCGGGTCCGGCGAGAATCTTGAACAGGAAAGGCAGAAAAAGTCACAGATTGATCCTGAGTCGATCAGAAGGCAAAGGTGAATCAAAATATCAGACTCACCTCAAGCACTGCAGTATCACTGTCGAAATGCCCAAAAGAGACTTCAGGAACAACAGTAGATGGACAGAATGCAGAACAATGTCATACATTCACCCCAGTACAGAGATCTGGGCCTAAATCCATTGTTTCTTTGCTCGCCATGCCATTCCAGTTTGAACCCAGCCATATGCAAATCAGTCTTGACCCTGTGCCTCATGGGAACAGTCCAGCCCGAACTGCCAAGCCAGGTCCTCCCTGGATTGGAAAAAAGCATCCTAGGACCGGTTTTGGGGTTTCACACCTCTTCAGCCAGGATGGCTTGATTCCAGTGGCATGGAGAGCACGGCAACCAAGAGACTGCAAGCATGTTTAAATGAGATATGTATGGGCTTCACTTTGTGACATATCGAAAATGACATCCTTTACTCAAGCACACCAGCAACACATTCAAAGTATCCTATTGTATTGCGCAATTTACAGGAGCAGCCTAAATGTAACTCAGGCCTGTTTTAACCCATCTGAGATCAAAACTGGATGCACAAAAACACAAGCATTCGACCGACGCCATGGCCGGAGGAGAAAGTTCCATACAAACAAAAGAGGGAAACGTGTGCATATTGGGTGCCTGGAAAATTAATGGACTGGGGTTTGTGACTCGCTCCTGTAAGTATAATTGTTTGTACAATATCAGTAGTTGGAAGGGTGGTTAATGTAATGTGCTTGTTCACAAGACAATGTGGGTAATTAAAAGTTTGTCATTCAAAAGTCACCGAACTTACCTCTTGTGTGGGAAGTAAACATTACCCAGTTGGTGCTGACTGGGGTGGCATACAGCCAAGATGTGCAGAGTTTGAACAAAATAGGAACGTCTGTAATCCAGCATCTTTGAACACGTCGTCATGTTTATTGCTATAAAATGAAAGCGCAGAGTTTCAAAAGTCTTCCGACTCTACAGCAAAGACCACTCTGCCCTAATGTGAAGAAGTGAAGGGGAGTTTGTGCACCTAGGAGAGCTGGGATTCTTTTTTTTGCAGAAGGAAAGCTGACTAACTTTTTCAACCGAAAGGGAGTGATTAACTGGTCAAGTGTCTGATTTCTTGAGAGAGGGCGGTCCTTGTTGCAAAGAATCCATTCTTTTATGCAAGTTTTTCTCATCTCTCCCGTTGGAAGGTGGAATCTGACTACATGGTTGCCCCCACTTTTTTCGTGGTGTTTTGATGGTTTTCGACATAGTTTACCTGCTATTCAGGTCCCCAGCCTATCAGCTTTCTCTTACAAATTGATTCCATGTACTTTAGGTACACTCCAGATTGGATTCTGGAGTACCCTTGTGAGTCCCTAGTATATGGTATATTATATACCCAGGGCATAGGTACCCAAGAGGCCTACCAGGGGCTGAAGCATGTATTGTGCAACCCCTGGAAAGCCCTCCAAAATGACACCCCGGGTCTGCTACTGCAGCCAGGATAAGGTGGTGCATTCAACCCTTACTGAGGTATAGGTTCTCTATACCTCACCTAACACTGCACATAGAAACCTATCAGTCATCCCTATGGCAGGCCTTATCAATCATGAAGGCAGGGTGCTTGGTTATTTGTGAGAGGGTGCCCAGGCATGAGCTGAGCCCCTCTGCAGCCTTCGGAATCTCTTCTCCGGAGTGGTCAGTGGTGCAGCCTGACCATATACTCTTAAGTGCATTATAACTACAACGGTTAATGCTAACTTTGGACTGGTTGCACGGAAACATGTCGTGTTTGGTGTCAAAAACCTTGGAATCATACCCCCTAATTCCTGATGTGAGAATATAATCCCACCCTTCTAGAGGGAGCGACATGGCAGTACTGGTATACCCGGTAGAAACTTAATAGAGCCCTGGCATCACAAAATGGATGCTGCAGCCACAGACACAGGTCTGGCCTCCTGTTGCTGACTGAAACTCCGGCAGGGGAGGCCTGGACAATAGGTTTCCTGTCACAGAGAGGTGTAACCACCTCCCAGACAGGATGATGTGTATTGGGGCTGTGTGGGAGCACTCTCAGAGTGCTTTGAAGTCCTGTACTGGGGACACATTTGGTGTTCCTGTTCATAGTCCAGTTCAATCCGGTTCAGGGGCTTCCAGCCCCTGCTCTGGCATGAAACTGGACAACGGAAATGGGTGTAGCCACCCCTCTTTCCAAACCCTCCCATAGGTGGGTCCCTAGAGCTAGTCCAACCCCTTCCTTAGGTATAAGTAAGGAACCCCTGGCAACAGGACTTTAGATATCCCTGGACAACACTCTGAAGCTGAATCAAGGAGTGACTCCCCTGCTTGGCAGGCACCAACAAAGCATTTTGCCGGTCTGCATCTCCAAAGCTCCTGCCAGACTCTGAAGTATTTGCTGCCCAGGAAGAGGATTTTCAGACATCTCAGTGGCCGACCCGAGTCCCCAGCAAAGCTAAGAGCCGCCCTCATGAGTAGCATAGAAACGGAACTCCTGATCACCGTGCACTTTTGCAAGTGCATTGACTTCTCGTCATCTCTTGAAGTCGTGCTTGGGGTTACTTGTAGCCCCTACCTCAAGCAGAGAATACACCGAAGATTGTTTGCCTACTCACCCCGAGTGACCCGTGGGCCGCCATTTTGTGTTTCCTCTTGAGGCTCCTCCGTGATCCCTGGTCCATTAACTGGTGGGTCCCTGTGAAGGCAACTTTGATTTTCCTTGGGCTTCCCTGGTTGCTCCAGACGTGCCCCATCTCCCTACCCAGTGGTGAGTCCCTCAGACCTTGCTGGTCTGCACCGAAGCATCTTTCTCCGTGGGTTGCTGTTGCCAAGGCTTGTTCTGTCCAATCCGGGCACCAACACTGCAGCACTCGAAATTCTTCGTGGGACAGCTCGAATTCAGCTCCTGTTTGTCCTCAACACCTCCTGGTCCTCGTGGCTGAAGAGTCAAGCTTCACCTTCTTCACCTGAAACACCCGACATCGGTGAGCATTCGTCTATCGTGCCCCTGGTCACTGGAAAGTGACCCAGCCTTTGTCCTCGCTGCTTTCAATTTCTTCTCGACTTCGATCCAGGCTTGGATCACTTTGAACACTTCTCACTGTCGCGGCAGCAGCAGTTCTTTGCCAGCTCCCATTGAAAACGACGACGTGCCACGACACCATTTGACACCTATGCACCCAGCTTCCCTGGGTGAGGTAACACGAGTACTCCCGTGGGTGTTGATCCTAGAACTTCCTACGTCCCAAAGGGTTTGGTCCTGACTCATTTCTAAGTGTCCCTAGTCTTTAAAAATCTAACCGCGACTTTCCCCATAGATGCTAACGGGAGCTCGCGGCTGTGTTCTCACATTGCACACGGCCCTTGTGGGTCCCCTGTGTCACTACCTTGGGTGGTTCCTTGGGGTCCCAGCGATTCTACAGGCTCTGGGCTTGTGTATAGTTAAGTTGTGGTTCTTATACCACTATTTTAGTATATGGTTTGGCTCGCCCCTAGGGCCTGATGTGTATGTGTGCTATTTTACTGTACTATTTGAAGTGTAACTTATGTGTTTTGACCTCCAGTCTCATAAAGAGACTAGGAGGGTGTGTTTAGAAATAAATACATATATTTTATATATATACCTAGTGTGGTTATTTTTCATTTAGCCATTCAAGAGATTATAGACTGGTAAAACTAGCTGCTTTACATTCCTTTAAGACTTAGCCTGAAGGCTGCTCTCCATAGCTTCCACTAGGATAGCTTTCAATAAAGGTTGTCTTTAACCTATCATCAATAAGGGTTTGTTTGGACTGGTACAGGGTGCCCACTATAATTAGTGGACAGCATATACCAGGCCAACTTCTCACGTCTCCCCCCTGTCTTCTGCAGGACGTGGTGCATTCCACAGGCATGCATGAAGGAGAACATGACATATAGTAAAATATTCTCACAGATCCACGCAAGCTAGAACCCAGCATGTTTCGGTTTTTAGATTAATAAGGGGCTTTCTTGTTCCAAGTTAAAGCATCTTTACAGCACAGCGGGCAAGTATGAGCACAAGCACTTTCTTTCCATGGAGGGCAAATAAACACCTATCAATTCAATTCAAAGAACTATATTTGGTCATAATACAAGAAATAACCATAAAAGTACAGTAGTAGAGCACAATCATCGTGCATGAATAGGATTAAAAAAAAAAAATCTTGTCTATATATAGAAAGTTCACATCATAATTGATTTACAAGATTTAAAAATATTTTTTAAGAAAATAATAAAAAAGAGGCGATAATAAATATATTGTCTAAGTTCTGTATCGCCAAAAAAGCAGGACAACACCGTCTTAATTCCAATCTTTTTAACACAGGGAGAATCCATCTTTTTCTGGCTATGGAAGAACATTTACAAAAGAACATGCTATGTATGGACGACTGAGCTGAGATGTCATCACATGGGTAGTTACAAAGTGATCTTGACCAATCATTTACCTCAGGAAAACTTAAAGCTCTATGCAAGATGTTAAGCCTGAGGTGCGTTAACATAAATCTATCAAAATCCTTGGTGGTTAACAAAATATAAGGCTGTATGTTAACAGTAATCAAGGTAAGGTGATGTGCCACCACCGTTGTTTTGGTCATTTCACCAGAAATTCTAGACTCACTCAAGTAAGACATACATATATTTTTAAGGTCCTTTCTTGGTACCCGACACATAGAAGATGGGTCATTAAAATATGTCTTGTGGCCTATTTTGAGTAAGAAACTTCAACATAGTTTAGCCATCTTATCTTTTTTACCCCATCAATTCTTAAAACATCCTTTAAAATGTGCCGGTTAAATGCGGACTTTTTTTTTTTTTTAAACTTTATTTATAAATTTATCATGAGTGAACAAACAGAGCAATATCACTTGCCGGTCAGGGGTTACACAGCTCAATACCGTCCGATATCCATGGGACACTTGCAGCAGGCCGTCGATCTATACATCCAATGCAGTTAAAGACATCAAGAAACAAGGCACTCCATCAACAGGCCCCTCCGCCCAGGCTTTCCCCAGGACTTCCCCCTTCGCAACCTAGGCCCCCCCCAGGCCAGTGTAGTGCACAGGGTACAGACAAGCGGACCGCGGCAGCGGACAGAGCTTGCACGGACCGACCAGTGTGTGCGGCAATCCCCCACCCCCACCTAGGGATCCTCTGTATGGGCTAGCAGGTATCTCTGGAGAGGGGCCCATATGTCTGAGGGTCTCGAGGCTCTTGGCAACGTCTCCGCGTACCGTGTCAGTTGATCCTGGCTATACGTCAGGTCGTGCAACCATTCCTTAAAATTGGGGGCCCGCCCTCTCCCCCAGCGACACGCCACTCTGCGCTTGGCGAGCAGCAAGGCCAACGTAACGTACTTGCGGCACACCCTGGGGATTTGCTTCGTGTAGCCTAATAGAGCGATCAGCGGGTCCACCGCCACTGGCTGGTCTATCATCTCCGCGAGCGCCCCACCAACACAATTCCAGTACTCCATCAAAACCGGGCATTCCCAGGCCAGGTGCAGAAACCCGGCCCCATCTCTGCCGCACCTATCACAACAATCTGAGTCCCTCAGCCCGAAGCGGCACAGTCTAGCCGGCATGTAATACATGCGCTGCAAGTATTTGTAATGAATGATTTAAAGCCGGGCACTCCCCGAGATCTCCGCAGTCTGCAGGCAGCAATAGAGCCACTGGTCATCCGTGAGCGGCCTGCCCATGTCATGTTCCCACCGCTTCCGAGCGTCCCCACTGGGGTAATCTCCTTCCGCTCGTATCAGCCGATATAGGTGAGACACCGCGTGTCCAGGGTTCTGGCATTGCAACAGTAGCTGCATTGGCTTAAGAGACTCCGGTTCCCGTGGGAAATCCGGAAGCAGGGCTCGTATTCCTTGTCTCAGTCGCACATATAGGAACAGCTCCAACGGTGTTGGTCTCAGGTCGCCGAAAAATTGGGCAGATGTACAAAAGGTCCCGTTGCAGAACAGAGCCCCCCACGTCTGCTTGTGCACCCGAGCACATAATTGCCGGAAACCCGTCTCTTGCAGCAGCGATAGACCAGGGTGGTATGTCAGGGGCAAGGCCGCCGAGTAAATAGTCGGTGCTCCCATGACCTTCCTAATGTAGTGCCACGCTCCGATCGTGCTCGTAATTGTAGACATATCACCCCATCTAGGGGTATCGGGTCCGCCAGCCAGTGCTCCGCCGCCACCTGCGGCATACAATCCGGAGGATGAACCGAGTAATACAGGTAGTGTGCCTGAGCACAAGCGTGATATAATTTGAAATCTGGGACATCGAAGCCCCCCTGCGCTACTGGTCTCGTAAGTGTCGCCCACTGGACTCTCGGCTTCTTCCCACCCCAGAAGAGACGCAGCAATTCAGACCGCAGTGTTCTGAAGAACTCTCGTCCCGGGTAGTAGGGGAGGTTGAAGAATAAATATAGGAATTGCGGCAGTACCACCATCTTGATCAGCGAGGCCCTCCCCGCCATTGTCAACGGCATAGAGACCCATCGCGTTACACTGGAGGTTAGCCGGCCCATAGCCACTCCGTAGCTAAAACGGATCATCTCGTCCCTGTCCCCCGATATCTGGATACCAAGATATCGCAGATCCGTATCACACCAGGTTAACGGGTAGTCAAGGGGAAATCTATGCACAGCCGGCGTCAGAGGCCACAACTGCGATTTTCCCCAGTTTATGGAAATGCCGGAGAGTTTCCCGAATATTATAAATTCGCGCAGTAGCGTATTCAAATTACTTTGGGGGTCTCTGACGTACAGCGTCAGATCATCGGCGTATAACGAAATCAGTATTTGTCTCAGAGGGCAGCGAAGGGCACGGTCATTGTGGCGCTGGCGCAGTCTGCATGCCAGGGGCTCGACCGCCAGCGCGAAGAGCAGGGGGGATAGGGGGCAACCCTGTCTAGTCCCTCTGGTGATGGGGATCACGTCCGACACCCGTCCATTAATGGACACTCTAGCTGATGGCTGCCGATAAAGGAGCCCTATCCAGGATAGGAACCCCACGGGGAATCCCATACGGCCCAGGACCCCGAACAGGTAATCCCATTCCACAGAGTCGAACGCTTTTGTGGCGTCGAGAAAAATCGCGGCCAGCGGCCGCTCAGGAGCTACATTCTGCATGATAGAGAACAGTGTGCGGAGGTTGTGGGAGGTCGCCCTCCCGGGAATGAAGCCAGCTTGGTCCGGCAGCACCAGTTTGTCGATCAGGAGGAGTACCCGGTTTGCAATAATCTTTGCCAGAATCTTAGTGTCACAGTTCAGGAGCGACAGAGGTCGGTAGGAGCCACAGAGCGTGGGCTCCTTACCGGGCTTCAGGAGAGATACGATCAGCACCTCTCTCATTGAGGGGGGAAGAAGGCCGGCCTCCAAGGATTCCCCGTACACCTCCCGCAAGGCCGGGGCCATGATAGCAATCTATTCCTTATAGAATTCCGGTGGCAGGCCGTCGAGGCCCGGCGCCATGCCAGACTTCTGCTGCATAATGGCCTCCCGTACTTCATCAAGTTCGAACGGGGCACACAGAAATTCTCAGTGGTGGTCCTCCAGCCATCCCAGTGCCACATCCCCGAGGAAGGAGTCTAACTCCAGGTCATCCCCACGCTGCGTAGCGTATGGTGTTGCGTAGTGATCCATGAAGGCGGCCTGTATGTCCGCCGTGTTTCTGCATGTGCTATCCCCCTCTGTCTCTATCTCAAGGATAGAGGAAGACCCTTTGGGTTTTCGAATCGCGTCCGCGAGCATTCTCCCCGGTCGCTCCCCTTCGCCATATCTCCGGGCCTGCCAGTATTTCCCCAGAAACCGGGCCTCTCGGGTCGCCTCGGCAACATACTCCGTCAAGTGCTCTCTAAATTCGGTCGAAGTTTGTCCGCCACCTCCCTCCGCCATGCGCACCTCCAGTGTCCTTAGCGTCCCCTCCAGGCTCCGGAGCCGCCTCCTAATATCCCGCAACACTCCAAAACTTTTGGCTATGCACACCCCTCTGATTGTGACCTTAAAGGCCTCCCAGATCGTGGCTATTGATTGCACCGAGCCCCTGTTCCTCTGGAAGAAGTCATGGATCTCTTCCTCCAATTCCGTGCGGAACACCTCGTCCAGCAAGGCCGCAGGCTGAAGGCGCCAGAGAGGGCGAGTACTCCCCTCCCCCAATATGTCAAACGTAACATGAACCGGAGAATGATCCGAATACGTGCGTGCTAAGTGGCCGACCACTTTTATAGTCGGGCCCAACCCCCTCGATATGAGGCAGTAATCCAGCCGAGCCCAGGATGCCGCACCCGCCTTGAAGTGTGTGCCCTCCCTCCGATGTGGGTGTCTGTGTCGCCATGCATCCACTAGTCCCCCCTTCTCCAAGATGTCCCGCATCACCACCTGCGCATGAGTGTAGTGTCGCAGCTGTGCAGTGGACCTGTCCAACCGGGGATCTAGCGTCACATTAAAATCTCCTCCCCATATGATGTGTGTGGTGTCCAGCGCCGTCACCTTGCCCCAGAGCAATGAGGAAAATTCAGGGGCATCCACGTTCGGACCATAGCAGTTGACTAAGGTGATCGTTTCGTGTCCCAGTCTTCCCCACACTATGGCGTTAAATGCGGACTCTTCAGTGGTCCAAACCCTGTGCCACAAAAGTACAGGCTGTATCTTAATCACATCTTCAAGATATGGCATACCCAGTTCAGTGTGGCAGATAAGTGTAGAAGTACTTTCCGGTACTGGCAAAAGGTACTTGAGGAAAATGTTTTCTGCTACTTGGAGTGAATTAACGTTAGCATAGCACAGATACCTGCCCCTTAAGTAGCAATTGCTACACATTTTGCAAATGCTCAACAGTTTCCCTGGTGAACGTCTGCCAATTTTCCTGCTAAAATTAATTAATGCCATTAATGACTTACAAAATTGGAGTCTTCTAGCTTTAATTGCACTGCACCAGGAGCCTGTCTGATCAAATAAAATTCCTAAATATGAGAATATATTAGTATTCTCAATTGGCTTAGAACTAATCAAAATGGGGATTTTTTTCTTATTTGCCCCTGGCCCGCATCTCATGGAAAATGTTTTGGAGCAGTTAATAGTTAAACTCAGATTTGTCATAAATTGTATGAAGGAGGTTACAGTACTTTGCAAGCCGATGGGTGTGCGAGCCATCAGGACTGCACCATCTGCATAAAGGAGTGCAGGGATAGGACGTGTGGCTGCCATTGGCAAATCCCTGCTCTCCTTGATTAGTGTACTTTCGAGTTCATTGATATATAGCGTAAATAGGAATGGGGCAAGGGCACAGCCCTGCCGCGCACCTTTCAATATCGAAACATTTCTGGTACAGTCCCCATCCTGTCCAAAACGGACCCTTGCCCTGGCCCCCGAATAAAGCTGCCTTAAAAATAAAACTATGGAGTCATCCACTCCCAGCCCTTCCAAAATCGCCCAGAGCTTTTCATGTACAACACAATCGAATGCTGAAGTTAAATCAACAAACGTTAAAAACAGCCTCTCCCTTTTTGCCTTTGAATATTTTTCAAGAAGAATATGAAGGTTTAGCCCGTGATCAATGGTACCTAGGCCCTTGCGGAAGCCGTATTGGAGATCACTTATAACGGAATGCTCCTCCGCCCATATTTGAAGTCTGTCTAAAATCACACGCCCTATGATTTTTACTGTGGAATCTAATAATGAGATTGGGCGATAACAGGCTGGGTTTGCCCTATCGCCCTTTTTAAAAATAGGAACAATAAGGGATTCGTACCAGGACGTTAAAAACCCTGTGGAGCAACAGGTGCTAAATAACTGCTTTAAGAGTGGTCCCCATAGAGCCTCATTGTTTTTGTACAGGTCAACCGGGACACCATCCGGGCCCGGTGCCTTTCCACCCATGCTAGATTGTATAGCCCTAGTCACCTCACTCACAGTGAAATCCATACTAAAGTTACGCTAGGTGGGGGACGACTCTGGATCATCCTCAGTCCCCTCCGATAATTGCTCATCTACTATTTGGGTAGTATAGAGTCTTGAATAATGTAATACCCACGCATCCTCAGTAATAGCAATTTCTATAGTTGCTTTGGATTTATCCGTAAACAAGGGCGCATTAACCGCCTTCCAGAAGGCAGCAGGGTCACGGTTTAATGAAGCCTCATGCAGGGCATCCCAGGCTTCCTCTTTTAGCACATTCTTCCTTACTGCTTGTGCCCTCTTATAGCTCCTTCTGGCTTCCCTAATAAGATCATAATCCTTAACTTTAGCTTTTAAGGCATATTGCAGTCTAGTATGGGCCTTAGTACAAGTGGAATCAAACCACCCCTCACTGTATTTATCGCATTTTTTTGTATTAATCCAAAGGGTTTCTTTAATATAGGCCAAAATAACTCTAACATTTTCTGCAATAGCTAAGTGAGAGGAATTTTCATCAAGACAGGCATGAAAACTCTGTTTACGCTTCTTCACTAATTTTGTGAGAAAATCCTCTGGGTTCACCTTAATCCACTTCAGTGCATACCCATTGTGTCTACTCAGCACAATATTATTTAGAAGCTCCCCAGATTTACCTTTACTATTAAAATCTTTATTAGACACCATACTATCGATGCTTAGCGGGAAGTGGTCACTTAGAGCAATATTGTATGTGATAAAATTCTTAACTCAAGAGTAATGTCTGCTAGATATCAGGATATAATCAATTGTTAAGAAAACACCTTAACCATTAAAAGTTGGACTAAATAAAACCTCAGGTGAACATAAACTATTTGCAAACCCCATGTCACTGGTGAATAAAATATCATTCAGAAGCTTACCAAACGGAGAATGAGAAAAATGGGAGAAACTAGTATCTTTTCCATCGTTAACCCCACAGACCCCTTTATCCCCCTTGTGACATAAGTAACAATTAAAGTCCCCACCCCAGATAACAAAAACATCCTTAGTTTTCAAGCTTTGCAAATTATTCATATCCTTGCTTAAATTTCCAGACAATTCCTCCATCATTCCAGAGGAGACATTATTATAGAAATTCAATATAATCACGCAGAGTTTCTGGTCCACAAACATACTAACAATATGGTAATAGCTATTGCTAACAACTAAATCGATTTTCCTAATTTTTAATCAATTAGAGATATAGGTACAAAGTCCCCCTTTTGCTCTACCTTGTCCATGGGTCAATCTAATTGCTGGGGTATGAAATGTTTTATAGCCACACAGATGAACTGGCTCCTCAACGCAGGTTCCTTGTACACAAATTATATCATACTTGTTCATAAAATCCACCCACAGTTTGTTAGAAACTTTTGTTTTCAATCCAGCCACGTTCCAAAACATAATCTCGCATTTATTATTATTCACATCACTATCTGGTATTCCTCCAGTACCCTCATGAGTCCGGGAAATAGAAATAAGTTCATTATTAGACATGGAGATGTGGGCAATGACCTCCAACTTGTCCACAGATTTATTATCCATACAAACTTGTGTCTCATGGTCAAGTTGTACTACCACGTTGCAACCAGCGCTAGATGGTGAAAAGCCCTTACAACTAAAGGTCATCCAATGAACCAGTTGTAGCAGCTTGCGTGTGGGCCAGAGGACTTAGTCAGTCCACTTCATTAAGATGAATTAGACTGTCAAACCGGTTTTGAATGGAAATATTAAACTGTCTCCTATAGAGCGGGTTAGGATTTTCCCAGTTTAGCCTAGGCGAATTCCAGTTTAAGGGCTGATAAAAATATCCTAAAGGAACTGCACTAATATGTGAGGTTCCTATGAAGCTATCTCCCACTCTACTCAAGAATAGTCTCACAAAATGTGGAGTTTTAAATGACAGCACCACACAATCCCCTTCCTGGTTTTTAGGTCCTTTTCCTAACCATCCCACTCTCCTTGCCATCTTAAACTCTTCAAATAGTTTTTCAGTTAGGTCAGACCTAGAACCCAGCCACTGTAATGATTTGTTCCTTAAGTTCTGCCATGATTCTCCCATTTTATCTGCGAATTTAGGAACATTGACTAAGACCACTACATATGGTGTGGCAGCTGGTAAGTCTATGCGTGTAGCATGGTCTATCCCCTGGGTCCGGTATAAATTACTTGGGTTCAGTAAGGATGGAATCATTACAGGCTTAGCCACAGACCATTAGCTTTATTGGTAGGAGGTTTTTCCGTTATGATAGAGTGTGGATAGCTAGGGGTATTATATGTAACTCTAGTAGGACCCGAGTGATTGCTATTTGAGTTATTGACTTGTTGGTCTTCTTTAGTAATGTGCAAGGGCAAGCACATTCTGCCCGATACTGATAGTTGTAAAATATCTAGACATTTGGCCAGGGACTCCTCGATAGTACCTATTCTAGATGTCAGGCTATCTAGGCTGTCCCTAATCAAAGTATCCAGGGCATCCAACTTCACTTTTAGTTTCCCCACCTTGCTCTGAGTGCGCATATTGGTACTAATGATCGATTTTTCCCAATTTTCCGTTTTATTAGACGATATAGACTTTGTCCTTTTACACCTTCTAGGTGAAAGCCTCTGTTACAATGAAGTCTAAAACCTTATCCTTATGTGTAATCTGACACTCACTCGGGTTCCTTGCACGCTTATTTGGGGGTTGAAGCTGCATCTCAAAATCCTGCTCATTACATGTCAGGTGATCTGATATATTGACCACGCAGTAATTTTTACCCAGTTTACTACTCTGTAACACATGAGAATCAGAACTCATTTTCCCTGTAGTGATTTCATCCACCCCTGGTTTTAAAGCTTCTTCAACTGTATTAATCTGATGTTCTATGGCACCTACGGTGCCAGTAAGATTACTAATTAACGACTGACGTGAATGTTCCCCTTTATTTTTCTTCTTATTCTGCGTGGTCATTATTTTTCTTTTCCCCATACTCGGGTAGTCACGCACTAACAGGCTCCACCGATTTTATACAATGCATGGTGATAAAAAGATACTTATAATTAGTTTACAAAGCAGCAATATATGACTCAAAGTTCTTTACAATTAAAGTCCTTTGAAAATAGATTATAGCACTTAGTTACACAGTTACCTCCGGGTAAGAGCCCTTAATGTATTTCACAGTAAGTTTAATAGTACAGTACCTTTATGATGGACAAAAGAGCTATGGCCCAGCGCGGCCTCTGCCGAACTGTGACGGGCGCAGACGGGCCCGTCCTTGGCCCGGGCTTTGCCCGGGCACGCCCATGTGCGTCCCGCGCCGTGGGAGCATACGACCTCTTAAGAGTGGTGTCTGGAGTACAAGGGGCATCCTGACGTGCTGGCGTTAGGCGCCACCAGGTGCAAAGGCTGCTGGGGATTGTAGTTTTCCCCCATGCAGCCAAAAAGTGCTCTGTGCGTTGTAGGGTAACAACTCCTGTTAGACTCCTTCAGCAGTCCTCCTAAAGTGCAATGTGCCCAGGAAATGGAACGAGACTCCTGCGCCACGGGAGCCCGAGACCGCTTAAGAGCGGTGTCTGAAGTACAAGGGGCGTGCTGACGTGCTGGCGTTAAGCGCCTCCAGGTGCAAAGGCTGCTGGGGATTGTAGTTTTCCCCCATGCGGCCCAAAAGTGCTCCGTGCATTGTAGAATAACAACCCCTGTTAATCTCCTTTAGCAGTACTCCTAAAGTGCAATGTGCCCAGGAAATGGAACAAGACTAACCTATCACTTTGCTGCGTTGTGAGTGCAGTAAAAATAAGGACCTCTATTAAATAGTTTCCTGCCGGACAGTCCCGGTTTTTCATGAAGTGTCCCTGTGTTCTGACACTTTCCTCCAAACTGAAGAAATGTCCCGGTTTTTGGATGGTGGCTGGAATGAGCACAGAAATGTCCATGGTTTTAGTAGTGGCTGAGTTGAGCAAATGCAATGGTGTTAAAAAAATGTGTGCATGCTCACTTCTCACTACTGGACAATTTACGGGGTGATGTCAATCCAGAGGAGGTTGTTGTGGGAAGAAAGGGAAATCCTTTAATGAGAGACATTTTCTCTTGGGATTTCCCTTCTCTTTCTTTAACCCAGCAAACATTGTCATCATTCCAGCCATCAGGGCAACAGTGTGTCCGAACCGCCTGCTCTGTTTACTGAAGTCAGAGGTAACTGCCTGCACCAAGATCCAGTCAGACACCATTGTAAACCGCAGTCCTACTTTTATGTCGAAAACCCGGTTTTAGGGTCTCGCCTAGCGTTGCAGCCTATGCGCTGCTCGCTTGGCGAGATTTATTGTGAACGAGGAGTTTGAGAAGAGGGCTTGAAGCCCCGCCCCTCATTTCCATAAGCTAACATCACTGTTTATGCTAAACGGTGGCCTGCCATTCGAAATGAGGATTTTTTTGGTGACGCCCTTTCACCTCCGATCCGGACTGGGTCGCCTGCTTTGCTGCTGTCGCAAAGCACTTTCTTATCTTTATGGGGCCATATGTTTCTAATTAGAAACACATGGCTCCATAAGGACAACAGATCAATGCTTGTTCATTCACTCGTGTTTAGCATCAGGGAAGGTGCATGTGAACCCTCCTTTCTGTAACATGCTTGCTCCCCCTGCTCTTCGGTTGGGGTGAAGGGGCCAGTACCCACCCATGCTCGGGCTGCAGCGCGGTCCTCTTTCACTTTCGGGACCATGCTTGCCTGTTTAATTAATTTGCAGTGGAATTTGCCAGTCGGGCCGTTTTCACTTTAGCGGCCGGAATGGGCTTGTTTTTTTTAGTTATTTGCAGCGGCCTTGCTTATTCACAGTGCTTGTTATTTAGCCTTATTTGCAGCGCGCTTGTTTATTCACAGCGCTTGTTATTGAGACTCAGCGCTCGCATCAGCACTGCAGCAGAGAAGCACACGAGACGGCAGAGATTGTGAAGTGAGCAGCGGCCCCACTAGAGCACAGTGTGATCAGGATCACCTTCTGCAAGCAGTGCCACAGATGCACCTGCTGGGCCCTTCTGGTGGTGGGGGTGCTGCTTCTGATGACATCAGGTAACGCATGAGTGACCTCCCTGCACCCTAGTACTGCTGATCACAGGTAACACTGGCGTAACCCCCCGCACCCTAGTACTGCTGATCGCAGTTAATACTGACGTAACCCCCGCCGCACCCTGGTACTGCACTAAGGGTGCACAGCTTGGTAGTATTGGGATAAAACCCCCGTACCCTAGTACTGCACCAGGGAGCCCTGTTCAT
Organism: Triturus cristatus; assembly: GCF_964204655.1. NCBI lineage: Eukaryota > Metazoa > Chordata > Amphibia > Caudata > Salamandridae > Triturus > Triturus cristatus. The sequence continues at coordinate 87,167,992 of NC_140587.1, read as the reverse complement.
AGTGTCGGTGCTGCGGATCAAAGTAATACTGTAATGACCTCGTACTGCACCCGGTACCGCCAGCCTGTCCATGGCACTGCAGAGCACAGGTAGTACCAGGGTCACCCTCTCTGACCCCGTAGTGCACCCGCTCAGACCCTGCAGCTTGTCCATGGCGCTACAGAGCGCAGATAGTAATGGGGTCACCCTCTGACACCGTAGTGCACCCGCTCTGACCATGCAGCCTGTCCATGGCACTTCAGAGCGCAGGTAGTAGTGGGGTCTCCCTCTGAGCCCATACTGCACCCGGTCAGCCCATGCAGCATGTCCATGGTGCTGCAGAGCGCAGGTAGTACTGGGGTCACACTCACCTTTCCGTAAAGCGCCAAGTACAGCGCATGCACCGGGGTGACCCTGATCTCAGACTCCCCATAGACTTCTGTTCGCTTGCGCCGATGTGATGAATGAATTGCTCCATGTGAACTCTCAGGGTACAGGGCTGAGTAAAGGGGGCCTGCGAAGGGGTAGGGACGAAGGGACTCCCTAGCAAAGCAGGGAAGGTGTGCCGTTTCTTATAACCCCCTCCCCCCGCAGGGAAGGGGGTGGCCCCCCGTTCCTTATTTATGTACGGTATTTAACGACCCCCAAAAACACACACATTCATTCAGTGGAACTGGGTCTAATCATGCAGCGACCCTTTAGCTGCTGCTGAGGTGAATGAGCGGGCACCCCCTCATTAGTGCCCTGGAAGAAGGGGGAGGCGTCCGTCAGCTGCGCTCCTTCCTGGCACTGGCCCAGATGTGCCTAACACCCCCTCTGCGATTGTTGGCCAGATGCCCCTCAGCCAATGGCTGCGATCAGGTGAAGGGGGCTGCCGCCCACGGAAGACTTTGGCCACTCCTATCTTATCAAAAAAATAACAATATTCTGTATTACTGTGGTGGCCTTAGCTAGCCGCAGGGCTCAAGCCGCGGGTAGATGCCATCCACCCTGCTGCAAAGCTGCCGCTTCCAGGGAGTGCCGGGTCCTTTCCTACCTCTCATGGAATTTACAGAAATATGCTAAACTTGCGTTGAGGAATGTATTGTGTGACAAAGTATGCCTTTTTGATTGACAAAAGGCTAATTTTCCCTTTATTTTCTAGCTGTTTTGTAGTTCGACACTGTCCATTTTGTCCAGAAAAAAAGAAATGCCTCTCAAAATCAACAACATCACGGCAGGCACGGCACAGAAGGTAGCAAAGACTTGATTGTACGACGGGGGTGCGGGAGCGGGAGAGAAACCCCGCGCTTGAGGGAGTCTTGAGACGCAAATTGTAGACATTGTCTGCTACGGAGTCTGAGGAAGAATAGAGGACGTTCTGACCCACCAGGTGTGAAACCGAAACCGATACTACTGACTGGGCGCTGCCATTTTGTGATCGGCTTACAACATCAACAACAACAAATACAAGGAAGGGGAAGCGCGGAAAAGACTGGCTCACGTGAACGGGAAAGCACAAAGGAGGTACCAGACTTCTTTAACCACCATCCAGGGGGAGCTAGCATAACCACCCTATTTCAAGCCAGGTAATCAAGCATTGCGCGGAACTGGACCTTAACCAGCCCACGATCGGCATGACGGGAGGGGGGATTACACAATACGACCTGTGAACGGAGGGCCACCATAACAAAACCAAAGAGTCCAAAATAGTGGTAGCCTTGTGCAGGAAGGAGATTGCGGAAATCACCAAAGAACACAAAATAAAGCCAAACAAAACCAAGGCTCATCCTATGACCACCGCCCTGCTCTGTTCGCTCCACCTTTTTGACCGCGCCAGATTACCGACTGTTCTGCCGGGGTACAACACCATCTAAACCCAGTGTAACAAGGGGAGGTGGAACGCTGTGAAAACCCAGAACGAGGGTTAAGCCAAGGTAACAACAGAATACGCCACCCACAAGAAATCAAACACAATAATAATAATATTCAGCAGGATGAGGGCCCGAAACTAAGCAAGCAAGAGGACAAAACAACCTCACAAACCCTCACAAACCCCACTGTAGTATCTTAAAAAACCTCCAAGGTCCAGCACCAAGGCATGAGATGACCCTGCAAGAACGCGCTCAGGTAGAGAAGAATTGTGCTAGTTTCGCCAAGTAGGCGAACAAGCATATATGCACGTGGGGGGGAACTGAAGAGCACTACTACAAACCCCTTGGCTAGGAACGCACACTAGAGGAACACCAAACGAAACACCGGCCCTGCGATTCTAAGTCAGGGACACGAATCAAGGAATCTAAAGGCAGTCAACAACAGAGTAGATGCTTAAGAGAACCAATCATAGAGCGTAAGGGCAAAGGAAGGCTAAGCCTACAACAGGAGAAGAGGGGGCAGACAGATGGCAGGCAACAACGGGAATCCAATCCAAAAAGAATAAGAGTGAAAATCTGGAACCCCCCATCAAACAAAGACACTAACAGCACGCTGGACATGATTTAAAAAAAACTGGCAGAAGTACATGACCTAGCGAAATCAACCAAGCAAACCACAGATGCTATCCAGCTGGAACTGGCTGCATTTAGAGCGGGCATACACACAGCAAAAAATAGACTAACGGAAGTAGAACAGAGGGTGAGTGAAGAGGAGGACAAGGAGCAAAAATCTAACAAGGCATTGCAAGAACTCGCCAAAACAACAGCAATACTCCTAAAACAAACAGCAGAGCTTGATGACCACAACAGAAGAGGGAACATCAGAATTCTAGGGGTCACCGAAGGAGAAGAGGAGAAGAATGGTTCATGCATAGCCTTCATACAGGATATGATCCCTAAACTCACCAACCTGAAATTCGACATACCTCTGGAACTAGACAAGGCATACAGAGTACCGGCCTATAGATCAGCCAATATGTCTGCGCCGCGACCAATAATTTGCAAACCACTGAGGCAACAACATACCGAAGCCATATTTGCAGTAGCCAGGAAAAAACAGAACTTGCTGTGGAACGGTCAAAAAATAATACTCACCCAAGACTACTCTAAACACACAGTGGACATAAGAAAGCGGTTTCTGGCCCAGAGAGACAAGTTGAGGAAGGAAAACATCCTCTTCTCATTCATTGGACCCACGAAGTTTAAAATCACAGATAAGGGCAGAATGCACATCTTCGAAGACCCCAATGATTTATTCAACTACCTACAAGGGCCAACTACACAAGAAATGGAGTTCTCCCAAGCAAATGTGAAGAGAAGAGCCTCCCCAGAACTAGGAGGAAACGTCTAAAGTTACTTCACCTTATTACCTCTGACACTACTATACAAACAACCATCTACCTCATCCTCACCATCTACCTCCAAAAACTTATCATTTCCAGCCATTCTGCTACCTCAGGAACGGAACGACCAGAACCAAGCTCAGGAAGACTACAAAAAAGTACGGGACTCGCGGAACCTTTTTAACCTGGAAGGATCACACCTCCGAACCAATCTTCGCAGACAATTGTGGTGATAATCTAATAACGAACATTGAGCAACAATATCCTTTTTATGAAACAATGTTATGGTACTGTGCTGCAGGCCAAATAGTTTACAAATAAGGACAATTAAACTGCAATTAACTGTTGACGCGAAGGTGATAAGCACCATAGATATACCATCCCAGGGGAAATGGAGCTGGAGCTTTGCTGTCACATGTCCAGTTTTCCAGATGTAGGACGCGGGGGGGAGGGTTTCTGTGGGGGGGGTTTAGTTTTTTTGTATGTCATGTTTGTATTAACATTGTTTGTCAGGCACTCGATTGTAGCATCTATCCTCTGTACCGTTTGTCTCCTAGCCTTACCACCTACACAACTACACACAATATGGAGATTGAGGCCAGAGCGTGGGTAAAAGAGGGCGTATTTACAGTAGTAGATCTGAGACAGGGACAACATACACAAAGCCCCAGTAAGCAACAGGATTCTTATCAAACGCAAAAAGAACAGGGCCCGGTCTTAAAAAAACCACAGCCTAGCCTCACATAATGACTTCTAAGCAAAAGACTCTACTATCACTTTCATCCAACCTGAAGATAGTCTCCTTAAATGTTAAAGGCCTCAACCACCCAGTCAAAAGGAAAAAAGTACTCGACTACTTAGCTAAAACAAAAGCGGATGTCTTTCTCCTTCATGAAACCAGGCTTTCCCAGGAGGATGCAGAACGGATTAGGGCAAGATGGGTTGGCCAAATGGCATGCTCTCAGGCCATAGGTAAAAAACGAGGAGTGATCACCTTGATAAATAGGAACTCCAAAATAAGCATAGAAGACCACCAGTGAGACTCAGAAGGGAGAGTCCTTCTGACACACCTGAAAAGAGGAGACTAAAAACTTCATGTACTCAACATATACGGTCCTAACACGGATGATACCACCTTCTGGGATAACGTCTCAGATAGGATGGAAGCACTCCCACAAAATGAACTAACAGTGCTGACAGGAGACTTCAATATGGCACTAGACTACACTATAGACAGACAATCACAATGCCACACACTACCTCTGGGGGGACACAAAGTACTAAAAAATGTATGCACCAAATACAACCTGAAGGACACTTGGAGACTACAACACCTGGACACAAGAGATTACACATTTTACTCAAACCCACACAACTCATACAGCAGAATTGATTACATACTGATCTCTGGCTCACACACACACCTAATTGAGAACATAGAATTAGCGTCGAGAACAGTCTCAGACCATTCCTGTATCAGCCTCCTACTAAGTGGCCGCCATAACGAGGATCCCCCTCGTAGATGGAGATTCAACAGTGATGTTTTAAAAGAGCAAAGCAACAGAACCAAAATAGAGCAAGCCATAAAGGACTACAGTAACTTTAACGACACAGCAAATTTAGACCCCAAAATCATATGGGACGCCCTGAAAGCCACAATCAGAGGAACACTTATTGACATCAAAGGCAAGATGAGCAGGACTGCCAAGGCCCAACTAGACCAACTAGAGCTAGATATTCAAAAACTAGAATCGCCACATATTTCAGACTCAAAGAATGAAATACGAATTCAACAGAATCCTAAGTGAGAGAGCGGGTCTGTGGATAAACAAATACAAGGCAATAAACCTATGCGAGGCCAACAAAGCGGAAAAAATCCTGGCATCCTGCCTAAACACAAACAAAGACATGTTATACGACAACACCAGACTCTTATGCCACATTATCGACAGAGCAGCCAAACAAACCAACCCAGCAGTGGCTATCGCACTCAACGCTGAGAAGGCTTTTGATAGGGTATCGTACCTTCAACCTAGGTAGTACATTCATAAAGAAAATTATGGCACTATATGACAAACCTACGGCTTGCATAGTGGTCAATGGGGCCATTTCTGAGCCTTTCAGACTCCATAGAGGTACAAGACAAGGCTGCCCCCTATCCCCCTCGCTATTCTTACTTGCACTCGAGCCGCTAATCAAGGACATTGAGACCAACAATTTGATGAGGGGCTTCACCATCAATGATATAACAAGCAGCATATGCGGATGACATTCTAGTTGTCACTTAGAACCCTAAAACCTCCATCATGGCCCTTATGGACTCCATAAACAGATATTCGGCCTATTCCGGCTATAAGCTCAACAAGGATAAGTCGGAATGTAAACCTCTCAACTTACATACCACTAGAGACATTTCGGGAAACCGGTTTCATCAAATACCTAGGCGTCTATTTTGACAAGGATCTCAAAAACACACTAGAATACAATGAGAAAATGCTTTTGAACAAGATAAAGAAGCTGCTAGAGGCATGGTCACCGAAATTCATCACATGGTGGGGGAGGATTAAAACAATCAAAATGATGGCACACCTATGGTCAACTACCTCACTAATATGTTCCCTCTAACCCTCACTGTCTATTTTCACCGCAAAATAGATAAGATGTTAAATAACTTCATCTGGCGAGGCAAAAAAGCAAGGATTAGCCTTAAAAAAATGAAGACTGGCAAAAGCTCTGGGGGGCTTAAACCTAGCAGACTTCAAGCCTTTTCAAACTGCCTTCCTGGCAAAATCAATCAATCAATCAATCATTGCATTTGTAAAGCACGCTACATACCCGTGAGGGTCTCAAGGCGCTGGGGGGGAAGGGGGGGGCGCTACTGATCGAAGAGCCAGGTCTTGAGGAGTCTCCTGAAGGCCAGCAGGTCCTGAGTCTGTCGTAGGCTGGTGGGGAGAGCGTTCCAGGTCTTGGCGGCGAGGTAGGAGAAGGATCTGCCGCCAGCTGTGGTTTTCCAGATACGGGGGACTGTGGCGAGGGTGAGGTTGGCTGAGCGGAGGCTTCGGTGGGGGTGTGGAAGCTGAGTCGGTTGTTGAGGTATGTAGGACCGGTGTTGTGTAGAGCTTTGTGTGCGTGGATGAGGAGTTTGAAGGTGATCCTCTTGTTGACGGGGAGCCAGTGCAGGCCTCTCAGGTGGGGTGTGATGTGGCTGCGTCGGGGGATGTCGAGGATCAGTCGTGCCGAGGCGTTCTGGATTCGTTGTAGTCGTCTCAAGAGCTTGGTTGTTGTTCATGAGTAGAGGACGTTCCCGTAGTCGAGTCTGCTAGTGATGAGGGCCTGGGTGACGGTTTTCCTTGTGTCGGGAGGGATCCATTTGAAGATCCTGCGGAGCATGCGGAGGGTGTTGAAGCAGGACACGGATACGGCGTTGACTTGCCTGGTCATGGAGAGGGTGGAGTCGAGGATGACCCCCAGGTTGCGTGCGTGGTCTGTGGGTTCCGGGGCTGTGCCTATCGATGTGGGCCACCAAGAGTCGTCCCAGGCTGAAGGGGTTGGTCCAAGAATGAGGACCTCCGTCTTGTCTGAGTTCAGCTTCAGTCTGCTGTCCTTCATCCAGTCGGCAACGGCCTTCATTCCTCTGTGGACTTTGGTTTTGGCGATGTGGGGGTCTTCGGTGAGGCATATGATCAGCTGGGTGTCGTCGGCGTAGGAGATGATGTTGAGGTTATGTTGACGTGCGACGTGGGCGAGCTGTGCCATGTAGATATTAAACAGCGTCGGGCTGAGGGAGGATCCCTGTGGGACGCCGCAGATGATCTCGGTGGATTTCGAGCGGAAGTGTGGGAGGCATACGCTCTGGGTTCTGCCGGAGAGGAAGGATGTTGTCCAAGCCAGGGCCTTCCCTTGAATACCGGCGTCATGGAGGCGTGTTGATAGGGTGAGGTGGCAGACTGTTTCAAAGGCTGTTGATAGGTCCAGGAGGATGAGGGCGGCTGTTTCCCCTTTGTCCATCAGGATCCTGATGTCGTCAGTGGCGGCGATGAGGGCGGTCCCGGTGCTGTGGTTGCTGCGAAAACCGGATTGGGAGGGGTCCAGGATGTTGTTGTCTTCGAGGCAGCGGGTTAGCTTTTAATTGACAATCTTCTCTGTCACTTTTGCCGGGAACGGGAGCAGGGAGATGGGCCAGAAGTTTTTGAGGTCCTTGGGGTCCGCCTTGGGCTTCTACAGAAGGGCATTGATCTTGGCGTGCTTCCAGCTTTCCGGGAAGGTTGCTGTCTCGAAGGAACTGTTGATTGTTTTTCGGAGGTGGGGCGTGATGGTTGTGCTGGCTTTGTTGAAGACGTGGTGAGGGCAGGGGTCAGATGGGGATCCGGAGTAGATGGAGTTCATGGTTTTGATGGTGTCTTCGTCGCTGATGTTGGACCAGGTGGTCAGGCGGCTGGTGCGGGTGGTGGTTGCAGGGGTGATGAGCTCGGTGGCGGTTGCGGGGGGGTCGGAGTTGAAGCTGTCGTGGATGTCGGTGATCTTGCGGTGAAAGAAGGTGGCCAGGGAGTCGCACAGGTCCTGTGATGGTGGGATGCCGTTGGTGTGGGAGCCGGGGTTGGAGAGTTCTTTCACGATGCTGAAGTGTTCTTTGGTGTTGTGTGCGTTGTTGTCTAAGCAGTCCTTGAAGGTGGTCCTCTTGGCGGCCCTGATGAGTTGGTGGTGTCTGCGGGTGGCGTTCTTGTGGGCTTTGCAGCTGTCTGGTGTTCGGTCGTGGAGCCATTTCTTCTCCAGCTTCCGCCAGGTGTGCTTGGAGATCCGGAGGTCTTTGGTGAACCAGGCGGCTTTCTTGCTGGTGTGGTTGGTTGTGGTGGTCTTAAGGGGGGCGAGGGTGTTGGCGTAGTCGTTGATCCACTGTTTGAGGCTGGTCGCGGCGGTGTCTGGGTCGGTGGGGTCGGCGGGTGGTCTCAGGGCGAGGGTTGTAGTCAATTGGTCCTTGGTGACCTTGCCCCAGCAGCGGCGTGGCAGCTGTTGGGTGCGGTGGTGTGTAGTGGGTTTCCTGAAGGTGAAGTGGACGCATCTGTGGTCGGTCCAGTGGGGTTCGTGGTGTGGTTGAAGGAGACGTGGGGGCTTGTGGAGAAGATGGGGTCCAGTGTGTGTCCAGCGGCGTGGGTGGGTGTCGTCCCGAGCTGTTTGAGTCCGAGGTTGGCGAGGTTATTGATCAGGGCAGTGGAGTTGGCGTCGTTGTTGCTCGAGGTGGAAGTTCAGGTCCCCAAGGAGGACGTAGTCCGTGGAGGCGAGGGCGTGGGTGCTGACGAGGTCGGCGATGGTGTCGCTGAACTGTGGTCGTGGTCCGGGAGGTCTGTAGATGAGTGTTCCTCCGAGGGTGGTGTTGCGGTCGGTGTGGATCTGGAAGTGCATGTGCTCGGCGGTGGTGAGGGTGTCGTCGGTGTTGGTCGAGATTCTGATGGTGTCTTTGTGAATGATGGTGATTCCCCCTCCCCCTCCGTTGGTGCGGTCTCTGCGGGAAATCTTGTAGCCCTGTGGGATGGCTATGGCGATGTCTGGTGCTGAGGTGGCGTTCAGCCAGGTCTCCGTCAGGAAGGCAACGTCGGGGGCGGTAGAGTCTAGGAGGTCCCAGAGTTCGATGGCGTGTTTGCGAGCGGAGCGAGTATTGAGGAGGATGCAGCGGAGGTGGTTGCATTATCTGGTTGGTGGGCTGGATGCTGGTGAATCTGCTGTTCTGGCAGGCGAAGGGCCCTTGGCTGTGCTTCGGGGTGGCCCTGTAGCAGGGGTGGTCTCGTCCGGTGTTGAGTGCGTGGAGGGTGCTGGAGTCGTAGTGCAGTCTGCGGGGACCAGGGGTTCTGGTGCAGGGCACGGTCCAGGCGCGGACGGGCGCAGACGGGCTTGTCTTTTCTTCGGTGTGCCAGCGGCGCGCCAGCTGTGCGGCCGCTGCGTGGCCTCCATAAGAGGCGAAGTGGGAGGGAGGAGCAGCTGGGAGGCGGGAGCGGGGGGCCAATGGGAGAGGGCAGGGGATACAGAAGGAAAAAGGGGCGGGGCTGCGGGGGAGCAGCGGCGGGAAGCGGGGAGCGGGGGGACACAGAGGGCAGGGGCGTAAAAGGAGCGCCTAAAAATACAAATACAAAAAATACAAAATACAGTACACAGCAAAGGAGAAGGATGGCAGTACAGAGGGTAAAAAACACAGTTACCAAGGGCGAACCCTCGGCAGCGGCGGAGTAGAGACTCGGGCAATCTGGAGGAGCCGAGCGGCGTGGGGAGCGACCTGGGGTCAGGTCACAAAACAAAACAGGGTAGCTACTGGATACTAAATGACCAGGAGTACACACCAGCTTGGCTGAAAGTAGAAAGAGCCATGCTAAACAACCTTGTGCCAATAGTACTTCTAACAACCAACAAACACAATACTTTAATGAACCCTATACTTGCAAACACCAGAAACGCCCTATTGAAGGTCGACCAGAAGCTAGAACATAGAATAGCTAACTTGAGATGGGTATCACAATGGGCAAACAATAAGATACAATATAAAGGCAAAACACTATATATGAAGACATGGGTGGAAACAGGGATTTCCCTTCCTGCCCAGCTCGAAAAGGAAGGGAGACCTACCACATTCAGCTCGCTTAAAACCAAACACTCCTTGCCAGATATTGAATTTTACAACTTCCTAAAGATCAAAGCGGCAATGTCCAAAGCGAGACTGTCTAACACCATGCCTTCAATCTTCCAGTACATGTCCAACCGCAACAAAACAGGTCACCAAGTGTCACACATATATAGACTTCTACGTCCAAACACCTCGAAACTCAATGTGAAAGCACGAACTTACTGGGAGTCACAGCTAGGTAGCACTCTAAGCGAAAAGGAAAGCCAAATTCTATGGTCCTCCCCCACACATAGTAAGGTAACTCTGGTTCTAGCTCAGACAAAATTCTGGATCTTACACAAACTACACTGGACTCCAGCGCACCTGGCGAAGTTAGGCATGAACACAAATGATCTATGCTGGAACTGCAATAGTGGAAAAGGGGACCTGGCTCACCTCATCTTTCACTGCCCCAAAGTTAAAGCCTACTGGGGAAAGATCTTTGCCTTTCTAACAGACATGTTAGGGTGCTCCCTTAAACCAGAATTTGCAACCCTGGTAACAACCCCTATTACGACAGACCCACTCACACAACAAGATAGCGACCTACTAGACCTATTACTAACTGCCGGTGTTAAATTGATTCTAAATAAGTGGAAAGACACATCCAAGGCATCGTTTAAAGGATGGCTCAATTGGGTATTATACCTCAGGGAGCAAGTGCGATGTCCCTATGGAAATCACCGTGGAGACAACCCAACAGAGGGATGTGGGCGTCTATGGATAAGTACCTAGGCCAATATGAACCTCCATGAAAAAGGCAAGAACACCACCTGCCTCCTACCTTTCCGAACAAAAGCGAGGAAGCTTCTCTCTCTCTATCCCTGCTTCTAATCCCTTCCCGCCGCTCACGCCGCTTCTCCTCCTTCATACTCGTGACTCCTTGCTAGAACAGAGGGGAAGGTGCAGCCCATAAAAATAACAGAGGGAAGCGGAAGGTACCTCAGACTGTATACTTTACAGACATTATGCATGTTTTATGTTTCTTTATGTCTATTTGTTTAGATTTGTGTGTTTTTGTATTGTTTTTATATGAGATATGACAAAAATCTCAATAAAATCTTATTGAAATAAAAAAAAAAGAAATGCCTCTCAAAACACAGGACACAGGAACATCTTTATGGGGTGAAGTCTATAAATTAGCAGAGTTCAGCGGTCCAGAGCACGAGGAACCAGGCGAGCAGTGTGGTGACGTTTAGGCTGCGTTCAGTCATATGGTTGAGCTAAGTACAATAAGCAGAGTACGCAGTAGTAGATCTGGGCTGTGGTTAAAAAAAAAAGGCACGGGGTGCTAGTAGTAACGCCATGCTGGGTATTGCAAAGTAGACCTGTTTGTGCACACCTCCATCGAAGAGAGGTGCCTCGCTCCTGTTCTAGCAGTGTATAGGGGTAGGGTCAGTCTGCTCAGTACAGCATGGCACTTTAAGGGCTGTGTACATGACCAGGGGATATCGAATCGCCCTGTAAACTGCACTCCATGCACCCCCTCCCTCTTCTCTTCGGGCTGCAGCAGAAAGAGGAGATAGATGGCTGTACTCTGGGATAACTGGTATGCCAGCCAGACGAAACCATTCTCATGAGCGGGGGTGTTGGACCACCGGACATCCCTTCGCAGGACAAGGGGGCTCCTGCAAGGAGAGCTTGGGTAATAATTCATGCGCTTTGGCCTTGTCCTCAACGATTGGAAGCCTGGCAAGGGGGGTGGTTGCACAGGAGGGGCCGGGCTGGAGTCATGAATTGGCGCCTCCCCTGGGCCCGCGGGTACTGGGTGGTGTGGCAGTGGGGAAGTCAGAGCAGATCAATTAAGTGACTTTCATGGCCAGTGTTGTACAATATTTGGTGTCCTAAATAATTTGTGCACCGACTGCACTGCCATTCAGCTGACTTTGGAAAACAACTCCACACATGGAGAAGTAGCAGATCTCATCCCAGAGCTCTTACCAGACCCAATATTCCACAAGGTACCAACTATTCTACAACACTCTTAAACTTGGATCAGCGCTTTGAAACCCTGTTTGGTGAAGTTCGCGCTATATGAAACAGGCAAATAAATAATAAAAATGCTTAGACCAGTGCTTTAAATGGAAAAAAATTAGTGCAGGTGCTCTTACAATGAGCTATGAGTGTAGCAAGTGGGCGGGGCTAGGGGCGGGGCTAAGGACAAGACATAAGACACTTCTACTATGTGGCCAATTACTTATATATTCTTGAGTGCACACTCACAGAAACAAGCAGCAATGCTCACACAAAGCATTCCAAGAATGTCCTTTAAAATGCCTCCCTAGTGTCTGGATTCTCTCCCTCTTTCACTTGCTTTTCTCTCACACACGCACACACAAACAAGCGCACACAAGCAGACAAACACCCAGACACACAAAAGACAGACAGTCACACAAAAGACTCAGGTGGGATAAAGGCCATTTTACACCCCTTATCTCCCATGGCTTTCTTAATTGCTGCTATTGCTGCTGTCAGCGGGATGCCTGGATTCGAGTGTGTGCACAAATGCACACCATGGTGTGAATGTGATTGACAGCACAGGGCCTGAATGGACCCTGCTCTGTCAAACACAGCGTGGTGGCGAACACCGGACATTATGCAGATGAGCCCTACTGAATTGTTTAAAGGTGGCTCAGCTTGGGCTACAGGCGCTTTGGCTGTCAGACAGCCTCGTTTGTGCGCGTGAGCCAAAGCAACAATGACCCTTTGATGAGTACCAGTACTCTCCTTGGTAGCAGAGAAGTGCCGGTACTCAGTGCGGTAAAAATGAGAAGTGCCGGTACTCAGTACCGGTGAGTACCGGCCCATTTAAAGCACTGGCTTAGACTGTGCATTTAATCTGAAGCTTGCCCGTAGCTGTAGTGTTTAAACCTTTGAGCAAGAAGAGAACGGCGTAGAAGTGAGAAATACAAAACTTGAAACATAAAGTGACAGAGAAAAGTAACTGAGACCACGATACAATGAGGGTGTGGAAGGATGAAAAATAATAAAACAGGAAAAAAAAAACAAAAGAGAACAAATAAAGGATGGTGAAAAGAAATAGAGAATATGAAAAGGCAGGAGAGGTTCCCAGAAACTGAAAACGTCTTGGCTTCTCTACAGTGTAAACTTTTGCAACTGTTCAGTAAAGCAAGATTGGCTGTTTCAATGCTTACAACATGTACACATAGGAGCTAAGCAACTGTGTGCCGTGTGTGATGTCTGTCACTCCTCTCTTTCTAGCCTACACATTGCATCCTGGGACTTTCAATAAGCAAGCATTTGCAATGCAATAGGTCTAGCGTTTACGCAAGTTTAAGCTATTGGCATTGTAGATGACAATGCCTTTTATTTATGTTTTAAAAAACAACAATAAAAGGCATTGTTATTTGCAATGTCAATAGCTCAAACTCGCGTAATTGCGAGACCTATTGCATTGCAAATGCTTGTTTGTTTTACGAATCGGGTCACCCTACCTAATTGTCTTGCTAACGTGAAAAGAGAAGAGCAATTTTATGCCGTGGTCTCTGCTGCTGATGGCCCTGTGCGAGGCCAATTACACAAGGCACATTACTGATGGCATTTGATCTGCATCATGGGAAAGTAGTTGTTTATTCAAGCGAATGAGCTTGCTGATAATAAGGGAAAATCAATTTCCTGCACAATGGCAGTGCTCTCTTTACACATGCGAGAAGCAGTAAAAAGGCAAATAAATGATCCAAGCGCCGTGTCTTTCCTTAGAATGAGCGAGTGTTTCTAAGTCTGGGAGGAACGCGGAGCCTTGTGTGAAGCTCCCGTGGGACAGTAGCGTGAAGTGCTCTGCTGCCCCAAGAAGCATAGTGCCAATATCGGCCACTCTCACCAGCCCTCCCGCAGCAACATACAGGTAGCATAAATAAGCAGACAAGACAACTTTTTGGTGGAAAAAATTGCTGCAGGTTTATTAGCATACCAAATATGCCAACATGGTGAGTTATCTTACAGGGGATAAAGGCAAGCCGCCCCGCGCGGCCTACCACCTGATGGGCCAACTTGCATCGTGGTCTTAGCCAATCGGTGCTTAGCGGTTGTGGTGAGGGGATAGCCCCTCCCACTTCCGGTGAAACATTGGTCCACCATATAACTCACGCCCCTCCCACGAGGGGCGGAGCGTTCAAGCAATCCCCGGTTGTACAGGTTTCTAACCGCCCGTAGGACAGATGGGGCACCGTCGCACCCCAGGGTCCACCGCACAGACTTCATGAGGATATTCGGCCTCAGCACCCTTTGTGCTCCTGAAGAGGGTACCCCTGAGTACCTTTCCGCCTCTGGATCACCATGTAACTCCGCCACAGCCCTGGGTGTGGCGACCGTCGCAGCCAGGGCCCCCCACCAAGGCCGGCGCTCCTACTTACTTCCCCCTATTCCCAGGGCCTCCCCTAGGTCCAGGAGGAACAAGTCCATGCCTATTCTGGAGAGATGTATCCCATCGTCCTCAAAGCACCCTGTGAATTTGGCGTGCAGCAACCCTTGTCTAATGAAGCCAAGTCCCCTCTGCTCAGTGAATTAACGCATAGCGCAGATGCACCTCTTGTGCGCAGGCTCCATCGCCTCCCCCAAACGAGCTCCATGCCACGGGAGCCGGGGGTGAATTCAGACCACTAAAATTCACCTGTCCCCAACTGGTTGCTAATTTGCACCTTGTGGCCTTATTCTATGGTGCATTACTTCGCCACATTGACCAGACAATTTCAAGTTCTTTTCGATTAGTCCCTGGCGAACATATTAATGGTGTTACAACAAGTTTGAGGGAATAAATGTATGGTGTCCGTTATTAGACACTGCCCCCTTTAGTGAAGTGACAACTTACGCAGCCTACCCTGCTTGCTGAACCTCCGACAGGTCACAAAATATGTGACATAAGCATGGGTGTCCTTGTGTACCTGCAGTGTAAGAGGGGGAACAACATGAATGAATACTTGCCCCTTCTTGAGCAGTGGGAACGCCAAAACAATCCTTCTTCGATCATTGTAGCCAAATATGCTCTGACCCCATGTTAACTTAGCTTATTGCACTGCAACCCCCTAGTTAGCTGGCAGCTTCTGCAAATGCCTGGCTCCCTGGCTATAGGGCTGGGCCTGGATGGTGTCGAGGATCCCTCTCTTGGTGCATGCTTGCAACCCTTAGTTTGACAAGCCCACTGCCTGGCCGCAAGCTTAGCTAAGCCCCTGCGGACCTCGCCTGCCTGTGCGAGCAGACCAAGTTTCATCGCTTCCCACTCCCTCGCCATCTATCTTGCTTTCCAACATTGGCGTTATGCCGTTTATGGTGTTTTGCTTCCCTTTGCTCCAGGGGAGAGCAGTCCCGTCTGGAGGTGTGTGTACTGAAGGAGATGTGTCCTGGTAGTACCATTGATATGACTTCAAATGTCACTACTTCGTAGTACTTGGTGTGTTTAATAAAATTAATAACAGGTCCAACCCATCACTCTGGCATTCCTCGCTTACTTAGGCATGTTGGATTGACGGGATTCCGTGAAATATGTAAGCGATCTCCCTAGGCATACCCTCCATTTAACAAAGTTTTTTTCTCTTTGGCATGTCACTCATTGTCTCCATCATGCACTTAAGGCCAGTTTGAGTTCTGCTTAGGCAACATCCCGTCTAACACACCGTGTTGAGTAACTACTTGTAACGCCCTGAACGTCTCAGGATCGTTAACAGACACGATAATGAGAACGCAACCACTTGTGAAGGTTTAGTTATTTTAATGAAGGCAAAAATAATACAAGGAATAAACAAAGGTTTTAGTCACTGGAATCCTCCAGGCTAAGTACGTTACCAGCCCACAGCACGGATGGTCCTAACCGTCCTCTGCATATACGCCGATCCCGGCGTATGCCAACAGAGGGCAGAAATGAAATGGCCGACAATGCCAATCGGTAGGCTGCGAGGGGCACGAAGAGTGTTGGGGAGAATCGAGGAGTCAGGGAAACACCCAGCCGGGGTCTCTACCTGAAGGGAGCAGCCGCTCAACCTCTTCCTCAGACTGCACCGGGACGCGGAGTCACCTCCTGGTGATGCGTCACCGATACCCCAATCACAAGCAAAGAAGACTGAACCGAGAGCAGCCGCTCGATCGATCCTGTGGACTTCCGAGTCTGTAACGCGGCAAACACCTCCTGGTGTGCGTTACAGCTGGCAGTCCCTATATCTCTGGTCGGGCTGGGAGTTACGACTCCAACCAGCAAAAGCGCCACTGCGCTTTGACTCAGCCGAGTCAAAAAGCGAAGCTCAATGGTTATCCGGTAGAGCTTCCGGGTCCTTCACAGGTGACGATGGGGCAAGACACGGCCCAGGGAGTAACGACTCGACCTACCTCCGTTCTTGCCTTACTGGAGCACCACTCCGGAACACTGCTCTTCACTAAGCAGGTACGTCGGTGTAAACACAATATCCGACAGCGTTGTACCTCCTGGTTCCTCCCTTTATAGGGCGTGTTTTCCTTGAGTTATGTAACAGCTCTCCTGTTTACATAAGGGCGTGTTTTCCTTGAGTTATGTAACTGCTCTCCTGTTTACATAAGGGCGTGTTTTCCTTGAGTTATGTAACAGCTCTCCTGTTTACATAAGGGCGTGTTTTCCTTGAGTTATGTAACAGCTCTCCTGTTTACATAAGGGCGTGTTTTCCTTGAGTTATGTAACAGCTCTCCTGTTTACATAACCTCTCAACCGCTAAGCATCCTGGGAGATGTAGTCCGTTTTCGCTGGTTACCGTTTTCCTCCCCTCGCATGACAGGAATTCTTGACACTACTCATGTTTATCTCTTGTACAAGTCGTCCCCGTTTGCCTGGCCCTCGTTGGACCCGAGGAAGCTTTTAACAAACCCATATACAAATGTATATACATGTTGCGCAACTAGGGGAACTATTACTTCCTCACTACTTACTTCCCGGCATGTAAATAATGCAAAAGGTATCCCTCTTTAGTACCTAAATAGCCACTAAATAAATACTGTCTAGGTAAAAGCTTACCAGTGCACCTAGCCAAGGGCCCTCCACTGCGTGTCAACCCTTGTTGTTGAGTTTGACTGTTGGATTTTGCCCGCCCACATCCTGACCCTTCCAGTAAAACCAGCCAAACCAATCACCTACCTGGCCATTAATGTGCCAACATGTGTCCAATGAAATTAAACAAGTGGGAGGCTTATTGTATCAGCTAGACCCGAAGTGGAGCCAGAGCTGACTGGTCCTAGTGGGGTCAGACTGGAGGAGCTATGTGTGGCAAACGCAGGCCCAAAATCTGTGCAAATTGATAAGGGTGACATCATCATGTGATAGAAGGGGAGAGGCAGAGATCAAGTTTAAATAGAGGTGAAAAAACGCAAAGTAAATCTTTCGGTGCAAGATGAGAAGAGGATGAGTTTTTAACAGCAGGTATGTGAGGGATTTGAATTAGAAGTGGGTTGTTTTCTTGTAGTACACAGAGGGTTGATCTCGAGAGTTTGTAGAGGGGAGGAGATGAGTATATTTGATGTAAAGTGCTGTTATGAAGGAGCGGTAGGCAGGGAAAGATGTGAGATTGAGAAGGATGGGAGTGAGGGGGGAATCACATGAAGAGAAGGTAATGAAGCGACATGAATGAGAGCTGTTTAACTAGAGGAGGCAAAGGGATGAGATCAGGGAACAAAGAGTTGAGAGGGTCATACTCTAGGATAACGGAAGTGCGTGGGGTGGCAGAGATTGGGGTTGTTCAGGAGGATGGGAGTCTCTGACCGAGGGAATGGTTGTTATGCACATAAATGGAGGGTTAGCTGCTACAGTCTAGTGAAGACTTGCTGTTTTTTAAATCGAAGATAACATTACAGTTTGTTTAAGATGTCTGTTATTTATAAGATGGAGTATAACCACTATCGCTTATATAATTTAATGAAATTGCATGTATATTATATTTGTTGTGATTGTAATACATACTCTATTGTTATTTTCAGTTACCCCTGACGAAGGGCCCCCGAGGCCCGAAATGCATTGGGTGTCCATAAACTGCTTTTAATGGACATGGCCTTAGCACGTGTTTTTGAAGAAGAGGTTCGGATGGTCCACTTAAACATGAGAAACTCAGGAAATTGCAGTTCCTTGCATGAGGATCAAAAAAGTTATAGTGAAAGAGTGGATGAAATAAGGAGTACAAAGGAGTAAAAGGGAGAAAAAAGGTTAAAGTAACATGAACACTTGCATATGCAATATTTGCTGTGCCACTGGTTTTGGAATTTAAAGAAAACCCCATTAGGATGTTGTTTAGTAATAACGTGCAGTTTGGGCTAGGCACGTCACCAGTGAAAAAGCACGCATAAAAGACGAATTTTGATGGTCATAACAAGTAGAATTTCACGAACTGAGGTGTGCAACCCGTTTATTTATGATCAAATTGATAATGTATCACCATAGTACCAATTGGCCTGAGTAAAAGAAACTGGCCATGCTGTGATACAACTTATGTAAATGTCTCAGCGTGGGCCAGAATGTAGGAGTTATATGTGTGGCTCGTGCAGGCCCATCTAATCTGCAGGGCTACCCAGCTTGCTCAGGCAATGTGCTTAATATTGCCTGGTAGTTAGCCGTTAGGTCAGTGTCTCCCTATATTTACTACAAAAGGAGCACTACCCTACAACAAGCCCATCTGTTGGCTTAGTCAATGCTTCTTAGTCGCATAAGATAAATAAGCCACACTTATAGCTTTCTTGCATAGCCAACCGAGAGCTAGCCGCCCCCATCCATGGCTGCCAAGGTTTCAACTGCTATGTGTGACATTTCCATCATTTCAGTGCACTATGAGTGACATTTAAAAGACTATGAATGACACTTTCTTGCTAGCAATCAAACAATGAAGGTGAGGGAGACATAACGATATCAGTAGCTACGCCTATTTGACCAACAAGAAACTCTAAGATGACAAAGGTTTAAGGCTGCTTTTGAGAGATATTCCCGAGCTTGGAGTGTGCATGTGTGAGACAGTAACATATATACGATACTTTGGGAGTCAAAGTGCCTGGAATGGTATGAGACTGAAGTAGCTCAGATTGGCAGAGTATCACAAATATACAGTCAGTCTGACAGCCTGGCACTGTAAGTACTGGAGATGGGCACCTGCAAACTACAAGCCTTGCGTGATGTACACACCTTGCGCTGAGGGGGGAACCGGCTTGTGCCGGTTTCGCCTCATACTGAGCACGCCACTCACTGACCCATGGTGCCGTCATCAAGATGCACCCCAAAGGCCCCCCAAACAGCCAAACAGCAGCTACACCTAGAGAGAGCACTGTCCCCCCTACCCGTGGATGGGAGGCCCGAATCTGCCCCTCTCGAGCACAGGCCACCAACCAGGCGAACAGCCCTAATATGGCTTTTGTGTAGTAGTATACTGAAAATGCAACGATTCTGGACAGGTGGCACATGTGCTTGTGGAGAACACAGTCCCTTATCAAATTGGCACCAACCAAGTACAAGTCTCTTATTATTCTTTTCAACCTGTGAGAGCAAAACTAACACCAACGGTCGCACTACCGACCCATAGTGCTCCGATTACCGAGCCCAGTATGCCTCCCTGCAAAGCTTCACCATGAACCGCTTGGGCCATGTGTTCCACCCTTACAACATCACGTCGCACGTACCAGTTCGTGTAAAGTGTGTGTCACTGTCCTTGCAAGGCATACCCAATAACCCGTCCCAATCTGTAAATGTGTTAATTATGGGCATTTGCATCATCCGCTGTATTTAATTTCTGTAGTGTTGTGGACCTCAGTATTAGTGAACATCCTACCAGTGAACTAAGAGACCTTCTAATTGCATCTGTATCCTCCAGGAGGTCTGGAGCGACATTGCAGTCTGCTAAATCGACTCTCATGAGAGGACTCCCTCATGTGAAGACCACCAGAAAGCGAGTTGAAATGCAAATGTGCCTGTGAACACCCAGTTGGGTCAAGTGGGAAGCCTGGACTGACCTCCAGTTTTAAGTCTGTGCAGGCCCCGCCCCAGACAGCCAAACCCCATCACGTCCTTCAAGGGACCAGCGTGCCCACCCACTGATACCGTGCCCAGGGGGCACCTTCTGTCCCCCCTTATAGTTTTGCCAATATACTTCTCACAGTATAATACACAGATTGCTCAATGCACCCTGCCCCCTACTGAAAATAATTGGAAATAAATGAGACATGTGACTGCTGCCCATGATAGCGCTGTTTGTATATAGAGGCGGGGTGGGCTTAAAAAAAACTGAGTCGTCGCACTTACCCACGGGTACTGTCAATGGCACTTGACGAGTGCCCTGGCACTTCTGTTAAATAAAATGAATGCCTTGCATTACTAATTATTTTTTATTTTTATATTTATTTATTTTTAACTTAAGATGCCCCAGTCCTGCTGGTCCTATTACCAGGAAACGTGCCTTGCTTTGCAGGGCAAGACACCTCGTGTGTGCTTGCACACTGTGACCACACATGAGAAATGCACTCGGTGTCCCCTCTTGTGTGCTTGCAACCATAAAAGTTTGTGTAAACCGGCCCCCGGTGACACCCCCTGAGAACCTGCACCCGTGTCCCCCTGTGCTTGAGGGAGCAATTCTGTGCCTAGGTGATGTGCCTTCCGACTGTTATTTTGCTGTTTCTGTCATTGCATGCGGATATATTATCCAGCCAGACCATCATACCTGACATGTCAGGGTAGTTGGCTTTGTCAATGGTTGTTAGTTGCATAAGAAATATAAGCAGCAACTGAGCTTGTGACTAATATTGCAAACTTTTCACTTGAGTGCGCTGACAGACAATATTGCTTATGATGCAGCAAGAACATCATATCGGCCGTGAACATTGTTTTTTCCCGTTTACATTGTAAGCTGCAATGCTGCATTTGCCTTCTGGGGGGAAAAGAAGCACCGACTTCCCGATTCAAATTATTGGCTGCTATTGCTGCTGAACATTCGTATAATCGCTTCTTACCGCTCGCATGATTTTGTAACTGCTGTTAACTGTGTCAGTCATCGTCAGTCATTCAACTGTGGATGGCAGGGAATGGGATCAAACATTGAAGATAGCTGCCGAAGTAATGTATTGCAAAAGTGACATATCCATAATTTCCGTGTAACAAGTGTTAATTCACCGATTTGAGAGACACTTTTTCGTGAGCATAATGTAGTAAAGAAGGAGATGAAAGCAGTAGTGATCAGACGATGCCCCAATAGAGACAAAACCCTTGAAGCGATCGTACCACAGCTGAAAAGCACCATACACTGGAGGGCCCTTAGTGCTGCAGTTTTTTGGTGGGGGGGCAACCGACCTGAGCTGCCCCCCCCCCCGCACAGAGGCAGCCTGTGGAGGGTGGAGGATTTTATGTTGGGATTAAAATCCCTGGTGTAAGCAACTGCCTTCACTTTACTGACTGTGGAATGAGAACAGTCCTTTAAACTTACACTTTATACTCCAACTTTCGAAGCTATAATGTTAACACATATACTACCATATAGAACACTAATTTTTTTTTATAGATATTATGGAAATCGATATTTTAAATTCGATATTATGGAAAACGATCTTTCATACCCCAATTTCGATATTCTGTCCCATCTATATTTTGGTAATTCGATATTCTGTCCTATCTATATTTTGGAGTCGATATTCTGTCCTGTCTATATTTTGGATTCTATATTTTGGTCGTTTACCGTATACAAAGACTTCTTTCTTGCAAATTGAAAAACAGAAGCCCTTTTTCAAATAAAGTGACGAACCCCGACCTTAAAAGCACCCACGCCCTCCTCCCGCTGCCCGTTGTTGTTTGGTCACGCTGTTGTGCAACATTGAAAATTCAAATTGATCCTACACAGGCGAAACCTATTGGCTTTGCAAATGCTTCTTCTGTCCTCTTTCCCGCGTCAAGCTGCCCCAATGGCGCAGTTCATGGGATCGTGTGGGAGTCGAGCAGCAGACCTCCAGGACCTTGCTGAGCCTCGGAAAGCGGTAGCGTGTGTGTGTGTGTGTGTGTTCACTGCCCCGCCTCCCTTCTGGGCGTTGAGTCTTCCTTGGATCTGAGGAGGAAATATATGGAAGAGCGGAGACAGTAGACAGCTGGATCTAATTAAAAGGTAATATCAAGACTGCAAGATGGAACAACAAACACCACGGTCAACAAGGCCTGGCCCGCCCCACTGCCCCCTCTGTGCACTCGGTATTTGCTAATTGCACAACGGTGAATTTCTGCCTGTCTTTCACAACACTTCTTGTGTTTTGCTAGAGGTGGAGAACTGACCGGGGCGAATGATGGCGGCAGTAGTGGACAAGAGCTATACAGCAGCAGTGGGCAAGCACTATCAATGGCCCAGGGCCACAGTAAGGGAGGAGGGACCTTGCGCCAGCCAGTGCCCAGGAAGGAACAGGAGGACTCGTCTTTCGCTACTGCAGCCCAAGAGAGCAGGCAAACTTGCAACAGAAGCAGCCTCCGTAATGGATGCTATCAACGCTACAGAGGACAAGAAAATATCTCAGGAAAAGTCAGATGATAGCATTGGATATTAATGTTAAATTGGCCAAGAACCTGAAAAGGCTCTCTCTCTCTTTGTTGGGTCAGCAATGGCGACAAAATATAGAGGGGAGAAGGCCAGGTGCGCAACACCCATTGGGCTCACCGGGCTTCAGCCCCCCGTCATGTGTGTCAGCCTAGCTGAGACAGCCTCGCGGGCTGGCGTCCGTCTAATTGCAGCCGGACCCAAGTACTTCACAGGGGGGGGGGGGCGCAGGCAGAAAACCCATGGAAACGCCACCGTGCGGGTGGAGGCAGAGGCCCATACTGGCGCGTGCCAGCGGCCGTGTCGCCGTTCGCCCCCTTCGGGCACCCATGCTATTAACATCCCAGTGTTGGGCCGGTGTCCGGGCATCGCAGGCTCAGTCCCTAATGGGGGAGCCTGACCCACCCCCTGTGCCAGCCTAGTGGCGAGGGGGGAGTGGGAGGAGCCACATCAACACTGGCCCCACTGCAGCCTGTACCGCCGATGAAGTGGGCTGACCCCGTGCCCGCCGGGGTAGGGATCAGACGGATTTGGCCCACGACGACCCCCCCCGCCTGCCCCCCCGCGCACGTTGTATGAGGACTGCTGGCCAGCTATTGATTTTCAGAAAGCATCCCACCCCGGGTTGGGTGCTGGGTAGTGTGCATAAGTGGACTGAAGGGGGAGAACGGACTGCCGGGCGAAGGACACCGATCGATCCCTCCCGACCACAGAGCATAAGCTAAGTGAAACCCCAAGGCAGGGTGCCACTACCTTGCGAACCGGGCCTAAAGTTGCGTGCTCCAGAATGCCCCCCCACACACAAACGGAGAGGAGGAGCACCCCAGCCCCCAGACCCGACAACTACTGAGCGGGAAACAGGGACCAAAGAAATTTATGTCCCCTGAACCCCGTAGCCCCCTCGGGGGCGGCCTGACCAAATACCGTGAGAGCTCGATGGGTTCTGCTGCTGCCCTCCCCCCCCAGTGCGGCCTTCAGGCTTCTGGATGGTCGGGCCGGGGGGCAAGAAATGCACTCACCGTGCTAATCTGCAGCAGCTCCCACGGACACGTTGGCGTAAGGGCGAGGGGACAAAGAGGCTACCAGGGGGGCGGGGGAGGAATATATACCCCTCCCTGACCCCACCCCGGCCGGAAGTGACGCACAGGACCCCAAAAGGGGTCTCTGGACAAGACACCAGGCTGCCCAGTGTGCCATCTTGTGGCAATAAAGGGGCCGCCCTCTTATGGGGTCCCCTGCGGGGACTTTGTTGGTCAGCCCGCATTGCACTCACAATGAGGATATGCAGGGTCCAAGGCTGTGCTGGACAGGGGAGCACCTGGCAAAGAAGCCACAGTGTCCTCAGCAGTCAGTCACCCATGTCAAAATATGTACTCCCTAAACAATGGGTTAAAATCACTGCTGCATGTCTTTGGTAGTAGTTGGTTGCTGCGCTAATGGGAGGGCCAAAGTCAGGAACAGTCGTGGTGCATGCATGCCATGACCAATGGGAATGCTGCTGTCCGAGGCCCCCACAGGGGGCCACTAAAGAGTCCAGCCCTCTAGTGCCATCGGGGCACCCCACACCCCCGCTTATGGGCAGGGACTCAGGGAGGTATCTCCACCCCCCCCAACCTTGTTGCGGCGTGCAAGTCGAGCATCACTTCCTGTGCGCAAGGACAAGGGGGAGGTGTATATAGGCCTCCCCACCATCTGGACATCCTCTTTTGCGCGCTGGACACGCCGTCTCCGGTCGTCCTGATCCTCGCCTGACTGTGTCCTGATCCCCATCTGCCTGTTTTTTGGCGTCCTGGCCCTGGGAGATGTTATTGCGATAGGTGTGTACACCCCAAAATCCCCCCATATATACTCACTTTGGGCGGTTGTGAACGGCCTACGCTGGGCAACTATCCGAAGTCTGGGGGGGGGGACCTAGCTCTTGTGGGGTTGAGGACGGAGGCATTCCCGCCCGGACCAGGCCAGGTGGTGCTGACCAGGGAGAGGAGCAGAGCTGGGGCAGGCGGAATGCACCCCCCAGCCATGGTTTGGCACGAGGGCGCGATGTGCACCAAAGACAGGCTGTATCATCGGGAGCGGGCACTTTATTGCTCGAGAGCTGTGGTCATGCCTCGGTGGTATTCTGCCCATGTGAGGGCCAGTGGGCTTCTCCCAGGGTGGCCGGCGAAGGGGGGCTACCCTGTATGGGTGAGGGGAGAGCATCGGGTTGGTCTGTGCAGTGCCCTTTCCCGCTGCCTGCATTCTGTCCTATGAGATCCCTGCTGGCAGGCTGTCCGTACTCGAGCGCAGCCACAGCCTCCTTTACCCCCCCCTACTGTGCCCTGGGCTTGCGTGGTGGCTGTGGCGAGGAGCGATCACACTTTCGGGGTTTGCGGATGCACGGCCCACCGGGTCCACTTCAGGTCTTATTCAATTTGGATCAATGAGGGGTGTGCTCTGGTGGTTCTGGGGTCAGCAGAGTGCGGGTGGGCACGTCAAGGCTGATCCACATCGCTTCCATTCTTCGTTGCGGCGCCCGTCGCTCTCCACCTGCATATCCTGGTTGCTTGGGCTTGCCTCCACCCGTGACACGTTTCCGGTGTTGGGGGGTGTGAGGCGGGTGGACCATGACATGCACCCCCCGGATGGCAGGGTCATGTCACGCTGTCTGGTGGTGGGTGCGATGTGCCTCACAGTGGGGGCCATGTGCGTCAACCCTGCGTGCACTCCGGTGGTACTGTGGCCATACTAGCTTGTGCGTGATACCAACCCCCCCCTTGTTTGCTATCTTGGTTGTGGGTTCACTCATGGCGCGATTCAAAATCCCGCGCTTGAGCACATCGTTCGGTGTACACCGGCGTCAGGATCATGCATTTAAGTGTGGGATCAAATCATGCTTGCGCTAGCGAGGGTTGACTTGCCTGCCTAGGATACGGTGGATAAGACCATGCGGAGGCAGCAGGCTGAGCGTGTGTCGCAGCTGGCCTGCTGCTGGCACAAGCCAAGCTGTGCTCATTGCGGATCCCGCTGCAGGCATTCACGGGCACATCTGCGTGGGCCCGATGGGGCAGGCCACACGGGGCTCCACCGCCGAGTGTTGAATTCATCAATGTGAGTGGGATCACGGGGAGCTGGGCTGTGGGCGCATCATCACGGGGCTGGCAGTGCCCCTGGGGGGGTTTGCTTTGTGCACGATCTTCCCTGAGGCCGCGCGGTGCATGTTGACGAAAGAGTTGCATCCACACTAAGCAGAGCACAGCACTATGCAGCACTAATATCTGCCACTTCATGGCCATAGGTTTAATGCTCAGCAGGAAACTACAATGTTAGAGAGGTTGCCTGAAGCTGGCCTCGTGGTTTAGGGCAAAGGACACAGTCGGGCTGGGCCCCCTTGGTCGAGGCAATCTTTCCACAAGGGGGAGAATAGTGCCGACTTGGAAGCGAATTCGTATTGCGGTGGTACCAAAGGGTTTTGGCGCAACTTGGTGGCACTGTTGTTTACGTGGCTGTTTTGTTCACTTTATCGATCGAGTGGGTTGCTGTCCCATCCTTTTAAGCAACTGGGGCTGGGATGACTAGTCTGTGGATTTGTGGAGCTAATAATGGGTGTTTCTGCCACATAACTATTTCACTGGTTGCGGTGTGGTTGCTGGAGATCAACGCGCAAGCATGGGAAGCGACCTGTATGGCCTGGCCACCAGGGAGGGGCACAGGACTTGAGTAGGGGGACCGGCATATGGCATTGAGCAGGGTTGTCCCCATCTCCCATCTTACATCAGTGATGCTCTTGGACCTGGGAGGTGTCACTTTGCGTCGGAGCGGTGCTTTTGTGGAACGTAGATGCCGTGGGAAATATTTTATGGATTCATTCATGACCCTTACATAGGTACCTCATTCACAGTAAATTGTTGGTCATTTTGCCCTGCTGCACAGGCATATCCAGACAACTCCGTACTAAACAAAGCAGTGGGCAGGAGGATTGAGAAGTAGCTACTTGGCTTCCTGGTTCTACTGCGTCGAGATGTTACTTTGTACTAGTAGGAGGAACATGGGAATGGTGCGTATTAACCATTCTTTGTCTCTGCTGTCTCAGTGAAGAGGGGACGATGGCTAATAGTTGATACACTTTGCACGAGTCCCTTGGCTTAGTGTTTATTAATGACTCATCTTTTAGAAACAGACTCCACTCTCCTGAGGCACAGCCGGGAGATAGGCTCTAGACATTTGTTTTAAGTAAATTGTTTTGTGTTTTTAAAATCGTCCTGCTGCCTAGCTTCACTTGTGCACAGCTGCACCACGACCAAATTCCCGCATAGCGGATTAAACGCTGCCGCGGCCCCTGCTAATTGCCAGTGACGATACTGACGGGGACTCCCTGAGGCCACGCCCACTACGGTCGGCCACGCCCACCCCTCCTACGACTCACATCCCCTATAAACATGTGCAATCACCGGACGCGCAGCGGACGAGCGCAGCGGGCGCGACGTTTGCGCGCCTAAGGCAAGCCCGTCTGCGCCCGTACCGTGCCTAGTGCCAGAAACCCTGCCCGTTTTTCCTACCCTCAATACTCTAAACCCGACCTATATAAACTTGATCAATGCCCCTGCGACCAACCGACTAAAATGGATCCCAGAAACATCTATAGTCCCTTTACATGTCCCTCTTGTGGCACCCAAATACCAGCCTTTCCACTGAGCCTCACACATAACCCACCCAAACTTCCCCCTACCAAAACCTCGCAGCCTGGTGGGAGCAACCCTCTACTAGCTACCCCCTTTACCTCTAACAACAGGTCCCAGATTATGCCCCACAAAAATAGGTCGCTTAAATGCATACTTCTTAATGTAAGATCTATGCCCAAACATAAACATGAGATTGAAGCCTTACTCAATGACAACAGCATTGACCTCATGTTCTTAACGGAAACCTGGGCCTCTTCGACCTCCGGACCGGACTAGAACACCGCCACACCCATAGGCTACTCGGTTGAATCCCTGAATCGTACAGGAACTACCGGAGGAGGTATAGCGATAATCCACCGATCGCACCTCAAAATAACCTCCTGCCCCCAACTTGAACTCGAAGCAGAAGCAATGACCTTTAAGATCAAAGAAAACAATCATTTGATTTTTGAGGGACTGCTGGTGTACCGCCCTCCCGGACCCAGGACTCCCTTCACCAAAGCTCTACTCACTTTCTTAGAAACCACCTTTGATGCAGCCTTCTATACCATCTTGGGCGACTTCAATTTTCATCTAGAGCTAAAGAACGACTCAGACTCCGCCACCCTCATTGATAACTTTCTCAGCTTCGACTTGAAACAACTGATCGACAAACCTACCCACACAGCAGGGCATACCCTTGATGGGATCTTCTCCAACTGCCACTCCATCAAAATCTTATCCATTACTCCCATACCCTGGTCAGATCACAACGCCATCTACTTTAATTTACAAATAAAAAACTCTGCAATTCAGCGCAGAAGCTACTTACCCCCCGAAACCTCCCGCCCCTGGAAAAAACTCGAATCCAACCAACTCGCCGAGACTCTGGAAAATACCTCTCCCGAATTCGACCACGGAAGCAGTGAAGACTGGGCTTCCAACTTTAATCAATGGATTATTGATGCAATGAACGAGCTGGCCCCACTTGAATTAAAGAAACCCAGAAAACGGCTAGTTACCGCTCAATGGTATACGGCTGAGGTAAAAACTGCTAAGATTAAGTGCCGACACGCAGAACGTAGCTGGCGCTCTGATTATAGCCGTGAGAAAAAACTTGAATACTTAAATACCTTACAGGAGTACAAATCCATAATAGTTCAGGCAAAGGCCGCTTACTTCACAGAAAAAATCCAGAAATCGGCCAATTCCTCCAGGGAACTTTTTAAAACTGTGGCCCACCTAACAAAAACCCCGCGAGACACAGTATTTAACCCTGATCAGAGTTTCGTCGATGAAATGGCCACCTTCTTCCAAGAAAAGGTACAATCAGTATATGATGACCTTAGCACCATGGTATCCACCATACCTCCTAACATAGAAGGACATACCGACATAACTCCCCCCTGCTTTCCCAGCTTCCCTGCACTTGAAAAACAACAAGTACATGATTTACTAATCCAGATAAAATCCGGCTCTCCTTTGGATCCATGCCCCCCTATGTGCTTCATCAAATTCCCGAGACCATCGCAAACACCCTTGACTCCCCTGCTCAATAAAATCATCTCCCAAGGAGAATTTCCAAAAAACTGGAAAATGGCCTGCATTAGACCTATCCTCAAGAAAGAATCCCTTGATCCTTTTGAACCCAAACACTACCGGCCCATTTCCTGCCTGCCCCTACCTTCAAAAATCTTGGAAAAAGCTATAAATCAGGAAATAATGCGTCATGTGGAGGAAAAAAAGCTACTTGATCCGTCTCAACACGGCTTCAGACCCCTACACTCCACAGAATCAGCCCTCATTATGGCCACTGAAAAAATTCGCAAAACCATGGATGAAGGTGGGCGATCGGCCCTGATACTTTTAGACCTCACAGCGGCCTTCGACACTGTGAATCACGCCGTCCTATTAAAAAGACTCACGTCACTCGGCTTCACCGGTTGCGCACTGGCCCTTATTGCCTCCTTCCTAACCAATCGTACTAATCAACTGGTCTGGAATGGATTGCAATCCACTGAATTCTCTCTTCCGGGCGGAGTCCCCCAAGGCTCAGCACGGTCTCCAACCCTTTTTAACCTTTACGTCACTCCCCTAGCTGCCCTGATCAGATCCCACGGCCGACAATTGGTGTCTTACGCCGACGACACACAAATCATAGTGTTCATCTCCCAATCTATCGACGCCACTGCAGAACGATTCAGGAACTGCCTCTCTCAGGTTAAGAACTGGATGTGCAACAACTTCCTAAGACTGAATACGGATAAAACCAAAGTCATCGAGTTCGGCCATAAAACTTCCATCTGGAACGACCTATGGTGGCCCCCCGTAGCAGGAACTTGCCCTCTTCCCGTAGACAAGGTCAGAAACCTTGGCTTCTTATTTGACAAAGAACTCTCCTGCAAAGCCCAGGTGAACCAGGTGACCTCAGCTTGCTTTCATAATATCAAGCTGATCAGGAAAGTTCTTTCCTACATCCCAGACACCCTTAGGAAAACGGTAATGGGAGCCCTGGTCTTATCCCGCATTGACTACTGTAACTCCCTCTATTTGGGAGCAGGAGAAAAACAGCTGTCTAAACTTCAGGCAATCCAAAACGCTGCAGCCAGAGCCCTACTAAACACTCCCAGACGCCACCCCACATCCAAGGCTATTCGAGAGCTACATTGGCTCCCAGTCAGGCGCCGCATCCGTTTCAAAGCTCTCTGCCTGGTCCACAGATCTCTCCACGGCAAGGGACCCGACGACTTCAATAACCTACTGCCCCGATACATCCCCCCGCGCGTACTGAGGTCATCCACCCTTGACCTCGTCTGCCAACCCAGAATAAATAAAGCCCGGTGGGGGGGAAAGTCCTTCTCATACCAAGCGGCAAAAATCTGGAACTCGCTACCCCCAGCTCTTCGTGCCCAAAAATCTAAAACGCGCTTCAGAAAAAATCTAAAAACCTGGCTCTTTGTCTAGATCAACCTGCTCCTCTGCCTCTCTCTTTTCTGGATCTGTTAGCGCCAAGACGCCGCGGCATTCGTGCGCTCTACAAATACTTCAGTCAGTCAGTCAGTCAGATGGAAGGGATGAGTTGCCTAATAGCTGATATGGCCCTCGTAGTACACTTTGAGTTTTATACTCGGTCATGCCCAGCTAGTTGCAGTTAGGCTGGATGAGTTTCTGTATTCCCGGCAAGTGTGTTGAGATTGTTAATGCTTTTCTTTCAAAGAGCTATTTTCGCCAAAATATCCCAAAGTATCACTTGTATGTTAATGTCACAAACATGCACACATCAACGGGCAGAGGGTACATCATCATTGAGGAATATTTGCACACGTCTTCAGGCCTCCCTTGCCATGTCGCTAGTGCGGTCCAAATGGCTGTGGAGGGGATCCAGGTGATAGTTTGCAGTGGTGAGTAGGGACCGCGGCGGCTGTGTCTCATGCCCATGGTCACACCGCTCATTGGATGTGTTGCATTCTTGCAACTGCAGGCCCCGCTGGAGCGATGGGAAGTGGCTGGGTGAATCAGCTAACTTGATTGCAGGACTGCCCCCTTCTTAGTGCACTGAACTTCAAGGGGCAGTTTAAGCATGCGATAGAGGGAGTCCAATTTGTTAATTACATAATAGGAAAGAAGCAGTTTATTTTGTGTTATTAGTGTTTCTAAATCTAGCAGTGCGTGCTGGTGCAAAATCTTAGTGTTCTCTACTCTTGTCCTAATTATTCAGATATTGGAATGTTACTTATGAGTCACTGTGGCCTACTGGGCTAGGTCTCTGGCTCCTACTCTGTATGTCAGGTGTTCAAACACTGGTGCTTAAATGGTTGTCGTTCTGAAGTATAATTACCAATGAAGTGTGCAAATGTCCGGCACAGCGCGAACCCTGCAGCGCCCATAATTGGCGGCTATCTGATGGGCAGACCCCAACCGGGAGGCAGGTGGCGGTGGTAACCGCGTGCATCACTGTCTACCTTTTCATGATGAGAAGCAAACCTGCTGATGGCATTGAACTTAGAACCACGCTGGAGAAGGCAAAGGGCCCTAGGTGTTTTCGATTCACTTTGATATAATGCTAAAATGCTTTGGTGCGGTAATAACGATATTGTTTACTCAGAGCAGTGCTGCCCACTTTTCGCCATTGGAGGGATAAAGCTCTAAGTTTGCCTGGTTGGTATTGTCTCAGCGTTTATTTTGGCCGGTGGCAAAGGAGAGCGGCGCTTCCCGAGGTTTGCTACATGGGGACCCGGTTGCGTGATTTGTTGTAAATGTACTTTTGGATGTAGTCAAGTGTCAAGTGCCTACGAGCGGATGCACGGTGCTGCTTGCTGTGGCCTCCGGATGGATGGGGGTGTCTGCGTTTGCCTCGCCGGTATTTTCGCTGAGTTTGGTTTGAGCCAGTGGTTTCTGGGGTTTGGCATCGGTCTCCGGCCCTTGTGGTCGCTGCCACATGGTAGCGCTGTTTGTGTGGTTTGTTGTGTGGTTAAAGATGAGCACAGTAATTGTTTGTTGTTCAATGTGCATAGGAGACATTTAGTACAAAATCATTCTTAGCATCTGGCGGTAGGCTCAAGCATCCTGTGAAGCGGGGCAAATCACTTAAGTTACCTCTAGCAGTCTGAGTTGTCGCACGCATAGGAGTGGCAAGGTTAGTAGTTGTGCGGGCAACTAATAAGCATTGACTAAGCCAATGGAAGGGCTTGTTGTAGGTGTAGTGCTAGAAAAATGTCAGGCATAGTCTTGATGTCACTCACAGATGCACTGGAATTATGCAAAAGTCATACATAGAAATCTGCAACAATGGCAGCTATGGATGGGGCCGAGCTAGCATGCTCATTCAATATCCTCAAACTAGGCCTTTGCCAAGATAGGCAACCTGATTACGGAGCACTGAGCCTGGCCAGCGCCCTATTTTGCTGCCTGCAGGCGGTGACTCAGTCCAATGTAGGATTTGTCGGTGCACCATCAAATGGACCCGGTTCTCCTTACGGACAAAGAGTAGGTACGAGCAGATTCTAAATTTCTGGTCATTTGGTGCGGTGTGAATTGCCAGGTTAGTGATAGATGCAGCTTCCTCCATGACGGGCTGTTCGCTGAAAGCACCATGGTTCAATAAAATAACTAGCCCAGTGAAGGGCGGATGCCGGCATGAGACAATTTTGTCTCTGATGCGAGGATTGTGCACCGCCATTCCATTTTCAAAATGGCTGACGTTTTCTGGTTTCCACACCTGGCATGCATGCAGGTGACTTGTCTGACTGTTGCGGGAGTACGGAGGGTGCTGAGGGACTCCGGTGGACTTTACGATTCCCTGATAAACTGCTTCTAGAGATTTCGTTTGGCCACGGCTGGATTTTATACACATTTACCTGCTTCATGGGGCGGTACAGGATCTCAGTTGATTTGTGATGTGATGTTGTTTAGTGGTATTGGTCTCATTTGCGGTTCAACTTGCTTTCGAGTGAATTGAGACATTTTATTCATTGGTCAACACATTGAGAGTGACAGACCCACCATTTAAGAATGAAGCACTCTCAATACGCTATGCAACAAAGCTTAAATGCGGCCTTAATTTACCTTATACAACTAAACAAGCATTGTGACGTATTGCAGGTATAGTGTGGTTTTGCAGTATACAGCTGTAGGCAATGACAGAAGCTGCAAAATGCCAGCCGGCCGCACTCTAAGCTTGTACAAAATGCCAGCGTATGGGTCACCCACACATATATGCATTGACTATGCATTCAGGAGGTGCCGAAACAGCATCTGTCAGTGCTGATGACGGATGGGTTTGCAGGCTACACGGACATGGTGATCCACCCTTGCCTTGGTTTAGGCGAAGTGGCACACCGTGCGACCTTGTAGGGCAGGAGATAGTGTAAATTCCCTCCATGACTACATGTTATTGGCTGGCGCAGCGCTTGGTCATCAGTCTGTACCCTTGTTTTGGGGATCATCCAGGGAAAGGGGCTCATTAGGGCTTAGTCACCCCAGAATGATATGCACAAAGAGAGGCGCTGCGAAATGCCGAGACTGCATTGTGCAATTGGCTGCGAGGGCTTTTATGAGGAACATCTGCTGGCACCATATAGAAACAGGTACCATGTACACTGGGTGGGCATTCCTCTGCAACCAAGGGCAGGTTTCAGGTTGCTTCAGTTAAGACATATTGACCTGTGCTTTGGGCAGGGCAGCAGGCAAGTGGTGGTGGTTGTCATCTAACAAGTGTGCTGCGGTGCAAAACGGTTTGGTAAACACTGCGTTATAACCAAATGGTGACAGGGTATTATAGACCATTTGGCATTCTTAATATTCAGGAAAGAGCAGGTAATTGCACAGAATGTTCACCTCTGGTTCCCACAGACTTGTCTGCCCCCTGGGTTATCCTTCTAATGGCTAGTCCCTGAGACTGGAAGGGGCATCTTCTGCGACCGGTGTCCCAATGACGTTGATAGTCAACGCTGGGGTAGATGTACCATGGAGGGCATGATTGCTACTTGGGTTGTCCCTGAGTTTTGGGGTCAAACTAGGTTGGAGCATTAAGTCTACAGTCATTCAATCCAAGTAAAGGCAGTTAGCGATAGATAAGTATCAGCAAGACGGTAACCGGCTATTCAGCGACATCGTGCCCCGGGGGCACGCCCGCTCCACAAAAACACAGAGCTGCAACCAGAAGGGTGCCAAGGGGCAAAAAACAGTAAATAGATTCAAGACGGGTGTCCACGGCCTTACAGCTGTGTGAAGCCAGTCTCATTTTGAGGTACGCCCAGGCGAAAAATTGGGTGCTTCTCAAGGTTCTCATGAACAATGTGGTTTGTGGTATCTCCCAGCGGATCCACTGAAAGTGTACTGCAGCTAACGCGAAATTGGGAATCTGGGATTCCGACACTTTTGCGAGTTTAAGAATCCAGGGTCAGAGATGGTTAGTTGGTACTGGCATCTGTGTTCCAACGGCAGTTAAGCAAGCGAGGTGCACTGCGTAAGTTGTCACTACACGGAAGGGTGAGGTGTTGCCAATAGCGGGCACAATACATATATGGTCAAACCGGATTTCACACCAATAAGATGTTCACCAGGGCAAGCACCCAAAGGTGTGTCTGTGCAATTGTCTGATCAACGGGGTGAAGTAGGTGCACCCCAGAACCAAGGGTAGGTGACCTGTTGCTGCAGTTAAGCTCAAAAGCCCCGCACGGTCAGCTATATTATCCACGCTTGGTGGGCACGGTCAGCCAACATAGTGTGCTGCCGTCCCAATACATGGGATAACAAGGTGTCAAGCACAATGGGCTACTATGTCAATAGAACGTTTGGCACATCCAGTGTTAAACAAAAACTAAAGTTTAACGGAGCAGGTCATTTTCTACCTCTGAGGATGCTCCGGGTTGGCAGTGGGTTCCCCCCACCCACCCATTTGGGAATATTCTAGGAGGGGGGTAAATTAGGACTTAGCCTTTCTTGAATGTTAGGCACCATATTGCAGACAGTGTGCACTGTGCAAATCAGACAGATTGGCTAAGTGGTATGCCTAGGGGGTTTCACCACAGAGGGAGCTGAGCGGGTAAAATTCCCGCAAGGAATAAGGGATGCAGGGGAAGTGCTGGAGGTCAGCCTTGCTCATTGTCACATTCGCCAGCTATGAACATTCCTGTGTGTCATGATTTAGCAAGCAAAGGGACTGTGCAAATGTTAAGTATATTCCTTCTCACCCTAATAGCCAAAGCAGGCAGGCGGGTGAAGGAGCGGTATCCTAACTAGTGGGCTGCTGACCCAGAGATGGGAGACACAGGTGTCCAGGCACACACGGTGCTAGAAGGGCGGCAGCTAGGTGAGATCAGCAAATGGATGGGGCAATGTGTGCCATAGTGTCTGAATTCTTTCCGCCCACAGTTGGCACGGGGTGGAGTCATGTGAGGCAGTGGAACTTTCACGCAGAAGGGAGAATAGTTAATTTCACAAGTCACAGGCCAAAGGAGCGTTGGTTTCATCAGACACTAGCTGTTCAGGCTAACGTCAAGGGCTATCGTGAGATAGATGGGGTTCATTTATCACCGGTAGGGATGTATCCCTTTCTTCTAGATTTGTGGGAGGCTCTAGAGAGGAGAGCTTGCAGGTAAGACCATAGCTGTTTTGGTGGGGGGCTCTGGCGGCGACGGTGGCCACCTCCAGAGTTGTGGCAGATTTACAGGGCGATCTGGAAGCAAATGGGTACAGAAGGGTACCTCTGCGCGGCACCATAGGGGGTGCCAGAGCCAAAGCCCAGGAGCCTTATGGGAGGTTCCTGGAAAACCGTGTTGGTGCCCCGTTAGTCCTTCGGGCGGTTGTGGGCCTGAACAACCGGGGGCTTGCCTTGCTACGCTTTGCCCTGAAAGGAGCGTGAGTAATAAGGGACCATGTGTCACGTGATCCGGGAAGAGGATCACCAGAAGGGGCAGCACAGATGGGGTTCACCCCAGTGCTGCTTGGCTCATCAGGCGGGCAGGCGGCCCAGATGGTTGCCTGCCCTTGGATCGCCCGTAAGATAACCCACCAGTTTACATAATGGTGTATGTAATTAAACTGCAGCAGTTTTACCCAAACAAAAAATGTGTGGTGTGTTTATTAGCATGCATGCTATGTGTGGTGGGGTGAAGAGTGTTGACAATGATGGTGCTATGCGGCTGCCCGAGGCCCCCACAGGGGTCCACTAAAGAGGGCAGCCCTCTAGTGCCATCGGGCCCCCCCCCTTATGTGCAGGGACTCAATGAGGAGTTCCCACCCCCCAACCTTGTTGCGGCACGCAAGGCGAGCATCACTTCCTATGCATGAAGACAGGGGGAGGTGAATATATGCCTCTCCCACCATCTAGACGTCCTCTTTTGCGCGCTGGACACGCCGTCTCTCACCCTACCGCTTACCCGGCATGGTTTGTGGCAGGCAGGAGGCAGAGAATGTTTTAATGTTGTCCTTTTTCGTTGAAGGCGGAGTTACAGGGCGATCTGGAAGCAAATGGGTACAGAAGAGTACCTCTGCGTGGTACCATAGGGGCTGCCAGAGCCAAAGCCCAGGAGCCTCATGGGAGGTTCCAGGAAAACCCTGTCGGCGCCCCGTTAGCCCTTCGGGTGGTTGTGGGCCTGAACATTCGGGGGCTTGCCTTGCTACGCTCCGCCCTGAAAGGGGCGTGAGTAATAAGGGACCATGTGTCACGTGATCTGGGAAGAGGATCATCAGAAGGGGCAGCACAGATGGGGTTCGCCCCAGTGCTGCTTGGCTCATCAGGCGGGCAGGCGGCCCAAATGGTTGCCTGCTCTTGGATCGCCCGTAAGATAACCCACCAGGTTACATAACGGTGTATGTAATAAACCTGCAGCAGTTTTACCCAAACAAAAAATGTGTGGTGTGTTTATTTATTAGCATGCATGCTATGTGTGGTGGGGTGGGGAGTGTTGCCAATGATGGTGCTAGACGGAATAGCAGAGCGACTTGGGAGCCAGCAAATGGCAAGATTATAGTCAGGCTGAAGCTAACTACAGTAGATACAGCAGGTCTTGATTCGAGAGCGCATGCGTGCCGTCTAGAGCCGAGACCTAATTATCATTATTGCAGTGAGTGCTGCCTGTGTATCTGGCCGTTATATGTAGTAGAAATACTTCCTAATGACTATAACAACATTTTAAAAAGAAATGAGTTGTGCAATCAGAAGTGGTGTTTTCACTCATGACCTGTTCTGCATGACATTTTTAATTATTGTTTTATTGTAATATTCAGGTGAGCCTGGGAGATGGCACTGAACAAGGAAGCAGGAGACACGAAAGCACAGATAACTTGGAAAGAGGCAAACCAGGGGTACGTCTTGGCTTGAAGAGACAAAGCACAAGCCATCAAAAGATGTACATGAGGTATCAAATGTATAGAAAATTATATCATTTTTAAAATGAAAATAAAATAAGAATATTTGTCAGCATCTCAAATAAATGCATGCACTTGTATCACTGATTTCAGTGACATTTATTGAAAGTAATAATTTTTAAACATGAACATTGACAAAAATCCCCATGACGCAACGACATTGACACGAGTTATTCAAAATGTCAGTTTGTCATGTGATTTATTTCCATGGGCTATATTGCTATTAACTGTTAAGCAAGGTTGTTTATATTAACCATGTAAGTGAGGGTTTTGGACGGCGCTGAATTACTTCATGGTGCTCCCAAACTGTATGGTTAAGCAAAGTGATAGATAGTGAAGTAAAGTGATGGGCTGCGCATCACACGGTTTGGTGTAGTGGGAAGCCAGGATTTATTTTTTACTAGCTTGTGCAGTTCACAAACCCTAAAGATCCATCCACCTCTTTTCTGTTTAACAGTAAAAGTCACTGCTTTGTGTTCAGCTATTTAATTAGTGATAGTATGGGGGTTTATTCCACCTTATATCAGACTGACACTATACATACATACATACATGTGTACAATCATAAAATGTAAAGGTTTTTTTTGGTGTGGAATAGTTTCACGATCACTGAAGATCAAGTACAGTGACAGAATATGCCATTCTGAAAAAATGTTGCACTTCACAATTGTCCCCTTGCAGGTCTGTGATCTGAGTAGCACGGGGCTACAAGACTTGAGTGTTTTTTTCCTGGAGAAGAATTTCACTCCATACACAATTCCACTACACACCACATACATCCGATCCACACCACAGACTTCCACATCATGCCACGACATTTAACAACACAGCACATAATTCCACTCCACTACATGCAATTCCACAACACGCAATACCACTCCACATATTTCCAAAACACTCTTTACCACCTAATTTCTTTACACATATTTCCACTGCACACCATCCCACATAATTCCATTACACATAACTCCACTCAACACCACATAATTCCACACCACACAATTCCACAACAAACAATTCACTCAACTCCATTACACATGGCTAAAAGACATTGGCATTGACAACACCAATAGCTCTAGGATTGCAAAGACCTATTGGCTTTGCCAAAGCTTTTTTTTTTAACTTTTAACTTTTAACCATGCCGCACACCAGCCATGCAGCTATACAACATGGCAAAGAAAACATAGGGGCAGATTTGTAACGGACTTGCGCCACTTTTACGCCACCGTTGCGTCACTTTTGAGACGCAGCGGCGGCGTAAACCCTGCGCCATGTTGCGCCCCATTTACAACATGACGCATCTAGGGAGATGCGTCACGTTGTAAAGCTTGCGCCACATGTGGGCGTATCTGCACAGGGGGGGGCGTTCCGGCGCAGGAACGCCTCCGATAAGTGGCTCAGGGAAATCTACAAGATTTCACTCAGTCACTTTTCCGGCCATGCTGCGTCAAAACCCTGTGCCTGGCAGGCGTAAGGATTGACGCATCATTGTAACGATAGGGCACAACCGAGCCTTGCTGGAGCTGCGTCGCGACGCAACTCCAGCAATGCGCCAACCTTCCGCCATCAGATGTGTCACGCATCTGTTTATCCTTGCGCCACGATGCGCTGCATTGTAAATGCGGCGCATCTATTGTGGCACAAGGGTAAACTTTCGTGACGCATCTTCCCTGGCGCATCCATGCTGATTTGCAGGGATGCGCCAGGGAACATAAATCTGCCCCATAGAGTAAGACAAATAGTTGTCCTATTTGACTTTTCAATGTTTTAGTTTGCAATAACCAGATTCAACCGCTAGAGTGTAGAGTGTAAAATATAAAATGCAAAAATTACTACTCCCTCAATCACAGCACTGGCATGGACGGACACTTATTAAGCTACATTAATCTGTACTTGCTCCATGTGCCACACAAAGTAATGGAAGTGATGCAGGAATGGACATTTGAGATGTGCTGACAAATTAGGAGACAGCTATGAAGAGTGATAAGGATACCACTGAAAGGCAAGTAATGGGCAGACTTAAAGCCACTTTTTAGAGAGTTTTTTTGTACACAATAGATAATCATCAAGTGACACCTAACACACACTGCCTGCAGGCAAGACCAAAAAATGATGCTCAGTTTCAAATATTGAATGAAATTATTTTAGCTTTTGCTTACCACCAGGATATGGAAAACAACTTTCAACGTCTTGAATTATTCCCAACACCACAAGCAGAAGAAGGATGACCTCCATCCTACAGGAGGAAAATAATATTAAAGATGAAGACTTGACAGTCCACCCCCCTGAAATCCATCCTCTCCCACACCCCACCCACCCTGACCTATGGGCTAGAAGGAACTAAATAGGTAAACAGTGTAATCAGTGCATGTATTTACATGGAGCTTACAACCCATGATGAGGCATTAAAGCCCGTTTTGCAGTGAGTAGCACACTACTCCACAACACCAAGGCTAGTATTCCAACATTCTAATACTCTGCACACTCCCCATGCCTTACACTGAGGGAGAAAAGGAACCTTATACATGGAAGCATGACAGGCCACCCCATGACCTCCCCCATCTTCTGTTCTCCCTCTCATCCTATCTCATGGGGGAAAAGGAATCACATAGATGAATATGTGCCAGCCCCCTCCCTTGACCTTCCTCCCCTTCCACCATTGCTCCTCTTCTGATCCTAAAGGAGAAAAGGAATCCTCAAACTGGAGATATGTCAGCCTACCCCTTTGAACCTCATCCTCTCCCACATACCCCATCTTCGAATTCTATGAGAGAAAATCAAATCGAATACATGGGTATACAACAGCCTATACCCATAACCTGCCTCGTCTCCCACATTGCCCACCTTTGCTTAGATTCCCACCTCAGATATTACCCTGTCAACATTTCAGCATTTTATGTTCATTAAGCCCTCTTTACACAACAAATTCTGCATCTAAGTTAGAGCTTTCATTGTGAATTAGTAGTGTGAATGTAGCACATATGGACATGCAATTCCAACGTACTAGCTCATTAACAAGAAACTTAACGTAATGAAATATGAACTAGAAACAATGAAACCAATAATAGTGTATCCCACCTATAAGACTCCCTCTCAGAATAGTATGCGTAGTTAAATTTGATTTTTCAATCATTACCTCAAAGTGTGCATGTTAGATCTTTTAGAATGTCTTATGTGAAACCTGGTCACTTAATTCATCCCTAATATAACTCGAGTTCTTCTATGAGTTGGAATCACTCCATGGTGCACAAAATCCCAATGTATAGTCACAGTCCCAGCACTGTGGTAGGATAGGGTCGGTATTCCAGTTGCTAGATATTAAAGGTGTTCTTGCAAGCTTAATAGGAGCCAAATGATGAAATCTTGATGCAAAAACAAATCTTTTAAAAACCTGCCATGGGGAAAAGCAACATCCTTAATGCAGTGCTTCCTAATTTTTGGCCATTTTATCTAAGCATTGACTAATTTGGAACAAAAGCAAACGATACCTAGCAGGTTTATGTTATACACTATTGTTCAATTATACATGTGCACTATTGGAACACTGCTTTCTGGGCATCATAAAATCTATCAGTTGAAAGGGATGTGAGTGAACCTCGCTGCAAATCCTAAGAAACCAATCCTAGAGCGACTTTTGCGCCAATTTCATTGTTACAAGTTGTATATAAGAAATAAAGTGCCCTCTCCCATACATCATAAGGATATTGCAAATCACTGGAGTTTCATAACCACATAGGGGGAACGTGTTACTTGATAAGGTTATGGAACTCCGAGATGACTTACAATATCCTTATAGTGTATGCCAGAGGATAATTTATTGCAAATAATACATGGTCACACAATAACCTTTCCCAAAACTGCTTAATACCTTGCTATGTAGCTCTTTCATATGCAAGATTGAGCAAGCACGAAGAATAAAAATAAAATCTCTAGTGCTAAGTTAAACACATCAAAAACGTGTTAGTTATTTGTTACAAACAGATATTAGAAACAGTTCAATAGAAGTCAGCTGCGGTGGGCGTGTGCTGAGGACAGAACCATTCCGTCTTTGTACATTCCCACGGGGCAGCACTGGCATACCCCTGTGGGCTGCCCCTTTTGACCCCTCCCCACCAGAGATGGAAACAAAAGTGCTTCTCCTGCCACCCCAAACTCCCCGGCATCTGATGACATCAGTACGTATGTGTAGTGATAACACCAGGCAGGTAAGTGTAAGAGCACGTACTTTATTGACTGTTCTTCTCCACAGCTTCCAGGAACTTACAAGATCCTGGGATTCAAACCATGACATTCCATTACCATGACAATGACATCATAGGCAGTGCAAGGCAGATAGACAGTCAGCTTAAGGAGAAACTACTACAACATCTCCTCTCTTTCCATTAACACAAAAAGAAACAGGATACGAGAAAAGCAATAGAAGATAGACAAAGAAGGAAGTAAAATGAGTACAAAAGGCAATAACAAGAGAAACATAGTGAGAAGAATAGACGCAAAGTCAAGACAAGTAAGTTCATTAATATAAAACAACCAGTAAGTTCATTTGTATGAGAATGGACGCAAAGTCCAGACATGTAAGTTAATTTATGTAAAACAACCAGTAAGTTAATTTGTATAAACAACAAAACAGACTAAAGGTTTCATCAATTTGGCGGGACACTTGTCCTACTACTCCTTCGTGGAGGAATATATTTCAAAGAGGTTTTGACAACCCGGGAAGGTCGCTGAACACTGTCTCTAACATATGCTTTACTTTGACCTGATTGGGGTTGAACAATAGTACCCGACTCAAGACCCAGGTGGATTGCAACCCTCATAGGAATCTTGTAAATTTTAGACAGATTCCACCAGTTTTTCCCATTGACTCTCACAGCAAAACGTGAGGTAGCATGCACTTCAACAGGAGGACCAAACTTAGACAAACCCTTGTGCACATTATGAGGGGACTTAATTCATACCAAATCCCCCACAGAAATCACAGACTTGGAAGCAATCTCAACAGAGACAACAGCAGGTTGTGAAAGCATGCCACAGTCAATTTGTTGTAACAGCAGGGCAAGATTGTGGGACATTACTTCCCGACACCTTAACAACAGACCCCATTTCTTCATCCAAGCAGGACACATGTGAAAAGAAGCTTATCTACCTCTAAGTAGAGCGAAAGGACTAGAACCAGTAATGGCACTCGGAGTAGTGCAATGTGCCCATAACATACTCTGGACAGCCTCCTTGATATCAACTCTGGATGAAACAGCCCATTGAAGACATTCAACAAGAATTTGGTTGGTGCGCTCAATAAAACCATTGGCCTGTGGGTGTTATAAAGTCACACGCTACATAAGATACAGGCTTTCATCACTCTCCTGTAAAAAACGTGTGTCTAGTGTGAGAAGTTGGCCTGATATATGCTGTCCACTAGTTATAGTGGGCACCCTGTATCAGTCCAAAGAACCCCTTATTGGTTATAGGTTAAAGACAACCTTTATTGAAAGCTATCCTAGTGGTAGCTATGGAGAGCAACCTTCAGGCTAAGTCTTGAAGGAATGTAAAGCAGCTTGTTTTGCCTGTGTATAATCTCTTGAGTCACTAAATGAAAGATCCACACCAGGTATATATATAAAATATGTGTATTTATTACTAAACACACCCTCCTAGTCTCTTTATGAGAATAGAGGTCAAAACACACAAGTTACACTTCAATAATCACAGTAAAATAGCACAAATACAAATTAGGCCCTAGGGGAGAGCCAAACCATATACTAAAATAGTGGTATAAGAACCACGACTTAACTAGACACAAGGCCTAGAGCCTGTAGAATCGCTGGGACCCCAAGGAACCACCCAAGGTAGTGACACAGGGGACCCACGGGGGCCGTGTGCAGTGTGCGAACACAGCCGCGAGCTCCCGTTAGCTTCTATGGGGAAAGTCGCGGTTAGATTTTTAAAGATTAGGGACACTTAGAAATGAGACAGGACCAAACCCTTTTGGACTTAGGAAGTTCTAGGGCTAGCACCCATGGGAGCACCAGAGTACTCGTGTTACTTCACCTAGGGAAGCCGGGTGCATAGGTGTCTTTTGGTGTCGGGTCGCGTTGTCGATTTCAATGGGAGCTGATGAAGAAGTGCTGCTGCCGTGAAGATGCGAAGTGTCCGTAGAGTTCCAAGCCTGGATCGAAGATGAGAAGAACCTGAAAGCAGAGGGGACAGAGTCTGGGTCACTAGCCAGGGACCAGGAAGGTGATAGGCAGATGCCCACTGATGTCGGGTGATTTCAGGTGAAAGAGGTGAAGCTTGACTCTTCAGCCATGAGGACCAGGAGGCGTCGAGGACAACCAGGAGCTGGATTTGAGCTGTGCCACAAAGGATGTCGAGTGCTGCAGCGTCGGTGCCCCGATTGGACACAACAAGCGTTGGCAACAGCAACCCATGCAGAAAGATGCTTCAGTGCAGACCAGCAAGGTCTGTGGGACTCACCACTTGGTAGGGAGTTGGGGCAAATCTGAAGCAACCAGGAAAGCCCAAGGAAATACAAAGTTACCCCCTCAGAGACCCACCAGTCAACGGACCAGGGATCGTGAAGGGACCTCGAGACAAAACACAAAATGGTAGCCCATGGGTCACTCGGAATGACCAGGCCGACAATCTTCGGTGGATTTAGTGCTCGAGGTAGGGGCTACAAGTCAGCCCAAGCACGACTTCAGGAGACGTCGAGAAGTCAATGCACTTGTAAAAGTGCATGGTGGCCAGGAGTTCCGGTTCCACACTACTCACGAGGGCTGCGGGTCTCAGCTTTGCTGGGGACCCGGGCCGGCCTCGGAGATGTCTGGAAAGCCACTTCCTGGGCTGCAAATACTTTGGAGTCCGGCGGGAGCTTCGATAATGCAGACTGGCAAATTGCTTCGTTGGTGCCTGCCAAGCAAGGGAGTCACACCTTGACCCCAAGGGAGATTTCTTCAGTCCTCTGGTCTTGAGCAGAGCGTCGAAGGTCCAGGATTCAGCTTCAGAATTTCGTCCAGGGTAAAGTAAAGTCCTAAGGACGGGAGTCCCATACTTATACTAAGGTAGGGGGTTGGACATGCTCTGGGGACCCACCTATGGGAGGGTTTGGAAAGAGGGGTGGCTACACCCATTTCCTTTGTCCAGTTTTGCGCCAGAGCAGGGGCTGGAATCCCCTGAACCGGTTTGAGCTGGACTATGGACAGGGACACCAAATGTGCCCCCAGTGAAGGACTTCAAAGCACTCTGAGAGTGCTCCCACCCAGCCCCAATACACATAGGCCTGTCTGGGAGGTGGTTACACCTCCCTGTGACACGAAACCTATTGTCCAGGCCTCCCCTGCCGAAGTTTCGGTCAGCAGCAGGAGGCCAGACCTGTGTCTGTGGCTGCAGCATCCATTTTGTGATGCCAGGGCTCTAATACATTTCTACCAGGTATACAAGTGCTGTCATGTCTCTCCCTCTAGAAGGGTGGGATCATACTCTGACACCAGTTACTTGTGTGGGGGTATGATTCCAAGGTGTTTGACACCGAACACGACATGTTTCCGTGCAGCCAGTCCAAAGATAGCATTTACAGTTGGTTTATAATGCACTTAAGAGTATATGGTCAGGCTGCACTACTGACATTTCCGGGAGAAGAGATTCCGAAGGCTGCAGAGGGGCTCAGCTCATGCCTGGGCCCCCTCTCACATATAACCAAGCACCCTGTCTAGGCCTGGGCAAAATTTCCGTTCCGTTCGCGGAATTTGCGATAATTTGGCATTTCCGCGTTCCGAGGAGAGCGCGGAAATCTCAAAATTTCCGCATTCCGCAGCTTTGCGATAATTTGGTTCTTGCTCGCGCTGTAAAATAATGCATTCTCACGCGCGATCGCCTTACCTGAATCCCCGCGTTCGCCGACAAGTTTTCCCGATCCGGTTGCGTTCTCCATCAGATGTTGTATTGTATTAGCCATTTGCGCTGTCTCGCGACAGTTTGCGTCCGCAGTGACGTCATGCGTCGCGCGATCACGTCTTTCTTCTCGCGATCATGCACCGCGAGACAAGTGAAAACAAGATGGCCGCACCCAACCGC
Organism: Triturus cristatus; assembly: GCF_964204655.1. NCBI lineage: Eukaryota > Metazoa > Chordata > Amphibia > Caudata > Salamandridae > Triturus > Triturus cristatus. The sequence goes on along the minus strand of NC_140587.1, from coordinate 87,123,016 downwards.
AGGGGTAAGTTAGCGACCCGTAACCATGCAGAAAATATCGCGAACGGGCAGGAAAAAAGCTTCCGCATCTTCGCGATATTTCCGCTTGTTTGCGGAGATTTTTAACATTTTCACGATAATTTGCGAAAGTCGCTTTCGCAAATTCCGCCCACCCCTAACCCTGTCTTCAGGATTGATAAGGCCTACCATAGGGGTGACTGATAGGTTTGCATGTGCAGTATATGGTGAGATATAGTGAACCTATATCTCAGTAAGGGGTGCATGCACCACCTTACTCAGGCTGCAGTAGCAGACCTGTGGTGTCATTTTGGGTGGCTTTCCAGGGGTGACATAATACATGCTTCAGCCCCTGGTAGGCCTCTGGGGTACCTATGCCCTGCGTACATAGTATACCATATACCAGGGACTTATAAGGGCACCTCAGATCCAATCTGTAATGTACCTAAACTACATGGAATCATTTTAGAGAGGAAGCAGCTAGGCTGGGGCCCTGAATAGCAGGATCCCAGCCAGACTAAAGTCGAAAAACAGTGAAACACCAGCAAAAAGGGGGGGTAAACATGTGAAGCAGATCCTACTCTCCTATGTCAAGACTACTTTCCACATTGAACTGTTTCTCCAGCATGCTTACAGCTTGTTCGTAGATATTTAATTCTTCCTCCCCTGCAACCACAGCAAGAGGAGGTAGATGTTCCAAAACAGCTTGACCTTCGAAACCTAGATTATGCTCTAAAATAAAACGTCTCCTCTCAGCACTAAATCTCGAGCCCCCATAGTACCTAAATATTTTACAAACACTCTATACCATACCTTCCACTTAACTGGAGGATCACCCGGAAGCTGTAAGAAAGGGGGGGGGGGGGGGTGGTTGCACATTCTCCATGGTGAACACAAAACAGATAAAATAATTTCCTAAGAACAGTTGTAAGAATAAGCACAATACCTGCAAAGGAAAGGAACTAATGCTAATAATACAACTCTGTACCATACATTTTGAAAAAATGATAGTTCACCTGTGAAGAATAAAAAAAAATAAGTGGAGTAAATTAACCTCTACTTTTGATTGTTCAGAGTCGAAATGAACTTGGTCCCCGCATAGATCGTGCACAAATCGTAGTTGTCCCTGGGCAATGTTTGCTGCTGAACCGGAAAAGTTAATCTCCACTGTACAACTGGACTTGAATAAACACCAAAATGAATATGCGCTGCACCACAGATTTGTTGTATCCAATAGTTATTATGAATAACTTTTAGTTGAATGGAAGAGGAACACTTGTAGAAACTGATTTGATTAATTAAAACACACAGTAGATATCGGCGCATTTACTGCTGTGCTGTGCATTCCTTAAAGCGATGTTAAATCTTGTTTCCGATCCAAAATATGTTCAATGGCAAGGAACCTTTTCCCAAAACACACAAGTAATCCGGGATCTATTAAACTTCTCATAGAAGAAAAAAGAAATATATCTTAGTCAAGGTGTCAACTGTGAAGTGTTTAAAAGAAAAAGAATTAGTGAGAAGAAAAATGATCCTTCGTTGTCTCAGGATACCCATCAATCCTCAATGTGATCATTATCATCATTTGGGTTATCTAACCAACCTCCAGTTGTCCTCTTGATCATAGAGGGATACCGGGTAAGTTGTGACCTCTTTCTGGATCATACACAAAGAGAACAACAGCAGTAAGGAACCTTATCTGCACTTTCATGGAATCACAGAACAATGTGAATAAGTGCAGTGCAGAAAAAATATAATTAAAAAAGGATTCACAAGAGAGATGCAATTTCCATAAAGTGTATAATATCACGTGCAATCCTTCTTAAAAACAATATCAATAATGTAACAGTGTCAGGGAGCGACTGCTACTAGATGGTCGACATGTTTCAGCCGGCTGGACAAACTGTCCTCTGCTTTCTTCAGGACCTTTCTTTGATTAAACTGTTTATAGCTACTGCAGGCAATCCAACGTAGGTTGAAAAAAGATATTTAAGTTTTTTGTACATACAGCAAGGATTTGCAAAAATTCCTCTGTATCAACGTGATATATAATGTATCTGAAAAACACAAAGAGTGACACCTTATCATAACAAATTGAAAATATAAAAATATATAAAAAAAATATATAATACTGTTGTATATTATTGCTAATCAGTGATGCTCACCCGTAAGATACAGGGGTTAGACCTCACCTCACCGGGCACCAGCTCCAGTCAATGAAGCCCCGCTCTGGTAAAAAGAACAACAAGCCAAAACAAATTAAGTCATGTAAAAGTTTGTTCCTTATGTCCAAATCTAAATGGAGACAAATCTTTCTCTCTCATGTTTAATTTCACAATGAGAGAATCAACATTTTGAAGGTAAAATAAAAAAAAAAAAAATCCTTTAAAAAACCTCTATCAGCACATAGCATCATCAGTGTCGGGCTTAATAAAAACCTGCATGTTGTTATTGGTCCATACAGAATTGAAAGATCTGGTATTATAGACCTGCTCAGTCACACATGGTAAGTCTCTGGACTATTAAACTATTTTGTATATCGATGATTTTTCATGTTATGTTGTGCATGGATATTGTAATGTCTCACTATAAAGCCTCTAAAATAATCTTATGGTGTCATATCGCCGCTCTGCTCAAAGCGGCAAAACTCGTAAAGAGACATTACTTGCTAGCATTAGAGCGAACTCAACATTTAAGGCATTATCAATTGTGAAAACGAGGTAGCCAGTACATGCCAAAGAATATCTAAAGTCGCGCATATCGAGCACATATAACTTCACAACTCGCTATATTAATACGCGAGTGCATTTAAAATAGCCAGAAAGTCCCCCAATTACTTCTCACCTGTCCATTGTTACCTCACGCAAAGACCAAGCTGGGAAAGGAGGTGACGGACTAGGAACTAGAGAGAGCTTATATACAGAAAAAGCCATCACACCTGTTTACAATTCGTGAAATTAAGTCGCCATTTGATGATGACAACAAAGGGAAGAGGAAACGCTCTTACGAAGGACTACAAAGTGACGTTACCGCTCACGGAGCGTGTGTCAGCGTCAACGTCGTAGTCCAACGTTTGAACATGAAAAAAGACCCAGCGTTTCAGAACTACAAGGAATACGAACTGTTCTTGGGATTTGTAGTTCTATTATTATAAAACAGTCGCAAAATAGGGAACCGACTGTCAAGCGTTGTTAAAGGCTTCGTTACCTCTTTTTAAACAGGAACCAAATGATAAAAAAGGATAAACCAAAATCTTAATGGAACGTGGAAAAGAGACATTAATTAGTGAAAATAAAAACCCAAACCAATATTTGTGTCAACCATATGTATAGACATTCTTAGCACTCAGTGGAGTTCTCAAAATTACTTTTCTCATGTGTGCAAGACATGTCTTAAAATTGCTCAACGGATGTCCTAATCTGCTCAATAAATCGAGAAGGCTGCTATGATCTCTGGGGCAATGATGAATACTCATGTGTCTACCTCGAACGTGCCAACAGAAATTATTTATAGATTTATATATATATATATATATATATATATATATATATATATATATATATATATATATATTGGCGGCACATCACACTTGTCGTCCAAAAATATTTGACAAATAACTTAATATAAACAAACGTGTGTTATCGAACGGCAGAGACATGAGAGCTCCTGTGAGAAATACGTTGATTGAGTCACCAGATCAAGTCAAATCATTTAGGTCATTCGGAAATGATGGATTAAAAAGGAAGAATAGGTGACAGTACTAAGAAACAATCTAGAACATAGGTATCTTAATTTGTTTTATTTATGTAAGGACACCCATAGGATCGCATCATTTAGTCCTGAAGTATCACTTGAGAGTCTGAACACCCATTTCTGTTCTCGTAAAAAGAGAAAGTGGAAGACATCAGTGATGTGTGGAGGAAATAGAGGTTTTTCAAGAACTGTCCAGGTGAATTCTTCTGCACTATGTGCTGAGTCTACAAAGTGTCTTGTCAATTTGGTAATAGTTTTTTTGCACCTGAAGGTACTTTTATGTTCTAACATCCGTAGCTTTACTTTGCGGGTGGTCATCCCAACATATCGGATTCCACAAGGACAGGTAATAAGGTAAATCAAATTGTCACTGTTACAATTCGTGAACACTTTTTGGATCCAAGGTTTGTCAGTCCCAATATAGTTTTGGAATGTATGGTTTGTGAGCATACTGCACAAGATCCACAGGGAAAGTGACCTGTGACTGCAGGGAGATTCCACAATGTACCTACATTACGTGGTGTTGCAATGCTGGGTCGAGTATGTACAAGTCTATCTCTTAGATTTGTACCTCTTTTGAACGCAAATAGTGGGAAGGGTATCTTCACTGTGCAACTATTCAAGATACTCCAATGTCTCCTGATGCATCTTTGTATGTCATTTGTTAGTGAACAAAAAGCACTAACAAACGTAAGACGACCTAAAGGTGGTTTTTCTGTAGGTGGTTTTAAAAGAGACTCGCGATTGTTGTTGGTGGCACGTTTGTATGAGCGCTTTATTAGTTTCTTAGGGTAGTTCTTCTCTCTCAACTGTTCAATTAAGTTTTTGGAATGTTCAATTTATTTCTCCTTGGTGGAACAATTCCTCCGGACACGGAGGAATTGTCCATACGGCAAATTATTCCTCAGGGCTTTGGGATGCTGGCTATCATAACGTAACAAGGAGTTACGAGCCATGGGTTTCCGATACAGCTCGCTCTCTAGGCCTGTAGGTGTTGCGAAAATGGAAAGATCTAGAAAGGAGATTCTATCTTTGCTAAATTCCACTGTGAATTTAAGAAAATCATTCCTTGTGTTTAGCCATTCTTGGAATGCTGTAATGGAAGCAATATCGCCTTTTCCGACTGGCTGCTCCTCAGAAACTGTATGACGTGTAAAGCGTAAGCAAAGCGTGATGCCTTCCAATCACAGCGGTGTGCGTCTCCATTGTCAGGGCAACTAATATGTGAAGCGCTTCAGTGATGCACATGTGATGACATTGAAGGCTTGATAGGCGTAACCCAGGTAACATGCACAGACGAGCACAATGAGGAAAACTTGACGCGCTCGATGGCTTGATGGGCGTGACCTAGGAGACACACACAGACGCGCACAACGTGGAACACTTGAAGTGCTCCTTCTCTGCTAGCACACACGGAGATTCAATTGCGTCATCACATTTGGATAGGAAGCACCATGGAAGGATCTGATAGCATGTCAACAGCGGAGGACACAGGGAGGAATCCCCAAACTGTGCAGGACACAATCTCCCACCTCTCAACCAGCGGGAAACACCACTCAGCAAAGATCTTTCACCTGTCAATCATTAGAGACTCCTCTTGGCTTCAACTTGCAGTGGAGCTACACGAGTGCATTTCAATAATATGCCTCCAAGTAACAGACAGCTTACAGGCTGCAAAAACGACATCCAAAGCTCACCTTGAAGGCAGAACAATGATGAGGAGCATGTCGAACTAATTGTGACACAATCAAAAAGATGAGATGACCCACTTCTGTCTCGAGGTTCCAACAGGTGAATAATTCATGAAGCAGCTTGAGGAAACAGCTCACGAAGACTGGAATCACAGGAGACGCCCACAGCACACTTGGGTGGAGAGAGGAACAGTCAAACTCGTTGCCAAATTTGTAGTGATTACACCAGGCAGGTAAGTGTAAGAGCACGTGCTTCCAGGAACTGACAAGATCCTAGGATTCAAACCATGACATTCCATTACCATGACAATGACATCATAGGCAGTGCAAGGCAGATAGACTGTGAGCTTAATGAGAAACTACTACGGTATGTCACATGGTGAGATGCTGAAAGCTATTTACTTCCTGTGCTGATACAAGAAGGAGGTACGTTTTTCCTCCTGTGGTGGGGGGCTTTCGGGGAGTGCAAAGAGGCATCAGGGAAAAAAAAGAGCTTTTCCTTTCCCTCAAAGTGTTTTTGCAGTTCATTTCTGTTGCACAATTACAGGTGGGGCGGCAATCATGCAGCAGGAATTCCCACTAGGCCACCGGGGATTTTTAGGTTGCTTGTAAAATTGCTTTGGGGAGAAGATCCTTGGGCAAGGGTCGCTCCCCTTGAGGGGCTGTATATTTTGGCCTTTCTTGCTTCTTCTAGGGCAGATCGGCCAGATGTTTAGTTTGATCTGACCCCAAGAGGAGCAGAAGCCAATAGCCTACCAGGGAATAAATGTTTGACCTTGGGCAAGGGTCACTACCCTTAATAAAGGGGCATGTATTTTAGCCATTTATGCTCACCCTTAGGGGGCAGATCAGCCAAATTTGTAGGCAGGTCTGCCCCCAGGGGGGGCAGAAAACACTAGCCACCAAGGAGTAATTGATTTTGCCATGTTGGGGAGAGGCCCCGTGGGCAAGGGTCACTCCCCTTTATTAGGAGCCATGTATTTTGGCCATTTATGCCTCCCCTTAGGGGACAGATCAGCCAAAGACAAGAGCCTTCTAACAGGTAGTAAATGGCTCTCGAGATCGGCAAAGGTAATAAACAACGCCTATGCAATGGAGTTAACCTGGACACGCAATCTAAATTCCATCTTCGATATAGTAATTCACAAAGGTATTGAAGCTCTTGATAGATGCAACCATCTCCCGCCAAAGACCAAAACTCACGGATACAACCACTGCCAACAAACCTGAATACATTTACAGCATTTGGTGAAGTAGGAAACCTAATAAATCAGTTCAATCCACAGTATACACCGGTTGGGACATCCCAACAACTAAGAATGATACTAAATTGTACAATAGCAGTAGAACAACTATCACATCAAAATACAGAAGAACAAATATCTAATGTCATTAGTGTGGGCAGACTAGATGGGGCACTTGGTCCAAATGGGGTACCTCAAGCAATTTACAAACTGGATCCAACTTCTGGGCTGTCCTACTTGTTTTGTGAGGTGGGTAATACAAACAGACTCCCGGAGAGTTGGAAAGGCTTAATAACTAATCCAGTATATAAAGGAGGGGATCAAGCAGATCCAGCTAATTACCGAATGATAGCCTTACGAGACACAGAAGAGAAATACTAAGCATCGCTGATTCTTTCTGACTTTTTAGACTGGTCTGAAAACCAATAACATAATCCCTCACAACCAGTTCAGATCCTGCAAAGGCATTGGTACTACCACTAATATTCTCACCCTAGGTTCAATGCCAGATGAGAGTCTATGGTTGCGAAAGAACTGTGTTTCATAGATTCCAAAGCTGCGTTTGATCGAGTAAAAAAAGGCTATGGCATAAACTGAGGCAATGGGGTCTCGCGGAACCAATATTTAGAGCCATACTACAACTATACACTAATACTTGGATGCAAGTCAAAATAGCCGACGGCAAGAGGCCGACTAGGAAGATCTACACAAATGCCGGGTTAAAACAAGGTTGTGTTCTGGCCCCACACCTGTTCAACCTCGTTATAGCTGAATTCTCCCCAAAGTTAGACGAGGTGCACTGACATCCACCACGCCTGGGCATCTTGCCCATCACTGACCTATCCTACGCTTATGACATAGTGTTATGAAGTCACACACGAATAGGCTTCCAAAGGGCAATTAACGGGTTGGCGCAATTCAGCAAGGTAAACATCCTGGAAATAAATACAACAGAAACAAAAGCCATGATCATAACTTGTTGCACTCAGAAACACCTGACATTCAAAATCAGCAATACAAAATTGGAAGTAGTCAGCAGCTACATGTATCTACGTGCGCATATGGACAACCAATTCACTTTTCGAAAACACAATGAGACCCTAACGAAAAAAGGAAATGGATTATTATTTGCCTTTTGCTCAATGGCAAGGAACCTAAAAGGTGCCTCATTTACCCCACTGTTAGCAGTTATCAAAGCAAAACTCCTGCTGACACTGGCTTACGCAAGTGAAATCCTGCATGGGAAAGTTGCGGCAATCCTGGATACCTTCCAAACACGGGCCTACAAAATAGTATTTTTCCTACCCCGTAACTCCTCACCGGTGCAGGCAAGGTTGGAATCTGGGTTGCAGCACTAGGGATTTTATTTCTTTAATTGGACACTTTGGCAAGGGTTGCTCCCCTTTTTTAGGGAATGTATTTTGGCCTTTTTTGACCACCCTAGGGGCAGATCAGCCTTTCTCAGAAAACCACTAGACAATAGGGAATGTGTCTGTGAGTGTGTGAACTGGAATTCAGCTGATGTTCTGCGTGCACTTGGTGTGTGTGGGCTAGCGTTTGGCTGGCGGTGTGTGTAGATTTGCACTTGCCTGGCAGTGTGTGTGGACTGATGCTTGGCTGGCAGTGTGTGTGGACTAGTGCTTGGCTGGTGGTGTGTATGGACTGGCGATTGTCTGGCTGTGTGCTTGGACTGGTACTTGGCTGGTGTTGTGCATGAATTGGCACTTGGCTGGCGGTGAGCGTGGACTGGCACTTGGCTGGTAGTGTTGGCAGTGTTTGTGGGCTGGTGATTGGCTAGTAGTGTTTGTGGTTGGCGTTTGGATGGTGGTGGGCCGACTTCATAGTGCTTTATAATGTTAAATGTTGTATTTCTTATAAAAATGTGATATTGTAACATTGTATTTCTCCTTTTTATTATAGTGCAAACCTTTTGTTTTCTTTTTCTGCAACTCCTGCTTGCAGTTTCGGCATGGGTAGATCTGTAGTTTGTGTAGTTGCATGTGTTTGATATGAAAACACTTTTTGCACTGCATACTCCATATGAACATCATTGCCCTGCATTAATGCATTTTTTGTGAATGCTATAATAATAGCAGCATATTTAGCTTGATTGATTGGGTGTGAACTTCTCTTTGGATTTTTGCACAATATGAATTGTGTTGTCTTGTATGTTCTTTTCTTTTGATTTTCCTTTCTAGTAGGATATCATTGGTGCTTTCTGTGTCTGTGCAGAGTAGGTGCTGGTGAGTCTAGCTGTCTCTGGAAAGAGAGTGGTATCATTTTACAGTGTATAGGTCATTCTGTGTTTTGTATTGATAGACTTTACCTTGCAATTGCTATATACCAGTAGTTTTACTTTTTGTCTGATAAAGCCACACTTAGGTTATTACTTATTTTACACAGTGTTGGTTACTGTTGGCTTATTTGTCAAGTTACTTTTGTTAGTAAGGATTATGGTTAACGGCAGGATTAACACTCAGAAGGTTGTTAGTATGCTTTTCAAATCTTCCTCTGACCATGATTCTGAGAATGACTCTGCATCTGAGGCAGAGGAGGAAGTCCATGATTCTGGCAGTGAATTTTCTGTCTGAGAGAAATCATCTGATAATGAATCCACTCTCAGTGTGGAGGGAGTACCTCTTTTAGAGGAGGACACTGATGTGCCGATGGTCCAGCAAGAGACATCTGGATTGCAGTCTGGGGCTGAAAGGCTTTCCAAACGAATAGCAAACTCTGGGTTGCCCCAAACATGGTGCAGTCTGTGTTGTCTGCCTTTACTGGTGTCACAGGATGTAGAGTGAATACTGAAAACCTTTTGCCTATACATTTCTTTCAGTTGTTTATGGATGATATATTTTTGGATGAGATTGTTGACCAGACTAATTTGTATGCAGAACAGTGTTTGAGGGACAACACTGACAGACTTAAACCCCACTCTAGTGCTGCCTTGTAGACTCTGATAAATCTGGATGTGTTGAAGATGTTTTTGGGTTTCACTTTTTTGGTGGGTTTGATAAAACAGCCTTTGCTGTCTTTATATTGATCTACTAGTTCCTTGATGGCAATGGCTATATATACTGCCACCATGAGTCATGATCAGTATTTGCTTTGCGGTATTATGTTGATAATGCTTCAGTATTGCAACAAGATCACCCTGATTGTGAATGTTTTTAAGATTTTGCCTACACTTGATCAATTTGTAGATCGATTTCCAGACATTTATGTCCCAGGGGAAAAAATATCTGTGGATGAGTCTTTGGTCATGTTCAAGGGCTGTTTGGTTTTTAGGCAGTACATTCTTAGGAAGAGGGCATGTTATGGAATTAAGATGTATATTCTGTCTGAGAGTAGTACTAGATATGTTTATAATGTCAGTTTGTACAGAGGTAGGAATTCCGCAATCGACACCCCTGGTTGTCCGTCCAATTTCAGAGTTAATGAGAAAATTGAATGGGTACTTGGCAGATGACTTTTTTTAAAAGGGCACCATTTATACATAGATAACTTATACACTATTGTGCAATTATTCAGGCAATTGTTCGAAATGGACTCTGCTGTTTGCGACACAATTGGGTCTAACCCAAACAGCTTGTCTGTAAAAATCTTCAGAGGGGACAGTGTAGTACCTTGCATAGTGATGAATTTATGGCGGTGGCATTTTGAGACAGGCAAGATGTATACATGTGGCTGCCATTCATGATGAAAGTACTTCACCTGTAACTGCTTATGGTCAGGTTGCTGAAGAGCACAAACCTGTGTTCATTTTAGATTACAATAAGCACATGGTGGTGTAGACAGTGTAGATCAGAAGTTGAAACTTTACACTTCTGTTCGTAAGGCTTACATTTGGTATCAGAAGTTGGCTGTCCATCTGTTTCATTTGGCAACCTTCAATGCATTTGTTGTATTCAAGGATTGATCTCCGGAATCTAGGATGACTTTTGTTTAGTTTTAGCAGTCTGTGATAGGCAGCCTTGTTGTAGTCGAACAGGCAAGTATTCCTAGAGTTGAAATGGTGGAGGATGTGGCTAGATTGAAAGATCGCCACTTTTTTTATCACATTTCTCCCACACCTGAAAGACACTTTCCCATTAGGAGATGTAGAGCCTGTATTCTAAGAGGTGTGCGCGTGGAGAGTCGTATGTACTGGTCTGAGCGTCCTTCTAAGCCTGGGTGTTGTGTGCCCACATGTTTTATATTGTATCACATGCATCAGAGTTATTGGAAGCAACTGCGAGCACAAAAGTAAACTAACTAGTCTTTTTATTTTATATTTTTTGTTCAGATTTCATAATTGGCATTATTGTGTAGTATTTAGTTACAGCTTGTGTGTCTGTAGTTATAGTTTTGTATCTTCTCGCAATTGGTGTGTGTTTTCTCTTTTGGTGAAAAAATATGTGATTGTGGTGTGCCTGAACTGGCACTTGGTTGTTGGTGTGCGAGCTCTGGCACTCAGCTGGTGGTGGGCATGAACTGCAGTTTGGCTGGCATGTGGGTGGATTGGCACTTGGCTGGCAGTGTGCTTGGACTGGTGCTTGGATGACGGTGGGTGTGAGATGGTGCTTGGCAGGCTGTGTACATGGACTAGCATTTTGACTGGTAGTGTACGTGGCCTGGATGTTGGCTGGTGGTGTGCGTGGAATGGTGCTTGGCTGGCAGTGAGTGTGTGATGGCATTTGGCTGGTGGTGAGTGAGTAGTGACTTGCTGCTAGTCACTACACAACCTGCTAGCAAAACATCAGTCCACAGAATTCATCTGCAGCCAGCAGGTGTGATTGCTGTGTCAGTCATGTGGGCATATGAAAGTGATGGGCTCTTAAACTTAAATGGTGTGTCTGTTGATGCAGTGTGCTGGGCCCATTGCTGGCAGTGTGAATGGTCACCTGTAAAGTGATTGGTGCCTTGACACAGCTTTACAGATCACTATCTGTGAGTCATTGGTTTAGTTTTTTGACCTTTTAATTATAAACAGTGCATTTTATTTTTGTGAAATCTCTTGGTAATAAAATAGACATTTTAAAGCTTTCACTCACCCTGGTGCCAAATCCAATCAGTATGTGTGTGTACTTGTGGAATAGATTGTTGTGAAGAAATATTTGTCTTTTCTGTCTTTCAATGCCAGGGTGTACATTTTCCATAGCAAACATTCATCAACTTTAAATATTTTTGTAAACTAGAAACGCATCAAGTTTTCTGATGAAGAGAGCCCCAACCTCCAACTGTGACTAACATCACACATTTTCCTTGGATTTCTGTGCCCCATTCTTCCACAATCAGAAGGAAACCACATATTCCTACCATCTGGCATTCCCCGAGGTCTACAGATAAAAATGCTGCCTCACTTGTTTGGGTGGGCCACATGCCCGTCGCAGGTAAGGGCCCAAATATAATATGGACATATCAAAATTATCTATCACAAAGCAACCTGTTTTTGCATGGAAGCACCTGCGTTTTTGGTCCAGGGCTCAGTGGGCATCTAGGGGATCCTATCAAAGCCAGCCCATTCTGAAACCAGACACAAGGGGAAATCCAGGGGCGTGTGGCTTGTGAGGATCCCCCAAAAGTTTTCCCTGCAAACCTCAAATTTAGCTAAACAAATCACATTTTTCTAAGATTTCTGTGTGTGATCACTGTGGAGGCACATAATTTCCTACTACGTAACATCTCCTGATAAAAAATGATACCTCACTTGTGTGGGTGGGCCAAGTGCCCACGACAGGGAAGGGTCAGAAACATGTAGATGATTAGGGGAATCAAGTGGGTCGAGTAAGACAGAATTTTGTTTTTAGACAAACTGTTTTGGGCACCAACAGATGTGCAGTATCATTTTTATTGGTAGAACGAGGTTAATGACCGAGGTTAATGATGGGTGGAAGTTGGGCCACTGTATTCTTTTGGGAGGTCTCCTGACCGCCGCAATAGCAGTCAGCGGTCTGACCGGCCGCTATTGTAATCAGGGCCATAGACACAAATGGCTGTTTTGTCAACTTGATTTAATTTTTTTTAATTTCAACTTTCAATAGGAAATCCGGGTCTGCCTCAATTCCGCTTCATGGTTGGAAAAAAGCAGGTGCAAGTCCTACATTAACTTAATATGAGAGAACGTCACCCACCTCTACCAGTAAAGAAGAGTGGTTTGGAGAGAGGTCAGAACATGACATTTTAATTGTAAGAGGTGAAATAAAAAACAAACAAAGCAGAACATTGAGTTTTGGAATTTTTCAACAAACGAACAGTGTTTTAATTGCATCTTTGAAAAAGCCTCTTGAGTGCAAGTTTTCACTTTCTGAAGATAAAAAGTTATATATCCTTCAGCATGTTAACATTACAAAAAAAAAATGTACACTCATATCAAATAGCACTGTGTCTTCATGGCAGGCTACAACTGCCACTTATTGATCTGCTACAGAAGATCTTCGGAGAATACGAGCAATAGATGTAGAAAATATTCAGGGAATTATTAAAACTAACACAGTTACTGGTAAATGATGATTAAAAAAAAGATATTCAATTTCCAGAATTATTTTATTTGCTTTTGATCTGGGGTTATTGATGTTGAAATATTTTACTTATATTTGTGTGGTCATTAAAAAAAATACTGGGAGCCTGTTTCACAAAGGAAAACGTACACTTTTGTGTAAGTTTACTTTATATTTGACGGTATTAAACTTGGAGTTAATAATACGTTGATGACTGCAGGGACACGACAGTCAGGGCATAGAACTTCGCACATAAAAAGATAGGACAGACATACCTATGTATATATACACTTAAAAATATAGCAATAAATACTTTAACTGCATTTACTTTTAAATATTAAAGCAAAGTAAAACATCTATATATACCCAACCAAATATGTAACCTAAAAAAATAAACACCAATAGTAAAAATAATATAAATTCACTATAAAAAACATCAGCTAAACTGTTGAAGTTTGGAGTGGTTTGATTTACTATTTCCACTCCAATTTAAGGAACAATAGGGAAAGTGTTGGACTTTGGCAGGGTTCGGTTTAGTATTACCCCTCTAGCCTAAGAAAAAGTAGGAAAGCTCTAAGAGATCAGGGGAGTTGGTTTCACTATTCCCACTCTAAAGTAAGCAACAAAGGGAAAAGTGTTGGACTTCAGATAGGTTACTTTACTATTTCTACTCCAGCCTAAGCAACAGTGGGCTTTAGAGGGGTTCAATTCACTGTTCCTATTCCAGTGTAAGATCAATTATGAAAAGTGTTGAGCTTTGGAGTGGCTATATTTACTGTTCTCACTACAGTCTAAGCAACAGTATCAAAAGGGTTGGACTTCAGAGGAACTCAGTTTACTATTTACACTTAAAATTATGCAAAAATAGGAAAAGTGTTGGACTTTGGATGGGTTACTTTACTGTTTTCACTCCATCCTAAGCAACAGTGAAGAAATTGTTAGACTTTGGAGGGGTTCAATTAATTGGTCCCACTCCAGTTTAAGCAGCAATATGGAAAGTGTTGGGCTTCAGAGGGGTAAATTGACTAATTTCACTCCAGTTTAAACAACAGTAGGGAAAGCATTGGACCTATGAGTGGTTTGATTTCCTATTCTCACTGCAGTCTAACGAACAGTATGGAAAGTGTTGGACTTCGGAGAGGTTTCATTTACTATTCCCACTTCAAAGTATGCAAACTTAGCGTAATATTGAACTTTGTGAGGATTGCATTTACCATTAAAACAAAAAGGCCTACAATATAAAAACAAAAGAATACACACAGTAAAAAAAAATATACACATTAAAACCACTCTACTCCCTTAAACCTGAAAAATCTGCAAACACCCATAAACATGGAAAAACTAACATATTTAGATGGAACTATTACTTAAATTAAACAAATAAAAATGCAATAATCCATTTTGCTAATAATAATATTAAAAACGTGCATTCATATTTATGACAGTGGTAATTTTAAGACCCATTCTGGATGGAATGTATTAGGAAATAGGTTAGGTTTCAAAATCATAATAGATTTGCCAAAAGTCCCTCTTCAATTTGCAATCACTTTTTTGCAAATCGATTTCATCATGTATGTGAGTCACTCTTTAATATTTACCACAATATGTGCTGGAGAACACAGAAAGTGGAGTCACTTTGTAATACTAAAGCAGAGTGTTGTTGCTGGTGCCTTCGACACTGTAATGAGAGTGGAAAAATTGCACTCAATATAAATATTACAATACCGGTATATTTTGATATATTGAATTAACAACAACGAGTACAGATTGCTCTCATTTGCTGAGGCCCTAATGTGATCTGATGGCAGGTATCACCTGTGTATGTGGAAGTACGTCTTTTATATTTGACAACCAGAAAAGCTGATGAGTAAGGAGGGAGCAACTCCTTTGAGAAAGGAGTTCAGACTGTACTTGGCAATAAGGGTTGGGATGCTCCATTTCAAGTTTCAGAAAGTCTGATTTGCCATTTTCGAATAGCTTGTTATATATTGCATGGTCTAGTGGGCCATAAGAACCTCAAGAAAATCTTCTCACTCCACTCTTAAATAGGGCTATTATAGTTCTTTACAGGCAATTGTATTTTCGGACAGAGTCCATTTTTAACATATGCATTTACTTCTACCTTCTTGAGTTGAGTGCTATAACGTTAATGTCTGTGTATGTCTAAATCTGGTATCTCATGTAGGTACTTTAAAGAAGAACTTCATGCAGCTTTGTTTGTAAATGAAAACATCTTCAAAGTTTGATGTCTGGTGAATATAAGTACTAAGATGGGCTCTTACAGCCAAGACAGACCCTTAACTCAAAGCTCACTTCTTTATTTGTTGGCTCGCCCACCTCTGCTACAGTACTGTGTTTAACAGTTACTTGAGCTGCCTCTCTCTCAAGTGAGCATGTGCTCATCTCAGCCATTCAGTGTATGTGTACTGAGGCCTTCGCAGTACCTCTGCAGGTGGGTCAGTAGATTCTGCTGATCGGAGTCTGAGACCTGCAACTGAGGGAAACGAATGGAGCTAAAAGCAAGCTCACAGTGCTGTAAGAGCTCCTGTGGCCTTAGTAGGCTGTAGTGCTGGAAGTAGTTTCGGACTGGTGATGCTGCCATCAAGGGTACATCAATGAACTCATAGGGCATATAAAAAAAGCAACCATCACACAAAGAGCAATTGTCACAGATGAGCCATGCCCATTCAGCAGGAGAGTGGCAAGGATGTAGTATGTAGCTGGTGATGCATTTACAAGCTCACTTTCACAAATATATTATTAAAGCTTGGTGTGATGTGGTAGCACACTGACTTTTACAGGCAACACATATCCATTGAAATGATGACTAATTTTCTACAGAATTTTACTGATAAAACTATATAGCGCACAAACAATGTATGGAAAAGGGTCTTAAGTGAATATTGCCAATTGTGCATCAGCAAGTAAAGTGTCTTGATTTTCATGACCCTATTTGACCCATTCAAAAGTACCCTCCACTCCACACTTTTAACCTTGAAGTATCTGATGCCCATTGAAAGTCCACTATAACCTAAGGGATCTAGCATGCATTCCTCCATGGATTGATAGTACAACAATGCTTCTGAATTTGATCCTTACTTCGAGTTTGGAGGTCTTCTTGTAGAAACCTCTGCCACAGTGGTCCCAGGAAGTAAACCAAGCTCACTTTAAACCTGCCCACCAGATTCCGATAGGAATCCAGGGCTGGCTTTGTAGTAGTACTGGTGGCACGACAATGGGAATGTATGGCTCATTAGAGAGCCTAAAAAGTATACAGCACCTCCAGACAATCTGGGCAAGGTGTGGCATGCACCATGTCATGCATGCAACACAGTGCACTCATGACTGTGCACTTTGGGGGGGGGGCACCTCATGTGCCCTCTATATGCACCATCTTGGGAAGATTTACTGGGGTCCGGTTGCCGGTCCCTTTAAATGTCTTTCCACCAAGCATTCCATGGCGGGGTCTCTGACATGAAATGCTTGGTGGAAAGGCAGGTGTGAATCTGCAGACCTGTGCCTGCATTGGCTCTGCTGCTATTCCTGCCTGCATTCCCCGCCACTATGGGATCCTGGCGGTGGGGGCAGTTTTTTGGGCAGTCCCACCGCCACCATCATAATCGGGTGGGAGGCCTGACGAGATGGCAGTGATTGGATTACCATCCCATGACTGCCGTACTTGTAATTAGGCCCTAAATGTGTATATACATCTGTGTGCATCAATAAATGAAAAAGTCAGGCATACGTCTTCTTCTTCATGCAACTATGCAGCATGGTAAAAAAACTAACAGCTGTCTATGAACAGCTATAGAGGCAAAATGTAGCAGCCATTGGTCACCTTTCTTAAATTTTACTGACTCCATTTGTTATTCTATAACTCCTAGACACTTTCAAATCTGTAGCATTTAAGAGATAATTCAGATGCTGAAGCAATGACATTTGACTTGCATTGTAGGAAGTTGGAGATGTCTGAACTAATGGTGCTGATATTGGTCTCTCCCAACTGTTGATGACAGTGACGACCAGTTGCAACTACAGATTGAAGCATCAAAGGCAGATTTGAAGAGGTAGCTGCAATGTTTGGATTGATATCCAAAATGACACCTGATATGGGAGTATGGTGAAATTGGCAGTCCTAAAAAATACCTTGAAACACCTGCCTCCTTCATCCTGTCCTACCATGATTTGTTTACCAATGAAAGCTATGTGTTTGGGACAAATGACATGCAAATAGACAACCAGTGCATTATTGCATTCAATCTTCCTTCTGTAAAAGATGTAGCAATGCTACTAACCTCTTGTTACTATCTAACCTGAATTTGATAACTGAGTGACCACCATCAGTAACCTTATTCAATCAGTTAGATGTTTACACTGAGTTGCATGAGTTTTCAAAATGAAGTACGTTGCCCATGTTCCCTTGTCCGACAAATGTTTGAGTACTTAGAGGTCCTTTAGTGTGTAGTTTGTGTGATACAAGGAAATGTATTAATTCATAATAATCACTTGTGAAGATCCTGAATCCTATAACAAAAGCCCATATTCCAGATGTACCACAAAGTATTTTGCATTGCAGTACTGCACTGGGATTGAATAATGGTTTTGGCTTGTGCTGGAGATTTATGTTCTCTTTCATTACTGATGCAACAATCCTGACCCATTGGGGCATTCATTGCACAGCAAACCTTTTCATGCCAATTGCAAAGGCAGTATGATTGTGGACCGCTGGCTTCACTTGACTCCACTACAACCCATCCTTGCCTCCAAATCATTCAATTTCCAGCCCCAGGATCTAACTTGTTGTCCATCCCCAACTTCCACATGCTGATTGCTTTCCAACTTCTTTCAGTCCCTGTCTTCCTCCATGAGGAACGCTCCAATGACCAGGGATAAATATGAAAGCTCCCGTGTGTGACTGCAAACCTGACATCCTCTTTACATATTTCTTGTGCTACGACCAGACCATTATGGACAACTATGCTCTTTGTATCTGTTTCAACACATGTTGTAGCAAACCCAAACGGCCACTTAATTGCACCCAGACCAAAGTGCCACACAGGACGATACTATGAAAAATGTCCAGCTTCTGGTGAAGTGCCCAGGCAGAGCATTGGGAGAAGGGTGAATGTACTTTCTGAACCTCCTCTTTTGGAGCTGTAGTGATCCTGGCTACATTGAGCACCATTTGGCACTATGTTGGCCATGAACAGAGGGTAGACCCAGAAAATTCCTCATAGCAACTATCATAGTGGTCGAGTGAGAGTCAATGACTCTTTTTAGGACAATAGAAAACTAGTGCAGCATAACGCTCAAGAGAAGAAGAGCTGGTAAACAGTGAGAGAAACTTACCTGGAGTTCAGGTCAAGAAGCTTGCGAGGAAATTGAGGTAGCAGAGCTGCTATTTAGTGCTCTGTGTCCTCTTGGTTCATTTCTGTTATCAGATCCTGCACACATTGAACCACATCTGCAAACACAGCCACCCAAACGCTTGTCATCATGTCCAGGTTGTACTCACTGGCAAAGCCCAAGACACCCTCTTGGCTCGTGACGTGGCACACCACTTGAAATTACTTAAACTGAATTATTCTGAAAAACAAAATAGCAGCACACACTTGTAAGAATGGTACAGACCCGATTCTGTACAAACATCAAGCACTTAACGTTCTACTGTACATAATGATGCATAAAATCAGGAACACTTCCAGACAGTGGGCACTCTCATAAATAAAAAATCCAAAAAGAGCAGTAGGCTTTTCATGGCCGCACAAGTGTTCATATGTATTTCTCAAAGCACAGAGTTACACCTTCCAAAGGGCCCTACTGCTCACAGACCTCAACTTTCCTATCAAATAATTTCCAACAGAGAAGGGAGAGCTTCCAAAATTACAATAGGGGACTTGGGTAATTCAATTGTTTAATCATAAAATATCAAACCATTCATCAAGATGGATAGCTCTTCATTGAATCCATAGATATATAGGAGAGCCAAAATGTTGAATCTTTAACAGAATTTTATTTTTCAAATACAATCATCCAGCCCAGTCAATGCATTTCTTCCTTCACAGAGGACTGCATCAGTGCTGCGAAATAGATAGATACAAAGCTAATTATAAAAAAAACACATAAAATACATAAAACCAAATACAATTCTCAAGGCTCCCACCCTACTCGTAACATTACACTATTTTCAAAACTCTCATAAATAGACTATGCTGTGGGAATAAACACATATTCACTAAGCTAGGTGATGAGACCTCTGCCTTTGCCTTTCCTACCTTTCAATGTGGAGATATCCAACCCAATTACAGAGGTCTCTGTAAAGGTACGCCTACATTTTAGAAGTGCATGTGGACAGGATAGGGGCAGTCATAGGAAAATGGGGAATGCGTACTACAAAATAAGAGGAGGTTGGGTAGAGATAAGGAGGGGTTTAAGAGTGGGTTGGAGACAGACAAAAACAGACCGAAAAAAGTATACTCATTGCCATTAACAACTGCATTTCTAAACTTATTTCAGCTCTAAATTTTGGAGGCAAACCAGTTGTAAAATGTTCTCTAGGTCAGCTCAGGAGAGCTCATCATTTGGGCCCTTAGATCTCTTCTTCTGGTACAAGGCCTAGGGGCATCATCATTCCCTTCCTGCAGTTCACTAAATTGATGAATGCTCTTCCAGCAGCTAAATAAATCAGAGAATTGCACTGGTCAGTTAACAAAGTATTGGTTTCCCAAGATGTCTTCACTGCCACTGCTCTTAGAGGGAAACAGCTCCTTGCATTTTGCCAGCAACTCAAATCCATGCATGTAATGTATGATTTAGTGCAACCCCGCTTTTTCATGGTCTTGTATAAAGATGGGAATTTTACATTTGATGAACATGGCAAACCATGAGATTTGATCAGACAGCATAGATATGAAGCTTTGGAACTGGATTCTTCTGTTATATAATCATTTATTGTTATTTTATCTGCTTATGAAATGTCCAACTATATTTAACAAGTTTTTTCTATCATGGGTTTAGGTGATCGCATGGCTATTAATAATCTTTGTTTTTTTATTTCTTATTTATATTTTAGACTGGATTGTTGTGTAGTCCTTTTTTCTGTTTCCACCATATCATACTTATATTGACCATCTTCTGGGTCCTTTTTGACCTACCCACATATCATTATTGGTAAGTTTGGAAATTATAATGAAATTGTTATTATGTTGTTTTCTTCCCCTGTGTTTCTACTGTTAATTATTGAGCTGTTTGTTGCTCACTTTCCTTGCATTTTTTCATGCTTTTTAAAAAATAATTGGTCGTTCTGGTATATATATATATTACCTACTGGCGGTCGCCAGTAGATAGTTACAGTTAGGACCTATTATCCATAGTAAATCCGCAACATTCTATTTCGAATAACTTTGGCACCGGTTAACGAATCTTCGCGAAAGTTTCAAAACTGGTGGGGTGCTCCGGTCTGCTCCAATCCTGAAAGTCTCGGGGTGATTCCTCACGTGGGGGCCAAGAAAAAAGGGGGGTCCCAAACCGTGTTTTCCCCATGCAATTTTCCATAGGAACCGTTAATTGCAGCTGCAGCCCAAACTGCTGAACGTAATTACACGAAATTTGGCAAAGAGGTAGCCCTTGGTTCACACTCATGCCTTTTGGTTAAATGGTGTAAATCCATTCAGCAGTTGCTGAGAAAATCAAATAAAATCATAGATATATCTGGGCGGAGCCTAACCACACATCTCATCGTGAGATCTGATTGGCTGTCAGCACTTCATCCAAGAAGTGTTGGCAGCCATCTTGGGACCAATATACATGATAGCACCATATTAAAAAGCATAGCAGTTAATAGAAGGTTTTAAGACTTTAGTTACATTATAAATCATTTGTTGACGGTACCATACTCATTTTAGGAATTGTGGTGTGTTCAAAGGTGATTTTACCATGTGACAAATGCCTTCTGCTGGGATATCATAATTCATGTTTGAGAGAAAAATATTTTCTCATGCTTTTCCCACAGAGGTTCGGAAGGTGATCTATAAGCTAAACTGAGAGCATATTTTCTGTAAATTCACATTATCTTTCTCAGTCATGTTAGAATGAAGTCTGACATTCTCAGTAAAACATGCACATCCAACAAGGGCAGAGACTGTCAGTTGAGTCCTTTGTTTTCTGCTGCAGCTTCCCAGAGTGTTCTAAAGAACAACTAGAGCACTAACAGTCCTACTTATTACAAACGTATGGCACACCTAAAGTCCTCTTGATTGGAATAAAGTGGTAACTCTTAAAACATTTAATTTAAAAAAGAACAAAATGAGGGTGTTCATTTTGCCATAGAAAGATTGATTAGTGCTGCAGAAAGAAAAATGAGGGCACATTTTGAGTGACTTCTCAAATCCTCTTCTATTTCAATAAAAAAAATTGACATGCAGACTGAAACATGCACTTTCAATACCAGCAGCAGACTTCCATGGTGAGCAGTAGCTTTACTACAGTGATCTAATGAGCAACTAGAGTGCTAACATTCTGAATTTATGGCAAATGTGTGACACATGTGAATGCCTTCTTGATGGAATCAAAGTAAAAAACTGAAAGTATTTCCTACTGAGGAGACTGTAGTAAATGAGGAAATGAGGAAACTTCATTTAACAAATAAGTCTCCCAAGATGGCCACCAGAGACAAAAGTTTGGCACACCTGAAGCCATCTTGATTGGAATAAAGTGGTAACACTTAAAACATTTAAATTGCAAAGGAACAAAATGAGGGGGTTCATTTTGCCATAGAAATTATGATTAATGCTGCAGAAAGAAAAATTAGGGCACGTTTTGACTTCTCAAATACTCATCTATTTCATTAAAAAATTCTGACATGCAGACTGAAAAATGCACTTTGAATACCAGCAGCAGACTTCCCTGGTGAGCAGTAGCTTTACTACAGTAATCTAATGAGCAACTAGAGTGCTAACATTCAGAATTTATGGCAAATGTGTGTCACATCTGAATGCCTTCTTGATGGAACCAAAGTAAGCAAGCATTGAAACTGCAATAGGTCTCACCCTCGTTTAAGTTAAACCAATTCTGTTTGTAATTAGGTGGCTTTTTAGCTTTGCTTTTAT
Source organism: Triturus cristatus (assembly GCF_964204655.1). Classification (NCBI taxonomy): domain Eukaryota; kingdom Metazoa; phylum Chordata; class Amphibia; order Caudata; family Salamandridae; genus Triturus; species Triturus cristatus. Next base: position 87,100,745 of record NC_140587.1, on the reverse strand, counting down.
TAGTGTTTTTCAAACTTTCATGTACATAACATGCATATGTATGCATATATGTATATTTATATTCCAAGAATTCCAACAAGTAATGGACGCACTCTCGGGGGTCAAGTTGCTACACCAAGTTTATTTTCTTGTTAACCGCTACGCGTTTCGACACCAACAATGTGTCTTGATCACACGATACTTCAGTTTCAAAGAAAGTGCATAAATAAACATTGAACATAGAGGAAGGACCAACAAATACACAGATGTGCAAAGTAAAGGTAGCGGCCATATTGTAAAAGGTTTGATTACATGGATTTATGAATATAATGACTCAATGTGTCACTTTAAGTCGTATTGTCAAATGCATCATAAGCTTCATTTCAAAAATTATAAAGCACACGTATTGTAAACGCGTGACGAAAATAATTTGAAGCAGTTTAAAGCAAAACTCACATTTCAATTCTCCAAGTGGATATACTGTCAAACATTGTATAACATTCCTGACATAATCCAAATCTACATCAGTGTGCTAATTTAGTGAAACAGGATGGAGCTAGTGTGCTGATGCGCAATAAGTATCGTATGTGCAGCAGTGGCATCTCCTAAGCGCCTCAGTCATTGAACAATACAATACAAGAATGTTGGAATACACGTAATATAAAATAAAAACGCGTGGCAAAATTAAAGGGGGTTACACCAAACGGAAGACATTGCAAATCTCCAAGTGGAAATAATGTAAGACAATCCAAAATTTCTCTGACTCAGAATCAGTGGACTGGTTACCTGGAATGGAGAGAGAGTCGTCTAGAGGTACACCATAATTATAGTGTAAAGACTCCATAACAAATTGCAAATGTTACAACTCTAAGGCGCATAAGTCGATGGTACGCTGCTATACAGTGACAAAAGAATCTTCAAACAATATAAGTTAATCTAATCGACAAGTGTCCATGGCCCGAAAACATAAATTGCTTAGTAGTTGGTACGCCTCCCAGTCCAATCAAAAAGTGATAAATCTTACAAAAAACTACCAACATTTAACATGTGAAAAGCCATAAAAAAGGGATTTTTTTCTTTGTATATATATATACATATTTTTTTTTTTTTTTTTTTATATAAAAATAATAATAAATTTCATCCTTATCTCACAGTAAGTGCAGATATGTTGAAGAAAAGGGTGGGGAACCCGTGCAGAGTCCTGGAACATGATGGGTCCCTTCCTTTTCTCCTATGATAAAAATGAAAAGAGAAAGATATTTACAATTTCATAAAAACATGAATCAGATATACTCAAAAAAGGTGAATTCAATCAGTATATCAACACTGTCACAGCGCTAAGGAGAAAAGCTAAACGGAAAGACAAAGTGAATTAATCATTATGCAGATGTGTGGCCAGTTCTTCATCCAAGTTATGCCCTCCCGGCATTCGGGTCTCGAGATCCATAATCCATTTGGATTCTTTTTTTCTCAGCTCAAGTTCTCTGTTGCCACCCCGTCTGCCTAGGACGATTTGCTCAATTGCAAATGTAATTTCTTGGAAATGTCTGGCAATGGGATGGTCATACATACAGAAGGGGCAGGAACCTTAGGGACATGTTAGTTAAGGGAGATATTACTGTAAACAGCAATAGAAACATTCACAACCTTAAAGGATTCTATCCTTGTGGACACTGCCGGGCCTGCAGGTCTAGCCATATGGTTAAAGATTTCGAAGTACCTGGGTCCCCCAAAAAAACTATCTCACAGTTCCTTACTTGCAGCTCTAACTATGTGATATATGTGTTGGAATGCCCGTGCAGACTTAGATATGTCGGGAGCACCATCTGCATGGTAAAAAAACGTGTTCAGGAACATCTTAGAGCAATTACCCATGTAGATCTGCACTATCCCATTGCCAGACATTTCCAAGAAAAGCACCAATCTAACAATCTTCTTTTGAGATTCTTTGCAATTGAGCAAATCGTCCTAGGCAGACGGGGTGGCAACAGAGAACTTGAGCTGAGAAAAAAAGAATCCAAATGGATTATGGATCTCGAGACCCGAATGCCGGGAGGGCATAACTTGGATGAAGAACTGGCCACACATCTGCATAATGATTAATTCACTTTGTCTTTCCGTTTAGCTTTTCTCCTTAGCGCTGTGACAGTGTTGATATACTGATTGAATTCACCTTTTTTGAGTATATCTGATTCATGTTTTTATGAAATTGTAAATATCTTTCTCTTTTCATTTTTATCATAGGAGAAAAGGAAGGGACCCATCATGTTCCAGGACTCTGCACGGGTTCCCCACCCTTTTCTTCAACATATCTGCACTTACTGTGAGATAAGGATGAAATTTATTATTATTTTTATATAAAAAAAAAAAAAAAAAAAAAAATATGTATATATATACAAAGAAAAAAATCCCTTTTTTATGGCTTTTCACATGTTAAATGTTGGTAGTTTTTTGTAAGATTTATCACTTTTTGATTGGACTGGGAGGCGTACCAACTACTAAGCAATTTATGTTTTCGGGCCATGGACACTTGTCGATTAGATGAACTTATATTGTTTGAAGATTCTTTTGTCACTGTATAGCAGCGTACCATCGACTTATGCGCCTTAGAGTTGTAACATTTGCAATTTGTTATGGAGTCTTTACACTATAATTATGGTGTACCTCTAGACGACTCTCTCTCCATTCCAGGTAACCAGTCCACTGATTCTGAGTCAGAGAAATTTTGGATTGTCTTACATTATTTCCACTTGGAGATTTGCAATGTCTTCCGTTTGGTGTAACCCCCTTTAATTTTGCCACGCGTTTTTATTTTATATTACGTGTATTCCAACATTCTTGTATTGTATTGTTCAATGACTGAGGCGCTTAGGAGATGCCACTGCTGCACATACGATACGTATTGCGCATCAGCACACTAGCTCCATCCTGTTTCACTAAATTAGCACACTGATGTAGATTTGGATTATGTCAGGAATGTTATACAATGTTTGACAGTATATCCACTTGGAGAATTGAAATGTGAGTTTTGCTTTAAACTGCTTCAAATTATTTTCGTCACGCGTTTACAATACGTGTGCTTTATAATTTTTGAAATGAAGCTTATGATGCATTTGACAATACGACTTAAAGTGACACATTGAGTCATTATATTCATAAATCCATGTAATCAAACCTTTTACAATATGGCCGCTACCTTTACTTTGCACATCTGTGTATTTGTTGGTCCTTCCTCTATGTTCAATGTTTATTTATGCACTTTCTTTGAAACTGAAGTATCGTGTGATCAAGACACATTGTTGGTGTCGAAACGCGTAGCGGTTAACAAGAAAATAAACTTGGTGTAGCAACTTGACCCCCGAGAGTGCGTCCATTACTTGTTGGAATTCTTGGATTATTCATTTCCGGCTTAGGGCTTTTGCCGGTTGACGCTCCACCTGACGCGGAACTGGTCCCAGGAAAACCCGTTTTACTTCACATATGTATATTTATATGTGTGCATGCATTTATATTTGTATTTATATAGATATGCAGATCATATATATGTTTATATATGTATGTATATATATATAATATATATATACATATATATAAATGCATATGCATATATATGCATATTATCTACTGGCGGTTGCCAGTAGATATTTATAGTTAGGACCGAGTTCCCATTGGAAATCTGAAAATTCTATTTTGAATAACTTTGGCGCCGGTTGACGAATCCTCGCGAAATGTTCAAAACTAATGGGGAGCTCCGCTCAGCTCCTACCCTGATAGTCTCGGGGTGATTCGTCAAGCGGTGGCTGAGAAAAAAGGGGGGTCCCAAAACGCGTTTTCCCCATCCATTTTCCCATAGGACCTTTAGTCGAAGGTACAGCCCGAACGGCTGAACAGAATTACTTGAAATTTGGCAAAGAGGTAGTCCTCAGGTCAGCATGTGCCTTTTGCATATATGGTGTCAATCTGTTCAGTAGTTCCTGAGAAAATTGCAGTTAAATGTACATAAATATCTATAAGCTCGCACCGTGCGCGCACCGTGCGTGCACGGTGCGCGCACCATAACGTGCGCAAGCGTAATTCTGATTGGTGGCTACATGTCAGTCAACATTCGAATCGATCGAAATCAGGAAGTGTCGGCCGCCATTTTGTGTGTGACAGTGAAAAAGAAAGGTGGAGAACGTGAAAAGGGGGCAGGGTAGAGAGTTTCTGACCCCCTAGCCTTTGTCAGGGGGTCCCTGAAGGACCCTGAAGGGTGAAAAAAACATTTTTTTTTTTTTTCAAAAATAATATGTGCGAGCGGTGAAAAACCCTAAAAAAAAAATACATTTTAAACGAGCCATTCCATATTACAGGATACAGTCAATCTATAACTATATACATAGGTCGTTTATTATAAAATAAATATATAAAAAATATAATAATACATACATAAATTAGCATTTAAAAAACCTTACAGTTAGTTCAGATAACTATAACTCGCGCGACCGCCACTCTATCACAAGGATGATGTCATCAGTGATGTTATGAGTGATGTCACTGACCATGTCATGAGTGATGTAATATGTGACGTCATCAGCAGTGGATTGCGGGCGCGCGAGTTATAGTTATCTGAACTAACTATAACGGGGCAATTTCAATGGTTTTTTACGAGTGAAATGTCCAGCTAACTATAACATGTGTGAAACCTATGGTTTTTTAAGTGAATTTGTAAGGTTTTTTAAATGCTAATTCCTAACTATAACGTGTGTGAAACCTATGGTTTTTTAAGTGAATATATATATGTGCATATGTGTGCATGTAGAGAGAGGTAGAGGTGCAGAGGTGTAGAGGTAGAGGTGTAGAGGTAGAGAGGTAGAGGTAGAGAGTTAGAGAGTAGTAGAGAGAGAGGTAGAGAGAGGTAGAGAGGTAGAGAGGTAGAGAGTAGAGGATGAGTAATAGAGAGTAGAGAGTAGAGAGTGAGTAATAGAGAGTAGTAGAGAGTAGTAGAGAGAGTAGCAGAGAGTGAGTAGTAGAGAGTAGTAGAGTGAGTAGTAGAGAGTGAGTAGTAGAGAGTGAGTAGTAGAAAGTAGTAGAGAGTGAGTAGTAGAGAGTAGTAGAGAGTGGGTAGTCGAGAGTGAGTAGTAGAGAGTGAGTAGTAGAGAGTAGTAGAGAGTAGTAGAGAGTGAGTAGTAGAGTGAGTAGTAGAGTGAGTAGTAGAGAGTAGTAGAGAGAAAGAAGTAGAGAATGAGTAGTAGAGAGTAGTAGAGAGTGAGTAGTAGAGAGTAGTAGTACAGAGTGAGTAGTAGAGAGTGAGTAGTAGAGAGAAAGTAGTAGAGAGTGAGTAGTAGAGAGCAATAGAGAGTGAGTACTAGAGAGTAGTAGAGAGTGAGTAGTAGAGAGTGAGCAGTAGAGAGAGAGTAGTAGGGAGTAGTAGAGTAGTAGAGAGTGAGTAGTAGAGAGTGAGTAGTGGAGTAGCAGAGAGTGAGTAGTAGAGAGTGTAGTAGGGTGTAGTACGGAGTGAGTAGTAGAGTGAGTAGTAGAGAGTGGTAGAGAGCAAATAGTAGAGAGCAAGTAGTAGAGAGTGTATAGTAGAGAGTGAGTAGTAGAGAGTAGCAGAGAGTGAGTAGTAGAGAGAGTAGTAGAGAGTGAGTAGTAGAGAGAGTAGTAGAGTAGTAGAGAGTGAGTAGTAGAGTGAGTAGTAGAGAGTGAGTAGTAGAGAGTGAGTAGTGGAGAGTGTGTAGTAGAGAGTAGTAGAGAGTGAGTAGTAGAGAGTGAGTAGTAGAGAGTGAGTAGTAGAGAGTGAGTAGTAGAGAGTAGTAGAGAGTGGGTAGTAGAGAGTAGTAGATATGAGTAGAGAGTGAGTAGTAGAGAGTAGTAGAGGGTGAGTAGTAGAGAGTGAATAGTAGAGAGTTGTAGAGAGTGAGTAGTAGAGAGTGAGCAGCAGAGAGAGAGTAGTAGGGAGTAGTAGAGAGTGAGTAGTAGAGTGAGTAGTAGAGAGTAGAAGAGAGAGAGTAGTAGAGAGTGAGTAGTAGAGAGTAATACAGAGTGAGAAGTGGAGAGTGAGTAGTAGAGTGCGTAGTAGAGTGAGTAGCAGAGAGAAGTAGAGAGTAGTAGATAGAGAGTAGTAGAGAGTGAGTATTAGAGAGTAGTAGAGAGTGAGTAGTAGAGAGTGAGTAGTAGAGAGAATAGTAGAGAGTGAGTAGTAGAGAGTGAGAAGAAGAGAGTAGCAGAGAGTGAGTAGTAGAGAGTGAGTAGTAGAGAGACAGTAGTAGGGAGTAGAAGGGCAGTAGAGACTGAGTAGTAGAGAGTGAGTAGTAGAGAGTAGTGGAGTGTTGGAGAGTGAGTAGGAGAGAGTAGTAGAGAGTGAGTAGTAGGGAGTAGTAGAGAGTGAGTAGTAGAGTGAGTAGTAGAGTGAGTAGTAGAGAGAAGTAGAGAGCGAGTAGTAGAGAGCAAGTAGTAGAAAGTGTGTAGTAGAAAGTGAGTAGAAGAGAGTAGTAGAGAATGAGTAGTAGAGAGAGTAGTAGAGGGTAGTAGAATAGTAGAGAGTGAGTAGTAGAGTGAGCAGTAGAGAGTAGAAGAGAGCGAGTATTAGAGAGTGAGTAGTGGAGAGTGAGTCTAGAGAGTAGTAGAGAGCGAGTAGTAGAGAGTGAGTAGTAGAGAGTGAGGAGTAGAGAGTTAGTAGAGAGTAGTAGAGAGTGAGTAGTAGAGAGAGAGTAGTAGAGAGTGAGTAATAGAGAGTAGTAGAGTGAGAAGTAGAGTAGTAGAGAGTGAGTGGTAGACAGTAGTAGAGAGTAGTAGAGTGAGTAGTAGAGAGTAGTAGAGAGTGAGTAGTAGAGAGAGTAGTAGAGAGAGTAGAGTAGTAGAGAGTGAGTATTAGAAAGTGAGTAGTAGAGCGTAGTCAAGAGCAAGTAGTAGAGAGTGAGTTGTGGAGAGTGAATAGTAGAGAGCATTAGAGAGCGAGTAATAGAGAGTGAGTAGTAGAGTCAGTAGGAGAGAGTGAATAGTAGAGAGTGAGTAGTAGAGAGAGAGTAGCAGAGAGTGAGTTGTAGAGAGTAGTAGAGTGAGTAGTAGAGAGGGAGTAGTAGAGAGAGCAGTAGAGAGAGAGTAGTAGAGAGAGAGTAGTAGAGAGTGAGTAGTAGAGAGTGAGTGGTAGAGGGTAGTAGAGAGTAGTAGAGTGAGTAGTAGAGAGTAGTAGAGAGTGAGTAGTAGAGAGTAGTAGTAGAGAGAAGTAGAGAGTAGTAGAGAGTGAGTAGTAGAGAGTGAGTAGCAGAGAGTAGTAGCAAGTGAGTAGTAGAGAGTGAGTAGTTTAATTTAAAAGGAACACAATGAGGGGGTTCATTTTGCCATAGAAATTATGATTAGTGCTGAGAAAAGAAAAATCAGGGCACTTTTTGAGTGACTTCTCAAATCCTCTTCTATTTCAATAAAAAATTCTGACATGCAGACTGAAACATGCACTTTCAATACCAGCAGCAGACATCCCTGGTGAGCAGTAGTGTTACTACAGTGATCTAATAAGCAACTAGAGTGCTAACATTCCAAATTTATGGCAAATGTGTGACATATCTGAATGCCTTCTTGATGGAATCAAAGTAAAAAACTGAAAGTATTTCCTACTGAGGAGACTGTAGTAAATGAGGAAATTAGGAAACTTCATAACACATAAGTGTCCCAAGATGGCCACCAGAGACAAAAGAGCCCAAATGTAGCACAAATATCACCCAGATGTAGCCCAAGTGTAGCCCAATGACAGAATGTCCCAGAGTGCTCTAAAGAACAACCAGAGCGCTAACAGTCTTACTTATAACAAAAGTATGGCACACCTGAAGCCGTCTTGATTGGAATAAAGTGCTAACACTTAAAACATTTAATTTGCATAGGAACAAAATGAGGGGATTCATCTTTCCATAGAAATTATGATTAGTGCTACAGAAAGAAAAATTAGGGCACATTTTGACTTCTCAAATCCTCTTCTATTTCATTAAAAAATTCTGACATGCAGACTGAAATACCAGCAAGTAGCTTTACTACAGTGATCTAATGAGCAACTAGAGTGCTACCATTCAGAATTTATGGCAAATGTGTGACACATCTGAATGCCTTCTTGATGGAATCAAAGTAAACAAGCATTGAAAATGCAATAGGTCTCGCCCTCGTTTAAGTTAAAGCAATTCTGTTTGTAATTAGGTGGCTTTTTAGCTTTGCTTGTATTAGTGTTTTTCAAACTTTCATAGCAGAGAGTGAGTAGTAGCAGAGAAGTAGAGAGTGAGTAGTAGAGCGTGAGTAGTAGAGAGTGAGTAGTAGAGAGTAGTAGAGGCTGAGTAGTAGAGTGATTAGTATATAGTAGTAGAGAGTGAGTAGTAGAGAGTGAGTAGTAGAGAGTAGTAGAGAGTAGTAGAGAGTGAGTAGTAGAGAGTGAGTAGCAGAGAGAGAGAGTAGAGAGTGAGTAGTAGAGTGAGTAGTAGAGAGTAGTAGAGAGAGAGTAGTAGAGAGTAGTAGAGAGTGAGTAGTCAAGAGTGAGTAGTAAAGTGAGTAGTAGAGAGTGAGTAGTAGAGAGTAGTAGAGAGTGAGAAGTAGAGAGTTGTAGAGAGTGAGTAGTAGAGAGTAGTAGAGAGTGAGTAGTAGAGAGTGAGTAGTAGAGAGAGAGAGGTAGAGAGTAGTAGAGTAGTAGAGAGTGAGTAGTAGAGAGTGAGTAGTAGAGTGAGTAATAGAGAGTAGTAGAGAGAGAGTAGTAGAGAGCAAGTAGTAGAGAGTGTGTAGTGGAGAGAGAGTAGTAGAGAGTAGTAGAGAGTGAGTAGTAGAGAGAGTAATAGAGAGCAGTAGAGTAGTAGAGAGTGAGTAGTAGAGAGTGAGTAGTAGAGAGTAGTAGAGAGCGAGTAGTAGAGAACTAGTAGTGGAGAGTGAGTAGTAGAGAATAGTAGAGAGTGAGTAGTAGAGAGTGAGTAGTAGAGAGAGAGTAGTAGAGAGTGAGTAGTAGAGAGCAGTAGAGTGAGTAGTAGAGAGTGAGTAGTAGAGAGAGAGTAGTATGGAGTAGTAGAGAGTGAGTAGTAGAGTAGTAGAGAGTGAGTGGTAGAGAGTAATAGAGAGCAGTAGAGTGAGTAGTAGAGAGTAGTAGAGAGTGAGTAGTAGAGAGTAGTAGTAGATAGTAGTAGAGAGTAGTAGAGAGTGGGTAGTAGAGAGTGAGTAGTAAAGAGTAGCAGAGAGTGAGTAGTAGAGAGAGAGTAGTAGAGAGTGTTAGAGAGTGAGTAGTAGAGAGTGAATAGTAGAGAGTAGTAGAGAGTGAGTAGTAGAGATTAGTAGACAGTGAGTAGTTGAGAGTGAGTAGTAGAGAGTAGTAGAGAGTGAGTAGTAGAGAGTAGTAGAGAATAATAGAGAGTGAGTAGTAGAGAGTAGTAGAGAGTGAGCAGTAGAGAGTGAGTAGTAGAGAGTAGTAGAGTAGCAGAGAGTGAGTAGTAGCGAGTAGTAGAGATTGAGTAGTAGAGAGAGTGTAGTAGAGAGTAGTAGAGAGTGAGTAGTAGAGTAGTAGAGAGTAGTCAGTCAGTGTCAGTCAGTCAGTGTCAGTCAGTCAGTCAGTGTCAGTCAGTGTCAGTCAGTCAATGTCAGTGTCAGTCAGACAGTGTCAGTCAGTCAGTCAGTGTCAGTCCGTGTCAGTCAGTGTCAGTCAATCAGTGTCAGTCAGTTTCAGTCAGTCAGTGTCAGTCAATCAGTGTCAGTCAGAGTCAGTCAGTGCCAGTCAGGTATAATTAATATCACACTTAAAAATTAGCATTTAAAAAACATTTGAAATTCACTGAAAAAAACATAGGTTTCAGAGACGTTATAGTTAGAAATTAGCATTTAAAAAAGCTTTGAAACTCACTGAAAAAACCATAGGTTTCAGGGTTGTTATAGTTAGCTGGCCATTTAACTCGTACAAAACCATAGAAATTCCTCCGTTATAGTTAGTTCTGCTAACTACAACTCGCGCGCCCGCAATGCACTGCTGATGATGTCACACATTGCATCATTCATGACATGGTCAGTGACATCACTGATGACATCACTGATGACATCTCAAATGACATCTCGGCTGACCTGGTTCTCTGGCTCTAGAGCAGCTCTGCTGACCTAGTTCTTAGGCTCTAGACTCTAGAGCAGCTCTGCTGACCTGGTTCTCTGGGTCTACAAAAACTCTGCTGACCTGGTTCTCTGGCTCTAAAGCAACTTTTCTGACCCTGTTCTATGGCTCTGAAGCAGGTCTGCTGACCTGGTTCTCTGGCTTTAGAGCAGCTCTGCTGACCTGGTCCATTGGCTCTAAAGCAGCTCTGCTGACCTGGTTCTCTGGCTCTAAAGCAGCCCTGCTGACTTGGTTCTATGGCTCTAAAGCAGCTCTGCTGACCTGGTTCTCTGGCTCTAGAGCAGCTCTGCTGACCTGGTTCTCCGACTCTAAAGCAGCTCTGTTGACCTGATTCTCTCCCTTTAAATCAGCTCTGCTGACCTGGTTCTCTGCCTTTAGAGCAACTCTGCTGACCTGGTTCTCTGGCTCTAAAGCAGCTCTGCTGACCTGGTTCTCTCCCTCTAAAGCAGCTCTGCTGACCTGATTTCTCTGGCTCTAGAGCAGCTCTGCTGACCTGGTTCTCTGGCTCTAAAGCAGCTCTGCTGACCTGGTTCTCTCCCTCTAAAGCAGCTCTGCTGACCTTGTTCTCTGCCTCTAGAGCAGCTCTGCTGACCTGATTCTCTGGCTCTTAGGTAGCTCTTCTGACCTGGTTCTATGGCTCTAAAGCAGCGCTGCTGACCTGGTTCTCTGGCTCTAGAGCAACTCTGCTGACCTGGTTCTCTGGCTCTAAAGCAGCTCTGCTGACCTGGTTCTCTCCCTCTTAAGTGCTCTGCTGACCTGGTTCTCTGGCTCTAACACAGTTCTGCTGACCTGGTTCTCTGCCTCTAGAGCAGCTCTGCTGACCTGCTTCTTCGGCTCTAGAGCAGCTCTGCTGACCTGGTTCTCTGTCTCTACAATGGCTCTGCTGACCTGGTTTCTCTGGCTCTACAGCAGCTCTGCTGACCTGATTCTTTGCGCTCACGATGCACGCACCCGACTTCACGAAAATATATTTAAAAATAATATAAGTTTATTTTAAGTGCAAATATATTATTTTTATGAATATCTTAGATAATCTCTTGCCCTAATATGTATATTAAAGACACATACATATCATTTTGGAACATACATTCTTTTTGCGGGAGTCGCACTCCCAGCATGCCCCAGCATGTATATGACGTCACGTGGGACCCGCCACCGCGCAAGCATCTCGTACCGTAATGCACATGTGTCGCGAATGCGCGGGAGCAGGAGTTATTAAATGTATATGAGGTAACTGAAGAACACGCAGCCATCGTACACCGTACGCGGATCCTTCACAACTTTTCTAAAATGGCGGCTAGAATCCGTGCACTCACTGTGATGTGTACGCTTTGAGTGCGCGACGCCGAAAACAAATTGGAAAAAAAAATGGAAAAAGAAAATAATATAAATATTTTAAAATAAATAATGAAAACAAAAAAATTAATCAATATTTCAGTTTGAATTTGTAAACACATTTTTTTTTACAGTTTTCCGAAAAATATATAATGTTATTTAATGAAACAGTTAAAAAAAACTGTAGAAATCAGTACAAAAAAATAGGTATAACTAATATCACACATAAAAATTAGCATTTAAAAAACATTTGAAATTCACAGAAAAAAACATACGTTTCAGAGACGTTATAGTTAGAAATTAGCATTTAAAAAAGCTTTGAAACTCACTGAAAAAACCATAGGTTTCAGGGTTGTTATAGTTAGCTGGCCATTTAACTCGTACAAAACCATAGAAATTCCTCTGTTATAGTTAGTTCTGCTAACTACAACTCGCGCGCCCGCAATGCACTGCTGATGAAGTCACATATTGCATCATTCATGACACGGTCAGTGACATTACTGATGACATCACTGATGGCATCTCAAATGACATCTCTGCTGACCTGGTTCTCTGGCTCTAGAGCAGCTCTGATAACCTAGTTCTTAGGCTCTAGAGCAGCTCTGCTGACCTGGTTCTCTGGTTCTACAAAACTCTGCTGACCTGGTTCTCTGGCTCTAAAACAGCTTTTCTGACCCTGTTCTATGGCTCTAAAGCAGGTCTGCTGACCTGGTTCTCTGGCTTTAGAGCAGCTCTGCTGACCTGGTCCATTGGCTCTAAAGCAGCTCTGCTGACCTGGTTCTCTGGCTCTAAAGCTGCCCTGCTGACTTGGCTCTATGGCTCTAAAGCAGCTCTGCTGACCTGGTTCTCTGGCTCTAGAGCAGCTCTGCTGACCTGGTTCTCCGAATCTAAAGCAGCTCTGTTGACCTGATTCTCTCCCTCGAAATCAGCTCTGCTGACCTGGTTCTCTGCCTCTAGAGCAGCTCTGCTGACCTGGTTCTCTGGCTCTAAAGCAGCTCTGCTGACCTGGTTCTCTCCCTCTAAAGCAGCTCTGCTGACCTGGTTCTCTGGCTCTAAAGCAGCTCTGCTGACCTGGTTCTCTCCCTCTAAAGCAGCTCTGCTGACCTTGTTCTCTGCCTCTAGAGCAGCTCTGCTGACCTGATTCTCTGGCTCTAAGGTAGCTCTTCTGACCTGGTTCTATGGATCTAAAGCAGCTCTGCTGACCTGGTTCTCTGGCTCTAGAGCAACTCTGCTCACCTGGTTCTCTGGCTCTAAAGCAGCTCTGCTGACCTGGTTCTCTCCCTCTTAAGTGCTCTGCTGACCTGGTTCTCTGGCTCTAACACAGGTCTGCTGACCTGGTTCTCTGCCTCTAGAGCAGCTCTGCTGATCTGCTTCTTAGGCTCTAGAGCAGCTCTGCTGACCTGGTTCTCTGGCTCTACAATGGCTCTTCTGACCTGGTTTCTCTGGCTCTACAGCAGCTCTTCTGACCTGATTCTCTGCGCTCACGATGCACGCACCCGACTTCGCGAAAATATATTTAAAGATAATATAAGTTTATTATAAGTACAAATATATTATTTTTATGAATATCTTAGATAATCTCTTGTCCTAATATGTATATTAAAGACACATACATATAATTTTGGAACATACATTTTTTTTGCGGGAGTCGCGCTCCCAGCATGCCCCAGCATGTATATGATGTCACGTGGGACCCGCCACCGCGCAAGCATCTCGTACCGTAATGCGCATGTGTCACGAATGGGCAGGAGCAGGAGTTATTAAATGTATATGAGGTAACTGAAGAACACGCAGCCATCGTACACCGTACGCGGATCCTTCACAACTTTTCTAAAATGGCGGCTAGAATCCGTGCACTCACTGTGATGTGTACGCTTTGAGTGCGCGACGCCGAAAACAAATTGGAAAAAAATGGAAAAAGAAAATAATATAAATGTATTAAAATAAATAATGAAAACAAAAAAATGAATCAATATTTCTGTTTGAATTTGTAAAAAAATTTTTTCTACAGTTTTCAGAAAAATATATAATGTTATTTAATGAAACAGTAAAAAAAACTGTAGAAATCAGTACAAAAAAATAGGTATAACTAATATCACACATAAAAATTAGCATTTAAAAAACATTTGAAACTCACTGAAAAAACCATAGGTTTCAGGGTTGTTATAGTTAGCTGGCCATATAACTCGTACAAAACCATAGAAATTCCTCCGTTATAGTTAGTTCTGCTAACTACAACTCGCGCGCCCGCAATGCACTGCTGATGATGTCACATATTGCATCATTCATGACATGGTCAGTGACATCACTGATGACATCACTGATGGCATCTCAAATGACATCTCTGCTGACCTGGTTCTCTGGCTCTAGAGCAGCTCTGATGACCTAGTTCTTAGGCTCTAGAGCAGCTCTGCTGACCTGGTTCTCTGGCTCTACAAAAACTCTGCTGACCTGGTTCTCTGGCTCTAAAGCAGCTTTTCTGAACCTGTTCTATGGCTCTAAAGCAGGTCTGCTTACCTGGTTCTCTGGCTTTAGAGGAGCTCTGTTGACCTGGTCCATTGGCTCTAAAGCAGCTCTGCTGACCTGATTCTCTGGCTCTAAAGCAGCCCTGCTGAAATGGTTCTATGGCTCTAAAGCAGCTCTGCTGACCTGGTTCTCTGTCTCTAGAGCAGCTCTGCTGACCTGGTTCTCCGACTCTAAAACAGCTCTGTTGACCTGATTCTCTCCCTCTAAATCAGCTCTCCTGACCGGGTTCTCTGCCTCTAGAGCAGCTCTGCTGACCTGGTTCTCTGGCTCTAAAGCAGCTCTGCTGACCTGGTTCTCTCCCTCTAAAGCAGCTCTGCTGACCTGGTTTCTCTGGCTCTAGAGCAGCTCTGCTGACCTGGTTCTCTGGCTCCAAAGCAGCTCTGCTGACCTGGTTCTCTCCCTCTAAAGCAGCTCTGCTGACCTTCTTCTCTGCCTCTAGAGCAGCTCTGCTGACCTGATTCTCTGGCTCTAAGGTAGCTCCTCTGACCTGGTTCTATGGATCTAAAGCAGCTCTGCTGACCTGGTTCTCTGGCTCTAAAGCAGCTCTGCTGACCTGGTTCTCTCCCTCTTAAGTGCTCTGCTGACCTGGTTCTCTGGCTCTAACGCAGTTCTGCTGACCTGGTTCTCTGCCTCTAGAGCAGCTCTGCTGACCTGCTTCTTAGGCTCTAGAGCAGCTCTGCTGACCTGGTTCTCTGGCTCTACAATGGCTCTTCTGACCTGGTTTCTCTGGCTCTACAGCAGCTCTGCTGACCTGAATTCTCTGCGCTCACGATGCATGCACCCGACTTCGCGAAAATATATTTAAAAATAATATAAGTTTATTATAAGTACAAATATATTATTTTTATGAATATCTTAGATAATCTCTTGCTCTAATATGTATATTAAAGACACATACATATAATTTTGGAACACACATTTTTTTTGCGGGAGTCGCGCTCCCAGCACGCCCCAGCATGTATATGACGTCACGTGGGACCCGCCACCGCGCAAGCATCTCGTACCGTAATGCGCATGTGTCGCGAATGGGCGGGAGCAGGAGTTATTAAATGTATATGAGGTAACTGAAGAACACGCAGCCATCGTACACCGTACGCGGATCCTTCACAACTTTTCTAAAATGGCGGCTAGAATCCGTGCAATCACTGTGATGTGTACGCTTTGAGTGCGCGACGCCGAAAACAAATTGGAAAAAAAAATGGAAAAAGAAAATAATATAAATATATTCAAATAAATAATGAAAACAAAAAAATTAATCAATATTTCAGTTTGAATTTGTAAACACATTTTTTTTACAGTTTTCCGAAAAATATATAATGTTATTTAATGAAACAGTTAAAAAAACTGTAGAAATCAGTACAAAAAAATAGGTATAACTAATATCACACATAACAATTAGCATTTAAAAAACATTTGAAATTCACTGAAAAAAACAGGTTTCAGAGACGTTATAGTTAGAAATTAGCATTTAAAAAAGCTTTGAAACTCACTGAAAAAACCATAGGTTTCAGGGTTGTTATAGTTAGCTGGCCATTTAACTTGTACAAAACCATAGAAATTCCTCCGGTATAGTTAGTTCTGCTAACTACAACTCGCGTGCCCGCAATGCACTGCTGATGATGTCACATATTGCATCATTCATGACATGGTCAGTGACATCACTGATGACATCACTGATGGCATCTCAAATGACATCTCTGCTGACCTGGTTCTCTGGCTCTAGAGCAGCTCTGCTGACCTAGTTCTTAGGCTCTAGAGCAGCTCTGCTGACCTGGTTCTCTGGCTCTACAAAACTCTGCTGACCTGGTTCTCTGGCTCTAAAACAGCTTTTCTGACCCTGTTCTATGGCTCTAAAGCAGGTCTGCTGACCTGGTTCTCTGGCTTTAGAGCAGCTCTGCTGACCTGGTCCATTGGCTCTAAAGCAGCTCTGCTGTCCTGGTTCTCTGGCTCTAAAGCAGCCCTGCTGACTTGGTTCTATGGCTCTAAAGCAGCTCTGCTGACCTGGTTCTCTGGCTCTAGAGCAGCTCTGCTGACCCCGGTTCTCCGACTCTAAAGCAGCTCTGTTGACCTGATTCTCTCCCTCTAAATCAGCTCTGCCGACCTGGTTCTCTGCCTCTAGAGCAGCTCTGCTGACCTGGTTCTCTGGCTCTAAAGCAGCTCTGCTGACCTGGTTCTCTCCCTCTAAAGCAGCTCTGCTGACCTGGTTTCTCTGGCTCTAGAGCAGCTCTGCTGACCTGGTTCTCTGGCTCTAAAGCAGCTCTGCTGACCTGTTTCTCTGCCTCCAAAGCAGCTCTGCTGACCTTGTTCTCTGCCTCTAGAGCAGCTCTGCTGACCCGATTCTCTGGCTCTAAGGTAGCTCTTCTGACCTGGTTCTATGGATCTAAAGCAGCTCTGCTGACCTGGTTCTCTGGCTCTAGAGCAACTCTGCTGACCTGGTTCTCTGGCTCTAAAGCAGCTCTGCTGACCTGGTTCTCTCCCTCTTAAGTGCTCTGCTGACCTGGTTCTCTGGCTCTAACACAGGTCTGCTGACCTGGTTCTCTGCCTCTAGAGCAGCTCTGCTGACCTGCTTCTTAGGCTCTAGAGCAGCTCTGCTGACCTGGTTATCTGGCTCTACAATGGCTCTTCTGACCTGGTTTCTCTGGCTCTACAGCAGCTCTGCTGACCTGATTGTCTGCGCTCACGATGCACGCACCCGACTTCGCGAAAATATATTTAAAAATAATATAAGTTTATTATAAGTACAAATATATTATTTTTATGAATATCTTAGATAATCTCTTGCCCTAATATGTATATTAAAGACACATACATATAATTTTGGAACACACATTTTTTTTGCGGGAGTCGCGCTCCCAGCACGCCCCAGCATGTATATGACATCACGTGGGACACGCCACCGCACAAGCATCTCGTACCGTAGTGCGCATGTGTCGCGAATGCGCGGGAGCAGGAGTTATTAAATGTATATGAGGTAACTGAAGAACACGCAGCCATCGTACACCGTACGCGGATACTTCACAACTTTTCTAAAATGGCGGCTAGAATCCGTGCACTCACTGTGATGTGTACGCTTTGAGTGCGCGACGCCGAAAACAAATTGGAAAAAAAAATGGAAAAAGAAAATAATATAAATATATTCAAATAAATAAGGAAAACAAAAAAATTAATCAATATTTCAGTTTGAATTTGTAAACACATTTTTTTTACAGTTTTCCGAAAAATATATAATGTTATTTAATGAAACAGTTAAAAAAAACTGTAGAAATCAGTACAAAAAAATAGGTATAACTAATATCACACATAAAAATTAGCATTTAAATAACATTTGAAATTCACTGAAAAAAACATAGGTTTCAGAGACGTTATAGTTAGAAATCAGCATTTAAAAAAGCTTTGAAACTCACTGAAAAAACCATAGGTTTCAGGGTTGTTATAGTTAGCTGGCCATTTAACTCGTACAAAACCATAGAAATTCCTCCGTTATAGTTAGTTCTGCTAACTACAACTCGCGCGCCCGCAATGCACTGCTGATGATGTCACATATTGCATCATTCATGACATGGTCAGTGACATCACTGATGACATCACTGATGGCATCTCAAATGACATCTCTGCTGAACTGGTTCTCTGGCTCTAGAGCAGCTCTGCTGACCTAGTTCTTAGGCTCTAAAGCAGCTTTTCTGACCCTGTTCTATGGCTCTAAAGCAGGTCCGCTTACCTGGTTCTCTGGCTTTAGAGGAGCTCTGCTGACCTGGTCCATTGGCTCTAAAGCAGCTCTGCTGACCTGGTTCTCTGGCTCTAAAGCAGCCCTGCTGAAATGGTTCTATGGCTCTAAAGCAGCTCTGCTGACCTGGTTCTCTGTCTCTAGAGCAGCTCTGCTGACCTGGTTCTCCGACTCTAAAACAGCTCTGTTGACCTGATTCTCTCCCTCTAAATCAGCTCTCCTGACCGGGTTCTCTGCCTCTAGAGCAGCTCTGCTGACCTGGTTCTCTGGCTCTAAAGCAGCTCTGTTGACCTGGTTCTCTCCCTCTAAAGCAGCTCTGCTGACCTGGTTTCTCTGGCTCTAGAGCAGCTCTGCTGACCTGGTTCTCTGGCTCTAAAGCAGCTCTGCTGACCTGGTTCTCTCCCTCTAAAGCAGCTCTGCTGACCTTGTTCTCTGCCTCTAGAGCAGCTCTGCTGACCTGATTCTCTGGCTCTAAGGTAGCTCTTCTGACCTGGTTCTATGGATCTAAAGCAGCTCTGCTGCCTTGGTTCTCTGGCTCTAGAGCAACTCTGCTGACCTGGTTCTCTGGCTCTAAAGCAGCTCTGCTGACCTGGTTCTCTCCCTCTTAAGTGCTCTGCTGACCTGGTTCTCTGGCTCTAACACAGGTTTGCTGAACTGCTTCTCTGCCTCTAGAGCAGCTCTGCAGACCTGCTTCTTAGGCTCTAGAGCAGCTCTGCTGACCTGGTTCTCTGGCTCTACAATGGCTCTTCTGACCTGGTTTCTCTGGCTCTACAGCAGCTCTGCTGACCTGAATTCTCTGCGCTCACGATGCACGCACCCGACTTCGCGAAAATATATTTAAAAATAATATAAGTTTATTATAAGTACAAATATATTATTTTTATGAATATCTTAGATAATCTCTTGCTCTAATATGTATATTAAAGACACATACATATAATTTTGGAACACACATTTTTTTTGCGGGAGTCGCGCTCCCAGCACGCCCCAGCATGTATATGACGTCACGTGGGACCCGCCACCGCGCAAGCATCTCGTACCGTAATGCGCATGTGTCGCGAATGGGCGGGAGCAGGAGTTATTAAATGTATATGAGGTAACTGAAGAACACGCAGCCATCGTACACCGTACGCGGATCCTTCACAACTTTTCTAAAATGGCGGCTAGAATCCGTGCAATCACTGTGATGTGTACGCTTTGAGTGCGCGACGCCGAAAACAAATTGGAAAAAAAAATGGAAAAAGAAAATAATATAAATATATTCAAATAAATAATGAAAACAAAAAAATTAATCAATATTTCAGTTTGAATTTGTAAACACATTTTTTTTACAGTTTTCCGAAAAATATATAATGTTATTTAATGAAACAGTTAAAAAAACTGTAGAAATCAGTACAAAAAAATAGGTATAACTAATATCACACATAACAATTAGCATTTAAAAAACATTTGAAATTCACTGAAAAAAACAGGTTTCAGAGACGTTATAGTTAGAAATTAGCATTTAAAAAAGCTTTGAAACTCACTGAAAAAACCATAGGTTTCAGGGTTGTTATAGTTAGCTGGCCATTTAACTTGTACAAAACCATAGAAATTCCTCCGGTATAGTTAGTTCTGCTAACTACAACTCGCGTGCCCGCAATGCACTGCTGATGATGTCACATATTGCATCATTCATGACATGGTCAGTGACATCACTGATGACATCACTGATGGCATCTCAAATGACATCTCTGCTGACCTGGTTCTCTGGCTCTAGAGCAGCTCTGCTGACCTAGTTCTTAGGCTCTAGAGCAGCTCTGCTGACCTGGTTCTCTGGCTCTACAAAACTCTGCTGACCTGGTTCTCTGGCTCTAAAACAGCTTTTCTGACCCTGTTCTATGGCTCTAAAGCAGGTCTGCTGACCTGGTTCTCTGGCTTTAGAGCAGCTCTGCTGACCTGGTCCATTGGCTCTAAAGCAGCTCTGCTGTCCTGGTTCTCTGGCTCTAAAGCAGCCCTGCTGACTTGGTTCTATGGCTCTAAAGCAGCTCTGCTGACCTGGTTCTCTGGCTCTAGAGCAGCTCTGCTGACCCCGGTTCTCCGACTCTAAAGCAGCTCTGTTGACCTGATTCTCTCCCTCTAAATCAGCTCTGCCGACCTGGTTCTCTGCCTCTAGAGCAGCTCTGCTGACCTGGTTCTCTGGCTCTAAAGCAGCTCTGCTGACCTGGTTCTCTCCCTCTAAAGCAGCTCTGCTGACCTGGTTTCTCTGGCTCTAGAGCAGCTCTGCTGACCTGGTTCTCTGGCTCTAAAGCAGCTCTGCTGACCTGTTTCTCTGCCTCCAAAGCAGCTCTGCTGACCTTGTTCTCTGCCTCTAGAGCAGCTCTGCTGACCCGATTCTCTGGCTCTAAGGTAGCTCTTCTGACCTGGTTCTATGGATCTAAAGCAGCTCTGCTGACCTGGTTCTCTGGCTCTAGAGCAACTCTGCTGACCTGGTTCTCTGGCTCTAAAGCAGCTCTGCTGACCTGGTTCTCTCCCTCTTAAGTGCTCTGCTGACCTGGTTCTCTGGCTCTAACACAGGTCTGCTGACCTGGTTCTCTGCCTCTAGAGCAGCTCTGCTGACCTGCTTCTTAGGCTCTAGAGCAGCTCTGCTGACCTGGTTATCTGGCTCTACAATGGCTCTTCTGACCTGGTTTCTCTGGCTCTACAGCAGCTCTGCTGACCTGATTGTCTGCGCTCACGATGCACGCACCCGACTTCGCGAAAATATATTTAAAAATAATATAAGTTTATTATAAGTACAAATATATTATTTTTATGAATATCTTAGATAATCTCTTGCCCTAATATGTATATTAAAGACACATACATATAATTTTGGAACACACATTTTTTTTGCGGGAGTCGCGCTCCCAGCACGCCCCAGCATGTATATGACATCACGTGGGACACGCCACCGCACAAGCATCTCGTACCGTAGTGCGCATGTGTCGTGAATGCGCGGGAGCAGGAGTTATTAAATGTATATGAGGTAACTGAAGAACACGCAGCCATCGTACACCGTACGCGGATACTTCACAACTTTTCTAAAATGGCGGCTAGAATCCGTGCACTCACTGTGATGTGTACGCTTTGAGTGCGCGACGCCGAAAACAAATTGGAAAAAAAAATGGAAAAAGAAAATAATATAAATATATTCAAATAAATAATGAAAACAAAAAAATTAATCAATATTTCAGTTTGAATTTGTAAACACATTTTTTTTACAGTTTTCCGAAAAATATATAATGTTATTTAATGAAACAGTTAAAAAAACTGTAGAAATCAGTACAAAAAAATAGGTATAACTAATATCACACATAACAATTAGCATTTAAAAAACATTTGAAATTCACTGAAAAAAACAGGTTTCAGAGACGTTATAGTTAGAAATTAGCATTTAAAAAAGCTTTGAAACTCACTGAAAAAACCATAGGTTTCAGGGTTGTTATAGTTAGCTGGCCATTTAACTTGTACAAAACCATAGAAATTCCTCCGGTATAGTTAGTTCTGCTAACTACAACTCGCGTGCCCGCAATGCACTGCTGATGATGTCACATATTGCATCATTCATGACATGGTCAGTGACATCACTGATGACATCACTGATGGCATCTCAAATGACATCTCTGCTGACCTGGTTCTCTGGCTCTAGAGCAGCTCTGCTGACCTAGTTCTTAGGCTCTAGAGCAGCTCTGCTGACCTGGTTCTCTGGCTCTACAAAACTCTGCTGACCTGGTTCTCTGGCTCTAAAACAGCTTTTCTGACCCTGTTCTATGGCTCTAAAGCAGGTCTGCTGACCTGGTTCTCTGGCTTTAGAGCAGCTCTGCTGACCTGGTCCATTGGCTCTAAAGCAGCTCTGCTGTCCTGGTTCTCTGGCTCTAAAGCAGCCCTGCTGACTTGGTTCTATGGCTCTAAAGCAGCTCTGCTGACCTGGTTCTCTGGCTCTAGAGCAGCTCTGCTGACCCCGGTTCTCCGACTCTAAAGCAGCTCTGTTGACCTGATTCTCTCCCTCTAAATCAGCTCTGCCGACCTGGTTCTCTGCCTCTAGAGCAGCTCTGCTGACCTGGTTCTCTGGCTCTAAAGCAGCTCTGCTGACCTGGTTCTCTCCCTCTAAAGCAGCTCTGCTGACCTGGTTTCTCTGGCTCTAGAGCAGCTCTGCTGACCTGGTTCTCTGGCTCTAAAGCAGCTCTGCTGACCTGGTTCTCTGCCTCCAAAGCAGCTCTGCTGACCTTGTTCTCTGCCTCTAGAGCAGCTCTGCTGACCCGATTCTCTGGCTCTAAGGTAGCTCTTCTGACCTGGTTCTATGGATCTAAAGCAGCTCTGCTGACCTGGTTCTCTGGCTCTAGAGCAACTCTGCTGACCTGGTTCTCTGGCTCTAAAGCAGCTCTGCTGACCTGGTTCTCTCCCTCTTAAGTGCTCTGCTGACCTGGTTCTCTGGCTCTAACACAGGTCTGCTGACCTGGTTCTCTGCCTCTAGAGCAGCTCTGCTGACCTGCTTCTTAGGCTCTAGAGCAGCTCTGCTGACCTGGTTATCTGGCTCTACAATGGCTCTTCTGACCTGGTTTCTCTGGCTCTACAGCAGCTCTGCTGACCTGATTGTCTGCGCTCACGATGCACGCACCCGACTTCGCGAAAATATATTTAAAAATAATATAAGTTTATTATAAGTACAAATATATTATTTTTATGAATATCTTAGATAACCTCTTGCCCTAATATGTATATTAAAGACACATACATATAATTTTGGAACACACATTTTTTTTGCGGGAGTCGCGCTCCCAGCACGCCCCAGCATGTATATGACATCACGTGGGACACGCCACCGCACAAGCATCTCGTACCGTAGTGCGCATGTGTCGCGAATGCGCGGGAGCAGGAGTTATTAAATGTATATGAGGTAACTGAAGAACACGCAGCCATCGTACACCGTACGCGGATACTTCACAACTTTTCTAAAATGGCGGCTAGAATCCGTGCACTCACTGTGATGTGTACGCTTTGAGTGCGCGACGCCGAAAACAAATTGGAAAAAAAAATGGAAAAAGAAAATAATATAAATATATTAAAATAAATAAGGAAAACAAAAAAATTCATCAATATTTCAGTTTGAATTTGTAAACACATTTTTTTTACTGTTTTCCGAAAAATATATAATGTTATTTAATGAAACAGTTAAAAAAAACTGTAGAAATCAGTACAAAAAAATAGGTATAACTAATATCACACATAAAAATTAGCATTTAAATAACATTTGAAATTCACTGAAAAAAACATAGGTTTCAGAGACGTTATAGTTAGAAATCAGCATTTAAAAAAGCTTTGAAACTCACTGAAAAAACCATAGGTTTCAGGGTTGTTATAGTTAGCTGGCCATTTAACTCGTACAAAACCATAGAAATTCCTCCGTTATAGTTAGTTCTGCTAACTACAACTCGCGCGCCCGCAATGCACTGCTGATGATGTCACATATTGCATCATTCATGACATGGTCAGTGACATCACTGATGACATCACTGATGGCATCTCAAATGACATCTCTGCTGAACTGGTTCTCTGGCTCTAGAGCAGCTCTGCTGACCTAGTTCTTAGGCTCTAAAGCAGCTTTTCTGACCCTGTTCTATGGCTCTAAAGCAGGTCCGCTTACCTGGTTCTCTGGCTTTAGAGGAGCTCTGCTGACCTGGTCCATTGGCTCTAAAGCAGCTCTGCTGACCTGGTTCTCTGGCTCTAAAGCAGCCCTGCTGAAATGGTTCTATGGCTCTAAAGCAGCTCTGCTGACCTGGTTCTCTGTCTCTAGAGCAGCTCTGCTGACCTGGTTCTCCGACTCTAAAACAGCTCTGTTGACCTGATTCTCTCCCTCTAAATCAGCTCTCCTGACCGGGTTCTCTGCCTCTAGAGCAGCTCTGCTGACCTGGTTCTCTGGCTCTAAAGCAGCTCTGTTGACCTGGTTCTCTCCCTCTAAAGCAGCTCTGCTGACCTGGTTTCTCTGGCTCTAGAGCAGCTCTGCTGACCTGGTTCTCTGGCTCTAAAGCAGCTCTGCTGACCTGGTTCTCTCCCTCTAAAGCAGCTCTGCTGACCTTGTTCTCTGCCTCTAGAGCAGCTCTGCTGACCTGATTCTCTGGCTCTAAGGTAGCTCTTCTGACCTGGTTCTATGGATCTAAAGCAGCTCTGCTGCCTTGGTTCTCTGGCTCTAGAGCAACTCTGCTGACCTGGTTCTCTGGCTCTAAAGCAGCTCTGCTGACCTGGTTCTCTCCCTCTTAAGTGCTCTGCTGACCTGGTTCTCTGGCTCTAACACAGGTTTGCTGAACTGCTTCTCTGCCTCTAGAGCAGCTCTGCAGACCTGCTTCTTAGGCTCTAGAGCAGCTCTGCTGACCTGGTTCTCTGGCTCTACAATGGCTCTTCTGACCTGGTTTCTCTGGCTCTACAGCAGCTCTGCTGACCTGAATTCTCTGCGCTCACGATGCACGCACCCGACTTCGCGAAAATATATTTAAAAATAATATAAGTTTATTATAAGTACAAATATATTATTTTTATGAATATCTTAGATAATCTCTTGCTCTAATATGTATATTAAAGACACATACATATAATTTTGGAACACACATTTTTTTTGCGGGAGTCGCGCTCCCAGCACGCCCCAGCATGTATATGACGTCACGTGGGACCCGCCACCGCACAAGCATCTCGTACCGTAATGCGCATGTGTCGCGAATGCGCAGGAGCAGGAGTTATTAAATGTATATGAGGTAACTGAAGAACATGCAGCCATCGTATACCGTACGCGGATCCTTCACAACTTTTCTAAAATGGCGGCTAGAATCCGTGCACTCACCGTGATGTGTACGCTTTGAGTGCGCGACGCCGAAAACAAATTGGAAAAAAATGGAAAAAGAAAATAATATAAATGTATTAAAATAAATAATGAAAACAAAAAAATTAATCAATATTTCAGTTTGAATTTGTAAACAAATTTTTTTTTACAGTTTTCAGAAAAATATATAATGTTATTTAATGAAACAGTTAAAAAAACTGTAGAAATCAGTACAAAAAAATAGGTATAACTAATATCACACATAAAAATTAGCATTTAAAAAACATTTGAAATTCACTGAAAAAAACATAGGCTTCAGGGACGTTATAGTTAGAAATTAGCATTTAAAAAAGCTTTGAAACTCACTGAAAAAACCATAGGTTTCAGGGTTGTTATAGTTAGCTGGCCATGTAACTCGTACAAAACCATAGAAATTCCTCTGTTATAGTTAGTTCTGCTAACTACAACTCGCGCGCCCGCAATGCACTGCTGATGATGTCACATATTGCATCATTCATTACATGGTCTGTGACATCACTGATGACATCACTGATGGCATCTCAAATGACATCTCTGCTGACCTGGTTCTCTGGCTCTAGAGCAGCTCTGCTGACCTAGCTCTTAGGCTCTAGAGCAGCTCTGCTGACCTGGTTCTCTGGCTCTACAAAAACTCTGCTGACCTGGTTCTCTGGCTCTAAAGCAGCTTTTCTGACCCTGTTCTATGGCTCTAAAGCAGGTCTGCTTACCTGGTTCTCTGGCTTTAGAGGAGCTCTGCTGACCTGGTCCATTGGCTCTAAAGCAGCTCTGCTGACCTGGTTCTCTGGCTCTAAAGCAGCCCTGCTGAAATGGTTCTATGGCTCTAAAGCAGCTCTGCTGACCTGGTTCTCTGTCTCTAGAGCAGCTCTGCTGACCTGGTTCTCCGACTCTAAAACAGCTCTGTTGACCTGATTCTCTCCCTCTAAATCAGCTCTCCTGACCGGGTTCTCTGCCTCTAGAGCAGCTCTGCTGACCTGGTTCTCTGGCTCTAAAGCAGCTCTGTTGACCTGGTTCTCTCCCTCTAAAGCAGCTCTGCTGACCTGGTTTCTCTGGCTCTAGAGCAGCTCTGCTGACCTGGTTCTCTGGCTCTAAAGCAGCTCTGCTGACCTGGTTCTCTCCCTCTAAAGCAGCTCTGCTGACCTTGTTCTCTGCCTCTAGAGCAGCTCTGCTGACCTGATTCTCTGGCTCTAAGGTAGCTCTTCTGACCTGGTTCTATGGATCTAAAGCAGCTCTGCTGACCTGGTTCTCTGGCTCTAGAGCAACTCTGCTGACCTGGTTCTCTGGCTCTAAAGCAGCTCTGCTGACCTGGTTCTCTCCCTCTTAAGTGCTCTGCTGACCTGGTTCTCTGGCTCTAACACAGGTTTGCTGAACTGCTTCTCTGCCTCTAGAGCAGCTCTGCAGACCTGCTTCTTAGGCTCTAGAGCAGCTCTGCTGACCTGGTTCTCTGGCTCTACAATGGCTCTTCTGACCTGGTTTCTCTGGCTCTACAGCAGCTTTGCTGACCTGAATTCTCTGCGCTCACGATGCACGCACCCGACTTCGCGAAAATATATTTAAAAATAATATAAGTTTATTATAAGTACAAATATATTATTTTTATGAATATCTTAGATAATCTCTTGCTCTAATATGTATATTAAAGACACATACATATAATTTTGGAACACACATTTTTTTTGCGGGAGTCGCGCTCCCAGCACGCCCCAGCATGTATATGACGTCACGTGGGACCCGCCACCGCACAAGCATCTCGTACCGTAATGCGCATGTGTCGCGAATGCGCAGGAGCAGGAGTTATTAAATGTATATGAGGTAACTGAAGAACATGCAGCCATCGTATACCGTACGCGGATCCTTCACAACTTTTCTAAAATGGCGGCTAGAATCCGTGCACTCACCGTGATGTGTACGCTTTGAGTGCGCGACGCCGAAAACAAATTGGAAAAAAATGGAAAAAGAAAATAATATAAATGTATTAAAATAAATAATGAAAACAAAAAAATTAATCAATATTTCAGTTTGAATTTGTAAAAAAATTTTTTTTTACAGTTTTCAGAAAAATATATAATGTTATTTAATGAAACAGTTAAAAAAACTGTAGAAATCAGTACAAAAAAATAGGTATAACTAATATCACACATAAAAATTAGCATTTAAAAAACATTTGAAATTCACTGAAAAAAACATAGGCTTCAGGGACGTTATAGTTAGAAATTAGCATTTAAAAAAGCTTTGAAACTCACTGAAAAAACCATAGGTTTCAGGGTTGTTATAGTTAGCTGGCCATTTAACTCGTACAAAACCATAGAAATTCCTCTGTTATAGTTAGTTCTGCTAACTACAACTCGCGCGCCCGCAATGCACTGCTGATGATGTCACATATTGCATCATTCATTACATGGTCTGTGACATCACTGATGACATCACTGATGGCATCTCAAATGACATCTCTGCTGACCTGGTTCTCTGGCTCTAGAGCAGCTCTGCTGACCTAGCTCTTAGGCTCTAGAGCAGCTCTGCTGACCTGGTTCTCTGGCTCTACAAAAACTCTGCTGACCTGGTTCTCTGGCTCTAAAGCAGCTTTTCTGACCCTGTTCTATGGCTCTAAAGCAGGTCTGCTTACCTGGTTCTCTGGCTTTAGAGGAGCTCTGCTGACCTGGTCCATTGGCTCTAAAGCAGCTCTGCTGACCTGGTTCTCTGGCTCTAAAGCAGCCCTGCTGAAATGGTTCTATGGCTCTAAAGCAGCTCTGCTGACCTGGTTCTCTGTCTCTAGAGCAGCTCTGCTGACCTGGTTCTCCGACTCTAAAACAGCTCTGTTGACCTGATTCTCTCCCTCTAAATCAGCTCTCCTGACCGGGTTCTCTGCCTCTAGAGCAGCTCTGCTGACCTGGTTCTCTGGCTCTAAAGCAGCTCTGTTGACCTGGTTCTCTCCCTCTAAAGCAGCTCTGCTGACCTGGTTTCTCTGGCTCTAGAGCAGCTCTGCTGACCTGGTTCTCTGGCTCTAAAGCAGCTCTGCTGACCTGGTTCTCTCCCTCTAAAGCAGCTCTGCTGACCTTGTTCTCTGCCTCTAGAGCAGCTCTGCTGACCTGATTCTCTGGCTCTAAGGTAGCTCTTCTGACCTGGTTCTATGGATCTAAAGCAGCTCTGCTGACCTGGTTCTCTGGCTCTAGAGCAACTCTGCTGACCTGGTTCTCTGGCTCTAAAGCAGCTCTGCTGACCTGGTTCTCTCCCTCTTAAGTGCTCTGCTGACCTGGTTCTCTGGCTCTAACACAGGTTTGCTGAACTGCTTCTCTGCCTCTAGAGCAGCTCTGCAGACCTGCTTCTTAGGCTCTAGAGCAGCTCTGCTGACCTGGTTCTCTGGCTCTACAATGGCTCTTCTGACCTGGTTTCTCTGGCTCTACAGCAGCTCTGCTGACCTGAATTCTCTGCGCTCACGATGCACGCACCCGACTTCGCGAAAATATATTTAAAAATAATATAAGTTTATTATAAGTACAAATATATTATTTTTATGAATATCTTAGATAATCTCTTGCCCTAATATGTATATTAAAGACACATACATATAATTTTGGAACACACATTTTTTTTGCGGGAGTCGCGCTCCCAGCACGCCCCAGCATGTATATGACGTCACGTGGGACCCGCCACCGCACAAGCATCTCGTACCGTAATGCGCATGTGTCGCGAATGCGCAGGAGCAGGAGTTATTAAATGTATATGAGGTAACTGAAGAACATGCAGCCATCGTATACCGTACGCGGATCCTTCACAACTTTTCTAAAATGGCGGCTAGAATCCGTGCACTCACCGTGATGTGTACGCTTTGAGTGCGCGACGCCGAAAACAAATTGGAAAAAAATGGAAAAAGAAAATAATATAAATTTATTAAAATAAATAATGAAAACAAAAAAATTAATCAATATTTCAGTTTGAATTTGTAAACAAATTTTTTTTTACAGTTTTCAGAAAAATATATAATGTTATTTAATGAAACAGTTAAAAAAACTGTAGAAATCAGTACAAAAAAATAGGTATAACTAATATCACACATAAAAATTAGCATTTAAAAAACATTTGAAATTCACTGAAAAAAACATAGGCTTCAGGGACGTTATAGTTAGAAATTAGCATTTAAAAAAGCTTTGAAACTCACTGAAAAAACCATAGGTTTCAGGGTTGTTATAGTTAGCTGGCCATTTAACTCGCACAAAACCATAGAAATTCCTCTGTTATAGTTAGTTCTGCTAACTACAACTCGCGCGCCCGCAATGCACTGCTGATGATGTCACATATTGCATCATTCATTACATGGTCTGTGACATCACTGATGACATCACTGATGGCATCTCAAATGACATCTCTGCTGACCTGGTTCTCTGGCTCTAGAGCAGCTCTGCTGACCTAGCTCTTAGGCTCTAGAGCAGCTCTGCTGACCTGGTTCTCTGGCTCTACAAAAACTCTGCTGACCTGGTTCTCTGGCTCTAAAGCAGCTTTTCTGACCCTGTTCTATGGCTCTAAAGCAGGTCTGCTTACCTGGTTCTCTGGCTTTAGAGGAGCTCTGCTGACCTGGTCCATTGGCTCTAAAGCAGCTCTGCTGACCTGGTTCTCTGGCTCTAAAGCAGCCCTGCTGAAATGGTTCTATGGCTCTAAAGCAGCTCTGCTGACCTGGTTCTCTGTCTCTAGAGCAGCTCTGCTGACCTGGTTCTCCGACTCTAAAACAGCTCTGTTGACCTGATTCTCTCCCTCAAAATCAGCTCTCCTGACCGGGTTCTCTGCCTCTAGAGCAGCTCTGCTGACCTGGTTTCTCTGGCTCTAGAGCAGCTCTGTTGACCTGGTTCTCTGGCTCTAAAGCAGCTCTGCTGACCTGGTTCTCTCCCTCTAAAGCAGCTCTGCTGACCTTGTTCTCTGCCTCTAGAGCAGCTCTGCTGACCTGATTCTCTGGCTCTAAGGTAGCTCTTCTGACCTGGTTCTATGGATCTAAAGCAGCTCTGCTGACCTGGTTCTCTGGCTCTAGAGCAACTCTGCTGACCTGGTTCTCTGGCTCTAACGCAGCTCTGCTGACCTGGTTCTCTCCCTCTTAAGTGCTCTGCTGACCTGGTTCTCTGGCTCTAACACAGGTCTGCTGACCTGGTTCGCTGCCTCTAGAGCAGCTCTGCTGACCTGCTTCTTAGGCTCTAGAGCAGCTCTGCTGACCTGGTTCTCTGGCTCTACAATGGCTCTTCTGACCTGGTTTCTCTGGCTCTACAGCAGCTCTGCTGACCTGATTCTCTGCGCTCACGATGCACGCACCCGACTTTGCGAACATATGTTTAAAAATAATATAAGTTTATTATAAGTACAAATATATTATTTTTATGAATATCTTAGATAATCTCTTGCCCTAATATGTATATTAAAGACACATACATATCATTTTGGAACATACATTTTTTATGCAGGAGTCGCGCTCCCAGCGCGCCCCAGCATGTATATGACGTCACGTGGGACCCACCACCGCGCAAGCATCTCGTACCGTAATGCGCATGTGTCGCGTATGCGCGGGAGCAGGAGTTATTAAATGTATATGAGGTAACTGAAGAATACGCAGCCATCGCACACCATACGCGGATCCTTCACAACTTTTCTAAAATGGCGGCTAGAATCCGTGCACTCACCGTGATGTGTACGCTTTGAGTGCGTGACGCCGAAAACAAATTGGAAAAAAAAATGGAAAAAGAAAATAATATAAATATTTTAAAATAAATAATGAAAACAAAAAAATTAATCAATATTTCAGTTTGAATTTGTAAACACATTTTTTTTTACAGTTTTCCGAAAAATATATAATGTTATTTAATGAAACAGTTAAAAAAAACTGTAGAAATCAGTACAAAAAATAGGTATAACTAATATCACACTTAAAAATTAGCATTTACTGAAAAAAACATAGGTTTCAGAGACGTTATAGTTAGAAATTAGCATTTAAAAAAGCTTTGAAACTCACTGAAAAAACCATAGGTTTCAGGGTTGTTATAGTTAGCTGGCCATTTAACTAGTACAAAACCATAGAAATTGCTCTGTTATAGTTAGTTCTGCTAACTACAACTCACGCGCCCGCAATGCACTGCTGATGATGTCACATATTGCATCATTCATGACATGGTCAGTGACATCACTGATGACATCTCAAATGACATCACTGATGGCATCACTGATGACATCATCCACGTGACAATCTGATACACCTCATCTTACACTAGTATAACCTTTCATCATTCACTGTAAAATACAGAGTATCATATTTGAAACCATTGACACACCCATACCAGTTACTACATACCCACTCACTGATTCCTAAGTCTACACACACAACTCCCCATTCAACAACAGAATCATTTATACATGCAGTCACTAATTAATAGAATACTATCAAATGCACTTATACACATATATAGACATTGACACATCAGCAATCATCTTAGTCAGTTATGCAGTCATCCTACTCACTCATGAAACAAATTAATCACACTTACATTTACTCACTTACACAATTATCCAACAACACCTCATTTATTCAAACACATAGTAACTCATAGTTAATATGTTAAAAAATCACCATTACAATTATACACTCATTCATATAGCTACTCTCACAATCACTGACTCTTACAGATACTTATTTATATACACCAACTCTCACATACAATGCCTTTTATTTTTTTACTTTGTTGAAGATGTACAACTAAAACATATATTCGCTCACCAACACACAAATACACTCAGTCACCCAAACAACTATTTGCACATGCACTCTTAAACCTATACATCTAGTCAATCAACCATTCACACATCTATGCATAGAGTTACACACACCCCATCCAACCACACACAAATTGAGTGATCCATACAAATACTCACCCAACTAATCAATAACTAATAAACACACTCATGTACTTAGTGACCAACTGATGCAGCATGTTATACAACAACAGAGACAGTGATGCACACATTCACATAGTTTAGTTACTAATCCATGTATTAAGTGAGACACTTTTAATTACTCACTTAAAAAGACAATCAGACAGCTACTAAATCCTCCATCCAAACAGTTATATATCCACTCAATCTTCAATACAGATTGGTATATATATAATACATATTTAAATTTCAAACTAAACCACATTCACTGGATGATGTCATCAGTGATATCATCAGTGATGTCATTTGAGATGTCATCAGTGATGTCACTGACCATGTCATGAATGATGCATTATGGGACATCATCAGCAGTGCATTGCGGGCGCGCGAGGTATAGTTAGCAGAACTAACTATAATGGAGGAATTTCTATGATTTTGTACGAGTGAAATGGCCTGCTAACTATAACACCCCTGAAACCTATGTTTTTTTCGGTGAATATATATATATATATATTACCTACTGACCTGTGCCAGTAGGTAGTCACAGCATTTTTTGATTTGCCAATATCTTTGGCGCAAATTGATGAATCTTTGCAAAATTTTCACAACTAATGGCCTCCTCACTTCAGCTGCTTTGATGAAAGTTTCTGGGTGATTCGTGAAGCGGGGGCAAAAAAACTTGGGGGCCCCAAAAAGCATTTTCTCCATGTTAATTTTCATAGGAAACTTTAGACACAGCTACAGCCCGAACTGCTGAACGAAATGACACCAAATTTGGCAAAAAGGTAGCTCTTGTTTCAAAAAGCATTCTTTTTGGTAAATGGTGTAAATCCGTTCAGTAATTCCTCAGAAATTTAAATATATACAGCTATCTGCCTGGGATCTTATTGGCTGCCAACACTTCAAACCAGGAAGTGTTGGCAGCCATCTTGTGACTCGGTTGAACTGATTCACAAGACAAAACATAAAAGAAAGATAAGGGGCAGCAAAGAAACACCCTGACCCCCTATGCCTGCTCAGGGGTTCGCACTGAGACCCCGAGGGCCCAAAAAAGTATTAAAACAAATACAAATTGGTGGGATTCACGTTGGGTGCGCGAATCCCACCAAAAGGTTTTAAAAAACGAAGTGTGGGCTCCCGTGGACCCCTGTAGCCCCAAAGATCCACCACCTCCTTGGGTGTAACTTTAAAAATATGATATGGGGAAGGAGCCCCCCACACTGCCCGGTGGACCACCACCACCCCAGGGTGATACTGATTAAATGAGGGCGACCATGCCACCCCCCCAGCCCCAAGGACTGCCACCTCCCAGGGCTTTTCTCACTAAAAGCAGCGGGCCATGCAGCCCCCCGCAGCCAAGGGGAACACCACCTTTCCGGGGCTAACGTTAAAAATATAGTTTAAGGGGTCTCGACCTCCTCCACACTGCCCCAGGGATCACAACCTCCTCGGGGCACAGAATAATTAAATGCAGGGGTCCATTGTGGCCCCCTGGCCCTGGGAGCCACCACCTCCCCGGGGCTTTAAAGATGTCGGAGTGGAGCCACTTGCCCCCCCTCCAGGAGCCCTCTATTGCCCTGGGGACTGTCAGCCCCCAGTGCCTGTACCAGCAATGTCACAGGGTGCACACCTCCAGGACATTGCAGTTTGCTATGGCATGCTCCCACCATGCCATAGAAAACTCTGCTTTACTTCATGGAAGCGAGTCCAGAAAAGATGCTCTTGCTTCAATGAAGTGAAGCAGAATTGCTTTTGGGAAAAGGGAGCTGCATGGTAGCAGCTCCCTTTGCCCAAAAGCAATGCTGGCTGTCACAAGAGGCTGGGAGCCAGCTGGGACAATGATGGCCTTGTGGCTCCCTTACGGTCCCCAACTTTGTGGCCATGCCCCGGAGGTTGGGGTCGCCAGACAAGGAAATGGCCCGGGAGAGGGTCCACCCTCCCTTTGTTTTAAAAAAAATAAAATTGCCAAGTCCTTGAGGATTGGGTCCCCGGGGCCAAAACTTACCCAGGGAAGGGGGGCCACTGGGACCCCTTCCTTAAACAAAATATAAAATACATTAAAATTATGGCCCAGACCTGGGGTCTGCATGGCTCCTCTACCATTTTATTAAAAAAAGGGATAGGCCCTGGGGGATGGGGTCCCCAGGGCTAAAAAATGATCAAGGGAAGGGGGGCAACACATCAGCCCTCCTTCCTAAACTAGGGGAAAAATGAGTCCGGCAACTCGCAGAAGGCCCCGTCTCCTCTCTGCATGACTCTGCAAATGGGAATCCTGGTATGCTCTTGGTTGGGGGATGAACTCCTCTTCGCTGCTTAGGGTCCTTAGGGGCCAACTAGCCCACCTGTTACCGCCATTAAGCCCCACACAGTGGGATTGTTCAGAGGTGGTTGCAGGTCTCACCCCTTTTTTAAACCACTTTGCAAACACTAGTGGTGATGCAATTAGGTCCCCTGGTGTCCTGAGGACCTCTAGACTAAAGTGGACTTTATTCCCCAAGCAGCAGGGCATCAGGAGGCGCGTTTGTAGAGTGATGTAAAAAGGGGGCATGGCTTCTGACTATTTCTCAGCAATCCAGCTGTGTGGGGCTTACTAGAGATAATAGAAGGGCTAGTTGGCCCCCAGGGACCCTCAAGAGGCAAGGGGACTTCATCTCTCAAACAAGAGTGTGCCAGGAGGCATGTTTGCAGAGTGGTGGAGAAAGGGGGTGTGGCCTGTGACCACCTCTCATCAGTACCACAGTGTGGGGCTTTTTGAGGTGGTAGGTAGGCTAGTTGGCCCCTAAGGATCCCCAGCAGTGAAGGGGACTTCATTCCCCAACCTAGAGTGCCCCAGGAAGCGCATTTGCAGAGTAGTGGGCAAAGGGGGCGTGGCCTGCTATCAGAACGTAGCAATTCTGCTGTATGGGACTCTGCAGGTAATAGAAGGGGTACTTGGTACCCAAGGATGTCCTATGGGGCCAACTACACGTCCTGCTACCACCAATAAGTCCCACACAGTGGGATTGCTAAGAGGTCTTCAGATGGTGTGCCCCCCTTTCTCCACCACTCTGCAAATGTGCCTCCTGGTACACTGCTGGTAGGGGGATGAAATCCACTTTACCTCTGAGGCACTTTGGGGGCCAAGAAGCCCTCCTGGTACTTCCTGCAAGTCCTACGCTGCGGAATTCCTGAGCGGTGGTTGGAGGCCCGGCCTCCTTTCTCCACCACTCTGCAAATGTGACTACTAGTTAAAGAAGCATTTTCAATGCAATATTCTCGCATTTGCAAGAGTTAGAGCTATTGGCATTGTAAATGTAAACGTTTTTTATGAATGTTCTTTGGAGTGGAGTGGATGTACATTGTTTGTAGTGGAATTGTAAGGTATGTTGTGAAGTGAAATTGTGTAGATAGAAAGTATGTGGTATCTAGTGTATAGGAACTTTTTGTAGTGGTATTACATGTTATGGGGGGGAATTATGTGGTATGGTAGTCTGTGTTGAGGAGTGGTAACCTCAGGTTTAGTCTTCCTCATTTCCATAGAAGCTAAATTATAAACTCAATGAGACACAAAAAAGAAGCAACCACAGAGGAACACTTCTGGACGTAGTGAGAGGTATGAGTAGGGCCACTTTTTGCATACTTATACATTTTCCGCATTTGACACACAATCCATCATCTGCCGCATAATCTGCAGATTTGAACAAAAGAAACCTTGTTTCTAGCTCAAAGGGCTCAAACGTTACCAAAAATGCAGCAACACGTGCTACAGCATGGAGGAAGGCCATTTGCAAGGCTGGAATGGTCATCTGATACTTATTGCAAAATGTGGGTATTGAAATGGTACTAATGGTATGCAAACCTTTTTTTCTGCACCTCTCTTGCCTCTTTCTGCATTTCTCTTGCTTCTTTCTGCACCTTTCTGCTTTTCTCTTGCCTCTTTCTGCACTTCTATTGCTTCTTTTTGCCCATTTCTTTCTCTTTCTGCAATTCTCTTCTATCTTTCTTCATTTCTCTTGCTGTTTTCTGTACCTCTCTTGCCTCTTTCATCACTTCTCTTGCTTCTTTCTGAACCCCTCTTGCTTCTTTCTGCACTTCACTTGCCTCAGCCCTCAGTGCCTGTACCAGCAATGTCACAGGGTGAACACCTCCAGAACATTGCAGTTTTCTATGGCATGCTCCCACCATGCCATAGCAAATTCTGCTTTACTTCATGGAAGCGAGTCCAGAAAAGATGCTCTTGCTTCAATGAAGTGAAGCAGAATTGCTTTTGGGAAAAGGGAGCTGCATGGTAGCAGCTCCCTTTGCCCAAAAGCAATGCTGGCTGTCACAAGAGGCTGGGAGCCAGCGGGGACAATGATGGCCTTGTGGCTCCCTTACGGTCCCCAACTTTGTGGCCATGCCCCGGAGGATGGGGTCGCCACACAAGGAAATGGCCCGGGAGAAGGTCCACCCTCCCTTTGTTTTTTTAAAAATAAAATTGCCAAGTCCTTGAGGATTGGGTCCCCGGGGCCAAAACTTACCCAGGGAAGGGGGGGCCACTGGGACCCCTTCCTTAAACAAAATATAAAATACATTAAAATTATGGCCCAGACCTGGGGTCTGAATGGCTCCTCTACCATTTTATTAAAAAAAGGGATAGGCCCTGGGGGATGCGGTCCCCAGGGCTAAAAAAACGATCAAGGGAAGGGGGGCAACACATCAGCCCTCCTTCCTAAACTAGGGGAAAAATGAGTCCGGCAACTCGCAGAAGGCCCCGTCTCCTCTCTGCATGACTCTGCAAATGGGAATCCTGGTATGCTCTTGGTTGGGGGATGAACTCCTCTTCGCTGCTTAGGGTCCTTAGGGGCCAACTAGCCCACCTGTTACCTCCATTAAGCCCCACACATTGGGATTGTTCAGAGGTGGTTGCAGGTCTCACCCCTTTTTTAAACCACTTTGCAAACACTAGTGGTGATGCGATTAGGTCCCCTGGTGTCCTGAGGACCTCTAGACTAAAGTGGACTTTATTCCCCAAGCAGCAGTGCATCAGGAGGTGCGTTTGTAGAGTGATGTAAAAAGGGGGCATGGCTTCTGACTATTTTTCAGCAATCCAGTTGTGTGGGGCTTACTAGAGATAATAGAAGGGCTAGGTGGCCCCCAGGGACCCTCAAGAGGCAAGGGGACTTCATCTCTCAAACAAGAGTGTGCCAGGAGGCATGTTTGCAGAGTGGTGGAGAAAGGGGGTGTGGCCTGTGACCACCTCTCATCAGTACCACAGTGTGGGGCTTTTTGAGGTGGTAGGTAGGCTAGTTGGCGCCTAAGGATCCCCAGCAGTGAAGGGGACTTCATTCCCCAACCTAGAGCGCCCCAGGAAGCGCATTTGCAGAGTAGTGGGCAAAGGCGGCATGGCCTGCTATCAGAACGTAGCAATTCTGCTGTATGGGACTCTCTGCAGGTAATAGAAGGGGTACTTGGTACCCAAGGATGTCCTATGGGACCAACTACACGTCCTGCTACCACCAATAAGTCCCACACAGTGGGATTGCTAAGAGGTCTTCAGAGGGTGTGCCCCCCTTTCTCCACCACTCTGCAAATGTGCCTCCTGGTACACTGCTGGTAGGGGGATGAAATCCACTTTACCTCTGAGGCACTTTGGGGGCCAAGAAGCCCTCCTGGTACTTCCTGCAAGTCCTACGCTGCGGAATTCCTGAGCGGTGGTTGGAGACCCGGCCTCCTTTCTCCACCACTCTGCAAATGTGACTACTAGTTAAAGAAGCATTTTCAATGCAATATTCTCGCATTTGCAAGAGTTAGAGCTATTGGCATTGTAAATGTAAACGTTTTTTATGAATGTTCTTTGGAGTGGAGTGGATGTACATTGTTTGTAGTGGAATTGTAAGGTATGTTGTGAAGTGAAATTGTGTGGATAGAAAGTATGTGGTATCTAGTGTATAGGAACTTTTTGTAGTGGTATTACATGTTATGGGGGGAATTATGTGGTATTTTTAGTCTGTGTTGAGGAGTGGTAACCTCAGGTTTAGTCTTCCTCATTTCCATAGAAGCTAAATTATAAACTCAATGAGACACAAAAAAGAAGCAACCACAGAGGAACACTTCTGGACGTAGTGAGAGGTATGAGTAGGGCCACTTTTTGCATACTTATACATTTTCCACATTTGACACACAATCCATCATCTGCCGCATAATCTGCAGATTTGAACAAAAGAAACCTTGTTTCTAGCTCAAAGGGCTCAAACGTTACCAAAAATGCAGCGACACGTGCTACAGCGTGGAGGAAGGCCATTTGCAAGGCTGGAATGGTCATCTGATACTCATTGCTAAATGTGGGTATTGAAATGATACTAATGGTATGCAAACCTTTTTTTCTGCACCTCTCTTGCCTCTTTCTGCATTTCTCTTGCTTCTTTCTGCACCTTTCTGCTTTTCTCTTGCCTCTTTCTGCACTTCTATTGCTTCTTTTTGCCCATTTCTTTCTCTTTCTGCAATTCTCTTGTATCTTTCTTCATTTCTCTTGCTGTTTTCTGTACCTCTCTTGCCTCTTTCATCACTTCTCTTGCTTCTTTCTGCACCCCTCTTGCTTCTTTCTGCACTTCTCTTGCCTCTTTCTGCAGTTCTCTTGCTTCTTTCAACACTTCTCTTGCCTCTTTCTGCACCTCACTCTCTTATTTCAGTCCCTCTCTTGCTTTATTCAGTCATTTTCCTATCTCTTTCTGTACCTCTCTTGCTTTATTCTGTACCTTTCTTCCTCTTTCTTCCCCTTTCTTCATCTTTCTGCACCTTTCTTGTGTCCTTCTGCACCACTCATGTAACTTTTCTGCACCTCACTTGCCTCATCTGCACCTCACTTGCCTCTTTCAGCAACTCACTCTCTTGTTTCTGCACCTCTAGCTCTTTTCTGCACCTCTCTTGCCTCTTTCATCATTTCACATGCTTCTTTTTGCACTCCTCTTGCTTCTTTCTGCACCTTTCTTCTTCTTTTTGCAGTTCTCTTGACTCTTTCTGCAGTACTCTTTCTTTTTTCTGTACCTTGCTTGCCTCTTTCAGCACCTCTCTTGCCTATTTCTATACCTCACTGTCTTCTTTGGGCACCTCTCTTGCTTTTTATGTACTTCTACGGTTCCTTTCTGTACCTCTCTTGCTTCTTTCTGCAGATTTCTTCCTCCATTTTAACCTTTCTTCCTCTTTCTGCACATTACTTGCCTATATCTGCAATACAATCTCTTGTTTCTGCACCTATATTGCTTCTTTAGGAGCATCTCTAGCTTCTTTCTGCACTTCTCTTGCTTCTTTCTGTATCATTTTTCCTCATGCTGCACCTTTATTCCTCTTACAGCACCTTTCTACCTCTTTCTGCACCTCTCTTAACTCTTTCTGAATCTCTGTTGCTTCTTTCTGTACTTCTGTTGCTTCTTTATGCAACTGTCTTCCTCTTTCATCATTTCTCTTGCCTCTTTTTGCAACTCACTTGCTTATTTCTGCACCTTTCTTTCTTTTTCTCCACCTTTCTATCTCTTTCTTGTGTCTCTCTGAACCTCTCTTGCTTCTTTTTGGCACAGCACTTGCCTCTATCAGCACCTCGCATACTTCTTTCTGTACCTCTCTTGCTTCTTTCTGCACATCTCTTGCTTCTCTCTGCACCTTTCGTCCTAATGTTGTACCTTCATTCCTTTTACTGCACCTTTCTCCCTCTTTTGGCACCTTACATCCTATTTCTGCACTTCTCATACCTCTTTCTGCACCTCTCTTGCCTCTTTCTGCACCTCTCTTGCTTCTTTACTGCACCTTGCTTTCCATCTTTATGCTTCTCGCATGCCTCTTTCTGCACCTCCCTCTCTTCTTTCTGCACCTCTCTTGCTTCTTTCTGCACCTCTCTTGCTTCTTTCTGCAATTCTCTTGCTTTTTTCAGCACCTTTCTTCCTCATTCCGTCTCCCTCTTTTGGCACCTTTCTAACTATTTCTGCCCTTTTCTTGCCTCTTTCTATACCTCTCTTGCCTCTTTCTGTACCTCTCTTACCTCCTTCTGAACCTCTGATGCTTCTTTCTGCACTTCTCTTGCTTCTTTACGCACCTTTCTTCCTGTTTCTGCACTTCTCTTGCCTCTTTCTGTACCTCTCTTGCCCCTTTCTGCAGCTCACCCTCTTCTTTCGGCACCTCACTTGAATTTTTCTGTACTTCTTGTGTTTCTTTCTGTACCTCTCCTGCTTCTTTCTGTACCTTTCTTTCCTTTCTTCACCTTTCTTCCTCTTTCTGCACCTCACTTGCCTCTTTCTGCAACTCTGTGCCTTTCTTGCTTCTTTCTGCACTTCTCTTTCTTTTTCTGTACTGTTCTATCCCTTTCTGTACCTCTCCTGTGTCTTTCTGAACCTCACTTGTTTCTTTTTTGCACCTTACCTGACTCTTTCTGCTCCTCTCTTCCATCTTTATGCACATCTATTGCTTCTTTATGGACCTTACTTCCTACTTCTGTGCCTTCATTCCTCTTACTACACCTTTCTCCCTGTTCTGGCACCTTTCTTCCTATTCCTGCACTTCTCATGCCTCTTTCTGTACCTCTCTTGTCTCTTTCTGCACCTCTCTTACCTCTTTCTGAACCTCTGATGTTTCTTTCTGCACTTCTCTTGACTCTTTCTCCACCTTTCTTACCCCTTTCTCCACCTCACTCTCTTCTTTCCACAACTCACTTGCTTTTTCCTATACTTCTCGTGTTTCTTTCTGCACCTCTCTTGTTTCTTTCTGCACCTTTCTATCCCTTTCTTTACCTTTCTTCCTCTTTCTGAACCTCACTTGCCTATTTCTGAAACTCAGTCTCTTGTTTATGCACCTCTCTTGCTTCTATCTGTGCCTTTCTTGCTTCTTTCTACACTTCTCTTGTTTCCTACTGCACCTTTGTTCTTTATATTGCACATTTCTCCCTCTTTCAGAATCTTTCCTCATATTTTTGCACTTGTCTTGCCTAATTTTTGTACCTCTCCTGCCTCTATCTGCACCTCTCTTGCTTCTTTCTGCATCTCTCTTACCTCTTTCTTAACCTCTGTTGCTTCTTTCTGCACTTCTTGTGCTTCTTTGAGCACATTTATTCCTATTTCTGCGCTTGGCTCTTTTTCAACTATCTTGCGTTGGTGTGCCTTTCTTCCTCTTTCTGCACCTTTCTATCTCTTTCTGCACCTCTCTTGTGTCTTTCTGAACCTCTCTTGCTCCTTTTCTGTACCAGGCTTGCCTCTATCTGCACCTCACATGCCTCTTTCTGCACCTTACTTCCTCATTCTTCGTCTTTATTCCTCTTACTGCACCTTTCTCCCTTTTTCTGCACCTTTCTCCCTATTTCTGTACTTTTGCCTCTTTCTGCACCTCTCGCTTCTTTCTCCTGTTTTTGTTTTGCACCTCTCTTGCCTCTTTCTGCACCTCTCTTGTTTCTTTTCTGCACCATGCTTGCCTCTTTCTGCACCTTACGTGCCTTTTTCTCCACCTCACTCTCCTCTTTCTGTACCTCTTGTCCTGATGTCTGCACCTATCTTGCTTCTCTCTGCACTTCTCTTGTTTCTTTCTACAACTTTCTTCCTCATTATGCACCTTTATTCCTCTTACTGCACCT
Organism: Triturus cristatus; assembly: GCF_964204655.1. NCBI lineage: Eukaryota > Metazoa > Chordata > Amphibia > Caudata > Salamandridae > Triturus > Triturus cristatus. Next base: position 87,059,749 of record NC_140587.1, on the reverse strand, counting down.
TTCTCCCTTTCTCTGCACCTTTTGTCCCATTTCTGCACTTCTCTTGCATCTTTCTGCTCCTCTCTTACCTTTTTCTGCACCTCCTTTACCCCTTTCTTAACCTCTGTTGCTTCTTTCTGAACTTGTCTTACTTCTCTCTGTACCTCCCTTACCTCTTTCAGTGCCTCTCTTGCCTCTTTAGCAACTCACTCTCTTCTTTCAGCACCTGTCTTGCTTTTTCTGCACCTCTCTTGCATCTTTCTGTACATCTCTTGCCTTTTTCTGTACCGCTCTTGCTTCTTTCTGCACTTCTTTTGCTTCTTTCTGCACCTCTCTTGCTTCTTTCTGCAATTCTCTTGCTTCTTTATGTAACTCACATTCTTCATTCTGCACTTATCTTGCCTCTTTCTATAATTGCTTCCGGTTTCTGCACTTCCCTTGCCTCTTTCTGCAGTTCTCTTGCCTACTTCTGCACTGCACTCTCTTCTTTGCCACCTCTCTGGCTTTTTCTGTACTTCTCCTTATTTTTTCTGCACCTCTCTTGCTATTCCTTCAACTCAATCTCTTGTTTCTGCATAGCTCTTACTTTTTCTGTGCCTCTCTTGCATCTTTCTGTACTTCTCTTGCCTCTTTTTGTACCTCTCTCGCCTCTTTCATCACTTCTCTTTCTTTTTTATGTACCTCATATTCTTCTTTCTGCACTTATTTTGCTTCTTTCTGCACCTTTCTTGCTCATGCTGTGCCTTTATTCCTCTAATTGCACCTTTTTCAGAATCTTTCCTCCTATTTCTGCACTTCTTTTGCCTCTTTTGTACATCTCTTGCCTCTTTCTGCACCTTTCTTATCTCTTTCTGAACCTCTGTTGCTTCTTTTTGCAACTCTCTTGCTTCCTACTGCACCTTTCTTCCTCTTTCTGCACCTTTATATTTCTTTCTGAACCTCTCTTGTGTCTTTCTGAACCTCTCTTGCTTCTTTTCCGCACCTTACTTGCCTCTTTCTACACCTCACATGCCTCTTTCTACACCTCACTCTCTATTTTCTGAACCTCTCTTGCTTCTTTCTGTACTTCTCTTACTTCTTTCTCCACCTTTCTCCCTCTTTTTTTCAACTCTCTTCCTATTTCTGTACTTCTATTGCCTCCTTCTGCAGCGCTCTTGCTTCTTTTCTGCACCTTGCTAGCCTCTTTCTATACCTCAAATGCCTCTGTCTGCACATAACTATCTTCTTTCTGCACCCCTCTTGCTTCTTTCTGTACATTTCTGACTCATTCTATACTTTTAATCCTCTTACTGCACCTTTCACCCTCTTTTGGCACCTTTCTTCCTATTTCTACACTTCTCTTGCGTATTTCTGTACCTCTCTTGCCTCTTTCTGTACCTGTCTTACCTCTGTCTGAACCTCTGTTGCCTCTTTCTGCACTTCTCTTGCTTCTTTATGCACTTTTCTTCTTCTTTTTGTACTTCTCTTGCCTCTTTCTGCTCCTCTCTTGCTTCTTTATGCACCTTTCTTCCTCTTTCTGCACCTTTCTATCTCCTTCTGCACCTCTCTTCTATTTTTCTGAATCTCTCTTGCTGCTTTTCCGCACCTCCCTTGCCTCTTTCTGTATCTCTATTGCTTCTTTCTGCACTTCTCTTGCTTCTGTCTGTATCTTTCTTCCTTTTTCTGTCCTTTTCTTCCTCTCTCCGCACTGTTCTTCCTCTTTCATCACCTTTCTTCCTCTTCCGCTAATTCTCTTGCCTCTCTCTCCACCTCTTTTACCTCTTTCTGAAACTCTATTGTCTTTTTCTACACCTCTCTTGCCTCTTTCTGCACCTCTCTTGCTTCGTTATGCACCTCTCTTGCTTCTTTCTGTACTTCTCTTACCTCTTTTTGCACCTCTCTTGCCTCTTTCTATATGTCTCTTGCCTCTTTCTGTACCTCTCTAGCCTCTTCCTGAACCTCCCTCTATTCTTTATGAGCCTTTCTTCCCTCTCTCTGGAAGTCTCTTAACTCTTTCTGCACCTCTCCTGACTCTTTTTGCATCCCAATCTCTTCTTTCTGCACCTTTCTTCCTCTTTCTGCACCTTCCTTCCTCTTTCTGCACCACTCTTTCTTCTTTCTGTACCTCTCTTGCTTCTTTTCCATACCTCTCTTGACTCTTTCCGCAACTTTTTTGCCTCTCTCTGCACTTCTCGTGCCTATTTCTGTAGCTCTCTTACCTCTTTCTGTACGTCTCTTGCTTTTTCTGTAACTCTCTTGCCTCTTTTTGCATTCCACTCTCTTATTTATGCACCTTTCTTCCTCTTTCTGCACATTCCTTCCTCTTTCTGCACCACACGTTCTTCTTTCTGCACCTCTCTTACCACTTTCTGTGCCTTTCTTGCCTCTTTAGCACCTCACTCTCTGCTTTCTCCAACTCTCTTGCTTTTATCTGTACCTTTCTAGGGTCGTTCGGCACATCTCTTGCCTCTTTCTGCACCTCTCTTGCTTCTTTCTGCATTTCTCTTTCTTCTTTCTGTACCTCTCTTGCTTTTTATGCACCTCTCTTGCCTCTTTCATCACTTCTCTTGCTTCTGTCTGTACCTCACATGCTTCTTTCTGTACTTATCTTAATTCTTTCCGCAAATTTCTTCGTCTTTCTGCAATTTTTCTTGACTCTTTCTGCAGTTCTCTTACCTTTTTCTGCACCTCTCTTGCCTTTTCTGCACCTTCCTTGCCTATTTATGCACCTCACTTACCTATTTCTGCAACTCAATCTCTTGTTTCTGCATATCTCTTGCTTCTTTCTGCACCTCTCTTGCTTCTTTCTGCACCTCTCTTCCTCATGCTGCACCTTTATTCCTCCTATGGCACCTTTCTTCCTCGTTTGGCACCTTTCTTCATATTTCTGCACTTCTCTTGCCTCTTTTTACAACTCTCTTGCTTTTTTATGCACCTTTCTTCCACTTTCTGCACATTTATATCACTTTCTGTACCTCTCTTGTGTCTTTCTGAACCTCTCTGGCTTCTTTTCCGCTCCTTGCTGGCCTCTTTCTGTACCTCACATGCCTCTGCACTTCTTTTGCTTCTTTCTGCACCTTTCTTCCTTGTTCTGAGCCTTTATTCCTCTTACTGCACCTTGCTCCCTCTCAACACCTTTCTTCCTATTTCTGAAATTCTCTTGCCTCTCTCTGCACCTCTCCCACCTCTTTCTGCACCTATCTTGTTTCTTTTCTTCACATTGCTTGCCTCTTTCTGCACCTCAAATGCCTCTTTCTGCACCTCACTTTCCTCTTGTTGCACTTCTCTTGCCTCTTTCTGCAGTTCTCTTACCTTTCTCTGCATCTCTCTTACATCTTTCTGACCCTCTGTTGCTTTTTTCGGCAATTATCTTGCTTCTTTACATATACTTCACTTGCCTCTTTTTGAAACTCTCTTATTGTTTTCTGCACCTTTCTTCCTCTTTCTGCACCTTTCTCTTTCTGTACCTCTCTAGTGTCTTTCTGAACCACTCTTGCTTCTTTTCCGCACCTTACTTGCCTCTTTCTGTACCTCACATACCTCTTTCTGCACCTTACTCTCTACTTTCTGCACATCTCTTGCTTCTTTCTGCAGCTTTCCACCCCATTGTTTGCCTCTATTCCTATTACTGTACCTCTCTCTCCCTTATTTGGCACCTTTCTTCCTATTTCTGCACTTCTCTTGTCAGTTTCTGTACCTCTTTTGCCTCTTTGTCCACCTCTCTTACTTCTTTCTGCACCTTTCTTCCTCATTCTGTACCTTAATTCCTCTTACTGCACTTTCCTCCCTCTTTCATCACCTTTCTTCCTCTTTCTGCACCACACTTTCTTTTTTCTGCAGCTCTCTTGCTTCTTTTCCATACCTCTCTTGACTCTTTATGCAACTCGCCTGCCTCTCTCTATACTTCTCTTGCTTCTTTCTGTACCTCTCTTACCACTTTCTGTGCCTTTCTTGCCTCTTTAGCATTCCACTCTCTGCTTTCTGCACCTCTATGCTTTTTTCTGTACCTTTCTAGGGTCATTCTGCATAACTCTTGCCTCTTTCTGCACCTCTCTTGCTTCACTTTGCATTTCTCTTTCTTCTTTCTGCACCGCTCTTGCTTTTGTATGCACCTCTCTTGCCTCTTTCATCACTTCTCTTGCTTCTGTCTGTACCTCCCATGCTTCTTTCTGTACTTATCTAAATTCCTTCTCCAAATGTCTTCCACTTTCTGTACTTCTCTTGCCTCTTTCTGCAGTTCACTTACCTTTGTCTGCACCTCTCATGCCTTTTCTGTACCTCCCTTGCCTATTTATGTACCTCACTTGCCTATTTCTGCAACTCAATCTCTTGTTTCTGCATATCTCTTGCTTCTTTCTGTGCCTCTTTTGCTTCTTTCTGTACCTCTCTTGCTTCTTTCTCCACCTTACTTCCTCATTCTGCTGCTTTATTCCTTTTACTGTACCTTTCTCCCTCTTTTTGCACCTTTCTTCATATTTCTGCACTTCTCTTGCCTCGTCTTGCACCTATCTTACTTCTTTCTGCACCTCTCTTGCTTCTTTCTACATTTCTCTTACCTCTTTATGCCCCTCTCTTGCCTCTTTCTGCACCTCATTCTCTACCTTCTGTACCTCTCTTGTTCTTTTCTGCCCTTCTCTTGTCTCTTGCTGCACATGTCTTGCCTATTTCTGCTACTTTATTCCTCTCTTGCGTCTTTCTGCACCTCTCCTGCTTCTTTTCTGCACCTCATTTGCCTCTTTCTGCAGCTCACTTGCCTCTTTCTATATCTCACTTTCTTACTTATGCACCTCTCTTGCTTCTTTCTGTATCTCTCTTGCTTCTTTCTGTACTTTTCTTGCTTCTGTCGGCATATTTTTCCTTTACCTGCAACTTAATTCCTCCTTCTACACCTTTCTTTCTCTTTTGGCAACTTTCTCCCTCTTTCTGCACTTCGCCTGCCTCTTTCTGCACCTTCTCTTAACTTGGATTTCTTACCCAGTAATTTAGGTATGTCACTCTAGTGACAGTGCAGTGAAATTTCTGACTCTGGCTTCCTAATCAACGGTATCCTCCATCTCAAGTTAATTGTTTTACTCATGTTGTTTGAATTGGATGCGTAGATTTGTCTTTATGTTAATTTCTTTGTATTTTTATACTCTTGTGTTGAGATCTGTTCCTGTTTAATTATTTTGGGCTGTGTAATACAACTTCACTAACCTTCAATAACTGTCCTTTGGTTATTAGGTATCACAAATTGGTTTTGATTTTCCTTAATGATTTCTCCCTTTTACACTGTTATGCTGCTAAACAGTTTCATCAGAGAGTGTCTCCAGAAAAGATCCAGAAAAAAGAGAAGGGCCCCCTTTCACCTGCAATGGGAGGGGAGATGATAGGTTGAGCACAATGATGCTCATTTCTACCAATTCCTTTCTGTTTGCACACAAATACAAAAACGTACCATGAAACAAACTTACCTTCACATGCATGGTGCTTTTGTCTTCAAATAGACCTAAATAGGATAGAACGTGCTTCATAGACCAGGAGTCAGAGCTGTAGAATAAAACAATTTCTCAGCTTCCATCATAGAAAGTTTAGGTTCTTTGGGAGAGAGAAGTGAAGATTAAGGTTTGCCTATACCTACAATCTAGTGACAATGACCAGACGCAGAAAACGTTGCAAGTTTGGTTCATAACTTTATATGAATGTACTTACATCTTGGAAAAAGTGCTACAAATTACTTCATTAGAAAACACAGCACATTAAAAAAAAAAATAGTAACCTTTGATTCTCATGAGTCTGTAATGAAAAACACTCTAAGCCAGATAGCCTTTGATAGTAATCACCAAATCCATAACTCCTGACTCCACCGACATGTAAACCTCTTCACGTCCAGCAAGGCAAACGTCAGTTCTATTGCTGCAGGGATTCTGCACATACACAGAACTATGCACAGGAAACAAGGACCTCAGTGTGTAGTGGTGTACCAAAATACCCACCTCGGTGCCCAGAACCCCAATCCGACTAGCTATAGTGTCTCATTCGTTCTCAGTGCTACAGCGAAGCTACCAATGATTAGACATCCTAGTACATGCTACTCCGTCCCTCTCAGGATATGTGGGAACAAGAACACTCTTTTGTTCAAACTCTCGTACTTGTCCATAACATGAGTAAATAGAGCCAAGGAATAGTTTAAAATGTTTATTTTAACTAACGTGTTCTATAATGGAGTACACGAGCAAATACTAGCAGCGATATGCATAAGATCAAACAAATCAGCTTTGTTACAATTCCATATAGAACAAAAGGGGAAATTATATTATAATGATGGTGGAAACAGGACTATAGCTCCTTGCCACCCTCCCCGTGCTTGAAGCTAGTATAATATAGTTATAGAAGACCTCCAGGCTTTGTCAGGGGGACCCCATACCTTCGAGTTCAGATGCAGTAATTTATATCACCGGACGAGCACAGCTCTTCTATCCTGGAAAGCATTTCTCCAAGTGTCTTCACATGCATGCAAGGCAATGTTAAAAGCACCAGATTTCCAGGTTTGCAGCTGTGTTCTGTTATGGCTAGGGACGTGAGACTAACCAAAGCTAATCAACAGAGCTCATTGTTTTTCGATCTTGAACACGGTGTACAGACGAGAAGCAAAGTGTTCTACTAAAAATGTGAAATGCATACAGTTCTCATGAGAAAGCGAGCAAGCAAAGTGTTAACAAGAAATGTGGCATGTAGCAACGTGAGCAAAAGCGGCAAAACGGCGGCCAGGCACCTACTAACTTATGCTAACTTAGCATTGTCCGCAGGTGTGTCCATAGCCTTACTACACTATGAGTTCCAATTTCTTTACAGCCACTCTATTTTTCAATCGTTAGCCCTTTACTTCCACTCCTGGCTCTGTTAATTCCCTGAAATTAAATATGCATGCATTATTTACCAGTCAGTCCCAGTTTCCAATAAAGTCCTCAAGATAACCGTTGAACATGCCCCTTTCTGAAGGGCCACCCCAAAATGTTTTGCCATTTCCCCTTCACTTTTTATTGAATCCATTTTTGTTGGTCTTAGGACTCTGCGCTTTACGACTACTAATCAGTGCTAAAGTGCTTCTGTTCACAACCCTAAAACATTGTTAGATTGGCTTACACCCACTTGGCATATTTAATTTCCTTGTAAGTCCCTTGCAGAAATTTTACCATATACCTGGGACTATATAAATGATACTCATTGTCCTGCAGCACCTATTGTGCCACCCACTTAAGTAGCATGTTAGAACATGTGCCATTGTAGCCTGAATGCAGTGTTAAACTGCCATGTTGACTTGAACTTTAAATCCCCTTGGCAAGCCTTAATTTCCTCTTTTGTTACATATAAGCTACCCCTAATGTAAGCCTTAGGTAGCCATATGGCAGGTTGCTGTGTGAATAAAAGGTTGAACATGTACTTTTAAGGTTTGCATGTTCTGGTAGTGAAAAACTCCTAAATTCACTTTTGACTACTGTGAGGCCTACCTTTCTCCTAGGATAACTTTGGGGAATCCTTATTACCATTTGGGAGAAGATAGCTATGTCATGTTTGGAGTCTATGAAATTGTAATGATAAACCCTCCTTAATAGTAAAGTCAGATTTTTCACTACGGTTCTGAAAATGCCACTTTTTTTCATGCCCTTAGCCCTTCGTGACTTTAGCCTGCCTTTGGTCACATGACTGGGTGTAACTGACAGTCAGACTTTGTGAATTTCTCCCAGACAGTCACACAATAGAGGGATTTGGTGTGCCTGAATGGGCCATCGGCTGGCCCCACTTGCAACTGAATAGCCTGTGATCTGGCTCCACTTAATGGGCATGATAACCTCACATTGTCACTGCCGCCAGCTTGAGCCAGGGTACAGGAGTCAAGAAATTACATGCACTTCAAAGCTAATGTCTAGAAGCTTATTTCACCTTTCAGAACCAGGGTACCAGGACATAAATGTAGGACCTCAGGCACCTACTCTTCAGTTCACTACTGGACCTGTAGAAGGACTCTCATAGGACTAACTGCTGTAAGACCTGCTTTGCACTCTGCAAGACTGTTGTTGTACCTGGAAGTGTGAATCCAGGGCTAGTTTGCTGCCCTTCTGTACGGATCCACAGGGAGAGAAAAGGCTCTCCCTATCTGGAACTCGCACCTGGACCCAGCCTGAGTGATTCCTGAACCTCCAAGATGTGTTCCATTAGTCCTGGACCCTTGGTTGGGTTATAAAGGTGCCCAGAAGGCCAAATCACAAAACTGAGGACTTAAAACATTATTTGACAAAAACTGCTCTATTTATCTCTTGGGCATCAAGGGGCTGATTACAATGCGGTAAGGTTTGGCTCTTACCCTCGGTCGTAGCCATCCTTACCACATCATAATTACCGATTTGGTTTCCCTTCCAACCGACCCATTACGGTTGGAAGGGAAACCAAATCGGTATTCCGGATCGCTTTTGACGGGCTCAGGGAAGAAGGCGCACAGTTTTCCCTCGGATTACTGGCCCAGGGATTATGATGGCAGTTTCCCACTTCCTTCTTGTGCCGGCACAAAAATGCAATGGGAAACTGCTTATGGGCCCCCATGGGTGCCATGCCATCATATGGTGCCCCCTGTTGATCCCTGCACCTGGTTGTAGGCACCTTGGGGTACCTGCCACGATGTGCATGGATGATCTGCACCTCTACTTTTAACAATGGGAGTATGCATTTAATTCAGGATGCATGCTCCCCTTGTTAAATATAAGATTACGACGGAACAGGGTTTGGTGTCATACTAATTGCTGGTCTGGAACTGATGACAAGAGGTCGTTCGTTTCCAGTTCCTGAACGATGTCGGAGTGGCAGAAGTCTGACTCTGGATCGCTGATGATGAAATCTGAGCCTTGGGGGAGAAGACTGTTAACTTCAGGCATTCGTGGAGCACAGATGAATCTGGAGACATCGGGAAGATATTGTCTCAAGAAATTAATATCCCAACCTATGTGCACATACATGGACTCAACATCTGATCTCATCATCTTAGTGAAACATGAGGAGGTCTTTAGAGGCCAAAAGGTAGGAGGATCACCTTGAGTTTTGTGTCTCACCATCTGAGTTTGAAAAATCTGGGATGAGTGAAACAAATGAGTGCAAGGAGGAAAGCATCCTTAAGGTCCACCCTGACCAGCTGATCAATGTATTTTCTGAATTTATCTCTGAATCTTGATCTTGGAATGGATCTTGAAATATCTGTATAGGATCCATGGGGAGAACTCTCCTAGACTTGTCACTAGACAGAACCATTTGTCTTTTGTGTTTGTTTGCATCATAGATACTGCTGGAGAAAACCAGTGGGCTATGTAGGCAGGAAGTTTGAGCTCAAGAACTTGTCTATCTCATGTTGTTATCTGCACCTGTGTGTTTTCTCCTCATGCAAGATGAAGAAAAGTACTTTTTTCTCCCCAACTTTATTTTATATACAAGCCTTACTAGTTTGGGGGCCCTGCTGATAGTTGTGCACCCTCTATCATAGCTGACTATCTCTTTAACCTTTGGAAATGGACCTAGCCTCAGAAGATATGGATTCACCAAACATAGGCTGCACTTTTCAGAGGACAAATGGTGCCTCTTTAAATAGATGTCACAGTTTGCGTTGCCCAAAAGATATACTGCCCTTTGCATTCACCTGAAGAAAATATCTGGGTGACTTGTCAGACAGTCTTCCTATTGCAAAGCCCTAAGTCTTATTCTGACAGACCTTTCTAGATCAATTGATGCCTTTCTTTGGAACAACGTCCTCATACAAGGAGTCATCTTAGAGCTGATGCGTGGGTTGTCGGTGACCTTCACCTCTGAGGTGCATTCTGGCCAAAAGCGATTGCCTACTTCTTTATAAAATCCCTTGCACAGATGTGGCTACAGATAAGCTGAAACCTTGGGGGAGGGAATTCAATCAAGTTGTCTGCCATGGTTAGACATGCCCTCTATGGAAGCACTATCTGACTGCTTGGCTCATACACTCTTTTTCTGTTGCTCCCAGGTGGCCGATGGCACAAACATTGCTGATCATCCAAGTCCTCTGAGGTGTCACTGCCCCTGTGAGAGGTCTGTTCAAGCTCTTATCATGGATACAATGGGAAATGTGTGTGGTTGTGCTCTACTTCTGCATCTATGTATTCTAGAATCCCTCACTTGGCAAGCAGCCTTCATTTTCTACAAGCGTTAGCATGCGGTGTGCGGTTTTTGGACTTGGAGTGGGATGCCATTCCAGGATCATCCCTGGACATGGCAAACTTTCTATCCTCTCCTGTATGAATGAAGTAGCAGTGAGGGAGCACAACCAGATACTTTAGCTTGTTGCCCAACAGTTTCAAGGCTTCAGACACTATTTGTTGCACTGATGTCTGTCCCATGGTGCCCATGGCTTTCGACACGTCTTGGTGCAACATCTAACTCCCTAGGTGGGTGGTTAGTCGCTGCCAAGGATGTTATTATTTTGTGAAGAGATGTCAACTATCTCAGCAAACCAGGAATAAAGTAACACTTAATGATAAATGCACTGGATTTGCAGTAAACGTAAGCACATTTTTCATATGTATATTTTGGTATATTGAAAATGACAAATACAATAAAAAAATGTAGTGAGGTTACTATCACCGTACATAAAAACAATTAGCAGGATTCACAAGCACTTCAACAGCACCAGACAGAACCCACAGTTCAATAATTATGGAGGGAGAAGTTGATGGGCTCTGACAAAGATGTCAGTCCATGTGGCACCTGTATGCTTGCCATTGTTACCAGTGTATGTCTCCAAAGGCATGAATGGCATGCAGTTGAAGCAGATAATACTGTATTGGAGGAAACCGTGAGAGAAGCAAATTACATATCTCTAGGTGTTGAGCAGCAAAGAAAGAGGCTGCCATTGTGGTGTGGTATGGATCCTGGGGACCTGTGATTGGTTTGTTAGACATTTGGACCTGCAGTTTTTTCTACTAATCCTCGTGGATATTAAAGTTTGAGACTGCTTTTTTAAGGCTCCTTTGTTTGAGTAAAGAATTTATACCACACAGTGTTCACCTCCAGGTTCGACAGAATTCTCTGCCCAGAGAGTTAAAACATGTCTCCAATCTCCAGATAGGAAAAAGTAGAAGGCATGACTGTTGCATTCTATACCGTCCAGCAGAGATCAACGATAATACAATAAGGCCTTTATAAAAGAGGCCTGAGATCTTCTTGGAGGATGAATGCATTGCGCTTAATAATATCCTCTTAGATAGATAAAGGGTATTAAGGTTGTGATCAGACATTTGAGACTGTCTCAGACCACAGATTGTTTGTGCATACTATGCCAGTTCCCTTACATATAATCCTTGTGTTTTTGTGCATAACATAACCTAGAACCAGACTTATGATATTGGTGTCTGTGCATACTCTAGACTGATGCAGTACTTTGTGAAACTCCTGTCTATGCATTCTTTGACAGTGCCTTACATAAAAGGACTGAATCCGGCACAAGATGCTTGTCTTGTTACGTACTATGCATGTTTTTTGCCTAAGATGGCTGTCAGGACAAATAATTCTGTGATGGGGCAATGGCTGTGACCTTGGTACCTTTGATGCCTATAGATACTTGCCACCTTTGATGGCAGTGGACTAGGCACCTTTGATTGTTGTCCCCCTGTTACCTTTTATGGCTGTGGACTTGGCATCTTTGATGGCAGTTGACTTGGCACCTTTGATGACTGTGGCCTCGGTACCTTTGATAGCTGTGGACAATTGGCACTTTGGATGGTAATTGGCTTGGCATGTTTTATGACTGTGGAATTAACATGTGGATTCAGCTCCTTTGATGGCTGTGGACGTGGCACCTTTGATGGCAGTGGGCTTAATACCTTTGGTGGCTGTGGACTTTACAACTTTGATGGTAGTGGACTTGACACCTTTGATGGTAGTGGACTTGGCACCTTTGATAGCTGTGGACTTGGCACCCTTTATGGTAGCAGATTTGGCTGCTTTGATTGCTGTGGACTTGGCTCCTTTGATGGCTATGGACTTGGCTCCTTTGATGGCAGTGGACTTGGCACCTTTGACGGTAGTGGATTGGCACCTTTGATAGCTGTGGACTTGGCACCCTTTATGGTAGCAGATTTGGCTCTTTTGATGGCTGCGGACTTGGCTCCTTTGATGGCTGTAGACATGGCTCCTTTCATGGCAGTGGACTTGGCTCCTTTGATTGCAGTGGACTTGGCTCTTTTGATGGATGTTTACTTGGCTCCTTTGATGGTAGTGGACTTTGCACCTTTGATGGCAGTGGGCTTGGCACCTTTGATGGCAGTGGACTTGGCTCCTTTGTTGGTAGTGGACTTGACTCCTTTGATGGCTATAGACTTGGCACCTTTGATTGCAGCGGACTTGGCTCCTTTGATGGCTGTGGAATTGTTATATCATTGTTATGCTTCTGGCATATCATGACAGGAACCTAGTTAATATTTGGCGTTGCGTAACAAACACACTTTCATGTTAATTATCATTGTTTGTTTCAATTGTTATTAATTGTGTATTTATTGTATTTTTCTGCTCAGGGATGTCACGTCCATTGATGTCAATAGCTATCACTTCTATTAATGTCTTCCTGGCCATAGGTCATATGATGCCACTTGCTTTAACCAGGGTCAAATAAAGTATAAAGTCGCTTTCGATGCCCTGACATTTTGATTAATCACTGTCAATATCTCTTTCCTGCTTTTCTTTCTTTTGCTGATTTTTATTTCATAATCCTGAAAGCTTTTAAAGGTTTATTTATATTTTTTATGCAGCTCATGTTCATTCATCTTATTTTACTTTTAGTTAAAGTTAGTTACCTCCTGGAGCCTGGACAAGGATCATGTCCAGACTTATACATGAGTCAATGGTGTAATGCTCAGTGTAGTCACCCATTCATTGGTCCAGAACTGGGCTGTCAGGTCACTCACAACATAACTCCCACCAGCATTTGCCCCCAACTTTCATACCCAAACTGCCCAACCTTCATCGGATCAGAAGGGTGAACTTTTGTGGTAAATTAAAAATTACCTGTACTTAATTTATGCGGTAAAGTTCAATAAGGATAACTCAGAATAAATAAGAGGCAGAATCCGTGATATTTGAGGTTTTAAAAGGGGTTTATTCCTTACAAAGGAATTGGTTCGAACCAGGCAATCGGATTCCGTCACCACGAAGGTTCGGGAAGGGATTGAGCATATTTTATTGACAGGTTATCATATATATAGTCAATGCATTACAGTAAAGGCAAATGCAGGAGGCGTAACAGCTGAGAGGAGAGATAAGAATACACATACGTAATGAAAAAAGGCGTTACAATAGGCGTGCATAAGAGCGTGTACTAGAAACGTCATTATGAGGATGTCACAGGTGGGTGGATCCATAAGAGAATCCTGCAATGTCAGCAGAAATACATGGCAGAGATGCGCGTGCAGCAGCATGACGTGTGTTTGACGTGTAACCGGAGGGTGAAGGGGACTTGACATTTAGCCCTACATGAGGAGACAGAAGTCTGGGATGTCAGAACAACCTAATCCCAAATCGTATCTAATATCTTGTGTTTAAGGAACTGTATTATCTGGAAGGAAAGGTCTCTCGGGCAGAGGCTATCCTATACTGACTGCTAGTGCGTGTATAAGCGTCTACGTGTCTACATGAGATGCGAGGGGGCATGGGCCTACCATGGTAACAGGAGCTATGAATTACTTGCACGGAGACAGTGAGGCCGGGCCCTTTGCTCTGCAGCTGGAAGGGTGTTTACCTAAACTACTAGACAGGAATGTATTTTTTCGAGGAGCGGAACAGATAACTTGAAGGCAAAATACAGTCTTGGCAGGCAACAGGCCGAGCCAGGCACCGTTAGCCGCGCAGGGAGTAATACAAAGGTCATGGATACAGATGCAGGTCCAGGCTGGAGCATTCAGAGGCAGAAGGCAGGAAAAGGCTCGATGGCAGAATTCAGGGCCTAACTTGCCATGGTTGAAAAACGTGAAAGGTGCACCATATAAAGACGGTGGCAAGGCATACTTAGGAACGGAATATTCGACCCATTCATGGTGGATCTGAAAGAGGACATGTTAACGTTGGACACAAATGTATTTGCGTCTTCATAGCTGGAAGTGGAGGGAACATACATGTACTTGTAGCACGTACATGGAGCCGTTGGGGTCTAAGATAGGGGACACAATTGATCATAAAAATTCATATTTCCTCATTCCCTCCTTGTCCCCTACGGACCCTTCATGATATGTCGATCCTCATGAATCCATCAATCTGTTCATGTAACATCATTTGCTCTTCTTTCTTCTTACAGGATTTTGAATGAGAACTTGAATGTGGAATACATGATGTGGCACACAGGCCGCAAATCGCTGGCCCACATTGTAGACACAGGCAGCAACTGAATACTATGAGAAGGGCAATACCTAGGAAGGATAGGACTTTCCATCCCCAGGCTGACAACACACTCCAGAACCAACCGGACCAAGTCCAGGTGCCTGGATTCTGGTGTATCTGACTTGCAATCTTATGAAGACGAGTTATGGCTTTATATACTGATGGCGCGTTTTCTGGAATGAAAACACAGCAGCTCGATCCGATGACTCTACAGGCTCCACCCCTACCGGCCAGGATGACGTCAAGGACAAGACGATTTTGGAGAACAACAATCCGCATCGCAGACTGCTCCTCCGTTAAGTTGCCTAGGGCAGAAGTAGTTTCATTCACTACTGCTTCAAGGGTTCTGGTTAATTTACGTATCAGTTTACTATTAGAGACAACACCTATGTAGGGAAAGAGACCTTTATTGAAGTCTGTGTATTGTTCCCATGCCGTTTCAGTGTAGTCGACAATCGGGAGATCTCTCTGGGGTCTATTGTGTACTAGATGGGTATTTCTATGATAATCAGGAGGGGCTAGGAAAACAGGTGGCAGAAGGAATGCAATGTAACAGGTACCATCCCAATCTAGAGGTAAACGTATATATGCGGTATGACCACAAATGAAGTAGGAATGACGGGAAGCTCTAAATGTAGACTTGCCTTGATCACTGAATTCGATCACAGTAGTACATTTACTATGACCCAGGTGTACTGAACCATTCTTTCTCGCACATAATTCACCTTTGACTGGTAATACTGACATAGCAGGCAAGACTGGTGCAGCTTCGGATTCAACATTCAGAATCATGAGGTTAAGTGTAAAGTTACCTAATCCATATACTTCATTTTCTAGATCAGTTCCTGTCCTTTTGGGAAGTCCCTCTTTGTTGGGGTAGCAGGCTTTAAGCAAAACTAAGTTCAGGTTTCCCCATACCCAGTTGTCCTGGTAAACTACGGTATTTGAATCTAAAGAATTAATCAAACTAAACCATGCACCACAGGAACCATTGTGTGTGAACGGATACGGAAAGAGGGGCAGAACTCCCTTGTATTTCTGATAGGGAGGGAGTCGGCCACATATCCAACAATTTGTAGCGTTGTTGGCCTGATGGGAGTGATGTAACATACTAATGAATGTGTTGTTGCGCAGCGCAAGTCTGTAGGGCAATTCATGCGGAGGTAATTCGCTAAAAGAATGTTCGGCAGTAACATTGAAAGCAGAATGTGCACGCTTGAAAATAGGGTAGTATATGTGCAACAGTATACTTGCAGCAATAATCAGAAGACTTAGAAAAAACATAATCAATAATGTCACTATACAGTGACTACGAAGTGATTTACAATATGCACGTTTCTTGAGCTGTTTCTGTCTATTTCTCTCTCGATTTCGGTCTAGAGGATACATGTCAGAAACTAATTTAACCGATTCACCTAGGAGAGGACTTAAACAATTAAATTGTCTGACTTGCTAGACCTTAGTTTCAGTTTATATTCCTGGGAAGCAGTTTTCTCGACCAGGGGGAGTTTTGAGTCAGTCTGTGGAGGAGGGCAGGGCTGAGAGTTCAAATCAGAAGGCAGTCCGTGAAATTTCTTGATGTGGCTCGAGTGCAGCCAACCCTTGCGGCCCTCAATCTTCACTGCTGTCCTCGTGGTCAGAAGTACTAATTTCGGCGTTTGCCAGCGAGGCTCCAGCGGGCTCCTCCTGTCGAAATTTCTTATAAACACGTAATCACCGGGAACCACTTCATGGGGCTTCACCTCGGTGTTGTCGGGAAAGGCTGCAGCTACCTGTGAACGGCAAGATTGTAGTGCAGACATCAAGGAAGCAAGGTAATCTGTCAGCATATTACAATCAACATCAGTGATTTTACGAGGTATAGGCGTCCCCCACATATTTGGTGGCCTACCGAAGACCACCTCGTACGGGGATAGCCCTGTTCGAGAATGTGCTATCATTCTCATGTAAAAGAGCGCAACTGGTAATGCTACTATCCAGTCGACGCTTTTCTCTCTGCAGATTTTAGAAAGTCGAATTTTCAGAGTCTGATTATGACGCTCCACGAGACCTGCTGCCTCGGGATGCCGGACACAGTGGAATGTCCACTGATAGCCTAACAGGAGTGTAATGTGTTTCATTAGCTCGGATGAGAACGGCTGACCGTTATCTGAGTACACGATACGGGGCAAACCATACCGTGGGAAGAATTCACGAACCAGCTGCTTGGCAGTGGTCGGAGCAGTGTAATCTGGGACTGGATATGCTTCTGTCCAACGGGAAAGTGCGCATACAACTACGAGGACATATTTGAATCCTCGACAACGTTCCATCTGGATATAATCCATCTGGAGGACTTCAAAAGGGTGATCGGGAGGTTGAAATCCACCTTGCTCTACAGGAATGCCTTTACCTGGGTTGAACTGACAACAAATCATGCAAGTACGCACTTTCTGTTTGGCTGCTGCTCGTAAGTGTTTATTGAACCAAATGTTTTGAATACTGTCTAGCATAGCTTTCTCTCCTAGATGCGCTGGACTATGTATTGTGTTAATGATAACTTGAACCATGGAGTCGGGGAGAAACCATGTAGATTTTCCCTTCGTCATCCATCCCTGATCTGTTTGGATCCCTCCTAGTTCAGTCCATTTCTTGATTTCCTCTGGTGTAGCATGTGTCTGTATGTCAATTACATCAAGGGCGGGATCCCTAACTGTCATGCAGTGTGTCGATGTCGGAACTATTGTCTTTGTCAAGTCAGTTGCATGAGTTCGATTCTGTGCTGTTTGCTTAGCTGTTCGGTCTGCCAGGTCGTTACCCTGGGAAATGATATCGGTGACTTTTGTATGGGCCTTGCACTTCATGATAGATATTGAAGTAGGCAGATGTATTGCATCTAACAGAGCTTGAATGAGGGGACCGTGTTGAATGTTGGCACCGTGAGAAGTTAAATAACCTCTCTCTCGCCAGAGGACTCCGAAGTCGTGTACAACTCCGAATGCATAACGTGAATCTGTGTATATGTTAACTCTCTTATTTTTGGCTTGAATACAGGCTTGTGTCAGAGCGATGAGCTCTGCTGCTTGAGCTGACAAGGTGTCAATACAATTCGTTTCAATAACTTCGGTGTCTGTCGTGACTGCGTAAGCGGCCACTAACTCTCCTGTACTTGTTCTCATGCATGAACCATCCACATAAAGTGTCAGGTCTGGATCTGGTAATGGAATGTCTGTCAAGTCTTGTCTGGGTTTCGTCGTAATAGTAATGACTTCAATACAATCATGTGCCAATGGGTCTGTTCCACTTAATGGCAAAAGTGTGGCAGGATTTAATGTGCTACAGCGTCTGATTTCTATGTGTGGCTGAAACAATGTCAATTCATAACCTGTCAGTCGTGCTATAGTCAAGTGCTGGGTCTGAGTTCGGGTTAAAAGAACTTCCACGGAATGTGGAACTTGCACTGTCAATTGATGTCCTAATACTATGGAATCGCTTTGTCTGATCGCTAAAGCTGTCGCTGCGACTGATTTCAAGCACGTAGGCAGAGCCTGGGCTACTGGATCTAATGTGCTAGAAAAGTAAGCGCACGGTTTGTGTGAACCTGCTTGTTCCTGAGTGAGTACTGACAAGGCAGTACCTTCGCGTTCTGTAACAAAAAGTGTAAAAGGCTTACTGTAACATGGTGTCGCTAAAACAGGTGCTTGACATAAGGCTTTCTTTAAGTCTTCAAAAGCTTGTGTATGTTCCTGAGTCCAAGGGAGGACAGTCGATGTCGCTGCCTCCTGGGTTGTCAACTGAATGAGTGGCTTTACTAGAAATGCATATTGGGGAATCCATTGTCTACAGTACGAAGTGAGGCCTATGAAGGCCCGCACCTCCTTTTGTGTCTTGGGTGGTGACATGTTTACAATTAACTGGATACGGTCAGGTGTGAGCTGTCTCCCCCCTTTGGACAGCAAGTGCCCAAGGTACACAACTTGCTGAACACAGAATTGCAGCTTCGAAGGCGACACCTTGTGCCCCTTGTCGGCCAGAAAATGTAAAACCGTCAGTGATGCTTTTTCACATTCGGGCTCGCTTCGGGCGGTGATCAGCAGATCATCGACATACTGAAGCAGGGCAGTGTTAACAGGCATGTGGATACTGTCAAGTTGTCTTTTCAGTGCTTGGCTATAGATGCTGGGGCTTTCTGTGAATCCTTGAGGTGCGCGTGCAAATTTGAAGCTTCGTCCATTTAAACAGAATCCGAACAAATATTGGCTTTCCGGATCGATTGGGACGCTAAAGAAGGCGTTCTTGAGGTCAGTTACAGTAAAGAACGTTGCTTCTGAATCAATAGCTGTCAATAATGAGGAGATATCTGGAACCACGGGATACTGTGGTACAATGCATTTATTCAATTCGCGCAGGTCAATAATTAATCGATAAACTGGGGGTGCTTTTGGATCAGTACGTTTAAGAATTGGAATAATAGGAGAATTACATACATTGGAGTCGGTTTCCACAACCACTCCTTGTGCAATGAGCTCGTCAATGATTTGCAGCAAAGCCACTACAGCATCTGGAGGTAACTTGTATTGTCGAATTCGTGGTAATACCACTCCTGCTTTGAGTGTGACTCGATATGGTGTAATGTGCATACAACCTACATCAGTGGGGCCTTGTGCCCATAAATGTGCAGGGACATTCTGTAACCGGTGATCCATGTCTCTAAATACATAGTGACCTTTAAAGTCACGCAAAAATAGTCGTACCCCTTCCGGGGAACAACATATTACAGCTCCTAGAGCTTTCAGTGTCTTTATACCTAACAAGTTTTCTGGGCATGATTTTGTAAGCAATAAATCTGTAGTCCGTATCAATGGACCAACTGCAAGAGGAAGAGGTTGCGATACTTCGTTAACAATAGGCTTTCCTGAAAATCCAAGGGAAACATTCTGTGAGCCTGAGAGGGGTGCCCCTGGAACCTCGTCGTGACTTATAGTTGTTCTGCTTGCCCCTGTATCAATTAAAAACTTTCTGTCTTTCCCTAATACTTGACTATGTACATAAGGACCCTCTTGATCTACAGGAACCTCAATAAGAGGCAAGCCAACCTCCCTCTCTAGGCTGTTTCATGTGTATCGCTGATAATCGGGATAGTCATTTTGTGCATACTGGTACATCTGTTGTGTCGTGTTTTGTGTTGCGGCACTAGGCTGTGGCTGTGGTACTGCTACGGTCTGTTGTGAAGCTTGCATAGGCTGTACATTCTGAGGTACTTGTGGTTGGATCTGATCCTGTCTAGGTGGACGCGGTCTCTCCTTGGTTTTACCCGTAGAGATATTGTGTTTCAGAACTGCACAATCGTTTATATAATGACCTGGCTGTTTACAATAGTTGCATGTCCCTTTAACAGGAACCGCTGAATTACTGGACTGTGTCGCACCCTTTTTATGACCGTCAGCTGGAACTGACTGAGCAACGAGCATTTTCATTTTCGTGTCTTTCATACGTCTTTGTTCGTGTTCTTGTTCTTCTCTAATTCTATTCTGGTGGTACTGTAACATTTGTAACATTTGTGAAGGGGTATTAGCTTGCCAAGTGCTCTCGACTTTCAATACTCTGTTCTTAACCTGGGGCAGGGAATTCTCGACTAATTTTGTTACAAAAAGATGTGGATATGAATCGCTACTTGCTTTCAGGCCGCTATTAATACCAAAACATTTTTCAAATCGGGAATAAAAATCACTAGTGTCTTCATCGGGTTTCTGTTTGCAGGCTGAGATTGCACCCCAGTCTTCCTTTTTCGTAGTTAATAAGCGTGGCAATACTTGTACTAACAATCCTGGTAACGCTTTAGTTTTGTCCCCAAGCCCTAGGCCTGGAGTTCGGGTATTTTCTTCGTTTTCTAATGCTGTCCAATCAATCTTTTGCTCTCCCACCTCCCATTCTTTTTCTTTGAGTTTCTCGTAAATACCGGCAGGCAATAATACTTTTAATATTTTCATAATGTCAGGATAGGTATAATCACCCATGAGTAACATGTCTTTTATTTCACGGTGAAAACCTGCTGGATCTCTGTCATGGCTGGGCACTAATTTTTTCATTTCCAATAGTTCTATTTTAGTTATAGGCGTGTACACAAACACGCGTCTAAAAGTATTATCATCATTTCTAACTGGGTGCACTTCGCGTAAGGGATTCTGTCTGTCTAGGTAATAAATTTTTCTTTCCATGGAGGGAGCTGGATCAAGCTGTGGACACAGGAAGGCACTGTATCTGTGCCGATGTTCTAGAATTACTTTAATTAGATCGGTACCTAGACCTCTCCATTTCTTCATGAGTAGTTCTATCAGTATATCAGGTAGGGGACCAGGATCGGAGTGTTGGCTTTTATACAATATAAGGAGGTGTTGTATCATGTACATACCAGCTAAACGCTGTTCGTCTGGTGAAAGATTCAGAAACGTATGTACTAGCGCGTCATCACTATATTTATCAGAACTGTCAGCCCATTGTACTGCTGACCTGGCTAATTCTTGTTCATCCATAGAATAGAGTACATGGTACCCCATTCGTTCCTGAAGTATTTTATCAGTTGCCTGAAATAAGTGTTCAGGGGTCTTTGGATTTGACATGGCTGCTTGAAAAATTCTCTTACTTTCTGGACGTATCGTTTCTGGTCGTCCCTCCTCCTCCGAGGATTCAGTCTTATCTGCATCTATTTCTCTTTCCGGCTGTTCTCTTTCATGTATTTGTTCTACTGTTTTTCGGATCCTTCGGTACATATTTTCTATACTACTCTGTTTATCATGTTTTCCGTCTGCTATATTCTGACCCCATTTGTTAAGTGCTTTCATTTCTTCCGGGTCTACACTAGGCCTATCTCTGTTTCTTATGAAGCAGTTTATGAAGAAGCGTAACAACAGTTTTTGCGTGTCCACTTTCTGGTATGCCATGGCCTCGCCAATACTTTCAGGACCTTGCCCTGTTTGGACAAAGTGATATATTTTGTCTAGATGATCCATCATTCCTGGTAGTATCATTAAATAGTTCGCAACTCGTCGTAGACGTACTAATGATAGCATCATTCTGTCGTCTTTACCGGGTACTGGATCATATCTACAGTCTGCAAGAGGCTCATTAAGTATGTCGTAATTCGCTGTTTGAGGTGTACGTTGGTGTGCTAAATCCCTATAAGTCAATCGATGTGTTGGTGGTGGCGTATGAAAACCTCCTGTCGCACCTCCTGAGGTGCCAGGTCCAAAAGGATTTGTTGGGTGTAAGGTAGGGAGAATAGGTGCAGGAAGGAGTGGAGGAACAGGCGGAAGGTTTTGAACGGAAGGAGGAGTATGTTGCTGCAGAAGTGGGGGGAGATTATCTCGGGGTCGAGCGCCGTTAGCAGGTGGTGTGCGTGGCGGCGGAACATTAACATATTCGGGGGCTGCATCGTCTAAATAGGAAGAAAGGAAAATGTCCTTTGCGGTCTTGTGGTGCAATTTAGTCGGAAGCAATGGAGGTGGCAGATCTTTTGGTACTTCCAGGGTGGCCTTAGGTAAACCCTCGGCCAGAAGAGGATACATACCATTCATAAGAGTGTTTCGTTGTCTGTCTACTTGTTCTGCTTTTACTCGGATACCTTCCTCAATTAATACGTTTTCTCGGGCTTTGTCTGAATCCTCCCTACTTTTCTCTTCTTTTCTGAGCGCTTTCTCTGTGCGTCTATGCGATTCTTTACGCCATAATTCAATGGCATCTTTCTGTGACTGTCTGGCTTTCTTTTTCCATAATGCTTCTTCTACTCTCATGATGCAATCTGCATCCCATGTCCCAGCAGCGGGCCATCTCTGATTCTCTGCTAAATCCTTGGTGTAGTCCACCCACAAATCGAGATATAATACGGCACCTAGGCCATGTTTATGGTACATAAAGTACCCTGGAGTGTCCCTAGGTGGAATGGGAACGGCTTCCTCGAATATCCCTTTTCTAGTTTTTATCTGTCTTAATTTTGAGAATAACGGCATCTTAAACCTTGCTACTTGATTCTTACTCGGACTTGAACACAATTAATACAATGAACACAGTAATGAAGATCGAACAATCACTCATACCACGATATTTAAAACACATTAAAACATTTTAAAACGAACAACGATAATTAGAATAAAACTAGCTAACTGCATAATACTAGATGTACTGCTAAACAGTACAGATACACTGCTAAAACAGTGCAGACCGGATCTGTGTACCCAAACCCGTCTTGACCGGCACAAACCAATGCGCACGTCTAGATGCGTCCCTAGCAACGGTACTCACCGGGAAGCACGGAACGGAAGGCCTCGGAAACTCTGGACTGGACTGGACCGGACTGGACTCGACTCGACTCGTGACGTAGGTACTTCGGAACTTCGGAACCTGGTGGGCCTCTGTATACCTCGGATCTTGCTCTCTCAGCTAGGCTCTGGTCGGGATCCTCCGCACTCCTCACCGCCTCGTCTGGGTGTTGATCGCAGCCTCAGTCACCTCCGTTGGCCTGAGGGAGGTACAGGAAATCCTGCGGGTACGCGTAGTTGTCCGTCCGGCTGTGGCAGGGGACCGGGTCTGCAACGCACCTCCGGCGCGTGGGGTGGGGGAGGAGTCCCTATTCGGGCGCCAATTATGTGGTAAATTAAAAATTACCTGTACTTAATTTATGCGGTAAAGTTCAATAAGGATAACTCAGAATAAATAAGAGGCAGAATCCGTGATATTTGAGGTTTTAAAAGGGGTTTATTCCTTACAAAGGAATTGGTTCGAACCAGGCAATCGGATTCCGTCACCACAAAGGTTCGGGAAGGGATTGAGCATATTTTATTGACAGGTTATCATATATATAGTCAATGCATTACAGTAAAGGCAAATGCAGGAGGAGTAACAGCTGAGAGGAGAGATAAGAATACACATACGTAATGAAAAAAGGCGTTACAATAGGCGTGCATAAGAGCGTGTACTAGAAACGTCATTATGAGGATGTCACAGGTGGGTGGATCCATAAGAGAATCCTGCAATGTCAGCAGAAATACATGGCAGAGATGCGCGTGCAGCAGCATGACGTGTGTTTGACGTGTAACCGGAGGGTGAAGGGGACTTGACATTTAGCCCTACATGAGGAGACAGAAGTCTGGGATGTCAGAACAACCTAATCCCAAATCGTATCTAATATCTTGTGTTTAAGGAACTGTATTATCTGGAAGGAAAGGTCTCTCGGGCAGAGGCTATCCTATACTGACTGCTAGTGCGTGTATAAGCGTCTACGTGTCTACATGAGATGCGAGGGGGCATGGGCCTACCATGGTAACAGGAGCTATGAATTACTTGCACGGAGACAGTGAGGCCGGGCCCTTTGCTCTGCAGCTGGAAGGGTGTTTACCTAAACTACTAGACAGGAATGTATTTTTTCGAGGAGCGGAACAGATAACTTGAAGGCAAAATACAGTCTTGGCAGGCAACAGGCCGAGCCAGGCACCGTTAGCCGCGCAGGGAGTAATACAAAGGTCATGGATACAGATGCAGGTCCAGGCTGGAGCATTCAGAGGCAGAAGGCAGGAAAAGGCTTGATGGCAGAATTCAGGGCCTAACTTGCCATGGCTGAAAAACGTGAAAGGTGCACCATATAAAGACGGTGGCAAGGCATACTTAGGAACGGAATATTCGACCCATTCATGGTGGATCTGAAAGAGGACATGTTAACGTTGGACACAAATGTATTTGCGTCTTCATAGCTGGAAGTGGAGGGAACATACATGTACTTGTAGCATGTACATGGAGCCGTTGGGGTCTAAGATAGGGGACACAATTGATCATAAAAATTCATATTTCCTCATTTTCACTGCAGTTCCGTCGACACATGCTTTATTTGGCAGCATAATTCCATGCAGTCATTTGCAACATGCATCATAGATTGTTAGTGGTAAACAGAACCAAGCCCAATGGGCTGCATTCTTTTCTAAGAGGAAGTGGCCATTTTATATCTTCCATCTGATCTGAATCATTGCACATATGCACAAGCCTGTGGTTCTTCTGCTCTAGTTAAATAAGGTAAACACGATACAAGGCCAATTACATGTGTGACAAACATAGTAATACAGGGGATTTGCTAGCCTTTACATTACCACATGGATGTGCACAGGGAAATTGGGCAACCACACCAGGTACATGTTTATTGACCTCCCACTGATTTTTAAACGAGTTGCTGTGTGCATGTACATACCTGAACTGATGACAAATTCCATCAGCATGACTGATATATATAGATTACAAATTACAAACATTCATACAGTTGTTTATAATAGAATGGGCAACTGAACTAGTCTATGTTATTGAGATGCTCTACATCTAGGGTGCGTATTTAGAACTATGGAGAATAACTCATTCTTGTCCTGTATATCAGATCCACTGAGAAGGGCTCTTCTAAGTCCTAGGTTTTAAGATTAATTGGTAACATTACTTCCAGTGTGTTTAGGCCCAAAGGCAGTAGGTTCTCCAACCACATCTGCAAATGGGTCTTCTCAGAGGTAGTAATGAATCTTACAGCAGTAACAAAAGGGGAATTAGCGGATAAGAATGTTATGAGAAAATAATGTACAATGCACTATAACATCCCGGTGCAGAGTGCGACCATGCCACTCCCTTAGTGAGGCAGTATCAGTGGCACAGCGATTAGGCTGTGGAAACGGAAGGGCTGTAGTAGGCTTTGTTTCCTCGGTTTTCCATTTTTTTCATTTTAATGGTTTGGATCTAGCCATGAGAGGCACCACGTTTTTAAATATTTAGCATCTTCCATTAGTTTATTAGTTTTGGTTTTGGAATAGTAAAGTTTATTATCCAGTTTAGTTGGTTTTGCAGTTGGAATAGTAATTTATTTTGGTTTATTATCCAGCATTTCCCCTGAGTTTAGTTGGCTTTAAAATTGGGATAATAATTGTTTTGGGTTTATTATTTAGCACTTTCCCTGAGTTTAGTTGGCTTTGGAGTTGGAATAGTAATTCTTTTTGGTTTATTATCTAGCACTTTCCCTGAGTTTAGTTGGTTTTGGAGTTAGGAATAGTACATTTTAATATTTTATTATGTTGCTTGTTCTTAGGGTTTATATGTAAATTCAAATAAAAAAAGAGACGTATGTCAGTTTTTATTGTTAATGGTTTTATTTGCAAACACATGTATTTATTGTTGTTGTTCACAATTAAATTGTTATACAATTTCTGAAAATATTGATAAACATGATTCAGAAATGTTGATGTTATTTAGAATTTATAATAAAATATTTATATATTTGTATTATATGTTTTTCATGTACATTTGCAAAAGTAAAAATATATCTATACATACATTTTTTTTAACAGTTTTGAAAAATGGTAAATTTTTCTGAAGTATAGTGATGTAATAGTAAAGTAAATATATTTTCAGTTGTTTTATGATAAACGCTTTGATTTTTATTATTTATCTTTTTTACGAAAAAAGTAAATATATTAGTACATTTGTTTTTATATTTTTTTATACATTTTATATAATTTCATTTTTATTGTAAACGTATATAATATGTATTTTACAAAGTTATAGTACGTACATTTTGTTTTTATTATTTAGTATATCAAATATTGTTATTAAAAAATATTTAATATATTAAATAATTTAAAATTTGTTTCGCAAATATATTTCTGTATCATATATTTTTTAGTTTAACATTGTTATATTGGTTGCACATTTACAATAGTCTTATTGCAATTTCATATATTGAAGGTGAGTACATCAAACAAATGTACAAATTAATATATATTAAATATTAGGTGTTGTTTTGGTAGTTAAGTGTTTTATTTGTTTGACGTAGTGCTGAATAGTAGAGTCTTATGCAGTGTTAGTTATGTGTTTGTCACCGACCCAAGTACAACGGACGACAGGAATGCTTGAGGTAAAGGCTTTTATTATAATCACTTAGGTCAGCTATCCTAACCTTGAAGAGGGATGGTCTCTGTTCTGTGTTCCTCAGCGCTCTTCTCCGTCTCTGGGATCCGCTTTTTTCCTGTCCGTCGCCGACTTCTACTCCAGGCACTGTTGGCGTCGGTCGTCCCCTCGGGAGAAAAGAAAAGGAAGGAGAGGCTATCAATAAGTATGTTCTATGCTCTGGCGATCTGCAAGCAATATAATACTCCCTCCCCTCTGCTCTGTGGTCCCACTTCCTAGCCAAGAGAGGGTTCCTAATGTTTCTTCACACTGTTGGGAGTGATAATGTAGGGGGACCTTGTCTTCAGGAGACCCCTGTTTCTTTGAGGCCCCTATGCTGTCTCAAGGCTTCCGACCATGCTACAAAGTTCAAACTAAAGAAGAACGTAAGTAACGCAAAGAGGGGATCTGTCTCCCTTCCCTTGGTGTCCTGCGGTCTCTCCTTACATGCCCGTGAAGAAAGCGTGAGTAAACATCCACCCTCCCAGAACACACCCTGTTCCACACAACACTTGCCTGTAGCCGTGACCCGTTGACAGGGTCACGGCCACCTCGTCCTTGGAGTCTTTCTCTGCAGACACCTTCTCCTGTGGATGGTTGCTCATACCCTAGTCCTCTGGATCTCCCGTGTTCTCCACCTCATCCTCCTTGTCTCCCATCTGGCCACCGTCAACCGTTATTGTGTCCTCAGCTTCCCGCGATGGTCCTCTTCTCATTCCTTCGTCGTCCTCTCTGCTCCACTCCGATTCGTCTGGCAGTCTCTCTCATGAAACTTCTTTCGGGTTCCGGGTTCATAACAACAACTGAGCACCGCCCCCTAACGTCGGAAGAGATGGCTGTAGATGGACCTCTTCAGTACCCCCGTGGCATTCATGGCGGTCCTCCGAGGGCCCCCCGTCACAGTGTTGTTTAATTATGTTATGTTGGTTTTAATGTTGAAATTAATGTTCATGAGTTTATATTTGTTATTGTGGAAGGGTTTTGTTTTTTTACAGGTTTCCCGTTTCATGAGCAGAATGTTCTGAAGACGCGTTTCTTTTTTAAAAAAAAAAAGGAAAATGTAATTTGTTCTTTTCAAACAAATTACTTTTTTACATATCCTTTTATTTTTTGGGTTTGTTGGAGCATTTTTTTTAAGCTAATTTTAGGATTTTGTTATTGAGAGAATTGCTTGGTTGGAGCATTTTTTCTACAGTTGTATTTTTACTTTTTTGGGGGGGCTTCTTTTTGGATGCATTCGTCTTTTGATTTATCTACTGTGGATTTGTTATTTTTCGTGGACCGTCTACTGCGACATAACTGTCAGTTATTTTTAATTATTATGGGTGGGAAATGTTTTTGGTAAGAATTGTTTGCTTGTTTCTTTTTTATTTTTATAATTATATTATGTACTATATGTATATGTATGTTTTTAATTTCTAAATGACATAATTATAATTATTAATTTAAAAAAGTGTAGAATTATTTTGTTTAAATGTTTTGTAATTTTAAAATGCTTATGATGTTTAGCATTGTTTTTTGTTTAAGGTATAGATTTAGCAATCATGTATAGGTGTTCTAGCCCTTTGGAAATAGTTGAATATTGTGTTGTAGGTATTCATACATTGTTTTGTCTGCTTACTGAGTTCAGGGCCTAATTATTTAGGGACTGCTCTAGCCTTAGCTCATGAAATCTCTGTTCTTTTTTTATGGCTTCTATTAGTTTGTGTAAGGTTGGTTGTCCTCTTCCTATTGTGGCTTGGAAGGCATTATGCCATCCTTCTACCGAGTTATTCGTTTTAGCTTTTTGAGCTAGAGTGCTATCGTAAAAGTTCCACAAGGGGATTTGGAACTTTGGTTGCCTTTGGTGCCTTTACCTATGTAGCCTTCCCACCCAGGAGTCTTCAAAGTAGTCTAGGAAGGGAGTTAGTTTTGTTTCATTGGTTTGCTAGAAAGGGCTTCCAAGAAGTATATTACAGTGGTTGGCTACTTTGGTTGATACATAGGCAAGGGCTATTCATTTTTGATTTGGTAAGCAAAGTTGCTATTTGTGGCATAATCTATACTTTTTTTGGAGGTGTCTCCAGATATTTGTGTTGAAGTGATAATAGCAAATTTGTATAGCATAGTGTGGGTATATTTTTAAAATTGACTGAACCATTGCTTGTTCAAAGTCAATGATTATTTTTTGTGAGAAGTAGTTGTTGGTGTGTTGTTTTATTATTGAAAGAAGTTCTCCTAGGTGGTATTTTGCTTGTTGGGGAGTAGTGCGTATATGAGAGGGATGTTAGTGTCTTCATATTCACTGTGGATGGTATAGAGTTGGTAAAAAGGCTTGGGGCAAACTTTGAATGTACCATCCATCATCCATGTTTTGCAGTTTTTACATTTGTGTATGCTTTTGTTGGTGGCAAAGATAATAGTTCATTTTTCATGACAGTTATTTTCATGAAGAATTAATTTCTCATCTTTGTGGGTCAGAGTGTATTCCTGTAAGAGTAGTATTTATTACATTTCCAAAGGGTTTTGCTTCCTGTTATTTTTTCTTGTGTGTATGCATAGTCCATGTAGCAAAGAAGTAGTTTTCCCTTTTGTGATGTGATGAATTTTGCTCCTTCTGCCATTTTTGGTCTATCTGTGAATATAGTTATATAGATATATATATATGCAATAACAGCAATGGAGCTCCAGACAGCAAAGCAGCCCTTCCAGGTTCAGCAGCAGTCTTGCAGAGTACACAGCAGATCACAGAAACAGGTAGCTCTCTCCAGGAGCCTCTGGGTATGAAAGTCCTAGTTTTATACGCTAGTGCCCTTCTTCTGGAAGGTGGGAGATGCTTCTAGAAGAGTTCTTGGAAGTACATGAACATTTCTGCCTCTCGTGCCATGGCTCTAAGCTGGCTTCAGTGTCAATGTGAGGTCATTAGGCCCTTTGTGTGAAGGCAGGGCACACCCTATTCAATTTCAAGCTCGGCTCCACCCTCCATCCTGCCAGCAGATAGCCCTTTGATGAATACCTTATCCCTCTATTGCATGACTGTCCAGAAGGATTTCATAAAGCCTAACTATCAGCTACACTCAGTCATGCGACCCAAGAAAGACTGCAAGGACAAAAGGCTATGGGCAGGAAAATATTACATTCTAGAAGTGGCATTTTGAAAATTGTAACGAGAAGTCCAACTTTATCATTAACAGGGCTTATCATTACGATTCTATAGATACCAAAATGACATATCTACATGCTCCCATTTGGAAATGTCAGCTTATTAAATATAGCATGAAATTCCCAATGTTTTCCTATGGGAGCGGTAGGCCTCACAGTAATGAGAAACGAATTTTGGAATTCTTCACTACCAGGACATGTAAAAGGTAGCAGTACATATACAGTCTTTTAATTACGCAGCACCTTGCCCTATGGGTTATCTAGGGCCTAACTTAGGGGTGACCAATATGTAGTAAAAAGGGAGTTTGAGGCATGGCAAGGGGGTTTAAGTGCCAATTCAACATAGCAGTTCAAATCTTTATCCAGGAAGCAGAGGCAGGCCTAAGACATGTTTTAAGGCACCACTTAAGTGGGTGGCACAATAAGTGCTACATGCACACTCGTAACATTTAATTTACTGCCCTTGGTATATGGTATACCACTCTACAAGGGACATATATGCAAATTAAGTATGCCAATCAAACCATGTTTAGGGGAGAGAGCATAAGCACTTTAGCACTGGTTGCAATGGTAATATTCACAGAGTCCTAAGGCCAACAAAAAATGCACTCAGCAAAAAGTAGAAAAATGTAAAGCGTTTGGGGGGGTGAACATGTATAGAGAGCCAGGTGCAATAAAGCACATATAGCAATTTCAGCAGCATTGGTCTAAAGAAAGTAGCCTTCTGACCTTTCATGGAAATTGCCAGTATAGTGTATATCTCTATTTTCCTCCGAATAACCTTCAAAATATGTAAATTATGTTGCAGAGTCTGTGCCATGCCACTGAAAATATAGCTCTTCAAATGTCTAGACAAATGTCATGCCTACACACTAGGCAGGCCTGATATCTCCTGCTTTGAGTCTAATGGAAAAAGCTTAGACTTAGATGAATTAATGCAGAGGCCCAACCCGTCACAAAATTGATCGGTGATGTTCAGTGGCTCTGGAATACTTAACTGTGGGTTCTATATGTGTAACAAGGTATTAACATAAAGTGACATATCACAGATACAGAGAAAGTGAAAATCCTAGCCACATTCTCCATTGGTAATATAAGTCTTTTCGGACTCTTAGTATTTACCCTGTAGGCAAACAATGAATGACATATTGAGAAGCCATACCTCAAATCAAATTCTCACCGCATAAGGAAGATATCACCACTCTCAACGCAGGTTCAATTACATTAAACAGCTGTCATAAATTGCTAGGTCAGACATCCGTGGGCTCAAAGCTAGCAGCCATCATTTGAGCATAAATATTTGCATTTAAATTATTAAAGGATATTGAATGGTTTGATCTACTGAGAATTTGAGGTATGATCAATATTTTTCTTGGAAAGTTTCCTGCAAGTATCAGCAATGTACCTGATCTGTTTAGGCACCAGGCTGAAACTTCCTCTCCTCTGGTTTTCCTGCACACCTGGTTTAAAGTGGTCCATGATATAACATGGTGCATCTGGCTTCCTTCCCAAACCACAACACTAGACACATAATTTGATGTACCATAATGACAGAGAAGATTACTATTTTTGTCTTCTGGCACATTGCACAAGACCTAGATGTATATGCAGGCCTTACCATATGAAATTGCTTAACAAGGGTTCATCAAAAACAAATGTTAACAAGTTGAAGGTTTTCTAACAAGAGACTCCAAAATCACGCATGTTAAGTACTTGAAAATTGTAACTGAGGGGTGTCTCTTACTCCTTAATGGTGATTTGTGCTATATCTAATACAAATAGATAACTCTTGTTACTGAGACTGCTGCTGATTATTGATTCTGAACTCTCTATGCTGTGCTAGATATATATATGTGCTTAATATGTAATGTACAAGCATGAATGGGTTTATGGAAGGTGCAATTGCATATTGTTTGATGTTAAACTAAAGGAAAAAACACTTAAAATGGCATTCCTGCACATATCTATCCATCTCACTGGAGAAGAAGTACATGGTAAAAAAAGCTGACAATTGTTAAACATCAATTGATCATTGGTTCTTTACGTGACAGAGAAGGGGCTTCCCAGCAACTCAAGAGTGGTGCTTTTCCATCCCATTTACATTCATAATACACACTTCTTCACCTTTGATTCCCCCCACCCACCTGGTGGTGCACGCGAAAAAGTAGACGTTTAACCATAACAATGACTCATAAACCATTTATTAGTAGCTAAACTGCAGTCCATCATGACATAGGACTTGATACATCTCTGAACCTTTTGAACCCCATATTTCTGTGAACCTCTTGCACAGACTAAATTTGAATGTTGTTCTAGAGGATGAATGTAAATGCCCTTCTGTCATTGAGTACTAACATGTATCAACCCTCTTCATCTGGGTGGACCAATTTAGCACACATATCCATAGAATCAAGGGTCAGTTTGATCAGCATGATGATCCCCCATATCCCAATTTGTGGGTGACCTATTATCTTTCAGAGCCATAGACTGTTGTAAATGTATTAGGTTCAAATATAAGGAGGAAAGTTTCTGATAGTATCAGTATGTCTTTCATCAATTATGTTGTACTGTTTAATAAGAATAGTCAATCCCCATATGTTTAATTAATCTCACATAATCTTTGCATATTCCATTGTGACTCTAACAATATAAAATGCCCTCTGCAGGACTTGCATCCTTTCCTCAGATATCTCCACCCGAATGCACTTGCGTTGCATGAATGTGGTCTTTGCACATATCTCCAAGGATGGCTGCAACCATGGTTTATATTGATGACTGGAAAAACCCTTAGACTGAATGATTCCTCACATTTGCTACATGAGACTTCATATTGGGTCCTTGCACCCACACCCATCCTCCAAAATGACTGTATCCAGAAAATACTCATGTGGTCGCCTTGGTCCCAAGGCAGCCTACAACAAAGCATCTGTGAGGACTGCTCATGGATCTTCTTCCCATCCTCCCTCTCATACTAATGAATGGTCTTCAATCTCCCAAAAGAGTGCATAATGTTCTGTGCAGCCCTATTACAGGACCAACGTTTTTATATCACCCACTTGTCTCATGTCTTGTTACCACCTGGGCCTTCATACCCCCATCTCATATAGATCCAGTCAATATCCCTCATGTGCAGGCACTCAAGATCTTAATCAAGACTCACTGAATGCCTGCTATTTCATTTAATGTAACTCAAACCCTGCAAAAGTATCCACATGTTTTCTGAAGGTCTGATAATAAAACATTGTATTTATTTATTTATTTATAAAGTTTTGTATAGCGCGAACATGACCATAGAGGGTATCAGTGCGCTTTACATTACAACGTAAGAGAACATTGGATGGTGGAGGGGTAATATACATACATTCAGTAAATAACATTCAATACAAAAAGAGGTAGACAGTGGTATATAAGATAACATAAGTTGCTAACAGTGGCATATGATTTAACGTTTTAGGAAGTGAATTTGTACATTAGAAGCATTTTCACTTCTTTTTTGAAGGAGGAGGAGGAGAAAGGGATTCGGCTTACATCTGGTTCCAGATCTTTGGTGCAATACCAGAGAAGGCTCTGCAGCACGTTCTCTTTTTGTGGAAGAATTGGGGTTATAGTAATAGTGAGCTCACGCATCAGGAGTGATTGCAACCTTCATTTAGCACTAGAGTTTGTGCTAAGTAGCTGGGGGTTTTGAGATGAAGGGCCTTATGTGTCATTTAGGCGATCTTTAGTTGTATTTTTGCCACATATTGTAGCCAATTCAATTCTTTTAAGGTTGGTGAAATGTGGTTATTTCTTTTTGTTCCAGAGACGAGCCTGGCCGCAGCATTAAGAGAATCCCTCAGCAGGGCCAACTTGTATTTGGGAGGTCCGCATAGAGTGGTACTTTCGTAGTCCAATCTTTGCAGCACTATACTTGTACCGCCATTTTAAATTGACCTGTGGAAGGAAGGGTTTAAGTTCCCTTAGGATACTCAACTGATGATTGGCTCCTTTGGTTGCATTACTGATAAGCGCCTGCATGTTCAAGTGCTTGTCTAGGGTGATTCCCAAGGATTTTGCGGAGTCAATGATGTGGGGAGAGCATTCAAAGGTAGTTAGATGCTTCAGCCAGAGGTCTATCTTGGGTGTGTGTTTGGGAGGGGAGATGAGGAGGAATTCAGTTTTTTTGGTGTCGAGCATGAGGTGGTTGTCAGTGAGCCAATTTTGAGTATTTTGCAGAACAGCTTTGAGGAAGATGAAGTCTTCTGTGGAGGAGATTTTCTTATAAAGTTGTGTGTCGTTTGCATACAGGTGGAATGGAATGTTCACAGAGTTCAGTGCACTTGCCAGGGGTTCCATGAGTAGGTTGAAAATAAGGGTTACAGTGCTGAGCCCAGTGGAACCCCTAAGGTAACCAAGAAAGGTTGAGAGAGTGATTGATGCATCTTGATTCTTTTGGGTTCTGTTGTTAAGGAAAGAGGTTAACCATTGTAGCATGGTTTTCATGTTTAACCGTGTTGAAGGCAGAGAATAAGTCAAGCAGTATCAATAGACATGATTAATTCTGGTCAAGCATTTTTAATATATCATCCATGATGTGGGTGAGTGCTGATTCGGTGCTGTGTCCTTGACAGATTGGTGTTGGTCTAGGAGGTTGAAGTTCTCAATGTGGTGCACATTTTTCTGGTAGTTTGGCCAGAGCGGGGATTTCGGCAATAGGACAGTAGTTGTTGAGATCTGAGGGGAGAGCATTGACTTTCTTTAGTATGGGTGTTACCTGTCCTACTTTACGGCATTCAGGTATGGTGCATTGCCTGAGAGAGGTGTTTACAATCTTTTCCCATATGGGGAGTATCGAAGATTTTATCATTTTGAATAGGGAAGGAGGTAGTGGATCAGTGAAGTAATTGGAGGGCTTAATTGCAAGATATCGATGTCGTTTTCAGAGTAGGGCATGAGGGTGTGCCAAGAGGCACTGGCGTAGCTAGGGGGGGGCGGTGGGGGCGGTCCGCCCCAGGCGGCACAATTTTGAGGGCGGCCGCGCGGCACTGGTGGGCCATTGCGGCCGCGGCGGCCTTTATCATTTATTTGTGGACACTGTGTCCCCAAATAAATTATAAAGGCCACCGCGGCCGCAACGGGTTCCAGCGCGCGCGGCCCAGTTTGAAAGTGCGCACTGACCTGCTGTTAAACTGCTAGTGCGCCAGCGGCACTGGCAGTCAAAAGTGCTTTCCAAAATCGCGGCTACGACGTCCCGCGTTTCTATTAGCTCAGCTATAGACCTCTAGTCGTTACTATTGGTCCGTCCTAGCCTCCAGGGCCGTCAATCAATCTTGTAGCGCGCGAGCGCTACCAATGACGGCCCTGGCGACATTAAAAAAATGATTTTATTATGGCCAGCCCTGCCCTCGCGATGAGAACGAACGACGTAGCAGTGACGCGCTACGCGCTCTCGCGCTCATTCTGGCCGGGGGCTGGGGGCCTGGGGCAGTCTGTGGCAGTGCTGATCTCTGGGCAATTTGTTGGCTCTGTAGACTGGTCTGGCTGCTGAAGTTCGTTCGAACCAACTCCCCCAACACCCCCCCCCCCACGCCCCCTCTGCCTGCTATAGAGACTCTGGAGCGAGTCATGAGTGAGGTAAGAGAATAGTTTTGGGGATACTTAGTGAGTGGCAGAGTGGCAGCATAGCTGCCAACAGGGCTTTAAGTGGGATGAAAAAACTGGGGGGGTCTCTCAAAGGGGGTGGCCGATTTAATTAAGGGCGTGGCTTTAAAACACTTACCCTAAAAATCTGTGTTTAGTATAGTGTGCCGCCTGCCTTATATTTTGCTGTTTCTATCACTGCATCCAGCTATGTGATACAACAAGTAACATCATACCTACAACCAGGCTCGGTTCTAGAGGGTGGGCCAGGCCCACCCTAGGCCATTGTGAACTGGAAAATTAGCGCTTTTCATGATCATCCTAATGTCTCACAGTGGCTTGAAGCCCCATTGCGCCCTGCTGCTCTCTTTTTGAAATACAAGAGCAGCAGCATTGTGGTATTGTCACCAGGGCTTTAAGTGGAAGCTTTTTCAATATTATATGTAACAAGCCATAGTTGCAGCTTATTTATCTTATGCAACTAATAACCATTGACAAAGCCAATAGTCCTGATTTGTTGTAGGCTAGAATAGTAGTATAGAAGGTTAATGTGCCTGCAAAGCACATCATGTAATATGCAGATGACAGATTTGTTTTTTTAATGTAGCTAGTTAAGGTTACTGCTTTGAACACAGATCCTTTTGTTACTTGCAGTTCATAAATAGTAAGCCTTTTAATAAAGCACAGTAAGCTATTTAGGATATGTGACTGCTACAAATTTTAACCCTCACTGACTCATGCAACACATCTTGTACACTGATTTACACGCTTGCATGATTTATTTTCAATCTGTATGTTATGTAAATCGCTCTGACACTGCATTGGTATGTGTAGCTTTATAAAAGAAAGTAAAATAGTGCTATTAAAATTGTGTGTAAATACTGGCACCGACCAACACATCTGAGATACTTCCAGTTCATGCACTTACATAAAGGGGCCTAACAAAGTCAAAAGCCTCAAGTACCTGTGAAGAAATAACCAGATGTGTGCTTTTTTTGTTCCTCCATTGTATTTACATTTAAGTGTGAAGTTCCAGGCCACTCTATCAAAAGGAGGCCTAATGGCCCCTCAACTTGCCCTTTATCTTTGGTTCAGCTGGAGATAAATATGAAGAAAAAAAAAACCTCGCTGCCTGCACGTTGCTGCTGGGAATGAAAAGCAGTCACTGTGCAGGTGCTGCTGAACGTGTCTAGGACTCTGATAATGATACCTGGACAAGTTCAGCATTTTTCTGTGGGGCCAATTTCTTGGCAGGGTGGACGGCGTTCACCCTGTGAAAATAGCGGGTGGACGCTGTGCACCCCGGAATTGTACCCTGGTTGGTGTCTTTCAGTGGCTGCATGGTTGTTTCAGTCCGAGTCCTGGCGATTCACAAATAGAAACGTACCTAGACTTTTACTGGCACATCTACTAATGTAACAGACAGGCTAAAACCCTGAGTAGGAACCGAATGGCTATCTATACATCATCCTGAGCAGTAGTTAATGCAAAGTTAATTCACACAACCTTTTGGACTTTGGAGTGTATTTTTATCCAAGGGGAGGGGTTAGTCGACTGGTGGCTCTGACAATTTCTTTTGGTCATAGAAGTCAAGGTGTATGAAAGAATGACAAGTTGGGATGTGTGCAAGCCTTGGCGTTCCGTACTTGACACATTATTATCATTTTACTGTTCTTGTAGACTTTTAACACTGTTGGTTACCATGAAAGTAATGTGAAAACAAAATCGCAGAAAAATTTAATGTTCCTTGTTTCTTCTGAATATTCATGGAGTGCCGCAGCGCCAGAGCAGTTTGTCCTGGGCCTCGGATAGAGTTGAACATGATCCCATGGCCCCTACAGCTGTGTTTAAGGATTGTGATGATAATGTCTCACCCCCTCCCTGTTTTTTAGCTTTGGACCCCCGGGCAGGCTGTGCACCATGTGTGTTCTGAGGCTGCTATGAAGGAGAGATGCACTATTACAAGCTGGTTTTTGGTCCCAGGAGCACACGTCTTTTCATTCCCAGGGAGTTGGTTGCTGCTGCTTAGAAGTAATGACAGGGCGCGACCCCTGGTTGTTGCCTTTGGGCCACCAGAGTGGGCTTTGTATCCGGTCTGTGTTGGCAAGGTGGAGCTGATTGACCCCTTTGTGCTGCGTTTAGTTCTAAGGGCACACAGTGAGTCATTTCCTGTGAATAATTAATTTGCTGTTTTTGAAAGATAAAGAATTACAGGCTTCGCCACTGTTAAGTTGGTTTTGGATCCCTAGAGCACATATTGTTTGTGCAGGTCCCCACTGCTTTAATGGGGGGACCATGATGTATGGTCATTTAATGTCAGCTGTAGATGATGGATCCCTGAACAGTGTCATGTATGTGCATGTTTGCATTGTGCTGAGGGGATTACCAGGTAATTGTTCATGTAGCTCTCAGATGGATGGCACATGTGGTTTTTCTGAGTCCCCAGATGGATCATGCAGTCTGTGTGTTCTCTTTTGTACTGCCAGTCGCCGTTCTATTCAACTGTGTAGCCTTGGACCGCGTCATGTATATGCATGTAATTTGCATGATCAAGGTAACTATTAGCGGCGATACTACGTGTCTCTCGGACATCTTTCAAGTGCTCGCCGCCCTTTTCCCCCAGCACCCCCCCTCTCCAGGGGCGGCAATCTGAGGGGTAGCCCCGGGCGCCACAAGCTCTAGCTGCGCCACTGCCAAGAGGCATTATTTTTAGGTCTCGCCTGATCCAGCGCATGCGCTGGTCTGGCGAGACTTATTGAGAGGGCTCCAAAAAGTGCTACCAAGCCAGCCTAGAGCTACAGTGCATGTGCGCGGGCGCGCGCGCCGTGCTACCAAGCCAGCCTAGAGCTACAGTGCATGTGCGCGGGCGCGCGCGCCGCGCTTTACCGCGATCACTTTCACTTTCATGGCCGCTTTGATGTTTGATCGCGATTGCGATCACTTTCACTTTAGCGGCCGTGCGCCGCTTGGCATAGGACTTTTGCCCTGTATTTTCAGAATGTTTTGCAATTCATAGCCTCTGATCATGGTTTTGGTTCGTGGAGAATGAGAAGCTGTCAGCAACATATTTTCCATCTCACACAAGCCACTGATATTGATATGATTATTTTTCCCGCATATTACATTCTCATATTACATTCTCACCAACTTGTTTCGCTTTAGTAATTAAAGTTTTACATACATGTATGTAAACCATCTGTGCATCACAGGTGTTTCATATTGTTCCAAGGGTTTCTAGTGACACGACTTGTAATCTGCAGATCGCAGTATTCCAAGGCAATGTTACAAGATGCGGGACCCACCACACCGTCAGTGTCCGCCTTAACCAGTTCAAGACATTCGCGTGCTGCATGATACATCACGACAGCACTGCACAAGAGCTGTCTGTTGAAGTACAACCCCTGTGAGTTTGTAGTCGTGCACTGCGTCTCGCACCGGAGCACAAACATCAGCTGCTTTCCTAATCACGGATGGCGCCGAAAAGCAAGTCAGCTCAGCCAAACACAATGCAAGTCCCAAGTAGAATGCCTGGAACATGCGAGATATAAATGACGGCATCCTCCCGCCCACGGAGCAGCTGCCAGTCATTTGCGTGAATGTGGAACAAGATAGAAAGGGACTGTCTTGCATGACATTAGATCGAGGAAAATATATTTGCTTAGAATCTGTTGACCCTTGGCAATTCACCCAGACAAAGCTTTAGACTTTTAAACTATATGAAGTGCATGCTAGACTTGGACAAATGAGAAGCGTATGGCTTCACATACATTTATTTGCGTCGCTTACAAAGTGGCACAGAGCTTGCACTGACAGAGAGGTCACTTCAAACGCCCCCCTTAAATAACAAGCATTTGCAATGCAATAGGTCTCGCATTTACGCGAGTTTGAGCTATTGACATTGCAAATAGTAATGCCTTTTATTTTTGTTTTAGTTTTGAAAACATAAATAAAAAGCATTGTTATTTACAATGCCAATGGCTGAAACTCTTGTAACTGCGAGACCTATTGCATTGCAAATGCTTGTTTAGAGTTCCCATTGGTGCACTAAACTGATCCTTGATCTGGGAGTAGAATGTAGACTCATGGCTGGCAGTTGGAGAAGGGGCATTCCTAGATTGTATGTCGTATTTGATGGTTTTAGTTTTTTCTAGGAAAAAATTGGCAACCTCTTCTCAGCTAGGGGTAGGCGACTCTCTAAGTTCCAGAGAGTTTGGTGTGTTAAGTGATTGTTATTTGACTATTTAAAATAGTTGTATGTGCAAGTAGTGTATTCAAACTGTATTGTGCAGTTTATATCCACATTGTCCAGAAATTAGGCTATCCCCTTCACTCCAAAGGTCCTGATGAATCTGAGCAGAAATAACAGTGACAACAGAGTGAAAAGCTTAAGTCCCCCCAAAGGACAGGATGTTCTGACCTCCCCAGATCCACATCACCTCAGAAGTGACTAGAGGTCACCTGAACCTAGCCAACATTTCCCCTTGATTTCTCATGGGCTACCACATTTAAAAAAGGGTTCTGCCATGGAGAGGAAGATGTGTTCCACATGAAGCATTAAGCCACCAATAGTGTTGCCAAGATCCACCCGCAAATGTCCCTGCATTCCCCAATAAGATCACCAACATCCCATATATCCCCTAACTCAGGTAGAAACCCAACTACGAGAATAATAATAGGGCATTAGCCAACTACGAAGTTAAACTACCTATTTGGTACATATTTTGGAGAAACGTGTGGTTCATGAGGTGCAACAGGACTTTTCCTTTGTCTCCCATGTTCACAGAAATTATGGTTAGCTGATTATACCTTTTTCAGCGAAAGTAAATTCGACCAGGAATTGTAGGCCACATTTTACATCTTAGTCATGGACTGTGCCCATCTGGCTAGGCTGGAGAGAATCGGACCTGCTCTACACGGAGAAATGCTAACACATTCAAGAATTTTAGAAGTTCATTCCAAGAGTAGTATGCTCACAAAAACTAAGGGGGATGCCATAAAGGCTTGGCTTAGAGGTATGCTGATCTAACATACTGCCAGTACCATCAGGAAAATTACACTAATCAAAGAAATGAGACTAAAGGAAGCAAAGCTAATTCAATGCTTGTCCCTCAACTGTGGATCCGTCAAAAAAGCCATGTATCTCAAGACAAAGAATGCTAAATTTAAATAGATGGGAGAAGAACAAGATAAATGGTTTAATACATTTGGGCGAAAAAGATAATCTACCTCCACTATTTAGACATAATATT
This sequence comes from Triturus cristatus, assembly GCF_964204655.1. Classification (NCBI taxonomy): domain Eukaryota; kingdom Metazoa; phylum Chordata; class Amphibia; order Caudata; family Salamandridae; genus Triturus; species Triturus cristatus. Next base: position 87,019,427 of record NC_140587.1, on the reverse strand, counting down.
TTAATATAATGACAACCATAGTTTAGTCTGATACATTTTGAAACTTTGTTTTTAAATCATGTAATAAACAATGAATAATATTAAATTACACTGATCTCATTTAGTAGTTACAGTGAGATACTAGATTTTCAGTGGTTGAAACACTCTGAAGAGAATTTGGAGCTGAAACATCATCTAAATAATGAAAACACCAGGAGGTATTACTTTAAAAAAATGGATTTTTATTTGTCTCTTTTATTTTCAAATTCATTTTGCCAGCTCCTGCAGGATGTCCTCTAGATCCATTGCACTTGCCGTCTTGTGTTCATGCATTTCAGATTATTGTGCACAATCCTTCCATACAGTAAGCTTACTGTTTCATTCATGTAGTGTTGATGTCAAACCCAGGAGGGAGAGCTATAATTTTGCTAATAATTTTAAATTGATGAATATTTTGTTGTTCTTTCAAATAATGCTTTGCTCGTCAAATAGGCTGCTATCTGGACCTCTATCAGTCCATCTCTGGCTCTCTCTACACCAGAGCATTCCAAACTCTTCTCTACAATATCATTCTGTGAAATAAAAAAGCTAATCCTAGGCCTAACTCCTTTAGGGTATGGGTGGCTAGGAAAACAACATTTTATGTTGTAAGAGTGAAATAGAATATATTATTTTGACCCGCTTGTGCGGAGGATCCCATCTAGGGGCGTTGGGAGGAACAGATCTCCCTATATGCTAAAGATATATTGTTATATGTTTCCAGGCCATATTACTTGATAGCCTGCATTCTGCACATATTTGAAATCTTCAGCATCTACTCTGGCTACAGAATTAACTGGGCCCAATCTGTGGTTTTCCCACTATCAGGTTCCCCCTGAAGACTCCTGGCAAGATGGGGGCTCCGATTGAATCAACAGACTTTAAGTACCTCAGAATCTTCGTGACTAGGGATCATCCTCTGTTTCTGAAACGTAACCTTGCCCCACAGTTAGACTGGCTCTGAACAGGTGTGATGCATTGGCATACCCTTCCTTTGTCTTTGTTCTGGAGAGCTGCCCTAAACAAAATGGTGTCCCTGCTGCAGTTTTTACATGTCCTACAAAACACGCCATAATTCATTCCTCTGGCCTTTTTTAAGCATATAAATCAGGAGCTTCGCACATTACAGGGAGGAGTGCCACACATTGCTCTAAATAAGGGTCCAGAGGGCAGGCTATGATGGGGGCCTAGCAATCCCAGACATTTAAAAAGTATTATTGGGCCTCACAGCTGATTGTGATTAATGACTGGGTGTATTTGGACTGGGAAGAACCAGCCTATAGGGTGGACAGAGACGCGATGCCCGCTAGCAATTATGAAACCATTCTAGACACCGCAAGTTGCGCAAAAACCTCCCAAGAAATAAGTCCACTGTGTTTGAGTGCTGGACTGAGGCTGAGATTCACCTGGGAGGGAGGCACACATTAATGGCCATGACTCCCCTTTGGCATAGTGACCGATCTCCAACCTGCTGGGTGTGAGAAGGTGGCCTGATATATGCTGTCCACTAGTTCTAGTGGGCACCTTGTATCAGTCTAAACAACCCCTTATGGTGATAGGTTAAAGACAACCTTATGTGAAAGCTATCCTAGTGGTAACTATGGAGAGCAGCCTTCAGGCTAAGTCTTGAAGGAATGTAAAGCAGCTTGTTTTACCAGTCTATAATCTCTTGAATGATCAAATGAAAAGACAACCACACCAGGTATATATTCAAAATATATGTATTTAAGATAAATCACACCCCTCTAATCTCTTTATAAGACTGGAGTTCGAAGTACTTCAGTTACAAGTGTTTAAGCATCAGTAAAAGCACAAAAACATGTTTGGGCCCTGGGGGCGTACCAAACCATATACTAAAATAGTGGTATAAGAACCACGACTGAGTTAGGCAAGGTGCCTATCACCTCTAGAATCGCTGGGACCCCAAGGAACCACCCAAGGTAGGGACGTCGGGGACCCACAGGAGCCGTATGCAGTGTGAAAACACAACTGCGGGTTCCTATTACTTTCTATGGAGAATATCGCGGTTGGAATTTTAAAGATTAGGGACACTTCAAATCGAACTAGGACCAAAGCCTTTTGGACTTAGACAGTTCTAGGGCTAGCACCCTCAAGAGTACCGGAGTACTTGCGTTACCTCACCCAGGAAAGCCGGGATCATAGGTGTCTTTTGGTGTCGGGTCAGGTCGTCGATTCCAATGGAAGCCTGCAAAGAACTGCTGCTGTCGAGAAGAGGAGAAGTGTCCGGAGAGATTCAATCCTGGATCTAGGATGTAGGGAACCTGAAAGCAAAGGGGACAGAGTCTGGGTCACTTGCCAGTGACCTAGGGCACGATGGACCAAATGCCCACAGATGTCGGGTGCTTCAGGTGAGTTGTCGAGTGTCTTGACTAAAGGGCTCTCTGCCTTCAGAGAACAAAGAGAAACTGGGTATAAATATTGGGACCCAAACCCAAGAACTTTAGAACACTTTGGGAAATAAGAAGAAACCTTTGCTGAGGAGAGGAACCAGAGAGACTGAGGAGAGACTATCCCTAAGCTTGAGGGATTGGCCTCCAGTGGTTGCCTGACTGCCAAAGAAAGGAGAAAGGAACTTTGTATGTACTTTATTCAACTTGTGAAGGATCTCGAAGGGCTTGGAAAAGAGCTTGCCTCCTGCTGAAGTCTCAGGGACAACAGACTTCAACCACCAGCTCTCCAAGAGTCCTCTGGAAGTGCCTGCAGCTATATTGGGCCTTCTGAGGAACTGCGTGTCACAAGGAGCTGGAAGCGACTCACGAACAAGAAGCGTGTCACCGAACTGCGGATGTCGCTTCACAACGCAAAAGTGCCTCGCAGCACCGGAGAAGAGGATCGACGTCGCAGCAGAGACCGCCGCATCACCGGGAAGCGTGTCGCAGAAGAATCATTGAGTCATTGCAGGTCCACTGAAGTGCCTCGCATCATCGGAGAAGAGGATCGACATCGCAACAGATGCCGCCGCTTCACCGAGAAGCGTGTCACAGGGCCTGTTGCGGCTCATAACCGGTGAAGAGGATCGAGGTCGCATCAGACGCCTCTGCATCACCGGCAAGTGTGTCGCAGGGCCTGTCGCGGCTCATCACCGGAGAAGAGGATCGATGTCACAGCAGATGCCGCCGCATCACTGGGAAGAGTGTCGCAGGGTCTGTCGCGGCTCGCATCGTTGTGGAAGCAACTCGCATCGCCAGGGGAGAGGATCGACGTTGCAGCAGACGCTGCCACATCACTGGGAAGCGTGTCGCAGGGCCTGTCGTGGCTCGCATCGTATGGAAGCATCTCGCATCGCCGGAGAAGAGGATCGATGTCGCAGCAGATGCCACCACATCACCAGGAAGCGTGTCGCATCAAGAAGAAAGCGCCATCTTTGTTTCTTTGCACCAGGTCTTCAACGCATCACCATCCTTGCGTGTAAGGGATTACGACATCACCTTCCCTCCAACACTTACATTGCCTTGTGTTACGCATCTTAAGGTACATTGAACTAAGAGTGTCGCATTTACCATCTGAAGAGAAATAAGCTAATTCTACCATTATAAGTACAGTATTGTGGATTTTTGTCGCTTGTGGTCTTGTGATAAGTCTATGTAAAGAATACTTATTTTTTATATAAAACTTGTGTGGTGTCCATCTGTAGTGTTGTCACTTGGTTACTGTAAGTGTTCACAAATGCTTTACACACTGCCACTGAGATAAGCCTGTCTGCTCGTGCCAAGCTACCAAGGGGGTGAGAAGTGGTTGTTTTAGGAGTGCACCCCCTTACCCTGACTAGTCGTAAGGGTCCCTATTTGTCAAAGGTACCTACCTCTGCTAACTAGAGACCCCCAAATCTCTAGTTGGTGGCAATTTGCTAATTTCTAGAAATAGGCACTTTTTTCAATTTTCTTAGGGCATGTATGTGCGCCACATGTGCACACATGCATATTTCAGGGGTGTAACAGGGTGTCATTTTGGCACCCTTGCACCCTTGAAATTGCATGCGCAATTTGCGAGTAAATATTGGGTACTAGCAAATTGCGCATGCAATTCACATTCATTCCTATAGGCCTCTAGGCCCATAGAAATTAATGGGAAGCCATTCCTTATTTGCGACTCTCAATTTGTGAATCACAATTAAGCAATGCGTAGGAATCACAAAATCTTTGCAAAAACCTACATACATTGCATTTTTTGACACTATAATAGCGAATCGGTAGAATTCGCTATTATAGACTCGCAAAATCCAATGTTTATACATTTGGCCCTAGGTATCCGTAAGAACCCGTAAGAATATGTGCCTCGATAAGAACACTGGGGATCTCTGGGTCATGTTTCCTTGACAGAATATGAAGTAGGATTAAACGTCTTTTTTCACCTGTCCATAACTCTGACAATCCTTGACTTATAAATATTGCAACAAATCTAAGTAGCACAATAATAACATCTGTTTCATTTGGCAGTACAATGACTCAATTGGAATCATTTCGAACAGCATACTAAACATGTGGCACAACACGAAGGTCAGCTTCCTCCGATTTGCTGTTAAGTTCTTGAACAATGTGGCCCATACGATTGAATATATCATTGAAGGTACCAACACCTCATAGACAATCGTTCCCTTTGCAATAATTGGAAATTCAGAGGCATATGTCCAAGGAGTTAACGCCGCCTTAGTGGCACTTTTCCAACGGTTTTGCGGTGAGATTTTAATTGCCATATGTACAAGCTGTCGCTAACCTCTGTTAGCGGCAGTTTTCCAGCAAAAACGTACATTCTAAAGATCATCACTTCTGTAACCGCTAATGACACACAAGAGAGGCGTTCCAGTGCAAAAACGGCCGCTAACCCCACTTCGCAATATTTACAAGGGGATTCCTGAAGTTTGGTGCACCAAAAAAACGGGCGCTAACTGCAGTTTTTTAAGACCAGAAAATAGCTTAAAAATGAAGATAACGCTTGGGGCCTCTTTCCAGCAGGTTTTGGTCACGGACACTGCTGTAAGCAAGGTTGCTGCACTGCCCTGTGACAAAACTACAGGGCAGGAGAATTTCTGGTGGATTTGTATCCTCTGCATGCATACATTATAAAATGTGAATGTACAATGAGATCCCAGCAGCAACGTAACCACCAGCCTTCAGTTAAGTTTGCACTCTTTGAAAAAGCTGGTGCTAAATTAAGCTGCCTAGCACTCACCCAAGTACAGTTGCACCATCATGCAAGGGTGCCTGCACTGAGGGAATGATTGTTTAGGAGCAGGAAGGTGTCCCTTACTGCACATAAACATTCATTAAACAAAATGACAATGCGTTATTTCTATGTGTGCTGCACAATGCAGCACACAAAAAAGTTACAGATCGCCTTTTGTGATTGTTTATGTGTAGGAAGGGTCACAATCTTTGCAATCCTTGCTTTCTATAACCTTTTTTTTCATTTGTCATGGCTGTTTGTCAAATATCTGATACCATGAGTCAGAGTTATCATAATTCCTGATACCCTGAATTCTCACTAGAATGTTTTCCGGGTAAATATGTTTTGTTTCACCATATGGCATGCAACATTAAGGCATTTTAGGACAGTAGTAACAATCACTTGTCCTCCACAGAGGCATGACTGGATAACACGGATTGTCGTATCTCCAGCATCCTGTCTACACAACTTCGCTATCTGGCGTACCAACCTTCCCTGTCAGCTTCCCCTCCCCTCTCTGGGGTAAGTTTATGACTAATTTACCACTCAGTTACACATGCTTGTTACCCTGCTTCAAGTTCCACATAGATTGATGGTTTAATTCCCTTCGTTTTTATTCCTTCTACCACATGTGCAGTGCCCGGCTGGGGCCCATGTGAGTACAGTTTGTTTTCACTTTAACCGTCCCTGAGGTGCACATCAGTCACACTGGCAGATCTTCCTTCATTTCAGGTATAGACCACCCCAAAACACTCCATTACAGCTAAGCTGTTGCCTTCATTGCTCACCCTGATCATATTCTTTTCTTCCTTTATAATAGCTGTCCCTATACCAATAGGTCCTGAAGAGACCCCTCATTTTTATAGGGATTGAAACGCCGTTGACACAAACTAAGCAAACCATCCATCAGCGCCTATTATCATAAAAGGACGCTGCCTGTACTACTCATTACCTGTGATGGTCGACTTTTATTAATGTTGGTAACCAAGTTTACATCACAACAACAAAGAGAGGGTGAGGAAAAATCACTCTTGTTCCCCCTGGTAAATTTAGTAAACAACGAAAGAGTGAATAAGAAAGAAAAAGAACAACAGCGTGGGCAAAAACCAAAAGGATTTGTTAGAAGAACCCTCACTCACCAACCTAGTTGGTGACATGCTTCATCATCGGGTTCCCACCAAGGAGGCCGAGTGCCTCCCTGGTGTGCTGCGACGCCTGAATTACAGCGGAGCTGGTTTTTGATGGGAAGGTGGATGTGAATTTTAAAAGGTTAATGGTTTTACCCAACAACTGATTTAATCAATGCAAACCAAAAACCATTAAAAACAGGTGAAACGGACTAGAACTGGTTGGTTAGGATAACCAAAGCTCGTCTGATTTAAATCAGTGAGAAAGAAAAGTGGTCGACATGTTTCAGCTTGTCATGCCCAGTTGGCTAAGCATTCTTCAGGACCAGGTGGAAAACCACGGCAGTATGCGCACGCTAAGGCGCACCCTAACCAGTGGAATTCAAGTGGTAAAACTTACGGTTCTACCGAAAAGCCTTCTTGCTATTCCAGGGCTAATAAATTTCATATGCAATGTACGACTAACATCATGGGTCCGAGAGGGGGGTAGTGAGCTATAGTATTTCCATGCTCGCACACTCCCGCAATGGACCTGGATCAGTCCTGCTCGGCCCGGTTCTTCTAACAAATCCTTTTGGTTTTTGCCCACGCTGCTGTTCTTTTTCTTTCTTAAAAAAAACAAGTTTACATGTCACAAATAAGTCACTACTTTTTTAGGTTCCATGTTCATTGGGGACACATTACACTGTTTTTCTGTAAAATTGCATTTATAATTACATATAAAACTATTGTTGGTACCAAATATCGAGTTGTATATGGTTTTTCTTCTTTGAATATCGACTTAACCCTTACATATACTGCGATTGGGCATTCTAGTATCATCATTATATACATTGTTCCACAGGAACCACTGTTTCTGTTATATACCATGGCAGATAAGGGCACATCGAGGTGCGGCCGCCTACCTTGTGGAAGACGGAGCCAGGCAGGGGTTCAGCCCTGTGTCCTGTTTTCCGAGGTGGAGGTGACAGCGCTGTTTTTTTATATCCAGCGCCACCTCCCCTCCACCCAGGCCTTGGTCTGGGTACAGGATGCAGGAGCATTGGCAGCACTGGGCGAGGATGCGCCGGGCAATTTACTGCTGCTTTGGGGTCCATCAGCCTTTTGTGCATCGCTGCTCCGAAATACTGGACCAAGAGCAGGACCTGCTGGACCTGCTAGGAGTTGAGGTTGCTGGGCAAGGTGAGTAATTATCAAAAGTATACATTTTTATTATTACTTGTGTGTTCTATGCTGTAGCTAATGTTTTTTCCCAAATATTAGCAAGCATGCTGCTCACATGCAGTGGAGCTAAGTTTTCAAATATTATGTAATAGTCTGTTATTCTAGACAGGTGCTCAGTTTGTTATGTTATGTTATGTTATGCACTTTTGTATTGCGCACAGCTGCCCCAGCTAAGGGGCGTCCTGGCGCATGGCAGGCAATGTGCAACAGATAGCAGAAACACAACACAGATAAAAAGATCTATTTAAAAAAGAAACGTTTTCAGAGCTTTGCGAAAGGCCAAGAGGTCAGTCAGTAGCCGCAGGTCCACTGGGAGGGAATTCCAGAGTTCAGCCGCCCTCACCCTAAAAGAGCGACCACCAGCCCGACACAACCTGTATCGGGGGACCACCGCGAGCGCTTGGCTTCCCGATCTCAAAGCGCGGGAAGGAACATACCACGACAGGAGGTCAGCAAGAATTGGCGGACCTACTCCCCTCAAGATCTTAAACGCCAAACACAACACCTTGAACTGGATGCGTGATTTAATGGGGAGCCAATGCAAGGATCTCAAGACACCTGAGACAGAGCTCCTTCGGGGTAAGCCTACAATGGCTCTAGCCGCGGCATTCTGCACTCGTTGAAGGCGGGTAATCTCCGCCATGTTGGTCCCTACCAAAAGCGAGCTGGCATAGTCCAGGCGAGATAATACCGTGGCCTGGACTATCAGCTGCCTGGTACCACGGTCAAAGAACTTAAGAATGGGCCTCAGCGACCGCAGGATGCCAAAACAACCGGCCGCGATTTTCTTCGAGTGGCCCTCGTAACTGAGAGCGGGATCCATCCACACTCCCAGATTCCTAAGTTCAGTGACCGGGAGAGGGGCCAGCCCCAGTTCACTGGGCCACCACTTGTCCCCCCACAGTTCCGCCTTCCTGCCAACGATCATGATCTCGGTTTTCTTCGCGTTGAGCTGGAGACAGTTGTTCTTCATCCAGCTTGCCACCGCCCTAAGTCCACTCTGAAACCTGGGGGCATCCCGATCCGCATCCCCGCTGATAGTCACCGCTAGCTGAGTATCGTCAGCATACGAGACCATAGTCATGTCCCATTGCTTGACGATCTCAGCCAGCGGTCTCACATACAGATTGAAAAGCGTGGGACTCAGCGAGGAGCCTTGCGGGACCCCCTGTCTCAGAGGAAGGAATTGGGACTGGTACGGTGGCAGCGCAACGCTAAAGAGACGATCGTTTAGGAAAGAGCGAAACCACTGGAGGGCAGAGCCACCCAGCCCGACCTCCTCCAGGCGATGCAGCAGGATAGGATGGGACACGGTGTCGAACGCGGCGCTCAGATCTAATAAAACGAGCGCCGCTGTCTGCCCCGCATCCATCACTGTGCGTAGGTGTTCAGCCATGGAGAGAAGGGCAGACTCCGTGCTGTGACCAGCACGGAAGCCATTTTGGGTGGGATCCAAGATGTTAAACTGGATGAGGTGGGCCGAGAGAACTTTGTTGACATGGGCCTCCATTACTTTGGTAGGCCAGGGAAGCAAAGAGATAGGCCGATAGTTTTCAGGCTTGTCTGGGTCCAGTGAGGGCTTCTTAAGGATGGGGGAAACCATCGCCCGCTTCCAGCTACGGGGGACCGTGCCCGACTCCAACGAGATGTTGATCAGGGAGTGTAACACGGTCCGACCCACGAACGACTCATCTCTAAAGAGAGCCGAACTGAGAGGGTCGGCGGGGGACCCAGATTTCACCTGCTTTGCCAAGATGTTAAACCCTTCCAATGTCAACAGGGGAAGCGAGTGCAGGGCTGTGTCTCCACAGATGGAAATCGGAGACTCAAATGGGGGTCCTGTGGATGGAAAGGTCATATAGATGTTTTGGACCTTTTCCTGAAAGAACACCGCGAGAGCCTCACAATGAGCAGTAGAGCCCGTCGTCAGAGCATCGGGGCGCTTGGCTAGAAGATCCTTCATCAATTTGAAAATAGTTTTCGAGGGGTTAGAGCTGTTGCCGACTTCGGCAGTATAATACAATGCCCGAGCACGGCACACAGCCCGATGGTATACTTTGACGGAGGCGAGATAGATAGCTTTTTTTCCCGAGTCGTACTCCTTCCGCCAAGCCCTCTCTGCACGCCTGCAACTGCCCTTGAGCGCACGTAGGGCACCATCGTACCATGGGCTAGATTCTCTGGCACTGGTCTTACAGGCGGTGAGTGGAATGAGCGCATCTAGCGCTTTGGAGATCCACGCGCAGAACCCATCGTAACCTGAATCAACAGTTACAAACGGATCTAATGGCTCTGCAGCGAGGACACGGTGCAGATCTTCCAACCGTAATTTGCCCCAGTGCCGCCTTACGATCAGCTTTGCAGGAGGGATGACAGTCCTACCTGACAAAGGGGTACTAATGGCGACCAAAGAGTGATCAGTCCAACCCAGGGGCGAGACGGCAGTGACAGAAGCATTTGTCAAATTAGTGAAGAAGGGATCTAGCGTATGGCCACCGATGTGGGTGGGCTGCTGAACTAGCTGCAGCAACTGTAAGGCCTCCAAATCCGTGAGAATGCCACTGACCGCGGGTAGGTTAGGTCTATCGAAATGGAGATTAAGGTCCCCCAGAATCGAAAAATTGGGACACCCCACCACCAAGGAGCTGACCACATCCGGGAAAGCGGCGCGAAACGCCGCCTCGCTCCCTGGGGGACGATAGACCACCATCCCCGAGAGTGAAAAGTGTGGAGTAACCAGAATCTTAAACAACGCACTTTCACATCCCGCAATGGTCAGTGCGGTCCAGGAGCAAGTAAGACTAGAACGAATAGCCAGGGCAATTCCCCCTCCCCTAGAAGATCGATTAAGGGTACGGACTGTATAGTCAGGGGGGAATGCCAGATTAATAATGGCTGCGTCCTCGTCTTTCAGCCATGTCTCGGTGATAGCCACGATGTCCGGGCTTGCATCCTGCAACAGGTCAAATACTGCCTGATAATGTGACACCAGAGACCTAGCATTAAAACTAAAAATGCGGAGAACATGCTCCGGGCAGGTGTAGCAAACGGCTGCCACCGGACGTGTGGGGGCAATAGAAGTAGCTTGCTCCAAAAACCACTGACAGCCAGCACAATGATAAGGACCGTCCAATGGATGAAGGAGGGGTAAGCTACAGCCAGCAGTCCGGCGCCCCAGGTCACGCAGGGTGTCACAAGAATATGTCAACATGGCTGGAAATAACCAACCGCTCCTCGTACCAGCAGGGCCTGGCCAGAGTCCCGCGCGTCCTTAGCGCGGACGGGCGCAGACGGGCAGGACTCTGGCACGACTCCGGCCACGCGACGGCGTCCCAGCTGCGCGTTCCCGCTGCGCGGGGAGGACGACTTTAAATAGGCGTCCCCTGGACTGAAGCGAGCGTCAAGACGCTCTAAGATGGCGCCCGCAAAAGCGCCAACAGCCCCAATCCAAAATGGCGGCCAAAGTTGATTAGATATGCCCCCTCGGGACCCGGACCCGCCAAAACGGCGGTGCATCAACACTTTAAATGCAGGTAAGTGGAGACCCTTGCCCCCAGGCCAAGCAGCAAAGCACAAGATAAAATAAACGCTAGCAAAAGGACATTTAGTTAAAATGCAGCGCTAAAGAGCGACGCGCTAAAAAGCTAGGACAGAGGTAACAGAGGTAACAGCAGAGCCTGACCGCCGTCAAACCCCACGAGTCCGCCTTAAATAGGCGTCCCCTGGACTGAAGCGAGCGTCAAGACGCTCTATGATGGCGCCCGCAAAAGCGCCAACAGCCCCAATCCAAAATGGCGGCCAAAGTTGATTAGATATGCCCCCTCGGGACCCGGACCCGCCAAAACGGCGGTGCATCAACACTTTAAATGCAGGTAAGTGGAGACCCTTGCCCCCAGGCCAAGCAGCAAAGCACAAGATAAAATAAACGCTAGCAAAAGGACATTTAGTTAAAATGCAGCGCTAAAGAGCGACGCGCTAAAAAGCTAGGACAGAGGTAACAGAGGTAACAGCAGAGTTTGCTTGGCGCTACCCACCTAACCTAGTTATCGAATCGTTCTTGTTGCCCCAAGCTTGGGCTGATGTGATTAGTGATGATTTTTTTTTTTTTTTTTTTTTTTTTCCAATGCATACGATACATAAATTTGAGTTATACCAACTCCCACCCCCCCCACCCACCCACCCCCCCTTACTGTCAAATGACAAATTTCAAGGACACAAAGAAAAGATGTACAGTTTAAGAATAATAAGTACGAAAATCGTCAAGGAAACTTTAAGCAAAGTTAAAAGAAGAAGCAAAAAGAAATTTATGAAAAGGAAAGAGAAGGCAGTCCGATTAAACATATGAACCTGACTGATCTGATTGTTCCAACCAGGTGGAGAAGGGTCCCCAGATGTCTAGTCCCTTTTTTTGCCCTTGCGCCCTTTTTTAGCGTATATGGCCTTCTCGAGGTGGTAAGTCGCAACTAGCCTAGCTAGCCATTGGGGGAAAGAAGGTGGGTCAGTCTCAATCCATGCCGATGCCACACAGATCCTCCATATTGTCATAGCAACGTAGATGAGCGCCCCACCTTTTTCCCTATTAATCTCTTCCTGGGTTCCCAGTAGTATGGTTATAGGGGTCAGAGCTATAGTCTGTGTAATGACCCTTCCCAGAAAATCCTGAATTCTGCGAAGAACTGGAGTAAGTTTGGGGCAGACGGCAAACATATGTACTGCATCGGCACCAAACTCCAAGCATCGGGAGCACATTGTCCCCCTGCCTGTTCCCCATTTTGCAATTTTACTGGGTGTAATATATAGAAAAAAAATGCTCTTGAAGTGTTGCGCCTGTAGTTTTGCTGACAATAAGTCGCTTTGAGAGAGCGCCAGTGAGTTGTAAAACATACTGTGCGGGGCCTCTAGTTTAATAAGCCACTTGTCTGCTATTTTAAGCAAGTCATCTGGGGTTTGGCTGTTAGGAGTAGAGTAAATGAGACCTATTCGAGGGGTCGTTGGGGTTCGCGGAAGGATATTTGTCTAAATAAGCTGCCGCGGGTCTCTTCTCCCAATAGAAGCCAAAATGGTGAAGGAAGGCCAGTTGGGAGAGGGATGGAATGTTCCTTCAACAATTCAGTACTGTATTGTAGAACTGAGGCCCAATAGTATAGTGCTATATTAGGAAGTGCCCAACCACCTCGTTCCCTGGGAAGAGACAATTGTTTTAGTGCTCGTCTAGGTTGTGAGTAAGCCCAAATAAATTGCGTAAAAATTTGTTGGAGTTTCTGGAGCTTGGCCTTGCTGAATTCCAATGGGATGGAGCGGAAATAATATAGCAATTACGGGAAATAGGTCATTTTGATTACATTCCATCTGCCTACAAGAGTCAGGTGTAAGTTGTCTATTTTTTTCAGGGCTTTTTTGGTTTCGGTAATCAAGGGGGATATATTTTCAGTTACAATTTCATCTATGTTGGCTGTGATTATGACCCCCAAATATTTAGCCTGAGTCACGATCCGGGGATCAATCCAATTAATTTTCCTGTTTATAATTATCTGGGTTTTATTTTTATTCAGCGCATATCCTGAAATGTTCCCGAATTCTCGTGCCTCCAATTCCAATGCCAAAGTGGCACTCTTAGGTTCAGAAGTGGTTATGGCCAAGTCATCAGCATAAGCCATGATTTTAGTGTTGATTCCCTGCATGCTTATTGCCAGAATTGTTGGGTTCTTTTCAATCCTCTTGATGAGGGGGTCTATATAAAGGGCAAAGAGTAGGGGGGAGCAGGGGCAGCCTTGCCTGGTTCCCCGAGAGATATTAAATTGCTCGGCCAATCTCCCATTAACCAGCACACAGGCCGTCGGGCTTTGGTATAGAGCTTGTACAGCCTGCGTGAGTTTTGGCCCGAAGCCCATTCTCTTCATGACTCACCACAGGAACCGCCAGGAGACCCGATCGAATGCTTTCTCAGCATCTAGTAAGATCAAAGACATCGGGTCTCCTGTCACCTGCGCTGCGTCAAACAGAGTAATGGCCCGTCTAATGTGTTCAGTGGTGCCTTTCTTGGGTATGAATCCGTGTTGCCATTCTGACACCAGGGATTCAGCTACAGTAGAAATTCTTGTAGCAAGTATTTTGGAATATACCTTAGAATCGCAGTTTATAAGTGTAATTGGTCTATAAGAGCCCATTTCTAGAGGTGACTTGTCTTTTTTAAGAAAGATAGAGATTTTGGCATTTGACCAGGAGGCCGGAGGGGAAGCCCCGTTAAATATGGAGGTTATCACAGCAAGAAAGATAGGCTTAATTTGGGATGCAAATAATTTATAGAACTCCACGGGAATGCCATCCATTTCCGTGCCTTTCCCGTCTGGAAGGCTGGTTAGGGCTTCCAGGATATCATCCCAATTCGGGATAATTTCCAGTTGTTCACGATACTCCTGGTTAAGCTGTCTTAACTCTATCTCTTTTAGATAATTGGTAGTCTCAGGATCTTCTAAATCCACTGGCGTGTTATTCTCCTCTGAATATAGTTTAGAGTAAAAATCTTGAAAGCTTTTTTGTATTTCACTAGGATCGCTAGTTTCAACTTCTGTTGGTGCTTGACTCGAAAGTATTTGGCTTTCTATGGTCTGTTGTCTAGTTTTGACAGCAAGATGATGACCATTGCGATCGCTACATTCATAATTTGTTTCTCGCGTCACTGCCCATTCAGCTGCGGTTTTTTCATCAAATACTGTCCCTATTTCGGCCTTGATTAATATAACCTAATTTTGTAGGTTCTTGACATCCTGACCAGTGTGAACCATTTGGACTAGTTTAATTTCTGATTCTTTAAGCCTTTCCTAGAGATTGAGTATTTTCAATTTGTCTTTTTATTTTTCCTAATCGAGAACCTTAAAGTTTCTCCCCGAATACCCGCTTTTAGTGTATCCCAGACTACCATGGTAGAGGCCGTTCCAATGTTTATCTCCAGAAACTCCTGAATCCAGATTTGCATGTGAGTTCTATAGCCTATGTCTTGTAGGAGGGCTTTCTCAAAGCTCCATCTTGGGGGTTCTTTCCAGTTCTCTAGCCCCTTGATGTCCAAAATAAGTGGGTTGTGGTCTGACATAAAACGCGGCGCTGTGTCTATGGTACATTTGCCCAGTAGGGATGAAGAAATGAGAAAATAGTCTAGTCTAGCAAATGACCGGTGGGGTGCAGAAAAATAGGTATATCCGGGTTGGTTGGAATTAAGTTTAGACCAAACATCGCTCAGCCCATGGGTTTGGGCTAAGCTAATGATTGCTTGATACACTAACGGTTTTCTGCCTTTATATTTCCACCTAGTGTCGGTTTCCCAGTCGCAGGGCAAATAATTATTGGGGTGGGCCAGTGAGCTAATTTTCCAGAGATCCAGTTGATGACCCCTGGGTCATCAGAGTTACAACCATAGATAGAGCATAGAGTAAAAGGGGGATTAGAGAAGAGATGGCACTCGGTGATTACCCATCTGCCTAGGAAGTCTCCTGTCAGCCATAATTCCTACCCCCTTTATTCTAGCTCCTTGTGTAGTAGCCCCTATAATTTTAAGCCCTAGTGAATTTAATAGGTGTTTTTGTGATTCCTCTATATGTGTCTCCTGGAGACAGATGATATCACCCCCTAAAGACTGTATGCCTTGCGTGACTTTCTGCCTTTTTACGGCGTCGTTTAGCCCACAAATATTTGCGGAAATAAGCCTGAGAGTATTTATTTTAGCCATTTGGGTGTTTGAGATGACCAAAAGTTTCTTGATTAATTAGATGTGCTTCCTTGGTAAGTTCTTTAGTTGTGCTTACTAAATGAGTGAGTAAAAAATTGTGTGAGAAACTGTGTCCTTGATTCCATTGTGCTAATCTAAAAGTGACCCTTACCCCGCCCTCCCACCCACCCACCCTTCTCTGGAGCGATCAGGAAGAACCTGAATGATGGTGGTCATTAGTGAGGCTCCACCGCTGATCACGCCGTACGAGTTTAATTGTGTGCTCGACTAGTCTGCTCTTTGAAGATTTAGTGTAGGACATTACTACATTAATAGAATTTGTGCTCCGTCTGCAGCAAAGCTAGCCCTAAGAAATTAAGAAATTATGAAATTGTTTAGCCCACCCATCCTCCCGTTGCGTTATCCATTTTCAGTGTATGTGTATGTGTCTATGCTTGTGCCGGTGGTGCTATCTCTAGCTCTCTATCTTGGACCCTTCTTGGACTTAATTTCCTCTAAGTATTCCCCAGCCTTTATTTCAGACAGAAATATTTTAAATCCCCCATTAAAAATCACTTTAAGTCTAGCAGGGTTCATGAGATAGACTTCTGCTCCCAGCTGCTGAAATGGGGAAATTAGTTGTCTTAAACGCCATCTGCGCTCCATGGTCTGGTGGCAAAAGTCAGGTTTTGCGAAGAAAGTTATTCCGTTGGCCCCCTTTTTGGAGTTTGGGCGAGCCTGGTCATCGATCAGTTCCCTCAGCAGGAAGTTCCCAAAGTATACCAGGAATACTCTTGGTTGTTCATCTGTAGCCCTGTTACCACCGCACTGTCTTCTAATATTGAAGGGGTAGCGATGTGCCCTCTGCACCTCATGGTCCCAGTCCCAGCGTGGATGTTCGGGGAAGGATTCTTGAAGGAGTTTTACAATAAACCGCCTGGGGTCTTCACCTTCTTTCCCTTCCGGAATGCCTAGTAAGCGTAGGTTGTTTCTGCGTTGGCGATTTTCCTGCTCCTCTATCTTTGCCATGATATCTATTAGACAGGCGGCATTGCTCTCGCTTTGTTTTTTAGTAGCAGTGGTCTCTGATTCTAGGTACTCAGTGCGCCCCTCGACCATGGAGACGCGGTCGCTTATGTTGGTGCATGTCTTATTCAGTCGCCTCAGACCTCCTTGTAGTTTTTTAGCGGCCCATTTGGCTGCTCGGTTGTCTGCCCGAACCTCTTCCTGGAATTCTTTAATTGAGGCTAGGATTGACGCTAGTGAGGGCTCTGTAGCGACCATTGGTAAGTTATTTGTCTTTTCCCAGATTGCAGGTTGGGAGTCGTCTTCATCCAAAGGATAAGACATCTGTGAGTCAGAGTAATCCCATTTGAGTTGACTGCGTCTCTTCCCTTTGTTTTTAGTTCTTTTGGGTTTTTGGACCGTACCGGTGTCTTTGACTGACTCCTTGCTGCCATCTTCACTAGAGTCAGTACCTTTCTCATCAGAGGTAGTTTCTGTGCCGTCGGAAACCGAGTAAAAGTTCTCGGGCCCAGGTTCCGGAGTCCAAGGTGCTTGTGCACCAATCGCGGTTCCCAGGCCCTGAATGTAATCGGCGACATCGATATCTCGGGCTATAGAGGGAGTATCAAGACAGCTCAGATGAGTAGTCTTCATTATTTAGAACTATGCCAGCAGGGGTTGGGTGGATATCAAGTTCTATTACCTTCTTAACCGTTTTATCATTATCATCTTTAGGCAAGCAGAGGGAGTTGCTCAATGTTTTGGCTAAATCTGGTGAATCCGTGATAGTTCCTCCACCAGATTGTGGCGCACCGACTGTCTTTAAATCTGCCAGGCTGGTCTCTTGACGTAATTTTAGCGTAGGTGATTGGGGGGTTAGTGAATCTAGGGAGGGGGCCTCCGGGGTATCTGATAGAAGGGTCTTGGCGCTTACGGCAGGTGGTTGGCGCACAGAAACATTTTGGCAAGTGGTGGCTGAGCACCTGCTGAGTCTCTAGATACCCCTGCCCCCCCAGTCGCCCCACCGTTTTTCTGTTGCCACTAACCTCGAGTCTGGGCCTGGAAATGTTCTCAGGGGCCGTGTCTTTAAAGTCATTGTTGACGGCAGCCTTCAGTTTGGTTCCCTTCTTGGGCCCTGTGTTACTCATTATCAGGAGGCCTCGATGGAGCTGTCGCTGCCGCCGGTGATTTTCCTCGTGTCCAGAGATACAGATCGATGAGGTGGGTTCAGGAGGTTCAAATGCCAAAAATAGCATAAACAGCAGGAGCAGAGTTAGCCGAGTTAGCAGGCTCCAGGCGGGTAGTTTCCGGTGATTTATGATGATTACGATGTTGAAAAAGCAAGTTGAAATGCTTTTACGAGAACGCGAGCCCAGCGCTGGCAATCCTCTCGCTGTCAGTCTGCGCGTTGAGCTGAGCATCGTAGCATCGCAGGGCGTCTAGTCGATCGGCTACGTGACCGGCGTGAGCAGCGGATTGCTCGAGTGCTCACATTGACACCATCATCGCTCCCATCTTCCGTGATTAGTGATGATTATGTAAGACATTCTGTAATCTGTTATTTGTAATTTTGTAATCGCATGGTGCATGCCACAAGGACAGTGCAGGGATGCTTGCGAACAACAACATCCATTTTTCAATGTGCTGGTGCTGCGGTCCTTTTTCGCCTGCCACTCAAGCTTCCATTGACAAATGGAGGCTTGTGACTGCCTTATAGGCTTTGGGTGACCGCAGCGCCGACCTAAGGTCAGGCGGTTACAGAAACGCAATGGTGTCCCCCGACATTGTTGTAATCATTATCAAAAGGCCCTTAGTGATTATTGCATTGGCCCGTCAAAGGGTGTAGATTTGAGACTGAGAGATTGCGAATAAGATTTGAGAAGAAGCAAACATAATTTGTGGCAATTTATTGTTAGTAATGCAGTTTGATCAATTTGGAATAGGAGTGGACTAGGTAAGTACGTTTTGGAAATGTTTAATTGGCTAGGACGGTCTGCGATATACTACTACTACTACTAGATAAATGTTATTCCGATTGCCTGTCAAAATACATTTTGGGGATATATTATTTATTACCATTAATCTTTTTTTGTCTTTATGCTTTACATCAGCATCCAGGGGCAAGAAGAGGGCTGAGGCAGGTGAGGGTACAGGAGCTGGAGCTGGGGCTGGAGGTGCTTACCAGAGTTCCTCAGCAGATGGCTCTGCTGGCCCGAGTAAGCCCTTGTGTTGTCAGCATTAATGTATTTATTCCCCTAATTTGTCTGCTCCCTTTTAGGTTGAGCTTGATCGACCTGTTATATCTTTCCTGTGGGGATTGGCAAACCAACCGATTGCCATTGCTTACTATCTGTGGCACTCAGAAATGCTGGCTTCTTATTGGTGCATTTGTGTGAAAGTCCCTGTTTTGTGTGTTTAGCTCTCTTTCTGGCAATTTCACTCAGAGAGCATTTTGGTCGGCCATCACAGAGTACAGCATGCTGTGCTTGGTTCCTCACTGTGCCACTGGCCCCGCCCTCCAAACCTTCCTAGCTCATTCACTCCCTTGTGGTCTGCAGCTGAGCTGAAGGTCCTTATGCGCTCTGCCGAATTTTGTTTTTTATTGTAATAGTGATTGAGATATTTACTGATTGTGAGAATTTAGCCGGTTATTGTTCTGTTTCCTGAAAATATATTCATATGTATTAGCATAACTTTACCGCTTGGTCTTTAAGTTTGAAAATTGTTGAAAAGGCTCTCAAGAACAGCCAAAGGCTCGGAAACTCTCAGCGCCGCCTAGAGACACCCCTGCCCCAACCTGCGCACACACACACAATGGACGTAGTTGAGTCCAAAGCTAGCTCCCCACTCACAATGCAGACTGCCCCTGCAGCTTGGGCTCACTTCACAGAGCTCTTACGGGCCATGCTGCTCCTTTAAATGCAATCCCATGGCAAATTGTGAGCCTCAGGCATAGAGCTGGCTGGCAGTGCGACCCCTCGTTGCTTTTCTTGTTTTTAAGTCCCCATGCGCTCTGCCGATTTCTTTGTTTCTTGTCTAATTGTAATTGAGTTATATCATGATTTTGAGAATTCAGCCGGTTATCTTTTTGTATCTGAAAAATATATTCATATGTATTTGCATAACTTTAACACTTGGGTGCCAATTCCGATCCTGTAAAACCCGGGTACGAACCGTCGTACGGAGCATTTTCTCCGTCCGACTCGTACCCGGGAAAACCACCTTACAAACCCGCAAGTACGGTCCATACAAAACACCGACCGGCTAAAATATACTCACAATTCCGATCCAGTACACCACGTACGTGACGTCCGGACGGAGTCAGGCAGCGTTTCACGAACCAGCAAGTACGATTCGTGCCTACGTCACTCCGCACGTAGCATTTTTTACGGGAGCCAAAAACTGCTGGGAAATTGAGGAGGACGCGAGGAAGGAGCACCTGTACGTGACGGACAGCCATGGACCCCATCCTACGTGTCATCCCGGCCCTCATAGCCAACGACCTGGTGCACAGGAACCGACGCAGACGCCGCAGAAGGTCAGAACAACACCCAGGGGCAAAGGTGGGGGGCAGGGGCAGGAAACAAAATGTATACATGCCCTGTACATACCGTACCTCCAGGGACTGGTCACTCCGGGGGGGGGTGAGTCCACCAAGGCCTGGTTGGTGTGGTATGCACCGTACCAACGCCTTAAGAGCGTGGGTATGGGTCGTACCACGCCTACCCCTACGTCACCCTAACAATGGTGGTGCGGCTCATACCCACGTTCTGTAGGCCTGGGTACGGGCCGTACCCCTACGGCACCCCAAAAATGGTGGTACGGCCCGTACCCACGCTCTTCAGGCCTGGGTACGGGCTGTACCACCATTCTTGGGGTGACGCAGGGGTACGCGTGGTGCGACCGTACCCACGCTCTGAAGGCCTGGGTACGGGCCGTACCCCTAAGTCACCCCAACAATGGTGGTACGGCTCGTACCCAGGCCTGAAGAGCGTGGGGACGGGTCGCACCACGCGTACCCCTACGTCACACCAAGAATGGTGGTACGGCCCGTACCCAGGCCGTACCACCATTGTTGGGATGACGTAGGGGTAGGCGTGGTATGTGTGTGTAGGGCCCGTAGCACTATGGTAGTGTTGCCCTAGGCATACGCCATAGAGATATGGGCCATACATACACGGGAACGAGCCATATCTCTATGGCGTATGCCTACGCCAACACTACCCTAGTGCTACGGGCCGTACCCGCGTGTGTAGGGCCCGTAGCACTATGGTAGTGTTGCCGTAGGCGTACGCCATAGAGATACGGGCCGTACATACGTGGGTACGAGCCGTATCTCTATGGCGTACGCCTACGCCAACACTACCATGGGAATAGGACCAGTGTGTACCCGTACGTGTGTACGGTCCTTGCACACACGCGTACTCCTACCCAAACCCCATATTGTGATACGACCGTACACACTCCTTCAGAGTATGTGTACGGTGCGTTTCACAGCTTACACTGGTGATAGGAGGCGCACAGGAAAGGAATGGAGGTGTATGACTCGCACAAGGATGGACATCAAGTCATTGTCAGTGCAGTGCATCATGTGTAGGGCCTAGGTGTGTCAGGCAGTGAGCTGGCACATGTCTCCTCATGTTTTAACCCAATAGTTGTGTGATGACCTGTGTGATGGGGCACCATGTGGCGCACTTCCCCTTCACACCTTTTACATGTGTGCATGTATTTCAAACTTGTCAAGCACTGCGTCACTGGCATGGCACAGTCCCCAACACCTGCAACTGTCCCCTGATGCCAGGTACACGGATGATGACACCTGACATCTCACTACCAGCGTGCCATGATGTGACTATGTCATGTGTGTGTCATGTGTTCCCATGATCTTGCTGTTGGTGTTCCATCAACGGCATCTGCTGTAGCTGCATCCAACATGTGTCTGTGTGTAGATGCCCATGTCACACTATTACTCACACCAGGACACATGTGGAATAACACGTGACGTGTGTCTGTATGCATCTAACAGGGACTTGCGAGTTTAGGACATATCTGCGTAGTCTCAATGTCTGTGTGACCATATTTGACATGTACCCCTTCATGGCAAGGTGTGTGGTCTGTCCTTTTCCATGACATGTGACCTGTGCGTCTAGCTTGCCGGCAGCTGTCTGTATGAGATGACATCATTCAAATGCACATATGTGGATGTATGTCACTCCTGTAATGTGTCTGGCTGTTCACTCACACTGGCCCACAGCTACTTTCATGGCATGTCATGTAGACCTTGACAATCCATGTTTGTAGCTGGCTCTTGGTAGGAGTATCACCTGGCTGGCATACGTGTGCAGGATGTATTGTACAGACCAGACTCTGTATGTGGCATATGTGTATTAGATGTTGAACATGTGCTCAGTTCATTGACATTGGTGTAGTAATGTACTCAATCTTCGTTATTCCTTCCATTTTTCTGCAGGGCACCGCCTCTCCCCCGACCAATGCCAGACTTGTCTGCCATGAGGGAACATGACTGCATACGCCGCTACAGATTCCCCCCAATGGTTAATTGTGGACCTGAAAAACAGGCTGGCACCACACCTCAAACCGCGACACAGTTATCCGACTGCGCTGACCCCCAAGATGAAGGTGATGTCAGCCCTACATTTCTTTGCCACCAGTACGTTTCAATTGAGCATAGCTGATGTGGGTGGCATGTCTCAGACCATGTTCAGCCGTGTCCTGCATGATGTTTTAGAAGCCATGTTGGAGCACCTGGATGAATTCATCCATTTTCCAACTCGTGAGCAGTTGACAGGTATCAAGGGTGAGTTCTATGCCCTGGGAGGGATGCCCCATGTAATTGGGTCCATTGATGGGACACATGTGGCTTTGGTACCACCACAGGCACAGGAGGTAGCCTTCTGTAACCGTAAACATTACCACTCCATTAATGCCCTTGTGGTGTGTCTTGCTAACATGGTGATTTCCCATGTCTGTGCACGTTTTCCAGGGTCAGCACACGATGCCTACATCATGAGGCATAGCAGGGTGCCAGAAATGATGCTGCAGCTGCACAACGAACGAGCATATCTTGTTGGTGAGTAGACTCTGTTTGTCCAGTATTCAGCGGTATCTTAGTATGTGACGGCATCTCCTGACCCACTTCTTTACATGATGTTTCCATGTAGGGGACTCTGGCTATCCCAACATGCCATGGCTGGGGACGCCTCTCCGCAAGCAGAGAACAGCTGACCAGGCGAGTGATTGAGAGGACATTTGGCCTCCTGAAGAGCCGATTCCGGTGCCTCCACAAGACCGGCGGGTCCCTCCCATATGCACTGGTGAAGGCCTGCAAAATCTTCCTTGTGTGCTGCATGCTGCACAACATGGCAGTGGAGAAAGCTGTGCCACTCATCCTGGATCCCGATGAGCAGGAACATCCACCCGTGGAGGATGACGGCCTTGGTCACGATGCAAGTGAGGAGGAAGAGGAGGAGGAGGAGGAGAAGGAGGACATCCGGAGTCAGCTCATACGCAACTTCTTCTCATAATGGTGAGTCCCTGGGTCTGAGTGTGCACACTTTGAGCCTTGTGTGGCATGTGTTGCAATGTGTGTGTCCAGCTGACTGTATGCTAAGTGACTTTGAGGTGTGTGCTGATGTGTCACTCGAGTGCTGATGTCATTCCACACATTTTAGCTAACACACTCAATTGACAACTAGCATGGTGTCAACCTTATTCATGTAGAGTACATGACCATGCATGCGGATGACTATGTTTTTCCTGACTTCTTGTGTGTCTCTCATCCCCAGGTAGTTGCGCATGCTGTCTGCTCGTGGCATCGTTGTGCTCCTGATATTCCTCATGAGTAATGCAACGTGTGCTGAATCAGCGTTACATGCACGGACATGGTGAAAATTCTCCTTTTAGTAAGGATTGCAGCAAGGCTTTTTGGGTGTGGTGTTTGTAATGTGTGGGCACTGCTCCTGTGCAGGTTATGTTACTATGCATACATGTTGACTCACCATGGGGCACATGACATGTGGCATGACTCACATGAATTGATAGTCACACTTCGTGACAGTCATCTGTTATGGGATTGTGGTTTGTGATGAAGGCATCAATGTGTGTACAACTTCCCTCAGAAACATACGGGAGGCTACGGGTGGACATATTGCGGGACATCCCCATATGATGCCCAATGGGGAAATGCAGCCTCTCCGTGTGCAGCAGGGATGTTTGGCTCAACCCTTTCACTTGTGTGCCAGTACAATGGATTTGCAGCATCTGTGGTGCAAAGGGGGTGTCCGGTGTAGGTCCCACATGTTAATCCAATAGACCTGTGAGTCTGTTAATGTTGATGCTTTTGCATAGGTGTGAGCCAGAGTAATAAAGGTGTTTTTCAGCCTCCAAGGTGCCTCATCTCTGTCAATGCAGGTCTCTTGCCACTGTGCATGCGGCATCTCTGGCATGGTTGTCAAGGATTGTGCATATGAGTCTATGTGTAGATTAGCAACCTGCATGCTGTTCTTCATGTATTTGATTCTCTATTGTGCATGATGTCCATGTCTGTGTATGTGTTTTGGCATGTTAGTCCCCACCACGGGCCGTCAACACCTTCTGGGGTGTGTTTCCTGTGCGCAGCTCGGCCTTCAGTTTCATGATCCGGTGTCAGTCATCGTTGGTGATTGTGCATCCTTTGTCTCTGGGTGTGCCATTGCAAACCGGTAACTCCTTCCTTGACATACACCTGTTGCAGTAGTCCTTTCTGACATCCTAGTCTTTGTGTGGATATTGTGGCATAATTCCCAGGACATGCCGCCTGCTGTTGCAGCCACGGCAGCAAGGGCACACGTAGTCTCCAGATTTGGCAACACACACATATCAAAGGTACTCCTCCCTTCCTCCCTCAACACATTCATTTGGCTGTCTTCGGCTTGTCTGTGCCACAGTTGCGGCCACGCGGTACCAAAGGTTGGACCGTCTGCACATGCAACGTGCACATTGCACGACCCTCAGGTCCTTGCATGACCCACATCACACTACAGTGTGATGTTGCAGCCACCCTCCAAGCAAGGTCCATCCACACATCTCCCGCCTGCTCTCAGGCATCAACTGAGCGCACACACAACACCTTTGCATGATGAGTGTGCAACTCCGACTGCCTACACAGCGCTGCCACACCTTCCAGGACCTGTCACACCCACCAGGTCATGTCCCTCCTACTCCCCACCGGATCTGTACCCCTGCAAGGCCATGGGAGTGGGACTCAAGGCTTCGGCATGTAGTATGCTTTCGTCGTGAGGCACATGGCACAGGTATCATCTTTCAGCGTGTCAAACTACAATGTGTCCAGGACCCTCCTATCCACCATCAGATGCGCACACAACCTCATCATCAACTCGTATGCCATTGACAGCCAGGCGCTCCTCACCCTCACCAAGGACGCAGACATTTCCAGTTCCAATATTCAAGATTGCATGGGATCCATAGATGAATGGCAGAACAGCAGCCACCTGAGGCTGGACTTGTACAGGACTGAGGTCAATATCTGAGGATGGTCCCCTTACAGCTGGCTCAACTGCTTGTGTCCCACCCACAGAAGCCCCACACAGGCATCCAGTGTCCACGCACACAAGATGTTGTGCATCATGGATTGCTTGCTCTAATTTGCCATGGTAATCACCAGCATCAGTACCTCACACTGTAACACCCTCAGCATTATGCACATGATCCCCAGATAGATCCACTCCAAGGTAAGACGGACCATCCCCCAGGTCCACAACAACATCCGTGTCAAATACTGCCCTGCCCTCTACGGAGCAGCCACATCCAAAATCCAGGCACACTTGTCCACATCCAGGCTGCATCTGCATACCTCAGCGTTAACATCCCGCGCCCCAGCCACATCACCGTCCAGCAGAGATAGCTGCAATGGATCACTGTGTGCTGCAGGATGACCTTCAGACTCCTCACCCACACTCAGGAGGCAGGCCACAACCCTGACCCAAAACCAACCTTGTACCACTGTCATCCGAGACCCCGTAGTGCCATCTCCGTGCATCCAACCTTGACCTGGCCACCATTCTTCTGATCCACCGCACTCCTGCATGCAGGACATAGTTCTCCCACCTGGGAACACATACCTGGGACTCCCTCCCCGGGAACCTCCAAATGAGGCATGACCTCTACGCCTTAATGTTACTCTTCCAAATAGGTGTGTCCTCACAGTTTCCCTAGCAGCCCCTCAGCAGCTTGAGACCATCACAGGTGAGTATTGTGCTCCATGTCTGCATTGAATGATACATTGTGACCCATATGTGTCCTGTACCAGACTCCGATCCCAGGGTATGGATGTGTGGAGTTAGTTCAACACTCAGGCATAGTTTGACATTTACACACACATATGTTGGTAATTAATGCCAAATGACAGCAACATCTCATGACAAAATTAAGTATTTATTTTTGGTGGGGTAAGTCTTTTGGTGGATGAAGTAAGGTGCTCTACTGGGTGCATTGAATCCAAAGTTCACAGGGGAAGATGGCATCCTTGTCAGTTGGAGTCATCAGCGTCCAGACCACAGTGTTGGTCATCATTGGTCAGACTGTGACCAGCAAGTCCATGTGGCAGAGAATGTCATTGGGTGAGGTGGTGCTGTTGCGCCAGAGGGCCAGGTGCCAGGCCAGGTGACCTGGGAGATGTGGATGGTCCGCTGACTCTCACGGTCTTTTCCGTGGACAACCCACCTTCCTGGGGGGACCCTCAGATGCAGGCCTTGACGATGCTTGTGATGCTCCGTCGGACGAATCCTCCTCCTCCTCCCTCCCTGTGGCTGGTGGTGGTCTTCGCCTGGTGGCACAGGGAGGGTTGCCCATGTTGTCGGCGATCCGACGGAGTGAACGGCTCATGTCCATTTGCACCGCCAGGAGCTCAGCCAGTCTTGCCTCCATCCGTCCTTGGTGTTGTTGTTTACTGACATGTTGCTCGGCCTGCAGGTTCTTCATCTCGTCGAGGGTCCCCTTGATGTCTGTGAGGCTCGACACAACCTGGCTGATGCCCTTGGTGTCACGCCGGTATGTGTCCAGGATGTGGCGCATGTGTGCCATACTGGTTCCCTCAGCTGGCTGGTCAGGTTCTCGCCTCCGCCTGCCTCCACTCCCACCACCCCTGCCCACACGAGCCTGGCCTGCCGTTGTGGGCACATCAGGTCTACGGGACCCCTGAGGGATGGCATTAGCATGGTTGTCTGCCTCTTCCTGGGTGCCCGGAGAACCTTCTCCCTCTTGGTCAGACTGGCTGTGTTGTTCAGTGCGAGCAGGGCTCCTGGGTGTCTCCTGAGATGTGGCAGGAATGGGGGTGGGGGTTGGCACAGATGTACCTGACGCAGGTGCTGCAGGGGCTTGGGCACCAGAGGGGCCGGGTTGGTCGGGGTCATCTACTGAGTGGTGAGAGTCGTCGCTGCTGGTGGGATCATCTTCACACTGAGCCTGGGACTGCGATTGTTCCCCCCCATTGTTGGGGGGAGGTCGATGACGTTGCCCTGTGTGTGAGAGAGAGACAATGTTAATGCAGTTTCATGCCACATCCATGTTTCATACATATTCAAGTAGTCACAGTTCCTCCAGGTGGTTGGATGTGCCTAGCATTACTCTCAATGTACACTTGGGGATGGGTATGTTGCGGGGGACAGATTGGTATGTGCTCCTGAGTGTTTGCCAGTAGATGCCTGTGTGGGGCTTCTGTGGGTTGGCTGGGATGCTTATTTGGCTATGGATTGATCTTGTTGTGTCACATGTCCATTGTGAGAGTGGGTAAATATGTTGCCTGCCCCGGGGGTGTGTGCTTGTGTGAGGGGGGGGGGGTTTGACCAGGCCTGCTGTTGTGTGTAGTGTGATTTGTCATTGGGTCTCCCAGGTATTGTGTCTGTCCCCTCATGGTGCATGCTGGCATGACAGTGTGTGTGAGTTCCTGTGCTGGGTATGTGAGCTAGTGGAGTTGTTGTTTGAGTGTGCAGTGGTCACAGGAGGGCCTTGTGCTGCCTACAGCAGGGCCAAGTGTCAGCTACCTTGTCATTTCTTTGCTAGGCCCTGTGCATTGGGCATGGTGCATGGGTATGTACCTAGGCCATATTGGCTGTGGGCATTGGTGTCTGGTTCTGAGTTGCACAATGTGTTGTGTGAGCCCCACCCTCCCAGCATCCCGGACATCCAGTCTTGGGTTTGTGGTTGGTGTGGCCTGGGACATTGCATTGCCTTTATTTGTGAATGGGGCATGGAGACGTTAGTGGCATGAGCGTGGTTTTTGGGTGTGGTTGTGTGCGGTGAGGGCTTGGGGGTAGTTGCGTGCATTTGGTGTATTTGTGGTGTGGATGCCATTCCTCCCATATTACGTGAGTTGTTTGTGTACTCACCAGGCTCTGCAACTCCTTCGACTCCGTTTACTCCCACCGGCGGAAGCGTGGCCATCATCTTCTCCTCCCAGGGATGGTAATGTACGGGTCTGCGGGGCAGCCCACCTCCAGTGATGTTACTCTGGGCGTATTCCTCGTTCATTTTCCTCTTGACTGCCCTGCGCAGATCGTACCACCTGGCTTGGCATTCATGCCTGGTCCTTCGGCTGGGCGCAACAGCATTCACCTTGTCGACAATCCTCTGCCACATGGCAGATTTTGAAGATATGCTGGTCTGTCTGACCAATGTTCCAAACAGCTGTGGCTCGACTCTGATGACTTCGTTGACAAGGAGGTCCAGCTCCGCTGTTGTGAACTTTGGATTCTTGTCTGTGGGCATGGTGTGGGGTGTGGGTGTGGGTGTGGATGGTTGTGGGTGTGTGGGTGTGAATGTGACGGTGTGTGTGTGAATGTGAAGAGGGGGATGTTTGTGGATGAGGTTGTGTGAAGGTGTGTGATTGAAGGTGTAGTGGAGGTATGAGTGATGTGGAGTAGTTTCTCTGTGGATTTGTTTCTCAGTGGGGTCTGGCAGCAGTGGGTCTGTTGCAATGGCTCATGGATTGTGTGTGTGGGCCCTTTTTATTGGTCCATTTTGGGTGTGGCTGTGTTTGAATTTTGGTGGGTGTGTTATAAGTGGTGGTTGTGATTTGGGGCCTCCGTTTGCCTGCTTGGATGTGCCAGGTCAGTCATTGAGATGTATTTGGTCATGTAGACGTGTTTTGTGGTATTGTGCGAGTCGAATTGACCCTCCTTGTGCTGTTTTACAGTGTTCTGGTTCTGTAACAGTCATTTTCGCGTAGGTACGATCCGTACATACGCGATGCTGGGTGAGGGTGCTGGGGTACGGTGTTAAAGTGCGGCGCGTACATGCGGTGGGGGTTCGGTGCGTACAGGTGCGGCCCTGGGGTACGGCGCGTACATGCGGGGGTGCGGTGCGTACATTGGGGGGGTAAGGCGCGTACATGCAGTGGGGTTACGGTGCATACAGGTGCGGCCCTGGGGTACGGCGCATACATGCGGGGGTAAGGTGCGTACATGGGGGAGGGGGGTGTGTACATGGGGGGGGTAAGGCGCGTACATGCGGTGGGGGTACGGTGCGTACAGGTGCAGCCCCGGGGTACGACGCGTCAATGGGGGGGGGTAAGGCACGTACATGCGGTGGGGGTACGGTGCGTACACGTGCGGCCCTGTGGTACGGCGCATACATGCGGAGGTACGGCGTGTACATGGGGTGGGTACGGCGCGTACAGGTGCGGGGCTGGGGTACAGTGCGGACAGGGGGGTAAGGCGCGTACATGGGGGGTACGGCACGTACATGGGGGGGTACGGCACGTACAGTTGTGGGGCTGGGGTACAGTGCGGACAAGGTGGGGTACGGTGCTGACATATTTGGGGGTGGGGGGGCTGTACGGCTCTTACACGGGCATGAGTTTACCCATGTACATGTGTGCACCAGCGTTGGCTCCGTACGGGCCTTTTTACGTGCGATTGTGTATTCGAACGGATGGTCGGGATCGTACTTGCACGCTCGGACTTGTGTTTTACGATTTGCACGTGAAACTGTCCGGATCACTTTCGTACACTTTTCCCGACGATATTCGGACGTGAACACTTTCCGACGCACTCTCGTAGACTTTTCCTGACGCTATTCGGAGTTATTTTTCACGGACGAATCGTACTTGCCAAGTTATGCAAAGGTTGGTCGCACACTGCTCGTCACACCAGCAAGTTGCCCCAAGGGACTGTGGTAGATGTAGTGGCGACGGCGTGTACGCCTATGCCACGATGTATAAAGAACAGTATGTGTTGCGTTAGCCATCCCTGGACACGTGTTTCGAGGTAGTTGCCTCTCGTCAGCAGGGAGCAGGTCAGTGTAAAGGGGTGCCGCGTGGACTGCCAAAATGTAATTAAAACAGGTCAAGTACCTCTCATGGCGCGCAGGTGCAGATCCAAGGCTCGTCAGCCCGTTGGCTCAAGGGAGCCGTAATAAGTTATGCAAAGGTTGGTCGCACACTGCTCGTCACACCAGCAAGTTGCCCCAAGGGACTGTGGTAGATGTAGTGGCGACGGCGTGTACGCCTATGCCACGATGTATAAAGAACAGTATGTGTTGCGTTAGCCATCCCTGGACACGTGTTTCGAGGTAGTTGCTTCTCGTCAGCAGGGAGCAGGTCAGTGTAAAGGGGTGCCGCGTGGACTGCCAAAATGTAATTAAAACAGGTCAAGTACCTCTCATGGCGCGCAGGTGCAGATCCAAGGCTCGTCAGCCCGTTGGCTCAAGGGAGCCGTAATAAGTTATGCAAAGGTTGGTCGCACACTGCTCGTCACACCAGCAAGTTGCCCCAAGGGACTGTGGTAGATGTAGTGGCGACGGCGTGTACGCCTATGCCACGATGTATAAAGAACAGTATGTGTTGCGTTAGCCATCCCTGGACACGTGTTTCGAGGTAGTTGCCTCTCGTCAGCAGGGAGCAGGTCAGTGTAAAGGGGTGCCGCGTGGACTGCCAAAATGTAATTAAAACAGGTCAAGTACCTCTCATGGCGCGCAGGTGCAGATCCAAGGCTCGTCAGCCCGTTGGCTCAAGGGAGCCGTAATAAGTTATGCAAAGGTTGGTCGCACACTGCTCGTCACACCAGCAAGTTGCCCCAAGGGACTGTGGTAGATGTAGTGGCGACGGCGTGTACGCCTATGCCACGATGTATAAAGAACAGTATGTGTTGCGTTAGCCATCCCTGGACACGTGTTTCGAGGTAGTTGCCTCTCGTCAGCAGGGAGCAGGTCAGTGTAAAGGGGTGCCGCGTGGACTGCCAAAATGTAATTAAAACAGGTCAAGTACCTCTCATGGCGCGCAGGTGCAGATCCAAGGCTCGTCAGCCCGTTGGCTCAAGGGAGCCGTAATAAGTTATGCAAAGGTTGGTCGCACACTGCTCGTCACACCAGCAAGTTGCCCCAAGGGACTGTGGTAGATGTAGTGGCGACGGCGTGTACGCCTATGCCACGATGTATAAAGAACAGTATGTGTTGCGTTAGCCATCCCTGGACACGTGTTTCGAGGTAGTTGCCTCTCGTCAGCAGGGAGCAGGTCAGTGTAAAGGGGTGCCGCGTGGACTGCCAAAATGTAATTAAAACAGGTCAAGTACCTCTCATGGCGCGCAGGTGCAGATCCAAGGCTCGTCAGCCCGTTGGCTCAAGGGAGCCGTAATAAGTTATGCAAAGGTTGGTCGCACACTGCTCGTCACACCAGCAAGTTGCCCCAAGGGACTGTGGTAGATGTAGTGGCGACGGCGTGTACGCCTATGCCACGATGTATAAAGAACAGTATGTGTTGCGTTAGCCATCCCTGGACACGTGTTTCGAGGTAGTTGCCTCTCGTCAGCAGGGAGCAGGTCAGTGTAAAGGGGTGCCGCGTGGACTGCCAAAATGTAATTAAAACAGGTCAAGTACCTCTCATGGCGCGCAGGTGCAGATCCAAGGCTCGTCAGCCCGTTGGCTCAAGGGAGCCGTAATAAGTTATGCAAAGGTTGGTCGCACACTGCTCGTCACACCAGCAAGTTGCCCCAAGGGACTGTGGTAGATGTAGTGGCGACGGCGTGTACGCCTATGCCACGATGTATAAAGAACAGTATGTGTTGCGTTAGCCATCCCTGGACACGTGTTTCGAGGTAGTTGCCTCTCGTCAGCAGGGAGCAGGTCAGTGTAAAGGGGTGCCGCGTGGACTGCCAAAATGTAATTAAAACAGGTCAAGTACCTCTCATGGCGCGCAGGTGCAGATCCAAGGCTCGTCAGCCCGTTGGCTCAAGGGAGCCGTAATAAGTTATGCAAAGGTTGGTCGCACACTGCTCGTCACACCAGCAAGTTGCCCCAAGGGACTGTGGTAGATGTAGTGGCGACGGCGTGTACGCCTATGCCACGATGTATAAAGAACAGTATGTGTTGCGTTAGCCATCCCTGGACACGTGTTTCGAGGTAGTTGCCTCTCGTCAGCAGGGAGCAGGTCAGTGTAAAGGGGTGCCGCGTGGACTGCCAAAATGTAATTAAAACAGGTCAAGTACCTCTCATGGCGCGCAGGTGCAGATCCAAGGCTCGTCAGCCCGTTGGCTCAAGGGAGCCGTAATAAGTTATGCAAAGGTTGGTCGCACACTGCTCGTCACACCAGCAAGTTGCCCCAAGGGACTGTGGTAGATGTAGTGGCGACGGCGTGTACGCCTATGCCACGATGTATAAAGAACAGTATGTGTTGCGTTAGCCATCCCTGGACACGTGTTTCGAGGTAGTTTCCTCTCGTCAGCAGGGAGCAGGTCAGTGTAAAGGGGTGCCGCGTGGACTGCCAAAATGTAATTAAAACAGGTCAAGTACCTCTCATGGCGCGCAGGTGCAGATCCAAGGCTCGTCAGCCCGTTGGCTCAAGGGAGCCGTAATAAGTTATGCAAAGGTTGGTCGCACACTGCTCGTCACACCAGCAAGTTGCCCCAAGGGACTGTGGTAGATGTAGTGGCGACGGCGTGTACGCCTATGCCACGATGTATAAAGAACAGTATGTGTTGCGTTAGCCATCCCTGGACACGTGTTTCGAGGTAGTTGCCTCTCGTCAGCAGGGAGCAGGTCAGTGTAAAGGGGTGCCGCGTGGACTGCCAAAATGTAATTAAAACAGGTCAAGTACCTCTCATGGCGCGCAGGTGCAGATCCAAGGCTCGTCAGCCCGTTGGCTCAAGGGAGCCGTAATAAGTTATGCAAAGGTTGGTCGCACACTGCTCGTCACACCAGCAAGTTGCCCCAAGGGACTGTGGTAGATGTAGTGGCGACGGCGTGTACGCCTATGCCACGATGTATAAAGAACAGTATGTGTTGCGTTAGCCATCCCTGGACACGTGTTTCGAGGTAGTTGCCTCTCGTCAGCAGGGAGCAGGTCAGTGTAAAGGGGTGCCGCGTGGACTGCCAAAATGTAATTAAAACAGGTCAAGTACCTCTCATGGCGCGCAGGTGCAGATCCAAGGCTCGTCAGCCCGTTGGCTCAAGGGAGCCGTAATAAGTTATGCAAAGGTTGGTCGCACACTGCTCGTCACACCAGCAAGTTGCCCCAAGGGACTGTGGTAGATGTAGTGGCGACGGCGTGTACGCCTATGCCACGATGTATAAAGAACAGTATGTGTTGCGTTAGCCATCCCTGGACACGTGTTTCGAGGTAGTTGCCTCTCGTCAGCAGGGAGCAGGTCAGTGTAAAGGGGTGCCGCGTGGACTGCCAAAATGTAATTAAAACAGGTCAAGTACCTCTCATGGCGCGCAGGTGCAGATCCAAGGCTCGTCAGCCCGTTGGCTCAAGGGAGCCGTAATAAGTTATGCAAAGGTTGGTCGCACACTGCTCGTCACACCAGCAAGTTGCCCCAAGGGACTGTGGTAGATGTAGTGGCGACGGCGTGTACGCCTATGCCACGATGTATAAAGAACAGTATGTGTTGCGTTAGCCATCCCTGGACACGTGTTTCGAGGTAGTTGCCTCTCGTCAGCAGGGAGCAGGTCAGTGTAAAGGGGTGCCGCGTGGACTGCCAAAATGTAATTAAAACAGGTCAAGTACCTCTCATGGCGCGCAGGTGCAGATCCAAGGCTCGTCAGCCCGTTGGCTCAAGGGAGCCGTAATAAGTTATGCAAAGGTTGGTCGCACACTGCTCGTCACACCAGCAAGTTGCCCCAAGGGACTGTGGTAGATGTAGTGGCGACGGCGTGTACGCCTATGCCACGATGTATAAAGAACAGTATGTGTTGCGTTAGCCATCCCTGGACACGTGTTTCGAGGTAGTTGCCTCTCGTCAGCAGGGAGCAGGTCAGTGTAAAGGGGTGCCGCGTGGACTGCCAAAATGTAATTAAAACAGGTCAAGTACCTCTCATGGCGCGCAGGTGCAGATCCAAGGCTCGTCAGCCCGTTGGCTCAAGGGAGCCGTAATAAGTTATGCAAAGGTTGGTCGCACACTGCTCGTCACACCAGCAAGTTGCCACAAGGGACTGTGGTAGATGTAGTGGCGACGGCGTGTACGCCTATGCCACGATGTATAAAGAACAGTATGTGTTGCGTTCTGCACCTGCGCGCCATGAGAGGTATTTGACCTGTTTTAATTACATTTTGGCAGTCCACTCGGCACCCCTTTACATTGTCCTGCTCCCTGCTGACGAGAGGCAACTACCTCGAAACACGTTTCCAGGGATGGCTAAATGCAACACATACTTTTTTCTTTTTACACATCGTGGCATAGGCGTACCCACCGTCGCCACTACATTCACCACAGTCCTTTGGGGCAACTTGCTGGTGTGACGAGCAGTGTGCGACCAACTTGTGTTCAAATTATTACGGCTCCCGTGAGCTATCGGGCTGACGAGCCCTGGTTCTGCACCTGCGCGCCATGAGAGGTATTTGACCTGTTTTAATTACATTTTGGCAGTCCACTCGGCACCCCTTTACATTGTCCTGCTCCCTGCTGACGAGAGGCAACTACCTCGAAACACGTGTCCAGGGATGGCTAAATGCAACACATACTTTTTTCTTTTTACACATCGTGGCATAGGCGTACCCACCGTCGCCACTACATTCACCACAGTCCTTTGGGGCAACTTGCTGGTGTGACGAGCAGTGTGCGACCAACTTGTGTTCAAATTATTACGGCTCCCGTGAGCTATCGGGCTGACGAGCCCTGGTTCTGCACCTGCGCGCCATGAGAGGTATTTGACCTGTTTTAATTACATTTTGGCAGTCCACTCGGCACCCCTTTACATTGTCCTGCTCCCTGCTGACGAGAGGCAACTACCTCGAAACACGTGTCCAGGGATGGCTAAATGCAACACATACTTTTTTCTTTTTACACATCGTGGCATAGGCGTACCCACCGTCGCCACTACATTCACCACAGTCCTTTGGGGCAAATTGCTGGTGTGACGAGCAGTGTGCGACCAACTTGTGTTCAAATTATTACGGCTCCCGTGAGCTATCGGGCTGACGAGCCCTGGTTCTGCACCTGCGCGCCATGAGAGGTATTTGACCTGTTTTAATTACATTTTGGCAGTCCACTCGGCACCCCTTTACATTGTCCTGCTCCCTGCTGACGAGAGGCAACTACCTCGAAACACGTGTCCAGGGATGGCTAAATGCAACACATACTTTTTTCTTTTTACACATCGTGGCATAGGCGTACCCACCGTCGCCACTACATTCACCACAGTCCTTTGGGGCAACTTGCTGGTGTGACGAGCAGTGTGCGACCAACTTGTGTTCAAATTATTACGGCTCCCGTGAGCTATCGGGCTGACGAGCCCTGGTTCTGCACCTGCGCGCCATGAGAGGTATTTGACCTGTTTTAATTACATTTTGGCAGTCCACTCGGCACCCCTTTACATTGTCCTGCTCCCTGCTGACGAGAGGCAACTACCTCGAAACACGTGTCCAGGGATGGCTAAATGCAACACATACTTTTTTCTTTTTACACATCGTGGCATAGGCGTACCCACCGTCGCCACTACATTCACCACAGTCCTTTGGGGCAACTTGCTGGTGTGACGAGCAGTGTGCGACCAACTTGTGTTCAAATTATTACGGCTCCCGTGAGCTATCGGGCTGACGAGCCCTGGTTCTGCACCTGCGCGCCATGAGAGGTATTTGACCTGTTTTAATTACATTTTGGCAGTCCACTCGGCACCCCTTTACATTGTCCTGCTCCCTGCTGACGAGAGGCAACTACCTCGAAACACGTGTCCAGGGATGGCTAAATGCAACACATACTTTTTTCTTTTTACACATCGTGGCATAGGCGTACCCACCGTCGCCACTACATTCACCACAGTCCTTTGGGGCAACTTGCTGGTGTGACGAGCAGTGTGCGACCAACTTGTGTTCAAATTATTACGGCTCCCGTGAGCTATCGGGCTGACGAGCCCTGGTTCTGCACCTGCGCGCCATGAGAGGTATTTGACCTGTTTTAATTACATTTTGGCAGTCCACTCGGCACCCCTTTACATTGTCCTGCTCCCTGCTGACGAGAGGCAACTACCTCGAAACACGTGTCCAGGGATGGCTAAATGCAACACATACTTTTTTCTTTTTACACATCGTGGCATAGGCGTACCCACCGTCGCCACTACATTCACCACAGTCCTTTGGGGCAACTTGCTGGTGTGACGAGCAGTGTGCGACCAACTTGTGTTCAAATTATTACGGCTCCCGTGAGCTATCGGGCTGACGAGCCCTGGTTCTGCACCTGCGCGCCATGAGAGGTATTTGACCTGTTTTAATTACATTTTGGCAGTCCACTCGGCACCCCTTTACATTGTCCTGCTCCCTGCTGACGAGAGGCAACTACCTCGAAACACGTGTCCAGGGATGGCTAAATGCAACACATACTTTTTTCTTTTTACACATCGTGGCATAGGCGTACCCACCGTCGCCACTACATTCACCACAGTCCTTTGGGGCAACTTGCTGGTGTGACGAGCAGTGTGCGACCAACTTGTGTTCAAATTATTACGGCTCCCGTGAGCTATCGGGCTGACGAGCCCAGGTTCTGCACCTGCGCGCCATGAGAGGTATTTGACCTGTTTTAATTACATTTTGGCAGTCCACTCGGCACCCCTTTACATTGTCCTGCTCCCTGCTGACGAGAGGCAACTACCTCGAAACACGTGTCCAGGGATGGCTAAATGCAACACATACTTTTTTCTTTTTACACATCGTGGCATAGGCGTACCCACCGTCGCCACTACATTCACCACAGTCCTTTGGGGCAACTTGCTGGTGTGACGAGCAGTGTGCGACCAACTTGTGTTCAAATTATTACGGCTCCCGTGAGCTATCGGGCTGACGAGCCCTGGTTCTGCACCTGCGCGCCATGAGAGGTATTTGACCTGTTTTAATTACATTTTGGCAGTCCACTCGGCACCCCTTTACATTGTCCTGCTCCCTGCTGACGAGAGGCAACTACCTCGAAACACGTGTCCAGGGATGGCTAAATGCAACACATACTTTTTTCTTTTTACACATCGTGGCATAGGCGTACCCACCGTCGCCACTACATTCACCACAGTCCTTTGGGGCAACTTGCTGGTGTGACGAGCAGTGTGCGACCAACTTGTGTTCAAAGAATCGTACTTGCCAGTTTGTACGGTACTTGTACGACTCGTACGTAAAAAAATACGGATACGGGTCGTACGCAAATTATTTTTACCGGATTGGAATCGGCACCTAAGTGACACACCTAAAAGCAGCTTACGTGCATCTACCTATTGACCATGGAACAAGCTCAATTTGGGACATTTAGAAACAGAACTAACATCCAGGACAGATCTGGAAACAATACATGCTGTTCCAAAAGTATATATGAGTTGCTGCAGGAATCATTTGTTATCCTGATACCACTTAAAACCACACAACAGAACAATAAATTCCCAAGGTACAGGAAAAGAAAATGGGTGGCACATCCTTCTCTGTTCAAGCAGCCAAACTATGGAACTCTTTACCCCCAACATAAGATCCATGGACAAACACCTTATCTTCTGAAAGCTACTCAAGAATTGGCACTTCCCCCATAAAGGAACCATACGCAAACAGAAAGATACAGCATATCCCTCTTTATAAAAGTATGTATTTGTACTATTGATATGTACCTATATATGTGTATTGCTCTGTGCAAACGTGTAGAATAATTATGTTTTAAAACAAAGTAATAAAATACAATTTTTAAGTACAACACTTGAAAGCCGGAATTTATTGAATGCATCTTTGTCAAAGTTATGTGTATTAAATGTTTACAGCTTACAATCTGGGAAAGTACCATCACAGGATCCCGCGCTGGGGATCAGAAAACCTCAGCATGACCATAACAGTTGAATGATTTGCCTTGATCAACACAAAACCAGCTCCTTTGCTCTGAAGGTAAGCCGACTGGAGAACACAGTTTCTAAACAGAATGGAGCTTAAAAAGAGTCTTTGCAGAGGTACGAAGTTAACAGGCAAGTCCGTAGAAAGTTTAACTTCCGCCTGCGATGGAAATCTCCCCAAGCCAAGGTGCGCCAGTGTAATGCTAAACATGGAATAAAGAAACATAAGGGAAAGAGCAAAAGGAAAACCCCCACCCCCCACCCCCCACCCTACCCGTGGTGGCGGCAAAGCACAAAGATTCAAGATGGTGTGCAACACATGACTCTAATCAAAAGTGAAAGAGGTGAAGGCTTCTTATGGAAGAGGGACAAACAGCAGCCGGGAGGCCTCTGGAAAGGAAGGAAACAAGGGGTCCCCATTTAAATTCAAAATTCTTATAGTCATCTCTGAAAATATCAGCCATACGCTCCAAGCTAAGCAATCTCCAGAGACGGGAGTGCCAGAGGGAAACAGCAGGAGCCTCTCTCCGCTTCCAAGCGGCTGCAAGGGTGACTTTAGCCGCACTAATACAAAGCCACAGAATCATTTTATCGGCCCGTGTCTGATGTACTAGGGAGGCATCTCGAAGCCCCAGAAGCACTCCCGCCATGGTGAGGAACTTCGATTTCTGATCGCGATCGAATCGACCTGCCATTTTGTGGCCCGCCGCCATTTTGTGTTGCCATCACTCAGGCAGCACGGCGAACAAAGTCTATTCTGCTTTTTCTGTAGCCTGGTGTCGAAATATGCCTTCTGCCTCTATTTGCAAAGCTGGTGTTAGAACTAGCCGAGTACACTAATCCCTGTCTGGCTTTTCCAATCCCCGTCTCAACTATCTGTTGGTTCACACTATTCTTTCCTAACCTTATCTTATCGACTGGCCTTCACTGTCTCCTGCTAGCATTCTCTCATTTCACGACTGTCCTCCAACACACACAAACATATCTCGCCACCTGCAAGTTAGTTATGAGTCTGTTAATGAATTAGATTGAGGGTGGGGTGACAAACATAGGTGGAGGAGAGGTCTCTTCGAGTCATCTGACACTTTTGTTTTACAACTCTTCCCATTGGTTCCATCCTGTTTTCCTTATTGGCTCTTTCTTGTATGTTCTGGGAGGGCTTTGGGTCAATGTGTCTGAACCTTGTATGGTATTTAACACTGTGTGCCACAGAGCGAAGTGACAGTCTCCTGAGAACCTACTTTGTGTACTTCTAGGATAACTGTACTAGCTGCAGCTAAATAAATCTGATCTTTTAACGCCGACAGAGTGTCCCGTGTCTCTGTGTAGCAAAGCAGGTGAACTCCGGAGACTTTGGGCGTACCCTGAGCCGCCAGGCCCAAAAGGTTCTGGTTCTTCAACTGGCGCCCAACGTGGGGTGGCTTCAGTGGTACCGGTTCTGCTCGAAGGTCGTGAGGAACCCCGCAAGAAAATTCCGGAGGGTTCGCAAGCCACACTAAGTGACCCCTGTATGTCGAAAGTGGTCCGAAGGTCTTTTGCAGCGCGGTTACTCCTTCCTAACGGCTACTGATGACCGCTGCCCTGACTGCCGCCCTGCTTTGGCCCTTCCTTTGATGATGTATGGTAAGGCGAGATGATAGACGGGCCTCTGTTAGTGGAAGAAGACGTCCTTAGTTAAGTATTTTCGTGGATCGCGCCCACAAGTTTGGTTCTTTGATTGATTCCTTTGGGTACTTAGATTTATCCATTGCAATAGATAAAGCCGAGGGTAAGTGCATTTGTGCTGCGTAAACTGAGTTTTACTCCCTTGAAGTTTGTGAACAGGTCCGGACACATCTCGAGATGCCTGGTCTGACTAAGTTTGGAAGAATTTGTTGTCTTGGTTGTAATAGGGATTCCCGACTTGAGGACTCTTGTCCGATTCCTTCGGTTGGAACTCCCACATATGAGCTCTATTCAAAACATGGTATCGGCCCCATTGCCTTTAACAAGACATGGACCTGATACACGAAGAAAGATGGTGTTCTAAAATGGCCAGAAAATGGTAGTTTTGATCCTGATGTGCTAGATAATTTGGTAGCAATTTTATTCAAAAGAAAAGCCCGGCCGGCAATGTTTGACTCTTTCCGCCTTTGGCGTAAGGAAGTCAAACAGAAAGAAATTAAACAAGCAAAATGAGATAGGAAAGCACAGGGTATGACAATTATACAGGCTGCCCAACAGTTCAAAGACGATGAAATTGACAAAGCAACTGAAATTTCAGAAAGACAGCATCGTATGGTGATAGATAAATGCTATTGGATGTTGCCTGTTTCTCCTTCTGATAATAAGAAAGATATAGAAGAAGATCCCCTAATGTCCCACTTATTAAGGTTGCCTCCGCCCTATGCGCAAAGTGCCAATGTATCTCAGCCGTTACAGCCTGTGCAGCCACCAGCGGTACTTCTGCCTGTTCCGGCTCTTCTGCATTTGCCTCCTCCAGTATTACCGCCCTTGCCGGTTTTACCGTTAGTCTCAACTTCTTTGCCCTGATCTTAGATCTCCTTTGCCTTCTGCTCCTCCTGCAGTTATCGATTCTTCTCCTGTCAGTTCCCCTAATACTCTGTCTCCAATTCGTATGTCTAATTCTCCGTCTGTGCGTAAATGTCTCACAGACTCTGTCACTAGTATTCTATCTCCTTTCTTTGAAGCTTTAAATATGTCTCCGGCTTTTGTTCGAAGACAATCTCGTAGTCAGTTCCCAGATTTTGAGGAACGAGAGAGGTTAGACTCTCTTGCACGAAAATGGATCAAGGAGGGTCCACAATACAGTGTGCTTGATATTATGCCTACCTTTTTGCAATGGAATGCACCTACGCAAAGATATGTTTTTAATGTAATGTGCGACACTCTCATTAAAGAATGGGAAGATGTGAGTTCGAGTCCGATCCCACAGGATCTGTTAAATGTTCAGACTGATTTTGAAAAAGGACTTATTGTGGGTTCTAAGGTTGAGGAAGCTATAAGGATGCTTATCTCTTACAAATCCTTATTGTTTTCTCAGATTTTCCTTGATTCCGATCCGTCGGTTAAACTGACGTTGAAAAATTATCCTATGAGAAAGGTTCCTCCAGTATGGAAAGAAGAGGTTCCAGCAGCAGGTGCTAATCCTCTTATCCCTGCTCATTTCCAACGTATATGGGTACATGTCTCTTGGAAGAGATCTGAAGTTTTGGCCCTTAAGCAGACTCTACCAGATCCTCGTAAGAACCCTGCAGGTTATTACAAAGAATTATCACAGACAGTTGATGCTTGTATTATGAACCTAGCAGATATTGACATGCTAATGGGAAATGTAGTCCCACAGACAATATGGGCAAAGATTCGTAGAGAGGATCACGCGCAGGAACTTGGTGCTACTTGGGATGGTATAACTGATACAGATAGAGACCAAGTGGGTGGCGCAAAGCCTGACGCTCTGATCTCGGAACACCCTGGTAGAATCATTATGTTAATGAAAACTATGATGCCTGCATTGAGAGTTAATTGGGATAAACTAGCAGCATGCAAACAAAAGAAAGATGAAAGTGTCTCTGACTTCTTTACTTGTTTCGAGGAGACATTTATCGACCACAGTGGTCAAGATATGGCTACAGAGGGTGGACAGCGATTGTTCGTGGACAAATTTGTATTCAATTTGCTTCCTGAGCTGTCACACAAATTAAAAGATTCAGAAAGTTCATGGGCTGTTTCTTCTTCTGCCCAGATATTGGCTACTGCGCAATATTATGAGAATAGGGACAAAGAAGAAAAAGAAAAGCAAGAGAAAAAGACAAAAGATTTAAAAACAAAGGTTCTCTTGCAACAAGCCTATCCGCCACGTTATGCTCAGCCTCAAATTCAGCAGCCCCCGCAGTTTCAGAGGTTGTATCAAAAACCTGAGCCATACAATCCGCGTCCTTTGTTAGGTCCTAATCAATGTGCCTATTGTAGAGAGGAAGGTCATTTTAAGAATAGTTGTCCGGTTTCATTGCAGCGCAATGGAGCGTTATCTGCTCCACGAGGTCGTGCTGGCCTCCAGTCAGCAAACAGAGGTAGAGGTCGGGGTATGTTGACTCAAGAACTTCTCCCAATTCCATGAACTATTTTGATCAGCAAAATGTGAGGTCTACACAGTATTAAAATGAAGACCATTATGTTGAAGGCGAGAATGAAAGTCTTCATGCTAACTAGGACAGCCATGGACAAAGTAAGGGAGTTGTGCCAACCCCAGTAGATCAAAATGGACCTTATGTTAACATCACTACAATGGGTGTTTCAGAGCCATTTCTTCTGGATACTGGAGCAATGAGAAGTTCCATCATTCATTCTAAACTCCCTGGGGCACCTTTGTCTGGCTTAACCAATGTTTCCTTAGGATTTTCTGGCGCCCCTGTTCGCAATCCCGTTTCTTGCCCTTTGCCCATTTCAGTTGGTCCTTATGATTTGGAAGCTCCACTTCTGTTAACAAATGGTTGCGGTGAGAATCTGTTGGGTCTAGACCTATTGAAAAGAATACATGCTACAATATATTGTTCTCCTTCTGGTGTACATCTTACTTTAGGACAGAAATTGGTCTCCCCAATGTATTTGTCCAAAGATCAGTTTCCACCTGAATTACTTTCTCTTCCAACAGCACTTTGGGCCACGGGTCCGAACGATGTGGGTTGTCTTGAGATTCCGCCTTATGTTGTCACTCTCAAGCCCAATGTTAAATTACCGCGCATCCCACATTATAGAATTTCTGCTGAAGGTGAGAAAGCGCATTTGGGAATCATTCATGACTTGATTCGGAAGGGTGTGGTTGAAGAAACAAGAAGTAATACATGTAATAGTCCTATTCTTCCTGTTCTTAAATGCACTGATCCTTCTCAGCCTCCTGTGTACCGTTTCGTAATTGATCTGCGAGAAATAAACAAAATTGTTGTCCCACAATTTCCTGTTGTTCCAGATATCACTGCTTTGTTGACAATGATACCTTCCACAGCGACTTAGTTCTCTGTTATCGATCTACATAATGCCTTCTTTAGTATTCTCATTGCAGAAGAGAGTAGGGACATTTTTGGTTTCTCTCTTGGAGGCCGAAGCTTCCGGTTTAAGCGCGCACCCCAAGGCTATTGTGAAAGTCCCTCTATTTACAGCCAAGCTTTAAAATGTCATCTTGATACTTTTCATTTGCCGTCTGGTGCTGCTCTTATCCAGTATATGGATGATTTATTAGTCGCCGCCGATTCAAAAGATATCTGCAAAGATGTGACTGTTGCATTGTTACGCCACTTGTTTTAACTGAATCACAAGGTTTCACCTTCCAAACTACAATATGTTTGTTGAGAGGTTGCCTATTTGGGTCATCTCCTATCAAAGGAGGGACGACGATTGACACCAGAACGAATTCAGGCGATTACGCGAATGTCTGTACCATCCACACCAAGGGAAGTACGTGCCTTTCTGGGTATTACTTCTTATTGCAGACAGTGGATCCCCAACTTCTCTCTAATAGCCAAACCTTTGTTGGCACTCACTTTAAAAGATACACCTCACCCCCTTCCTTGGACTGATGAGTGCCAAAAGAGTTTCACTGACTTACGTACCACTCTGTGTTCTGCTCCTGTACTAGGCACTCCAGATTACACTAAGCCTTTTACGCTCTATGTTCATGAGAGAGAGGGTTGTGCATTGTCAGTTCTAACACAACAATTTGGAGACAAACAGCGGCCATGTGCCTATTTTTCAGCTACGTTAGATCCTGTAGCTAAAGCATTGCCTAGTTGTCTCAAAGCGACAGCAGCAGCAGCAATTTCTATTCGACAGTCTGCTGGAGTGGTGTTGGATCACACTCTCATTGTCATGGTGCCACATGCAGTGGATACTTTGCTAAACAGAACGAAAACGCAGCATCTTACGAGTGCTCGTTTAACTGGTTACGAGCTGACACTTTTGGCTAGTCACGTACACATCAAACGATGTAATACCCTGAATCCAGCGACTCTGTTGCCCCTTCCAAATGAGGAAAGTGTTGAGGATCAGCATGATTGTTTCGTCCGTACTGAGGAAGAGACAAAAGGAAGAATTGACCTGAGAGACACACCGCTAGAGAATCCGGATGGAACTCTATGGGTAGACGGTTCTTGTTTTAAAATGCCTAATGGAGATGCAGTTTCAGCCTATGCTGTAACTACTTTATATACGATTGTGGAAACTGCACGCATTAGACACAATTCAGCGCAAGCAGCAGAATTGGTAGCATTAACAAGAGCTTGTGTATTATCGAAAGGGAAAAGAGTGAACGTATACACTGACAGCCAATACGCTTTTGGTGTAGCTTTCAACTTTGGGCGTCTCTGGAAGGAAAGGGGTTTTTTTCTTACTTCACATGGCACCAAAATACAACATGGTCAGTTAGTGACTGATCTCCTCGAATCACTTGCCTTACCCACCCAAATAGCGATAGTAAAATGTAGTGCACACAAAAAGATTACAGATGATGTTGGTCGGGGAAATGCGTTTGCAGACGAAATAGCAAAGAAAACAGCGAGCGATTCAACAAGTCAAATGTATGTGGCAGGTCCTGCGAATTGGGTCAGAGAGAGAGGAATGTATGAGAATACAGTGGAAAGTGTAAAAGCGATTCAGAAAGAGGCTTCAGAGAGGGAGATAAGCAAGAAAGTATGGGAATGTTAGATGAGATGGGTTGTTGGGTGGAATTATCTGAACATCAACATTGGCTGTTACCAGATGCCTATGTTCTCCCAGTGGTAACTATGGCACATGGTCCAGCCCACTTAAG
Source organism: Triturus cristatus (assembly GCF_964204655.1). Lineage (NCBI taxonomy): Eukaryota > Metazoa > Chordata > Amphibia > Caudata > Salamandridae > Triturus > Triturus cristatus. Next base: position 86,975,065 of record NC_140587.1, on the reverse strand, counting down.
TGCAAAAGGTATTTGTAAACTTCTGGCTCCAGTGTGGCAGAATGAAGGTATCCCAAAATGTGCAGACAATGTAGTAAAGCACTGTATTGTTTGTTTAATGTACAACCCGGGAAAGGGAACCCCAACTCTAGCGGGTCACTTTGCTCCTCCGACATATCCATTTGAGGTGTTGCAAATCGATTACATTCATATGGAGCGATGCAACAACCTCAAATATGTTCTGGTGGTAGTATGCGCCTTTTCAAGATAGATAGAAGCATACCCTTTAAAGGATAACACAGCCCTATCCACAGCTAAAATCCTTCTAAAAGAATTCTTCCCCAGATTTTGTTTGCCGCGCATTGTCTGGAGGGACAATGGGAGCGAATTTGTTGGCCAAGTTATGCAAAAAGTTTGTGCAGGTCTTGGTATCAAGCAAAAGTTCGACGCAGCAAATCATCCACAGTCAGCGGGTTTAGTAGAATGTTACAACGGAACCTTGAAGTTAAAGTTAGCAAAGGTTCAAGCAAGTACAGGACTCAATTGGCCCGATGCTTTGCCGTTAGCTCTGCTATCCACCAGAACTGCAGTACACTCTCGTTTGGGACTTAGCCCATATGAAGTGGTGTTTGGTCGTCCGGCTAACGTATGGGGAATCCCTCGCCCTAAGAAATACTCAGACTTGCCATATCCAATGTTGATTGACTATCTGCATGACCTTACGACTAAATTGCGTGTTCTCCATCAACAGGTTCAGAGTGCTCTGCCGGAGGCTTCCACAGACCCAGGTCACTCCATCCGACCAGGTGACTGGGTATGTGTGAAGAATTTCCAGAGGAACAGCAATTTGAAACCCAGATGGCGGGAGCCCCGAGTGGTCCTTCTCACCACGAGGACAGCAGTTAAAGTCTAAGGAAAGAAAAATTGGATTCACGGTGTGCGTTTTAAGAAAGTGCCTTTGCCATACGATCAAGGGGTACGCAGAGGTGTTGGTGACTGTGAAAGTGAAAGACTTCCACGATTCGTACCCTTCAGCGATGCACACCTGAATGGGACACTGTCTGAGAAAGAGGACGACGACATTTTACAGGAAGCAATTCCATCACATCGTCGCTTGGATACGACTAAACCACGAACATTGTTCCAAGACCAGAGTGTTCCGGGGAAGGAACGATATAATTTAAGACCTAGACCAAAGAACATTTAAGACTCTTCTCTCTTGTGTAGTATTCTATCCCGGTTGCAGGGTCACGGTAGGAGTCTAAGTCACGACCTGAGTAGTGGCAATAGGCCTGCAGGATCTTCAGTGTCATAGGACGGTAGACCATCGTGACTTAACGATTGAGGAAGATTGCCGTGAGCATCCATTAGTAAGATGGAAACTACACTAGGTAATAGAGAGGGAAAAGATGAAATGAAGAAAGCATCCTGTAAAATAATGTACAGTCGTTTCAGCATAACTTTATGTGTTATTATATCATTGTGTATTGTTTTGGCGTTTATTAGTTGGATAATGTATGCTTTGCAGCCAAAAGATGCCTCCCCTTCTTCCTCTTTGCCTTCTCCTACTATCTCTCCACACCTCTTTCATACTCTTCCTTCACATGAACTCATCAGAAGAACCGAATATTATAACAATTCCTTTATCCAGCTATTACATCAGCACCAATTAGTGGTTAATACAACTGATTGCTGGGTATATGGTCTTATGCCACATACCACAGAGAAAGGAATGCCATATCTAGTTCTTCCTTTTTCTTATGAGGGTTATGCTTGGGCTTACTTTGTCATTTTTTCCAATGCTTATCAAAGCAAATTCAGACGATCTGTTAGTTCACATGTTAATTATCCGGATTTTAGTCATAGTTCTTTGATTAAGGGAATGGTAGCTATGGCTAAAATTATGGAAAATAGTAAAATCTCCATTGACGAAAGAAAAGCGTACACTAATTGGAACGTCACCCAATATATGTCTAGTCTTAGTAGTAAAGTTGGAAAAGGAAAGTCCTCGCCGATTCGGACTATACCACATCAGGGTAACTTCTGCTTACAGATAAACGATCGCTCTTCTGACACCATACACAGGAATAACTGCTCCTACACGTACGTTTATTCCTCTCAGAACTCGCCTCCTCTAGTGCCGTCTCAAGGCACCTATTTCATCTGCTATAATAGAGCTTATACTTGGTTACCAACGGGTTTCTCTGGTACTTGTTATATAGCCTTTCTTCTTCCCCCTACTTACACTGCTTCCGCAAATCATCACCAAACCCGATACGGCAGAGGGATTATTGATTCAAAGGACACAGCAGGACAAGAGGGAGGAGATTTCCTTAAGGGATTTCTTCCCTTCTGGGGTCCAATGGCTAACAGCAGAAATATAAGGCAACTGGTCCGTGTCGTAGAGACTACATTAGACATCACTGTAGGAGCCTTAAGTAACATCACGGCAGAACTACAGGCGGATCGTCTTATGACATTACAAAATCGAGTTGCCTTAGACTTTGTTCTTGCCGATCGTGGTGGAGTATGCAAATTGATCGGGTCAAGTTGCTGTATTTTCATACCTAATGATGCTCCGACAGTATACCAAGCTATCTCCAAGTTGCACATAATCTCTGAGTCTATTCATCAGGAAGAAGGAGATTGGTCTTTAACGGAATGGTTTTGGGGACTACTGTCCAAATGGGGTTGGAAAGCATTGACGTTTCTTGGTATAATCTTGGCCATTATTTTCTCCTGTTGCCTTTGTATTCACTGTGGTCCCACTATCTGTGATCTTTGTGCTACTATGTGCATCCCAAAACCCAAACCGCAAGTAACAGAAAACATAAGAATGATGTTACAGCAACAGATCGATGACCTCATGGCTATTGACGTGGACTCAGATTAGCATGAGTCTATCTTGCCTGAGTTCCGGCAAAAGGAGGGTCTGAGGAACTTCGTTTTCTGATCGCGATCGAATCGACCCGCCATTTTGTGGCCCGCCGCCATTTTGTGTTGCCATCACTCAGGCAGCACGGCGAACAAAGTCTATTCTGCTTTTTCTGTAGCCTGGTGTCGAAATATGCCTTCTGCCTCTATTTGCAAAGCTGGTGTTAGAACTAGCCGAGTACACTAATCCCTGTCTGGCTTTTCTAATCCCTGTCTCAACTATCTGTTGGTTCACACTATTCTTTCCTAACCTTATCTTATCGACTGGCCTTCACTGTCTCCTGCTAGCATTCTCTCGTTTCACGACTTTCCTCCAACACACACAAACATATCTCGCCACCTGCAAGTTAGTTATGAGTCTGTTAATGAATTAGATTGAGGGTGGGGTGACAAACATAGGTGGAGGAGAGGTCTCTTCGAGTCATATGACACTTTTGTTTTTCAACACTTCCCATTGGTTCCATCCTGTTTTCTAACTTTCCTTATTGGCTCTTTCTTGTATGTTCTGGGAGGGCTTTGGGTCAATATGTCTGAACCTTGTATGGTATTTAACGCTGTGCGCCACAGAGTGAAGTGGCAGTCTCCTGAGAACCTACTTTGTGTAGTTCTAGGATAACTGTACTAGCTGCAGCTAAATAAATCTGATCTTCTAACGCCGACAGAGTGTCCCGTGTCTCTGTGTAGCGAAGCAGGTGAACTCCGGAGACTTTGGGCGTACCCTGCGCCGCCAGGCCCAAAAGGTTCTGGTTCTTCAATGGTAGTGGGGATGGGGTAGCCCAGCATATCTTTTATATGCGCCAGGATTTCTTCCCAGAAAGGGGCGGATAGCCAGGCAGTCCCACCAAATATGTTGGAAGTCCCCGAGCAAACCGCACCCCCTCCAACATCTATCCGAGGTGGTGGGGAAGATCTGCCGGAGTTTGGCTGGGTGCAAATACCAGTCCATCATGGTCTTCAAGTGCGCTTCCCTGAGTTCTTAAGAATGAGTGAAGCCCGCAATGTCAGACCAGAGGTGCATCCATTCCTCGTCAGAGATAGGACGATGAATCAAGTCCTCCCACATGGACATATATCTGGGGCGTGGGGATGAAGCTGTAAGAAACTATATATGAATATATATATATAAGTAAGAAACTATATATGAACGAGATCACCTCTTATATACTAGTAGTCTTGGTGAGGTAGGCCTCAAATTTCGTGAGGGGCCGAGTAGCAGCATCCTGCACTGGAGGAGAGAGGGCCCAATGCATCAATTGCGTATAATGGTATTGTTCCGTGTTCTCTAGTTGATAGTCTCGCTTGCACTGATCAAAAGTGAGTGGATCAGAGTTATGGAACAAATGTGTTAGAGCCAAGCAGCCTCCCTTTCTCCAAGCATCAAAAGGTCCCTCATGTTGGGCAGGAGTGAATGCTGGATTAAAATGGAGCGGAGTAAACGGGGACGGGAACGTGGTCCACCTGTCGTCGCCCGAGACCAAATCCCATATTTTAAGAGTGGTGCATGTAGGGGTGCTAATGTACGTGTTTCGGGGTCTGTCCTCTCGCACGAGACATACCAGGTCCCAGATGGTTCGCCCTGTCACACTGCGGTCCATATGAAGCCAATGTTTCTCGGAGTCCCGTTGGGACCATTCAGTGAGGACTCTCAACTGTGCTGCTTTGTAATATAGGAGGATGTCCGGTAGGCCCACTCCGCCATCAGAGCGGGAGCGACGCAGCAGAGAGTAAGAGAAGCGTGCTCAACCTCCCTGCCAGATAAAACGCAGGATCATGGACTTCCCTTTGCGGAAGAAATCGGGCTCCAATTCAATGGGTAAGGCCTGAAATAAGTAAAGAAGTTTGGGCAGGAGAGTCATTTTGATCGCATGAATGCGGCCCAGCCAAGACAAGAAAAGAGGTTTCCATTTTGTGAGTTCCATTTCAATACGTGCTAAAATGGAAGGGAAGTTGGCAGCCTAGAGTCCCCCAAGTCTCAGCATCAGGTGAACCCCCAGGTATTGAATGGAGGAGGTGGCCCATGACAGTGAGTGGGGTAAGCGATTGAAGCCGGAGAACCTCTGTAGGTGAGAGGGTAATATTAAGTATATATGATTTGCCTAGGTTTGTTTTGAACCCTGACACTAGTTCAAAACGCTCGAGTTTCCCCTGCAAGGGCGGTAGGGACGACGCCGGCTCTGACAGGGATAAGAGGACATCGTCTGCGAACAGCAATATCTTATGGGTTTCTCCTGTAAATGGTATTCCCTGGATGGCAGGGTTATTCCTGATCGCTAGAGCCAAGGGTTCAATGCTGAGCGCAAAAAGTAGGGATGAGAGGGGACAACCCTGGTGCGTGCCTCTCGAGTGTAAAAAGGTAGAAGAGTGTACCCCATTAATCACAACTCTAGAGCGGGGGAGACGGTAGTTAGCTCTCACCATGTTGAGAAATTTAGGCGCAAAACCGAATGCCCCAAGAGTGCAAAATAGGAAACCCCAGTCCACCCGATCGAAAGCCTTCTCGGCGTCCAGGCCCACCAAGACTGCAGGGATCTGACGCTTATTGGCCTTTTCAATCAAGTGTATGATTCTACTGGTATTATCGTGCGTCTGGCGCACATTGATAAAACCCGACTGATCTGGGTGAATGAGGGCGGGCATGAGGTCATTTAGGCGTTTGGCAATAATCGAGGAGTACAATTTAACATCAAGATTTAGTAAGGCAATCGGCCTATAGGAGGCGCAGAGCTGAGGGTCCTTCCCCAATTTGGGAATCACAGAGATCACGGCTTCAGACATGGTGCCGGAGGCTGAACCTTCTTCCGCCATTTTGTTGAAAAGGCGGACAAGAGAGGGAGAAACATCGGGGGCAAATGTCTTGTAGAAGAGAGCCGTATAGCCGTCCGGCCCTGGGGCTTTATGAGATTTCAGGTTGTGAATAGCCCCGGTGACATCCTCTAAGGTGATAGGAGCAGTGAGTAAATCATTCCAAGAAGCCGACACCTGGGGCAGAGACAGCGACTTGAGATATTCCTGTTGAGCGTCCGTGTCTAAGGAATCCCCAGAGTATAGGTTCCCATAAAAAGTCCCAAATAGCTCCGCCTTGTCCCCGTCCCTATGGGTAATGGCCCCCGAGGGATCCAAAATGCCGCCTATGTATTCCTTCTTTCAATTGTCTGGCAAGGTGTTTTCCAATTTTATTGCCCTGGGTATATGATAGGTGTCGTAGCTTCAGAAGCGTGAATTCCACCCTGTTATTATAAATGGCCTTAAGTTTACTTCGGAGGGCCGTGAGGCCGCGTAGCGTTTGGCTTGTGGGGTTGGCCATGTGAGTACGCTCAAGGGCCGACAGTTCGGTCTCTAGAAGTTCTCTCTCATGGGCATGCTGCTTATTCAGTGCCGCGTTGAGAGCTATACACTCCCCTCGGATAACAGCCTTAAATGTATCCCAGGTGATAAACTCCGAGGTATCTTCCGGCCTATTAGTGTTGAAGAATTCCGTAATGGCGTTCCTGATTTTGGAACAGGATTCCTTATCCCGAGTAAGCGACGGAGGTAAATACCATCTGGGAGTGGTCGAGGCAGTCCCTAGCCAATTAAGGTAAACAGAGAACAAGCTATGATCCGATACCGAGAGGGAAAAGATCTTGGCGTCCTGTAATACACCTTGCAGAGACTGGCTAACAAAGATGTAGTCCAACCGGGAGTATGTACGGTGGACATGTGAATAAAACGTATAATCTCGCGATTGTGGGAAGAGAGCACGCCAAGTATCAAAAAGGCCTAGATCATGCATGCGTTGTTGCGTCTCCCCTGAGAAAGAACCCAGGCCTGCCCGTTGAGCGTATGAACTGTCCAACTCTTTTTGCCATATCAAATTAAAATCGCCAATAAGAACCAGCGGGCCTTCTGCAAAATCAGTCAATTTCCCCAAAAATGTGTTTAGGAAAACCGTCTGACCGGTGTTGGGGGCGTATAACGCCGCAAAAGTGCAGACTGTTCCTCTAAGGCGGCCTTTAGTCATAACCCAACGCCCCTCTCTATCGCTCTGAATATAAATAAATTATAAATTAGGAGAGTTTGTGTCTGAGACGCGAATCTTCGGACCTAGTAGATGCGTCTCTTGCAGGGCCACGATGTCAAGGTGATGATCAATAATATATTTCCATACCTTGTGACGCTTTTGGGGTGAGTTGAGACCCCTAACATTCCAAGTTCCAATTGATATCAGCATCATATTACGTAAAGAGAACTACATCTCATCCCCAGCCTATATAATCCCAACGTGCCTCCATCCCCAAGCTGCCCCTCTGAAGAAGCAGAAGACCAGAGCCCATGGACTGTGCTTTCCCAAAAACATGAAAATCCCCCATGAACCATGTTAAAAAGCCGCCACCACCACCCACCCACCCCAGCCCCCTTAAGAAAGAATGAACAAAGAAAAACATAACAACAATTCGCACGTAGCTGAAGGTCCCTCCTCGGAGCCAATACGGCCCCTCTGAGACCACGGGGGACAACAGGTCCGAGGACCCAGTCCACGCCCGTCTCGGCGGGGAAGTTAACCAAAGGCAAATGTATGCGGCTCTCAAGAAGGCCATAGAAACAGAAAGGGCCAGACTTAACGTCAGACCAAGCCTAGACAATCGCACTAAGAAGGCAGCTACATTGGAAAACAGAACAATCAACAACAGTGTGGCATACAGAATGCATCCGAAAGCTAGCAAGAATACACCCTGGAGTGACAAGACCACGGTGCTAGTATCAAAAGGAAATAACATCAGTCTTACTTATGAAGTCTGCAGCAACCATGACCCCACTTTCTCAACAGGAGGGATCCGCAGCTCCAGAGGCAGAGGCCACAGCAGGGTACAGGGCTCCCCTATTAGGAGCCAGCCCCCGTCGTGTATCAGCGGAGGTTCCTAGGGGCATCCGCCAAGACAGCAAGCAGGCCAGGAGACAAGTTGTATAGCCCCTGTGGCCTCCAGCGGACGTTCAGCGCCTCACCCTGCGGGACCAGGCAGAAGAGGAAGAAGCTCCTCGGGTTTGACCGCCACTCGCGCCCTGGACGTTGGCATCCCCACCAGAAGGAATGCCCAGCAAATCCAAGCCGTCCTGGAGGTCGGTGATATTGCGTCGTTTATTCTGCAATTCAAAACTGAGCCCAAATGGATACATCCATCTGTATCTGATCTTGTCGTCCCGCAATTTAGTGGTAACAGGTCTGAGCAGTTGTCGCCGAGCCAACGTCGCTGGTGCGACATCTTGGTAGATGGTGCAGGTATGATCTTGGAATGCGATGGACTCCCTAGCCCTGGCTGCCTGGAGAACAGCCTCCTTGACCTTATAGGAGTGGAATTTGGCCAGGACGTCTTGCGGCGGTTTCTTCTCTCCCTGTTGTAGGGGCCCCACCCGATGAACTCTGTCCAGTTTTATTTTGAGAGTCTGTGGAGACACGATCTCCGAGAAGAGACCTACCACAAAAGCCTCTAGATCAGGACCCTCAGCGCCTTCCTCCAGGTCCCTAATGCATATGTTCTCCCTCCGAGCCCTATTCTCGAAATCTTCTGCCAGTAGTTGCGATTGATGGAGCTGCTCCTAAAGGAAGGCGACATCGTCCCGGAGGCCGGTAGAAAGCTGCTCCTGTTCCTGGTGGTGGGCTTCGAGGTCCAGGACTCCGGTGCCGACTGAGTCCACATCCCGCTGGAGGGAGGACAGCCGCTCGGTCAGGTCGGCTCGCAGCTGGTCAATGGAAGTTTTGATGTTGTGACCAATGTCTTTGTGTAGTTCAGATTGGAAGTCTTTAAACATAGTTAGCAGATCAGCTTTCGTGAGCGCCATCTCAGCAGAGCCTGCATCCCCCCGCAATGAAGAACACTTTTCTGCAGTCAAAAAGAAGTTGGAGACCTTGTTTGAAGTCTTGGCCGTTGTCTTCTTAGGCGGCATAGGGCAAAACTATCAGAATCGTGCTGGTGTATGTAGCGCTAAACGCACCCACGTCGGACTGGTAAGTGATTGTAGGCGATGGCGATAGGAGTGAATCCCCTTGCTACAAGGCCTCGCACCTTGCCTCTCAGGAGCGCAGTCAGGAAACTCCCGGGGATATACCCTTGGTATATGAGGAATCGTGAGGCTCAAGAGTGCCTCAGAGCCCTTCGGACAGATCTGGCGTGTTGCTCCCGCGACGGACCACCGCAGTGGGGGCGGTAAGGTGCTAGATTGTGAGGAGCAGGGTCACCAGCTGTGAGGTCTGCATATCGTAAGCGCTGGCGTGTCGTGCAATGAGGAGGAGCTGCGTAGGCTTGACAGTGCCAAGCTACGGTGGATGACAGGCCCCGGCCCAACAGGCTTCACCCATAGAGGCCACCCAATGCCCAGCAGAACGGAGATTCTGTGCTTGACGGTCAAAGGGGCCCTCTCAGGCAGAGCCGACAGTCGGTTCTGGGCCGCAGGGCATGAGCGCGAAAGATCGCCACAAAACAGCGCGCTGCCGCCATTTTAGAGTCAGGCACACAAGGGAAGACCACAGCCGGCCGTTGTTACCGAGTGCAGGTAGTGCCGCTGGTGCCCCCAGGCCATCCCCCACTCGCCTCGCAGTCCGATGATCCCCAGGGGTCCACACAGCCGCCGTAGGTCCGCGCAGGGCACTGGCCGCCGTCACGGATGCGCCGCCATGATGGTCCGGCGCGTCCCTCACTGTGCGGACGGCGGAAGCAAACGGAGCCAATCCAGCGATGAGCAGCACTCGTCGACACCACCCGCCGCTGCCAAAGAGCGTCACATGCCCGCAGCCTTCAAGGGCGATGGACGTAAGATGCCGCAGCCATTGAAATTCCCTGCCAGGCGGCGCGCGAGCCGAGACGGATTAGGTCCGGTCGGCCATCTTGCCCGGCCACGCCCCTTTTTGAATGCATCTTTAATCTATACATACTTCCTTCCATTATGCATCTATATACCTTCCATGTACTTGTATCTATATATTTATTATTTTTCTACTAATTCATCTTATCCAATGCACTTCCCTATTTCTCACCCTGTACATCTCGCAATATATCTTCTACCTCAACTCTCTGACTCATCTCAAACCTCTTTCTACTATTCTTTCCAATACACTATCCCTTTTCTCAGTTTATACATATATATCAATATCTTTAATCTACATACAATTGCTTCCTTTATGCATCTATACACTTTCCATGTACTTATGGATCTATTTCTTTATTACTTTTCTTCTAATTCAGAATATCCAATGCACAACCCTATTTTACACCCTATATCGCTCTCACTTAATCTTCTAGCTCAACTCTCTGCCTCATATATCCTCTACCTCTATTCTCTCATTCATCCCAAACCCCATACCATCACTATGATCGCCAAAATAACCCTTTCTAGACTCTTTCCTACTCTACCCCTCCTTACATCATCTCATACCTCTTTTAATATACCGATGCCCCAAAACAAGCCTTTCTAAACCTTTCCCACTGACTCTTCCCCTCCACATACCTTTTACTCATCTCAAGCCTCCTCCTACTGCTATGACCTCCAAAACAAAACAAAACAAACGTATAAATCCTTCCCTCTTCTATCCCTCCACTTTCCTTCTCAAACCAAAATACAGAGTAACACGACCACTCATATTTCACCATATTAATCCTTTATAGGTTCCAGAGTAGCGTGCTACTTGCCAAGAAAATGCTACAACACCTCATCAGTGGTGTCAAGAGCTATATAAATGCAAACCTTTTCCCTCTCTTATCCCTCCGCTACCCTTCTCATCCCAAATAACCGACTAACGTATCCATCACTCAAATTACTTTCATATTTCACTATACTAACTCACCACTAATCCTTTATGGGTTCCCTGGTAGTGTCCTACTTCCTGAAAAAACACTTCAAAACACCATCAGAGGTAGCATGGACTATATAAATGCAAACTGTTTTTCTCTCTTCTATCCGTCCGCTATCTTTCTGAATCCAAATAACTGACTAACTTATAAATCACTCAAATTACTTTCACATTTCACTATACTAATTAGGCACTAATCCTTTATGGGTTCCAGAGTAGCTTGTCACTCAGGGGTAGTAAGAACTATAGAGATGCAAATACAATACAATACAATACAATTACAATATTATTTTGCATCCACTGGTGGCTGGTGACATTTGAAAGTGGTAGGGCATTAAAGTGTGTGATCAAGCAAGGGTAGCGAGTGAGCCCAACTGTCATGAGTAGGGTTTGGGGTGTTCTCCCCCAGGAAAGGTTTTGAAAAACTTGTGAGAAAATGGTGCATTTTAAAGCAAATTTGAGAGAGCAAGAAGGTAAAAAAAAAAGTGAAACTAATTATGACAGCAATAAAGATATTTCATATGCTAATGTCGCTGGTAGCTGCTTAATCAATATAACCAGAGAACTGCTATGCTAACTCACTGGCCTGTTCACATGGGCCCAGTGCATCAAAGGGAAGTAGGCCTCCTGGGATTGCCTTTCTCAAATTTTACACTACATCAGAGTACAGCCCGAGGCAATGGTGTCATCCCATGGAATCTGGTACCAGGCCCAGTGTTTTTATGTCCTGACAAACGTCTTGAATTATATTGCTTACATTTGGAAGCCCTTGCTTTCATCAAACCAGTTTAGGTAAGCTGCAAGCCATTTGTCAGGCCATAAACAAACACAGCATATAGGTCTTGGGCCAGGCTGTAAACTGTGCTGGAGGAGGAAATCCTTGATGCGCAAACATAACAGTCAGTCACAGCCCTAGTCCATTGGCAAATTTGCATTTTCTGTTTAAATAAATTTGCAATCAGCAGAGGCTCAGAGCACCAACATCAACAAAGACATCTCAGTGCAGTTTAGGTGAAAATCAAAAGATGGAGGTCCATCGGACTTGTGTGCATGACACATGAAAACGTATGGTGCCGGTGGTGTGTAAATGATGTAGTTTACTATCCCTGATGATAAGTGCTTGAACACCTCACACATGTAAAGTAAGCACAATACAAATGTTGCAGTCTAATGCAACGTGCATGGGTTGCATTCCTCCTTAGTGAACACACTCTTCCTCCACCTTCTCCCGTGCCCCATCATCCCATTTTTTGCTGACTCCTTTCATGATGGAGCAGGATTTAGCTTTTGATTTACAAGACAAACTCTGGAAGATTTTACATTAGCTAAGACCGAACCAGGGGTGGGAGGGCCAACACTAACATTGATGAACAAATCTACAAAGCCAGTGCTCAGAAAGCTGTAAAAAAAACATTTGGAATGCCACATGTTATCCACCCAATCTCGCAGAAATAGATAGCCCTTCGAATGTAAACTGTGTTTCTGTAACACAGCACCTTATGTCTGCAGAGCCCGGGTAAGTGACCACCAAACTCAAACCTTTACAAATATTCTCTTTGTAATACAAGTCAAACGGGAGGGAGTGTCCCACTCTAGAACACTCACACATAAAGGGAATATTTGGAAAGGTTTGAAATCCAAAATTAGTTCAGAGATGGATGGCGCATTTGTACGAGATCAACGAGCAAAAAAAGAGAATCACAGGAGCAAAGAGAGGCAGAAAGGTTGGCGAGCTTGGAGGGTGTTAGAGGGAAAGACAGACTGACAGAAGAGAGATGAAGAGACGGAAGCAGAATTAACAAAATACGTAACGAAAAAGGGAGCGAGAAGAGTGCGAGATAAAAGAGTAAATATAAAGGCAGAAATTCCAAAAGCCTCACCATGTATAGTGTCCTGGACCATTAGGCCCATATGCTGCATGAAGAACTACACTGACACAGTAGTAGGGTACTGGAACTGGCCCAGGGCAGGTGCGCCCAGCCCCTTTTTTAGCAGGGTCTCCTGAGCGGTGACGCCTGTGATGGGTGGGTGTACAGTGTGGATGCAACACAAGGCTGAATACTAGAACATGTCCAACAGGATACTACATCCCTCCCAAACGTTAATGGAAATGAAACAAACAAAATTCCAACCTATGGGAAAACAAACACCAATACACAGCACCAATGTGTCTCTTCAGGCCATCTGCCGGGCAGTGCTGGAGCTCCGGAGCGCATGCTCAGGAGGCTTTGATCCACATCGGCAATGTAGTTCAGACCCGCTTGGTCTTGTGGTGACGACAGCCAAGTCGCTCATGCAGCTGCAAAGGGTGGGGACTCAGATTCTGTGTGCTCTCGCCGTCAGGACTCAGATGGTCTTTAGGTGATTAGTCTCCACCTGCGACCTCCATGCTTCCCAGTGCCTGTCATGGAGCTGCTGCTGACGCATCTCACCCGGTTGGGTCTCCCAGCTCACAGGAACTCCGTTGAGGCCCTTGCCCCTGTATTGCCATGTTACTGCGTGGGCTGTGCAGGCCTCTCATAGGCCACACTGAGGAGTCGCTGCAGAGCTCCCAACAGGGCCACGGACAAGCATTGTGTAACCCCAAGGGTGGTTAGTCCAATGGTCAGGTATGCTCTTCTTCAGCAGGCTTCAGGTTTAAGGGTGCACAGAGAAGGTTCCTGGGTGGCTAGCCTCATTGAACTCCGGATGTCTTAAGTGTTTGGATCCACTCTGGTGGTGCGATGCTCCACAGATTTTCTTGGTGGTGATGCACCCATATGAAGGATATGACAATTTTCTTTCGGTTGGGCAACAGGAGGCAATCTATTGCTTTCGGTGACTTCTTGGAATGAGGAGAACTGGAGGGACTTCATGCCCACTTCCGGTTGTTTTCTGGCAGGTGCACTTGCTAGATGTGGTGCCATCGATGTCAAGCAGCCGGTGACAGTTGAGTAGACGGTCGCACTGAGAAGCATGGGGCCTAGAAACAGATAGCGCTTGCTAGCAGTTTACGCTGGTCCTCCCGCAAAGCTGTCTCCAGTGATGTCTCTGCACCCTGGTGGCAGGCTTGTGCTGGTGATCACCTTCTCCAGTGCTGGCATGAGTCCTCTGTCCTACCGCTCTTCTCTTTTTCAATCTTACGTGCCTGTGGTGGTTGTTTGCCCTGTGGCGTTGTGCCACTCTCCATTCCTCCTTGTTGGAATGGCGTCCTGCCACGCTCTTCTCCTTTGCTAAGTGGCATCCAGCCACGCTCTTCTCCTCCTTACGACCAGGTTCCTCACTTGGATGCGGCGTCCTGCCACATGTCTCATGCTTACACCACATGGACATTTCTCTGGTCGTGTCCGGTTCTTGGGACGGTCTTTATTTTGCTGCTGATCTGTCGCAGGTCTGTCCTGTTGGTAGGATGTTCTTCTTCTCCTTGAGGACCTCTTACAGGCCTCTTTCCCTCCTCAGGGGTTTTCGCGGTGCTCCTCAGGCAGGACGCTAGGTTACCGCTTTACTCGATGGCGTCGTGCTCATGCCTCGAGGCTGCACCGTCGTGGTGCTTGATCCTGTCTCTGTTGAGGCATGCTTGGCGGGTTTGGTCCCTTCGAGTGACGTGCTCCTTTCTTGCGGTGCGATGTGGCCTCCAGCCACTTGTTGTGTGCCTTTGGAGCACATGTTGTGGTGGCAGATTGCCACATGGAGTGTGCGACTGACCTCTTGCCTGTCTTTGGCCACTGGTGACTCCGTCTTGAGGCAGTGTGAGGGATGGCACTCTGTGCTGTCCTTGGCCCACGGTGGTGTTTCGCTGGTGCTGTGGAGATTTTCCATGTTGCTTTCCACCTTTCTTGCTTTCTGTTGAGAGGTCTCACTCTCCTGGATGCCTTCCCATTCGGTCAAACTTCTGGGTGCATGCGTTGGCACATCTCGGATCTTGCATTCTTGGTCCTTCATGACACCTTCTTCTAGAGCTTGGCGTGGTTGTTCTTTAGGTTGAGGTGGTGTCCATTCACCACTAGGGGCATGTGGCGCTATTTCCTCTCTTGTTGTGGCATCAGAAAACCACTTGGTGGTGCTCACACAATCCACTTTCTCCTTTCACCTTTCGTGGGGCATGCTTGACTGCCTTCAGTCTCCTTACTTTTGCTGGATCTTGTTTGGCACTTGATGCTTCTCTTGGCTTAGGTATCTGCACTTCTTGAGGATTCTTTGATGGGGTTATCAGTCCCTCCCTCACTTGCAGCGAATGGTGGGCAGCTGACCCGGGGCATGTGGTGCTCGCTTGGCGAGTCAGTGGGGCTGAAGGTGTTCTGGCAGGGACTCTCACCTTTGATGAGGTTTTCGCAAGACCTTAGGGGTGATATGACAGTCTCCTCTGCCTAGGTAGAATACCAGTGTCTGTTTCCCATTGTATTGGCAACAGGAGGCCACCAGTGACGTGTGGTGGTCTATATTGGCACCCTCTCAGTCTTTGCCTCTATTATTCTGTCACTGCTGGTCGTGGTGTATTTACTTGCACTCTAGGCCACTGCAGAGTACATATAGTGCTGCTTTGCTGGTTGTTTCCTTTTAACATTTGTCAATCTTTTCTGTGCAGTACTTCTCAAAGGCCACTAGGGTGCACTGCAAGTGATAACAACGAGGCCAAGGAAACTTTACTTGAAAGGGCAGGCCTCATGGAGCTGGGAGTGCAGGTGTGGGGTTGCAGGTGCGGGCCTACATGAATCAGTGCCGGCTGGCTGAGAAGACCTGCATGCCTGCTTGCTGTCCCAACGCAACGATTTTGCTGTGTTCACCCTCCAGTCTGGTGCGGGCACGCAGAGGCAATGTTGACAGTGACCACCAAGGGTCCGACTATGCTTGGGGACCAGCAAGCATGGATGAAGGTATGCAGGGAGCACTCCATATTATTCTCACATTGCCGTACCTCTTTGAAGGCTGGAGCTGCGTAGGGCTGCTTCATGTATGGGTAGGCTGTCCGGTTTTAGGTTTAAACCTATAATAACTGATAAAACCCCACCGGAAGGGAAATAGCCCTCACCAGTGTTAACATATAAACACTGAAAAAAACCTGCACAACCACAAACTAAATGCCATTCAAAGAAAGGGAAAGGAGAGTGAAAAAAAGTCATTTATATTTCTTCCTAAAGGGGCCAATACAATGTAACTTCGTTATATCAGGTAGCAGTAAGAAAGACTGAGCTAACATTATTCTGTCTGAGTTTTGTTGTTTAGGGATGTGACTAATATATTGTTTCTTCCGTTTTTTAGTTTTGTGGTCTTTGGTCTAAAGATACAGGGGTTAGAAGCATGTTTAAGTGTTGTTTATTTATTTTATAAACTGTAGAGAATCAGGAAATATCAAAATCATATTTAATTTTTTGGCTACATTTGAGTCTTTCACTGATAGGAAAAATTTAGGTTTCATAAGAATCTTTACCAATATGTACCATCACATTTACCCAAATAGAATGGGTAAAACCCCTTGATACATCAGCCCCCTTTTCTAGTGAGTCAGTAATGATAGTAGGTGAATTGCCAAACACCCCAGGCTTTAAACATTCAACGCAAGGTATAGTGACAGGTATATGTGAAAAGATTGCAGTCACAAAGCATCTGGGATACTGGTGAAAACATGACACCAGACTTGGAAAACATGGAAAGCAGTGTCACTTGGAATACTGCTGCAAAAAGTTCTTACCAAGTTTAACAAAGATAAGAGTGATTTTGTTTGTATTTGCAGTGAATCCGCTACGTATATGGACAAGTTGAGTGATGACCTGTCACAATCAATACCTGAGCTGAAGTGCTTCCCTGTAAGAGATCCTTGCCACTTGTTAGATGGTATGCTGAAAGCATCTTTACAGTCTTCAGAGTTAATGAAGAATGCGGTTGACTTTTTAGTCCATTCTGGTGCACTGTTTTGTTATGCACGGAAACTAAAACGCAAATATTTCTAATTTTGTGCTTTGTGTGGCATCAAAGAAAGAGTCATCCCAACTGTGTCACTTAGCCGGTGGTTCTCAGTCCTAGAGGCCATGAATGCCATGGTATCCATGTGGCAACTGTTTACAGAACTTTTGCTGAGTAATGATGCCAAAGGCAAGAAGTGTGAGAATCTTTGGTTGCATATTGATAGTGATTTGATAAAAGTACACTCTCCTGCACTCTTAGATTTTTACAGGAAAGCATGACTGCTGTAGTGGACATAATAAAAACAAGCATTTGCAATGCAATAGGTCTCGCATTACTGAAAGTTTGAGCTATTGGCATTGCACATAATAATGCCTTTTAGATTTTTTTTTTTTTTAAATCTTCCCAGCAGTAGCATAAGTGAGGGTGTAGTACCTTATGTGGCTAATAAAGGTCCCTTTACAACTCCACAGGGACACCTAGTAACAGCCTGTGTTACTGCACCCTTTTCTACTAATGCTACTGCTGGGATATTTTTTAACAAATAACGTAACAAACAATATAATTTGCAAAGCCAAACACTCAATCTTTCAATAACGTGAGATCTATTGCATTGCATTGCAAATGCTTCTTTGTTATACAGTTGTATTTTTATAATATTGTTCTATTTTGGGATTGCTGCTCATATGCTCCTAACTGATTTTATTCATTGATTTTATTATTTTGTGATTAATTGTATCAGTTTTCATTAAGTGAGACAAATAAATTAATTAACTCGTTCATTTACTCTCTGTGTCTCTTTCTGTCTCCCCGTTATGTTAACTTTCATTCTCTCTAATAAAGACTCCCTATTACCTACAAAACAAATCTGATTTATTTACTAATCCATCCTCAAAAGACGTTTCCCATATTTCTTGGAATTAATAAATTTATGAACCTTAGCCCCAGGAAAACGTGCAAAAGCACGGTGAAAATTATTTCTGCATGCCTTAAATTCTGTAAGAACATTTTATCACCGTGAACAGGATCTAAGACGATGCAATTACATGTCATTATTTAAATGTAACTCCCTTTTCTGTAAAACGTTGCCATATACGTATTCTGGGGAAGGTGATTAGTTAAACAAGAAAATAAACTTTCAGATACTTTAAAACTCAGGTGCAACCCGGATATTTGGGAATAATTCCCTGGACCTCAGGAATCTGTCCCAAATATGTTGTATAAATTCAAACTGAGACCGAAAAATGAAACATAAACCTTAAGAACAAATATGCGTAAATAATAGAAATTTGAAAAATAGTGTACATTGATTTTGCACAGTTTTTCAAAAGAAAGTGGCACATCTATCCAAATCTCAGTTTGAAATAGCAAAAATATGATGGTCTCTTCAGAATTACAACCATTTTTCTTAAATCCACAAAAAGTACCTGGAACTATGGCATTGTACTAGCTTATGAGGCTATATATCCATCAACAACATGTATACTGAAACAACGGAAGTTGTAAAATAACCAAAGAATACATTCACCTGTAACTGTGATAAAACCAATAAAGATCATTTTAAAACCAGCCTTGGCAAAGCCAATAGGTTTCTCCTATGCAAAATCTATTGGCTTTATCAACGTGTTCTACATGTTGCACATCATTTGAGCTGCTGTGCAACAAGGTTTAAAGTCTAAACCTTGTCATAGCATTTTATTTTTACTTTAAGCACCTCAACTGCTGTGCAACATGTCAAAATAATTTGAAAAACCCAAAAGATTTTGTGTAGGCCAAACCGATTGACTTTGCAAATGATTGTTTATCTTTTGTGGTGCCTTGCTCGTGTGGCTCAGGACACTGCTTAGGAAGAGAAAGTATCTTTTCCTAGCCTTCCTGATTCTCGTGCCACCCCTGACCTGCCCCAGTGCTAAGGACCGCTTCTCACATGAGCGGAACATCAAGACGTGGCGGGCGATGGGAGGCAAACACGGGCTTCTGCGCAGCGCTCATTTAAAGTGCTTCAATACCTTCTGTTGAGTTTGCGCCATATTGACACGGAATAAACAATAAAAAAAGCATAGGTTAAAAAGAAAGGGTAGCACGCCGAAAAGTAAAAAGCAGGAGGGAAGGAGAGGGACTGCAGGGACATGCACTCAATAAAAGTGCTTGTTGAAAAGTTTAAAAATATCAATGTATTGCACAAAAGTTACATCGTATGCAGCACATGAAAACTAACGTTAATGCAGAAACATTTTCTTTGGTTTGATTTGCAAACAGCCGAGATGCTTCATGTTTGAATCCGAAGTTGTGCGCACACGTGTGTTCAAAAATAAGCTGTGACTGGGCTTAGTCTGCGCACTTTGAAGCCAATGAGGGTATTCGTAAATAAAAGTATCATCATGGTGTTAATTTCGAAGCTTCTTCTGCAATTTACATGATCATCAGACATACTGTGCGTGGCCAAGTGACACAGTATCATCACAAACTATTTTAATCCGGCCGCACACTAGCATACTCCGAGTGCGTACTTTATGCTCTCTGGTCAATATTTCAAGTCTGCACTTTCAAAATTGCTTTATGAACCGTCATGCTTGTAATATTGGCTTTAACATGCACAATGTGCACACTCTTTTATAAAAAACGAATTCTTGGGGGGCGGGGGGGGGGGGGGTTAGAGAGAGAAACCCCCCTAGCTTCCCTCCTGACAGTTGTGCTCACTCGCTCTGTTCCCTAATGATGCACCACTCCAAAACTTTCACGGCCACCACTTTCAAATGCAACCTGCCGCCACTGGCTATGTCCCACTCTGTACCGTAAATGCAATTGTTCTCGGACATAGCTTGCGGGCACTGAGCTGTGAATCCCCATCCGTGCACCCGCAGTTACCAGTTGATGTTGTGCAATGGCAGCGCTGCTGAAGCAGAGGTCAGCATAGGGAAAAATGAGAGAGGCAGTCATTAGAGCTGAAAACGATATGAGATACTATAGAAGGTAAATGAATAAAGGGGTCGGATTGTTGTCCTTAAGTACGGCCAGGAGAAGAGGTTACTTCCCTTATAACGATGCGAGAAATTTCCTTCCGATACAAAGGGGCATATCAACAACAACCGGCGATAATTATCGCTCAGCGCTCTTAGCGTGAGGATAATTATCGCCGGCTAGCGTGAATTTTTATCGCTGAGATAGCGTGCTATTAGCAACGCTTATCTCAATAGCGATAAAAATCTACACGCTAACAGGCTAACGTGAGATTATCGCTGGAAACCCAGCGATAATCACACGTTACCTTGTTGATAGGGACAGGCAAACTTAGCCATGATATCCTCCTTCCATAGGATATCATGGCTAAGTCTGAAAATTAGCAGACGTAAAAAAGCAGCGTTAACCGCGGTTAGCGCTGCTTTTTTTGTCTCTAACAGGGTTAGCGACATTCTTGATAATAGGAGAAATGTCGCTTAGCGACATTTCTCCTATTATTTTACTCTGGAACGCCCCCTTTGCATCTCATTAGAGATGCAAGGGGAAGCGTAGAGTAAAAGGGTGCTAACATGCAAATTTGCGTGTTAGCACCCTGTTGTTGATAGAGTGCTAGTTTTATCTCTGCTTTTTTGGCTTTTAAAGCCAAAAAAGCAGAGATAAAGCCCTTGTTGATATGCCCCTATGTGACTTATTTCCAAGAGCTATAGAGAAACATAATTTTATATATGTCTAAATAAACGGATACTTTTTCTTAAAAGTGCTCTTTTTATGTTGTGTTATTTATCAATATAAATTGTTCTGTTATCCCCAAAGATCGACCACATCATGGTTACATTTAAAGCCTCAATGCGAGCAGAAATGTCTCCACAGGATCTAATCATCGCTCTGTGTGGGTCTGCTGATGCAAGCCCCATCTCTATGGTAACGTGAAACAAGGTTAAAACGGGAGGCGCGAGCACCTCAACACTGTGCATTAAGTAATGCGATTGATTGACACAGTCAGTCGGCAAATGCGTGCAAATAGGTCTTTAGAAGGAACCCAACCAGGAGGACAAACGACGAGTGGAGAATGCGGAGTGACATTATGCCATACGCAGCTACACTGAGACTGGAAGCCTGCCCGTGACGTACAAGGATATTTACTGTGCAATAAGTGCACGCAGTAAACTTGATAAAAAAAGCTTTCATGCCCGAAAGTGACCTCACGTATTTGTGAGCATCAGCGACTTACATCAGCTTTGAAAGTTGAGGAGTATTCGTCTTTTTTCCAAGTATCTTCTTTTCTAGCATTGACAGGCTTTAGAGAAAGAATGTCAAGTGGGATTTAGTAAAAACATTCATTGGCAAAGCCAATATATATTGCACAAAAGTTACATCGTATGCAGCACATGAAAACTACCGTTAAGCATTAAAATAACAAAAGCGGCCGCGAAAGTGAAAGTGATCGCGATTACGATCGCGTGCTACGGAGGAAAGACACATGGCGCTGCGCGCGTGCACGTTCACGTGCACTGAAGCTTTAGGCCACGGCAGCACTTTGAAAAGCCTGTATACAAAATGTCTCGGCCAGATCAGCGCAAGCGCTGGATCAGGCGAGCCCTAAAAACTAGAGTATGAAAACACCCATTTCTAATAAGTGTTCAGCATAATTGGTGTATATGTGAAACATCTCCTTGAGAGTAGGCTGGGCGACACTTTTAGTGACTTTGGCACTGCAACATATTCCATGTTAGAGTGCTTGCCACTTGGTAAGCAAAGAAATGTTGAGGAGCAATTCAGGAACGTTTATTTTACAATGTATGAGAAATAGCCTTTCACCAACCATGGCATTTGAAGTCAATGAAGCCTCACTGTGGTACTCTGCACAAGGTATAGATCCCTTCTGTAAAGGGAAAATTCAAAAGAGCTGCCTCATTTTAGACTGCTTCAATAACTCTGAGGCCATATGCGCCCAGTTCAACGCATATGTTGCAGAACCTGTCACAGAGAATCACAATCTTCAGATGCACCAGTATTGGCATGGAAAGCCATGTCAGTGGCCAGAGTTAGAAAATTATATACTGGCTAATTTGGCGTTGCCTGTCTCAAGGGCCAAATGTTGAGAGGGCCTTTTCACAGATAAAAGTTTACATGGGAAGGAAAGAGCGAGCGTGCATGACCAAAGACTCACTGAAGAAGTATTGTATGGTGTACTACGATAAGTTTGGTTTGTAAAAATGTATTTGGACCTCATTTACACTGTATGTACACTGTCTATATACCATGCACTATCACTGCAGAAAGCAAGCAATAATAAAAGCAAAAAGTTCCATAAACACCGGAAAAACACTGTTTCTGTAGTTTGTAATTGCTTGAAAATGTGTAACCACTGATTAACCACTGTTTTGTTAAGGTATTGAAATCACTTGAAAACACTGAAAAAACCCCACCAGAATTTACCAAAAATAGAAACTGAAAACAGGAAAGCCTATGTATGGGGGTTCCCACGCAGCAAGCAGCATGATGCTTCCACAGTGCTTTCTCAGTGCGGCAGCCTCCCTGAAGGTGTGGGTTGCACAGCGCTGAAGAATCCAGTGCCAGGTTAGTGTTTGGTGCAGAGATGCTTGTTGTTGGAGTTAGCTGTGTCTTGCCGTGTGAGAGGCCAGCTGTGGAAAGTGGGCCGCTGCAGCTCCTCGGGTTCCTCTCTTGCTGTCAAGCTGTGATAGCACTTTGTAGACAGGAAAAAGAGGCGCAGGAGTCATCTTCCCTTTCTTGTTCCTGTTTGCTTCTTGCTCCTCTCACTGCAGAATGAAGGGCACGTGGGGCTTCTTTCTCTTACATCAGGGACCGCCTTGTCCAAGGGAGTCGCGGTGCAGCTATTGGGTGCGTTCCGACAGTTCTACAGTGTCAATGTTAATCAATGTGGTACTGTGGCAAAGGTGCTTGGCCCATAATGCCGGGATGGTTGTTGTGTCCTCCGGCTCCCGTCATTAATAGATGGGAATGAGACTGCCGGGAGGTCGCGACTAAAGGCCTACGTCTCACACAAAACTCGGAAGCCGGGTGAGTATTTTACTTGGCCCGCCGTCGTAGCCTTAGTGGCATACGTACGCGCTCGACCGGCTTTTATTTGCAAAACCACGTGACTGGACGCGTATGCATTAGGCGTATCACGTCACAGCCACGACATTACATTCCTCCCCAACAAACAAGAAAAAACAAATTTAACTACAACGTTACTGACATTGGACTCCCCGCCCGGTGTCCACCTTTAGCAGAACATTTCAAATAACATAATATGGAACAGTCTTACGTGAGGTAGTCTTTTAGGCAACAGGAGGGCTCAGGATTATTCCGCAGGCTGTACTGCGACGCGCCCCGGCCTTGTGAGTCTCCGGTATCCCCACCTTGCTCCTCGTCGGGGGTCATAGCCTCTCGAGACTGTCGCCAAGGACTCACGGCCATACCAGACGACTCCCTCTGCGGAGATGACCGGGGAATGTCGTCTCTCCCGTGTCCTACATGGCCGGTTCCATCTCTCCGCCACCAGTTTCG
Source organism: Triturus cristatus (assembly GCF_964204655.1). Taxonomy (NCBI): domain Eukaryota; kingdom Metazoa; phylum Chordata; class Amphibia; order Caudata; family Salamandridae; genus Triturus; species Triturus cristatus. Next base: position 86,951,955 of record NC_140587.1, on the reverse strand, counting down.
ACATCTTCCACTCGCCTTGTGTTAAGGGTGTCGCCCACCTGTTCAGGGAGTACTTCTGCTCGCTGCGGATGATACCTTTTGAAATGCGACACGTTTCTGGTTATTCTCTCTCTCCCACGAGTGGCAGTGACACAAGTTCCCTTGACGGAAACCACCGTCCAGGGTTCGTTTTCAAAAGTCAGGCGGAATTTACTTCCCTGGGCTCGGTTCTTGAGTAGTACAGTGTCCCCTCGGAAGATGTCTGGTAGGGCGGCTCTCTGCCTGATACTGACATGAGCATGTGCTTTTGGTTGCCGGGCATCAATGGCACTGTCCTCGGGAGGTTCCGGTCTCCACTCGGGGTGATGAGGGATGGTGTCAGTAACTATTCTACCCATTAGTAGATGTGCGGAAGCCACCCCGGTGGTCGTGTGGGGAGTCTGGCGATAACTCCATAGAGAAGTGAATATGGCTAATTCTACGGATTGAGCCTCGTAATTTGCAATGCGTATTACTTTATTAAGTGTTCGCATGAATCTTTCAGCCTCCCCATTCGCTTGCGGCCAGCGGGGGATGATCCGGCTATGATGTATACCCAGCGCTTGCAGGTATGAGGCAAATTCTTGACTTTGGAAAGGGGATCCATTGTCGGTTCTTATCTCTTTCACGAGTCCATGGGTAGCCATGATCTTCTCGAGTTTTGGTATGACTTCAGTCGCGCTGAGGGCCGACAGTATCTCCACTTCAGGATATTTAGAGTGGTTGTCAATGGCTACCAGGGTATGGCGTCCGTCTGGAAGACTGCCAAAATCTACACTCACTCCTGTGTCCAGCTGGCCGTTCCTTGAAGCATCATCTTGCTGCCCATGCCAGCGCTGCCTACCTTGTTGTGCTGCAGTCCCCCGCCGCCGCCATCTCCACCAGCGGCCGCAGTGTGGGGACAGGGGCGGACTACACTCCCCAGCATCCTGTGCGCCACCAGACCCGCTGACGCTGTGTTCGCGCCACAAGGCGTTTAAAAGAGCGCCGTTGCCTCGACGGAGCGGGTTCCTGTGTCCAGCTGGCCATTCCTTGAAGCATCATCTTGCTGCCCACGCCAGCGCTGCCTACCTTGTTGTGCTGCAGTCCCCCGCCACCACCATCTCCACCAGCGGCCGCAGTGTGGGGACAGGGGCGGACTACACTCCCCAGCATCCTGTGCGCCACCGGACCCGCTGATGCTGTGTTCGCGCTACGAGGCGTTTAATAGAGCGCCGTTGCCTCCGCGTCGCGGGACGCGTGCGGGCGGCGCCGTGCTGAGCCCGGGCAGAGGGCGGGCCGCCTGGGGCCGTCAGGGGCCAGAGGAGGCCGGGTCGGGCCACCCCCCCTGCGTCGTCTCCCTGATGTACTGTTAAAATCATCCTGACCGGTCATTGGAAACCATTCACTGTCGGACTGCCCTACTCGGACCAGCTGAAGTCATCAGACGGTATCGTGCACTTTAACTCTTCTTCATAGCTCATTAATATGGAACCACGTAAAAGTACAGTGGGCACTTTAGATGCGTATCTACTGAGAGCTGAATCCCTACTCATTCAGGAAATACAATCCACCGAAAAAAGACTTTCAATAGAACCATCATTAAGATCAATCAGACTTTCTGACGCTTCCAGCCCACCCTCACTGACAAGATCCCCCATCAGGTCAACGGCCACTACGGACCCCCCAGTCCATCTCCCCTCTACGTCACCGGGCTCAAAAGGAATACAGCAGAAAGTCACCTCTCCACTACCAAAAGGACCCTTAACTCGGGGGAAAGCTAACATTAAACCAAGCATTGGGAGGGGGGCGCACAGAAAGGGCCAATCTGTTAAACCTGGGACGACACCAACCCATTTAACTACTCATGATATAGGTATTCAAACAGATGAACCAATACCACTCACCCACGCTCGATTAGATACCCTCGAAGAAATGATTAAGATGACAGCACAAAATAGTATGAAGGAAATTCAAACAGCTGTTAGCCATGATATAGAAGAAAAACTGAGTGAAATGATATCTTTACTCTCCTCGGTTTTTGAGGACAAATTTGCCCAACTTACGAAAACCTTACTCGATGGCAGAACACAATCACACTTTTCAAACACCGTGTCAGCATTAAGTCAATCCAATCCCCAGCAAGCACGAAACCCATCTCTACCAACAGAACACCCAAATAATCCCACTGCAATTACTTCCACCACTGTCTTAACAGCAAGACCGCCAAGCAAACAGGGCACACAGGGAGTTGCTACACCACACATAGCAATGGAACAATCCGTGACACCTCGCACAATTTTAAACCATGAGAGCAGGGTAGACTTGACTACCACCACAATCCCAAACAAAGAAAGTTTACACCTACCGCCAGCTGCTCGACCATATGTTTTGGTCCTAACAAACGTCTCGCCCCTACAAAAAGATTCCAAAGAAACATGGGTTTTATTAAGGAACAAGGTTGCCAACTGGCTCACTAACAACACCTATTTCCACCCCAGGCATATAAACCAGATCCTGATGGTGAGAAGAGTGGGCTGGATTGGGGACCTTAATAAAAAAAAACCTGGAGACTGTATAGTCATAAATTTCAGGTCTCCAGGTCTAGTTCGCTCCCTTCTCAGGATCAATAGGGGAATAATACACGAAACCACTAACATCAATTTGGTGCCACTCGATTTTTTCTATCGTATCGAGCAAACTAAACCCCACAGAGGGAATGGGTGCATCCTCACTCAAAACAGGGACGAACAACTCTCCATGTTACAGGAGGTGGAATGACAGCTAATACCATTGGATATCCCTACTCCTCCAATTTCCACTTCGACCCCTCCTACATTAAACGAGCATCCTAGTTTACATCCTGACACAAATAAGACCTCGATCATATCTCGCCTTACTTACCCATTACCAACAGTTCAACCGGGGACCCTTTTAAACCCCGATTACACCAGTGCCCTTGAAAACATCTTGTTCCAAACAGCCAGATCCTGTAGGGTGGACGTCAACACTCCCACAGAGTACACTCTCGTGGGCAAACAAATTACATCCAGGACCCCTAACAGAAGTAACGGAGAAAGCTCCGTTTTAACTATAACATTTTGGAACATTTCGGGCCTTCTCTCAAAGATCCAGAATGAAGAATGGATCAAATTTATGAAAGCAACCGAAATAATTGCTCTTCAGGAGACATGGGTAACCACTCCTATCCACATAAATGGTTTCAAGACTTTCTTTAGTCCAGCACTCCCCTCAACATCCGGTAGAGCAAAGGGCGGACTAACCATCTACGTCCCAAACTTAATATCCACTCTGGAAGCTTACCCCCTTAAAAACGAATCACAGTATCAGATCCTACGAGTTACCATAAACAGAATGCCACCGATATTAATAGTTAACATCTATAATAACCTCACTGACTCCAGCTTTAACTCCAGCTTTATGGAGGTTATTAAAGAAATTTGTGAATTCTTACAAAAACAACTCACTCAAAGGAAAGGAAATGACCCTATAATAATCTGGGGGGGGGGATTTTAACTTGACACAATGTAAAAGTACAATAAACGGAAACTGTGGCAATACGGACCATCAACAAAATTATATCCCCCACTTCGTGCACTCACACAAGGGATCAATCCTGAACGAGACTATGATTCTTTTGCAATTAGCATTTGCAAACGAACACACTGTACCTCTAACTCCCTTTGCTCCAACTTTCAATGGCAGAGGCTATCTTCCTGCATTGACTATATTTTAGTGGGAAATATTCGCCCAAAACAGATCCTTGATGTTACTACACACGACTGTGTTTTTAGTGACCATTTCCCACTATCTGTCGCCATCCAAATTACCACATTGCGAGCAAATGCTCAAACAATACTTCATGATGATTTCATTTCCATGTCCCGCTCAAACGGTTATGCACTTAAATGGTCAAACATCGACCCCGCAGACATTTTAAAAACTGTCATCACCACAGCTCGCCCAGCCTTTGAAGTCTGCCTAACAGAAACTTAATCTCCCGCTGAGATAGTGACCAACTACGAAGAAATAATCTCAGCGGTAAGAAACGCCCTGACAGTGCACCCCAGGGGACAAAAACTGACAAAGGACAAACCTAAGTTCAGATGGTTTAACCCAGCACGTTCCAAAGCCTATAAACATCTTAAAAGATCTTTAAAAAAAATCCCCAGAAACACGCTCGAGGTCAAAATGGCCAGGCAAATTTACAATAAAACAATAGCATCCAGAAAAAATGAATTAAAAGAGGAACACTGGACTGCTTTGCATAATAGCTGCCTAAGCAAAGACTCGGTTACTTTCTGGGAGATTGTAAATTCCCCCTTCCTGACGGGCCCAAAAGGCAGTGGAATGCTTGAGTCGACCATCTCTGAACAAGAATGGGTCACCCACTTCTCAAAAATATTTTCAGCCCCAACAGACCAATCTCCACAGACGTTAATCTTACCACCGGCCAAAACTAACCTTGCAGCGATGAATTTCAATCTTGCCGAGGTAGAGCAAGCACTGAATGGTAGTAGATCAGGAAAGGCCCCAGGACCAGACTCGGTTCCTATGGACCTCTACAAATCGAACATCGACTTCTGGGCCCCCCTGCTACTAAACGTTCTAGTGGCCCTGGGACAGGTAGGACTGCCAACATCCTGGTCAGACTCGATTTTAGTCTCTATTTTCAAAAAAGGAAATAGGAACTGCCCTACGTGCTACAGACCTATATCCCTACTGGACTCCTTTGGTAAAGCAGTAGGTAGAATTCTTTTAGTACGACTACAAACCTGGGCAGAGACAAATAATATTCTATCTGACATCCAGTTGACCTATCGGCAGCCTTCGACTGCGTAGACCATAACAAGCTCTGGGCCATAATGACTAACTTGGGAACCGATATAAACCTGGTCAATTACATCAGAGAAATCTACTCGAATACCACAACAAGAGTTAGATTTGGCACAGGGGGCCAGCTTACTTCATCTTTCGGTATTGAACGGGGAGTCAGGCATGGCTGTGTCCTGGCGCCTTTTCTTTTTAACATTTACACCAATGGTTTAGAAGCAGCTCTGCTAAAAGGTAGCCAGGACCACCCACATATCCAACTGCGCCCAATCCCCGCCCTTCTCTATGCGGACGACGCAGTTATAATAGCCCGTACCCCACTGGAACTTCAAAGGACCTTGGACAGATACACAAATTTTATGCATTCATTGGGCTTAAACATCAACGCCAAGAAAACCTTTACAATGACTTCAGGTAAACAACCGCGCAAAAGTTAAAATATCTACTCAAGTGACTCTAAAATAGAACACACTACTACCTATCCCTACCTGGGAGTCATAATAGACAACAAATCCACCTGGAATAGTGCCGTAGAGAATAGAAATTCACAATTCCTAAAAGCAACAACGGCACTGAGAGTGTTTGCTCGGAGACTGGGAAAAAGAGCATCCAAAGAAATGCTTGACATTTACAACTCAAAATGTCTTAGTGTGGCGATTTACGGGGCAGGGATATGGGGTAGCGCACGAGTCACCTCAATCCAAAAAACAGAGAACTCCTTCCTGAAATTTTTTGCTGGCAGCCCCGCGATCCACCTCAACTTTTAACATTCACAGCAAACTGGGCCTCCCATTTATCACAGACGTAATACGAATGCAGCCAATTCTCTTATGGCATCGCATCTGGTCTACACCGGAACTAAAATTCACACAGACACTCATTTTAGATTGTATGAAATTGGAATACGGATCACGCATTACTTGGCTCACCTATGTCAAAAACTTTCCTACTGACTTAGGACTCGAACACTTTTTTACCAATCCCCTAAATACTAAACAAATCTCCAGAAAGAAAATGCGTGACATATGCTCAACCCACCTAATAGACCTACGTCTGGCACTTGAATCAAACAAAACTACCGTGCAACCGTTTCTCCATATCCAGACAACAGTTCAAATGATTGGTCAGCCCAATTGGCTCTCTGCCCCTGTGACGACTCCTCTGTTCAGTCGACCCTGCACACAATCATGTTTTGAATATTTTATACCGAGGCAAGAAAGCTATACCTGATTCGTGTTTTGAAGCATCTGGGCCTAACCCAATGTAGACCAGCCTTCATGACTCTTCAAATGTTAGAAACAGAAATGTTGGCAACTAACATGGCGAAGTTCCTAAAATTTTGCGTGCGACACAGAGCAAATCTCTAAACGAAATTTCATTCAGACGGCCCCTCGAGCCACTTAACTATACCCTACGACGAACTGGGATTAGCCCCCCTTGCACCCTAAACCTGCAATTGGGGGGTTCTGTTTTTCGAGCACCGTCTGTACATTTTTACATTTTTATTGTTTTAAAATTTGTAAGGAATTGTGATGAATTATTTTATATGTATATTTGTATGTGCTTTTATGGTATGCAATTTCCTTACCGAATAAAGCTTTTCATTCATTCACTCACTCGGGACCAAGGGACCCTCGGCCGAGGTTCCATGATAACAGGGGCAGGTCGCGGTGCTTCCCCAGTGACTTGGCACGATGGGCAAGTACGGACGGTGGCCTCATCCACTTGACATCCATTAGGGGGAACCAAACCTTTGTGAGAAGCCTCTATTTTGTTTTCACCATGCCCTGATGTCCTACATGGGCGAGGTCCACCACCCTCTGTGTTAGAGATGTAGGAATTACTAACCGGTGTCCTCGTAGCAGGCACCCTGTGTCACCCTCGGTGAGCTCATCCCGGGCATGGTACAAACTGTCCATTATTCGTTGTGCCGTGGTTGTCAAGCTCTTCCACTCCTCCTTCGCTTTGTGCCAGCTGCTGCTCCGGATGGCTCCCTTGGAGGCGCTGCAGACACTCATCTTGGCCTGTGGCTTCCCGTAGACTGGCCATGGAAATGGATATGGGGCATGATCGAGCGGTGACACACCTAACATATTCCTCAGTGTCAGCGGCCTCCTCCATTTCCTGGGCCGTGGCTTTTCGAGGATGGCGGGACAGGTAGTCGGCCGGATTCTTGGATCCGGGCTCATACTCTATTTTACAATTATAGTTCTGGAGTTGGAGCATCCACTTCTCAATCCATGGCGGCGGCTTAGTCGAGGTCCCTGAGAAAAGTGCCACCAATGGCTTGTGGTCTGTTGCTACTACAAACGGTTTCTCATACAAGTACAAATGGAAGTGGTGGCACCCCCAGTGAATAGCGATGGCTTCCTTTTCTATTTGTGAGTATCTCTGCTCAGTTGCAGTAAGGGATCTGCTGGCGAATGCCACTGGGGTCCACTCTTCTTGAGGGTTCCTTCTTTGCAGGAGGACGGCTCCTAACCCGACCGGACCAGCATCCATGGCGACCATTGTTAACTTGGTGGGGTCAAAGAACGCCAGAGTAGTGGCTTCAGAGAGAGACTCCTTGATTTTCTCGAAGGCCTGGGCTTGTTCATCGCCCCACTTCCAGGTGGTGGACTCCTTGGTCAGCTCCCTCAGCAGCGCCGTCAGGTTGGCCAAATCTTGGATGAATCTTCCACAGTAATTGACCATCCCAAGGACGCTGCGGACTTCCGTGACGTTGGTGGGAGCGACAGCTTCTTTAATGTCCCGCACTTTCTCAGGATCTGGGTTGACCCCTTCCACGGAGAATGTATAGCCGAAAAATTGCAGTTTTGTGCATAGGAATTCGCATTTCTCTCGGTGAAGAGTGAGGCCGGCATCTCGTATTCGGCGTAGCGCTTGGAGCAGTCGCTCATTGTGTTCTTGGATAGTTTTGGCGTGGATCATGATGTCATCGCTGACATTGATTACCCCCGGGACGCCTGCAACTAACTCCTGTATCACATTTTGGAATACCTCTGCAGCACTGGATACTCCAAAACTCAACCTGGTGTATCTCCGGAGTCCCACATGTGTGGAAAATGTGGTGATGTTTCGGGAGGCTTCGTCCAATACCAGTTGGTGATATCCGGACCTGAGGTCCAGTATTGAGAACCAACAGGCTCCTGCCATTTCTCCGATGAGATCATCTATCGTGGGAGTGATGTGGTGTTCCCGCTTGATCGCGACGTTGGGAAGTCGCATGTCGACACAGATCCGCACCGTGCCCGGCTGTTTGGGCTTCCGGGCAACAACAATGGGGGATACCCACGGCGTGGGACCGGACACTTTTTCAATTATTCCTGCTGCTTCCAGCTTCTTGAGTTCCTCATCCACCAACGGCCTCAGGTGAAACGCTATCCGCCAATGTCGTAGGGCGACAGGCTGGACCGTTGGGTCGATGTGGAGATGAATTTCTTTCCCTCGGAACTTCCCGATCCCCCGGAAGACTTCCTCGAACTCGCCCAGGATGTGCTGCAGGGATTCTTGGTGTACTCCAAACGCAAATGTCACGACTCCCAGGTCCTCGGCCGCTTGGCACCTCAGCAGCATCCCCTGACCGTCTTCAGTGACGTATATGTTGGTGGTAAATGACTGCGTGCCGTGGAAAATTACCGTCCGGAACCTCCCACGTATTTTCAAAGGGGCTTCCTGGCCATACGCAAATACTGTTATCATTGAGGAGTGTAGAGCCGGCTTCGGGTGCATAGTGCTGTGTAGAGCGGCGGCCATGATGTTAATGGTGGCACCCGTATCCACAACTGCGGTAATCTCCTGCGACCCTACCCAGATGCTGCATTGTGGTAGGCGTCTTGCCATGCGGTTGGCGGTGCCAATCATGTGGATTTTGTGTACCACTCTCTCCTCCTCTTCATCGTCATCCATGTCGCTGGGTGCTGGATCTTCTTCCTTGAGAGTGTTTGCCGCTTGTCGGGGCCTGCGGTACTTTTTTGACCGGTATACCTTTTCAAAGTGATTGAATCTTCCGCACCCGAGCACCTTTTGCCTTTCGCAGGACACTGTTGCTGCATGCGGCGATCCCCCGCAGTATCCATACGACTTTGACTGTCCTGGGGAAGGGGTTCCCGCTCCTTTCTTTCCCCACCTCTGTGTGGGTCTGGTCGACACCGCATTTACAGGTTCGGTCTTCACTGGCGCTTTAAGAACTGCTTCCATGTGCGCCGCCCGCGCTTTCGACAGCTCTTTAGTCTGACCCAGTGTCAGGATTTCCGCCAACGGCTTCCCGGACTCTTCCAGTATGCGCTCTCGCAGCTTGGCTGATGCACAGCCCTGGATGATCTGCCCTCTGATTTCTTCAGTCTTATCCTGGAACCTGCACGTGGCGGCAAGGTTCTTCAGGCGGGCGTGATACGTGTCTAGTGATTCTTCCGGAAGCTGCCGCGCTTGCCGGAAGATGAACCTCTCATAATCGCGGTTGGCCATCGGTTCGAAGTGTTTATTAAGGGCAGCTATCAGTGTCAGGTGTGTTTTGGGAGTGGCCTCCGCAAGCGTTTTGACGATGTTGTGAATGTCTTTTCCACCCAGGTGTATGATCATTGCCCTTTTCTGGTCCCTATGGACCTTGGTGGCCTCGAAGAATATACGCAGCCGATCTTCCCAGTCCTTCCACTTGGCCGCAATCGCCGAAGGTGACCCCTCTACTATGAAGGGTTCAATTGGCGGTATCGTGGCCATGGCTATTGCTCAGCACTGTGTGTGGTCCTCCCTGGCCTCTGCGGGTGTGTGTGCACTGCCTGTTGTGCCCCTAGTCCTCGTGGGCCTTCCCCTTCTCTGGGGCGCTCCCCTTGTGTCCTTGTGCGCGTGTGCTTGGGGTCTTCCACTGCGCACTGTGCCTGCTCCTGACTGATGGGCCTCCCTCCTACTTGAGGTTATGAAAAACTAGGCCTCTGTACTTTGATATGATTCTTTTCTGACCACCCAGCAGTTGGGGCCACAGTCACTCAGTCACAGGTACTCACAGGGCATCCCAGGGGTTGCCTCCCCTTCTGTAATCCGATCAGCAGGCACTTGCAGGGCTTACTCGCGTTGGGGCACCACGACCGGCACCCTTGAAGGCCTGGACCACGTGGCTGGCAGGCCGATGGATCGCGCGCCTCGTGCGTGAATACTGCAGCCCCTCAACCGGGTGGTGCGGTCTCACCATGCACCAGGCTCACCACGAGGGGCACGGGAATCCGCACTCCACGCTGTGCTGGGGCACGAGCGCCGCGAGCCAAGAGCAGCGCTCGTGGCTGCCACACCAGCGCACCACACGTCGGCGAGGGCACACCCGCCCTCGTCGCCAGTTCGTGTTGTGTCCTCCGGCTCCCGTCGTTAATGGACGGGAATGCAACCGCCGGGAGGTCCCGACTAAAGGCCTACGTCTTACACAAAACTCGGAAGACGGGTGAGTATTTTACTTGGTCCGTCGTCATAGCCTTAGTGGGGTACGTACGCGCGTGACCGTCTTTTATTTTCAAAACCCACGTGACTGGACGCGTACGCTTTAGGCGTATCACGTCACAGCCACGACATTACAGATGGTACATCTCTTTACTTACGGAGAAAATGAAAGCCTTCTCAGCGCTGCAGGCCATTCTTTTCTCCGCAGGTGCTGTGGAAACAGATGTGGGGCATGCCGTGTGGGGGCGGTGGATCAGGGCTGGGGCGACCACCTTGCGCTTGCCAGCCAGGGCAGCCTACCATCACTTTATCGCACTTCCCATTTGCAAAAGCGAACAGTGGTAGGCAGGGGCGGATTGTAAACACCTCAGTACCTGGGGACATAACCATTTATTGCTGTGGATCTCTCCTGTTTATGCTGCATCTCACCAGGCAGAAGGCAAGGGGAGCACTGGATGGTGGGCGAGGACCAGATGCTTCTCTCTCACCTCAAGGCCGGTCAGTGTCACAGGCTGCTGCCGGGGGCAAGAACTCGCCAACTCGCTCACAGCAGGTACAGGGGTGCCTTCTATTCCGTCAGTCTTCTGCTCCCACCACGAGGAACAGTATTGTAGCAACCGTGGATGCACGGGGGTCAGACCATCTCATCACCAATATGGTGTTGCTACACGAATGACCACGCTCACACATAGTGTGTGGTGCTAGAACTGGCCCAGGACACTTGCACCCAGCCCCTTTTATTTGCAGGGTCCCCTGACTGGTGACGCCTGTGATGGGTGGGTGTATGGTGTGGGGTGCAAACAGGCCGAACACTAGAACGTGTCTAGCAGGACACTACAGACTGCGGAGCGAGGAGCAGCGTTTGCAGTCAGTGGCGGTGCTGGCTTTTCACTATGCTGCATGAGCAGAGGCATTGTTGCTCATTCATCAGTAAACAACTTCCTTTTCATTACATTTGTATTTTGCTGGAAAGAAAAGGGCGTACCCTCACCTTGACCAGCTTTCCCTCTAGTACAGCTCTGTCAGTTACGAGACTGCTACTGGTCAGTGAGATCTGCTCGACTTCTTTTGTCGCCAGAGACGCTAAAACACGTGTGTCCCAGTCTGTCCTGATAAGACATGATCCCAGACCGGACGCTCATCTGTGCTCCAATAAAATGCAGGATCCCTCGGTAGGTGCTGCTAACTTGCTGAGTCAATGATTACAAAGCATTTACATATGAAATGCTAGCATTCTAGTTTTGAAATTCAGGGGCATTGTGACTGATATTACAAATTAGTTGATTGCTTTTTCATTTAAAAATAAATTACGTTTTTTTCTGCCTCATGCCTGTCACCGATTGCCAGTCACAGGTGCACCAGAAATAACACATACATGTCTACTGCAATAAGCTTTCATTATTGCCTCTATGATTAATTTGTTTTTTTATTTTCTTGAACATGTTTTTTCTTGTAAATAGTAAAGTTGAAAGATGGTTTCATGTGCTAATAAAATGACGCTGTCTGTCAGCCTGTTTAGCAAGGAAATCCATCAAATAATAGAAACGTTGCTTGCAGAAAACACGCTGATGTTGTGAGATTAAGGACAGTCAAAACGCAAGCTCTGTGTCTGGCTGTTAGTGGAAGCAGGGAAGGAAAAACATTTTCTGAACCTATTTGCCTATATGATGGTAAGGAGTGGTAACATTGGAAACACTTCTTTTTACATTACACAGCCTGTAAACAAGGTGCAATTACTAATTCTGATGCAGGTATTGGTGTGTCTGCTGATGGAGAAAATTTTGGTTCTCATCAGAATTGACTGCACATATGTATTTCTGTACCTTGGGCAATGCTCTTAGGGGCATATTCTCAAGGAACGAACGCTGAGTTATTGGCACTTTATCACAGTCAAAGTCACGATAAATGTATCGCCCCATTCACAAGCTGATGCTAACAGCCCATATCACCAGTTTACCTGCGATAGCAGTCGCAAAAAACATCGCTACAGATTACTCCGGCAACTAACGCTAATGAGATGCAGAGTAGGCGTTCTCGAGCAAAAAGCCTCAACAGCACCACTCCGCAACATTCCCAACGAAAAGCCAGATCCGCGATAAGACCACAAAACAGGCGATAAGGTCCGTTAGCAGCAGGAAATTAACACCTGCTCTGACCTGGTGCAAAGTCGGACAACAACCTGCACCAGAAAAGGGAGCCCAGCCCACAGCCACACATGAAGAATAACAGATGTCATGGAGCTACTCATCATGCAGATCGGAGCCCCAACAGGGCCACAACACCTACCGCAACCACCCCCAGGCCGCCCCCCCCCCCCGGATCCCCTTCCCCCCCCCGGGACCACCACAGAGGCAGCGCAGACAAAGACAGTGGACCTTCAGGAAATGCACCAGCCTCACAGACTTAACACCAGAGAACGTCATTGCCCACTACAAACTCAAAAGGAGAACCGTCCTATGCATCCTGAACATCATTGCCCACAGGCTGACAGTACCAACTCAGATAAAGCTGCTGGCTATGCTGTACCTGTTGGCCTCTGGTACCTTCCAACCAACAACCGCCAGAGCCGGAGGAGTCTCACAGCCAGCCCTATGCAAGTCTCTCATACCTGTCCTGGATGCCATCATCAGCTTGGTACCCCAGTACCTATAGTTCCCACACACTGTGCAGGAACAGCTAGAGACCATACAAGGCTTCTACGCCATAGCTGTTTTCCCACACGTGTTAGGGGCAATTGACTGCACACATGTCCTACTTGTGCCCCCTGCCGACACTGCACACAATTACGGCAACAGAAAGCACACGCATTCCATCAATGTGCAGGCAATAGTGGACCACCGGGGACTCTTCACCAATGTCGTCGCCAACTACCCAGGCAGTGTGCATGATTCATACATCTTCCGACAGTCCATCATCGACCGGCGCTTCCAGGATGGCACCTACAGAAATGCACTGCTTGTTGGTAAGTACCAATTGAACACACCACACACCTCAACTCCACAATCATGCAACTCACAACTCTGGGAATGTGCACATTACAAACTCACATACAACATGCCCACCCATCATACACAACAACACGTACTGCGGTAACCTGGGCTAGCCATGTACATGAGCCATCAACGGCATGGCACCTCAGCCACACAATAGCAGAATGGGGGGAGATGTGAGAAACAGGCATGTGCAAAGGAGGCAAGTGACCCAAGAATGAGAATGCACACAATGCCAAGTGTGGCGTGGAAGAGTCGGACAGACTGCAGTATACAGACCACAGACATATCTATGTCAACATACTGCTGGGGGTGGTAGTGATGTGGACCGTAAACGCAACCATGTCACCACAGCCAGTGAGGAAGATCCCGGAAATGTAGCTTGTTATGCCCCCCCTATAAGCAAGTGCGGAGTGGGCTGGCCCACCATACGCCAGGCTAGCATGGGGGTGGGATTAAAAAGCACGTAGCCCTGAGCATGGTTCTCTTCCGGAATGCCTAAGGTGTCTGCTAGGGCGGTGCCTCTCACCCTGCCATGATGCCGATGTCATGTGCGGCGGTGCCTGAGATCCTGTGCGCCTGCCGCAGCCTGGGCCACTGTTCCCTGAACCAGTCTTGTCCGCCCCTCCGCATCCAGGCCCCACTGCTCACCTGCCGACACCGGCATGTCTCCAAGAGGGCCCACCACGTGCCGGTGCAAGCTCCAAGCCCGAGGCCCGCGACCTTGGCAGCCTCTTCAGACCATCACAACCTCTGCGACACAGGCCCGCGGTACTCCTTTCTCATTGGCGTACTCCACCGGCATAAACAGCGGACAAGTAGGTCACACATTTGGAACTGAATCTTGATTACACAATGGCAGAGTACATATATTATGGCTGATTTTATGTCCCTATATTCCCTTCAATGTGGTGCCACCAACTCTGTGCATAGCATTCCGACCACAAGTGTCTGTGGGCCCTTGCTGACTTCGGCCTACACCGCGGTCCAGCAGGCCTCACACCAATCCAATACAGTCCGTACCAGGCAGGACACAGCATCGTTGCAGGGTGCACACCCGCTCAGCTCTTGTGCCTCCACCTCCGTCAACCAGAAATCTTCTCCACATGTCATTTCAACGCCGTGTGTTAGAGATCCAGGAGGAGCTGGCTGCACAGCGGTTGACCCACGCTGACCGTTGCCTCCTGCCTACACTGCGGTCGAGTAGGTCACACATGTGGAACTGAGCCCTGAATTCGTCATGGCAGAGTTCATGTCACAGTAAGCAAGACGAGGAGTAAGAGGAAGAAGGGGTTCAGAACAAAGGACAAAAGGATCTCCGTTACGGAGGTGATCAGACACTACCTACAACTGCACTGGTGCCACTGACTCTGTGCATTGCAAGCCGACGACACATGGCTATGGGCCACTGCTGACCGCAGCCTCGGGAACACACTGCGGTCGAGCAGGTCACACAAGTCTTGATTTGTTCATTGCAGAGTTTACATCATTGTACAGGCCTCATCGCAGACTGCATCCCTTTCCAGCTCTGGTGCCACTGTCTCTCTGCCACGGGAGTCATGGACACTCTCTGGATGAACTGTGATGGCATCTGAGTCTGTGCCCTGGGGGTTGTCTTCATCATCACTGTAGGAGAGTAGGATCTGCTTCACATGGGTACCTCCACTGTTTGCTGGTGTTTCACTGTTTTTCGACCTTAGTCTGGCTGTGGCCCTGCTAATCAGGACCACAGGCTAGCTGCTTCCTCTCTAAAATGGTTTGCATGTACATTAGGTACATATCTCATTGGATTATGGAGTGTCTTATAAGCCCCTAGTATATGGTATACTATGTACCTAGGGCATAGGTACCTCAGAGACCTACCAGGGGCTGAAGCATGTATTATGCCACCCCTGGGAAGCACTCCAAAATGGCACTACAGGTCTGCTACTTCAGCCTGGGTAAGGCTGTGCTTGCACCCCTTACAGTGGTATAGGCTACCTATATCACTACCATTGCACACACATATAAAACCTCCTATGGCAGGCCTTGACAATCCTGAAGGCAGAGTGCTTGGTGCTTATGTGAGAGGGTGCCCCTGCATGAGCAGAGCCTCTCTGCAGCGTTCAGAGTACCTCCTCTGATGATGTTTGTGGTGCAGCCTGACCATATACTCTTAAGTGCATTTTAATCTCGTGGTAAATGCTAACTTTGGGATGGCTGCACGGGAACATGTCGTATTTGGTGTCAAACCCTTTGGAATACTACCCTTGGTAGCATTCCACCCTTCTAGAGGGAGAGACATGTTCACACTGGTCTAGCCCGGTAGGACTTTCTTGAGCCCTGGCATCACAAAAGGATGCCTCTGCCACAGACACTGGCCTGGCCTCCTGCTGCTGACCGAAACTCCGGCAGGGGAGGCCTGGACAATAGGTTTCCTGTCGAAGGGATGTGTAACCACCTCCCCAGACAGGAAGATGTGTGTTGGGGCTTCGGCGGGAGCACTCTCTGGTGCTTTGAAGTCCTGCACTGGGGGCACACTTGGTGTCCCTGTGCATAGTCCAGTTCAAACCAGTTACAGGGGCTACCTACCCCTGCTCTGGTGTGAAACTGGACAAAGGAAATGGGTGTAACTGTGGTAAATAATTTAATTACCGGGACTTAATTTGATACAGAAAAATAATAAATATAGCTCAGTAAAATAAGAGGCAAAATCCGTGACATTAGAGGTTCGGAATGGGCTTTATTCCAATGGACGATTCGAATCGTTGACTCCAGGTTCCATCACCACGGAGGTTCAGGAAGTGAAGTACATACTTTATTGATAAGTAATCACTTTTATACAATAGGCATTACATTGAAGCAAATGCAAGAGGCGTAACAATTGATAGTGTAGATAAAACATACATGCGTAGCAAAAGTGGGCGTAACTGGGTGTGACTAAAGAACGTCATCAGGTGTGATGTCATAATAGGGTGGCTCCATGAAAGAATTTCGCAATGTCAGCAGAAATACTTGGCAGAAATGCGCGCGCAGCAGCATGACGTATGACTGACGTGCAACTAGGGGATGAAGGGGACTTGACATTTAGCTCTACATGTGGCGACAGATGTCTGGAGGGTCAAGTCAACCTTATCCCAAATCATATCTAACATCCTATGTTTAAAGAACTATGTTATCCAAAAGAGAGATCTCTTAGAGTAGAATCTTATTCTATACTGACTATACTGACTGTTAGTGCGTGTACAAGCGTCTAAGTGTCTACACTAGATGCGAGGGCGAAAGTCTTCCATAATAATAGGGCTATGAATTACTTGCATAAAGACAGAGAAGCCGGGCCTTTGCTTGGTAGCTGGAAGACTGTTTACTTAAACTACTAGACAGGAATGCGTTGGGCAGGGAGCGGAGCAGATAATTTCGAAGGTGAAATACAGTTTTTGGCAGGCAGCGAGCTGATGTCAGGCACCGTGAGCCGCGCAGAGAATGAGGACAAAGTTCATGGATACAGATGCAGGCTCAGACTGGAGCTCTCAGAGGCAGAAGGCAGGAAAAGCTTGATGGCAGAATCAGGGCCTACTCGCCTGAACTGTAAAATGGCATAAGTGAACCATATAAAGCCGGTGGCCTTTCGTACTTAGGAATGGAATATCCGGCCCATTCATGGCGGATCTGAAAGAGGACATGTTAACGGTGGACGCACATGTATTTGCGTCTTCATAACTGGAACTGGAGGGAACATACATGTACTTGTGATTTATACATGGAACCGTTGGGGTCCAAGATAGGGGACATAACTGATCAGAAAAATCCATATTTCCACATTCCCTCCTTGTCCCCTACTTGCCCGTTAAGAGATATCAATCTTCATCAATCCGTTGATCTGTTCATATAGCATCATTTGTTCTTCTTTTTTCTTCTTCCGGGATGAATGAAATCTTGGTGGTGGAATACACGATGTGGCACACAGACCACAGATCGCTGGTCCACATTGTAGACATAGACAGCAACTGAATAGTATGAGAAAGCCAATACCTAGGAAGGATAGGATTCTCCATCCCCAGGCTGACAACACGCCCCAGAACCAACCGGACCAAGTCCAGGTGCCTGGATTCTGGTGTATCTGGCTTACAATCTTATGAAGGCGGGTTATGGCTTTATATACAGATGGCGAATTTTCTGGTATGAAAATGCAACAACTTGATCCGATGACCCTACAAGCTCCGCCCCTATCGGCCAGGATGACGTCAAGGACAAGACGATTTTGAAGCACAACAATCCGCATAGCAGACTGCTCTTCTGTTAAATTGCCTAAGGCGGAAATAGTTTCATTCACTACTGCTTCAAGGGTTCTAGTTAATCTACGTATCAGCTTACTATTAGTAACGGTACCTATATAGGGAAAGAGACCTTTATTGAAATCTGTGTATTTTTCCCATGCGGTCTCAGTATAATCGACTATTGGGAGATCTCTCCTTTCTCTATTGTGTACTAACTGAGTATTTCTGTGATAATCAGGAGGAGCTAGGAAAACAGGTGGCAAAAGGAATGCTATATAACAGGTACCATCCCAATCTAGAGGTAGGCGTATATATGCGGTCTGACCACATATAAAATAGGAATGGCGGTAAGCTCTAAATGTCGACTTGCCTTGATCACTAAATTCTATTACAGTGGTGCATCTACTATGGCCCATATGTATGGAACCATTCTTTCTTACACATAATTCACCTTTTACTCGAAATACTGACATGGCGGGCAAAATTGTAGTAGCTTCGGATTCGACATTTAGGATCATAAGATTAAGCGTAAAATTACCTAATCCATATACTTCATTTTCTAGATCAGTTCCTGTTCTTTTGGGAAGTCCCTCCTTGTTGGGGTGGCAGACTTTAAGTAAAACTAAGTTCAAATTTCCCCATACCCAGTTGTCTTGATAAACTGCAGAATTTGAATCTAGGGAATTAATTAAACTAAACCATGCTCCACAGGAGCCGTTGTGTGTGAACGGGTATGGAAAGAGAGGTAGAATTCCTTTATAATTCTGATAGGGAGGGAGTCGGCCACATATCCAACAATTTGTAGCATTGCTAACCTGATGGGAATGATGTAACATACTAATAAAAGTGTTATTGCGCAGCGCAAATCTATATGACAATTCATGCGGAGGTAATTCACTAAAAGAATGTTCAGCAGTAACATTATAAACATGTCTAGAAATAGGATAACATATGTGCAACAATATACTTGCAGTAATTATTAAAAGACTTAAGAAAAACAAAATTAATAACGTCACTGTGCAATGACTACGCAGTGATTTACAGTATGCATGTCGTTTCAACATTTTTCGGGTTTTTTCTCTATTCAGGTCTAAGGGATACATGTCAGAGACAAATTCAACCGCTTCACCTTGGAGAGGACTTAAACAATCAAATTGCCTGACTGGTTAGACCTGAGTTTCAGTTTATATTGTTCGTGATTACTTGATTCAACCAAAGGAAGTTTTGAGTCAATGGGTGAAGACACACAAGGTGTGGTATTTACATCCGATGGTAGTCCATGAAATTTCTTGATATGACTTGAATGTACCCAGCCTTTTCGACCCTCGATCTTCACGGCTGTCCTCGTCGTTAATAACACGAGCTGAGGCGACCTCCACCTAGGGTCCAGCTGAGACTTCCGATCAAAGTTCCTCACTAAGACCAGGTCTCCTGGAATGACGTCATGGGGTTTCACCTCAGTGTTGTCGGGAAAAGCTGCAGCTACCTGTGAACGACAAGATTGTAGTGCAGACATCAAGGAAGCCAAGTAATCTGTCAGCATATTACAGTCAATATCAGTTATTTTGCGTGGTATAGGCGTCCCCCACATATTTGGTGGTCTACCGAAGATCACTTCATAAGGGGATAGCCCTGTTCGAGAGTGTGCTACCATTCTCATGTAAAAGAGTGCAACTGGTAACGCTACTACCCAGTCGACACCTTTCTCCCTGCATATTTTGGACAATCTAATTTTCAGAGTTTGATTATGTCTTTCCACGAGACCTGCTGCCTCGGGGTGTCGGACACAGTGGAATTTCCACTGATAGCCTAACAAAAGTGAAACGTGTTTCATTAGTTCGGATGAGAACGGCTGGCCGTTATCTGAGTAGACAACACGTGGTAAACCGTACCGTGGGAAGAATTCTCGAACCAACTGTTTGGCAGTAGTCGGGGCAGTGTAATCTGAAACCGGGTATGCCTCTGTCCAACGGGAAAGAGCACAGACAACTACGAGAACATATTTGAATCCTCGACATCGTTCCATCTGGATATAATCCATCTGGAGGATTTCAAAAGGGTGATCAGGAGGCTGAAATCCACCCTGTTCTACGGGAATGCTTTTTCCTGTGTTAAACTGACAACAGATCATACAGGTACGGACTTTTTGTTTAGCTGCTGCTCGTAAATGCTTGTTGAACCAAATGTGTTGAATGCTGTCTAGCATAGCTTTTTCTCCTAGATGTGCTGGACTATGTACAGTGTTAATAACGACTTGGACCATTGAATCAGGAAGGAACCACACAGATTTTTCCTTTGTCATCCATCCTTGATCCGTTTGGATCCCTCCTAATTCAGTCCATTTCTTTATTTCGTCTGGAGTAGCATGTGTCTGTATGTCAATTACGTCAAGAGCGGGATCCTTAACCATCATTCAATGTGTTGGCGTCGGGACTATTGTCTTTGTCATGTCGGATGTTTGAGTTTGAGCAGTCTGTTTAGCTGTTCTGTCAGCTAGATCATTGCCTTGAGAAATGATATCAGTAACTTTCGTATGAGCTTTACATTTCATAATTGATATTGCAGTGGGTAGATGTATTGCATCTAATAAGGCATGAATGAGGGGTCCGTGCTGAATGTGGGCACCGTGAGAAGTTAAATAACCTCTCTCTCGCCACAGCACGCCGAAGTCATGTACAACTCCGAATGCATAACGTGAATCAGTGTATATGTTGACTTTTTTATTTGTGGCTTGAATACAGGCTTGTGTCAGAGCGATGAGCTCTGCTGCTTGAGCGGACAAGGTATTTATGCAATTTGTTTCAATGACTTCAGTGTCTGTTGTGACTGCGTAAGCGGCCACTAACTCTCCTGTACTTGTTCTCATACATGAACCATCTACATACAACGTCAGGTCTGGATCTGATAATGGAACGTCTGTTAAATCTTGTCTGGGTTTCGTCGTGATAGTGATAACTTCAATACAATCATGTGCAAGTGGATCTGTTCCATTTACAGGTAACAGTGTGGCAGGATTCAATGTACTACAACGTCTGATTTCTATATGTGGCTGAAACAATGTTAATTCGTAACCGGTGAGTCGTGCTATAGTCAAGTGTTGTGTTTGTGTGCGGTTCAAAAGAACCTCTACTGCATGTGGTACTTGTACTGTCAATGGATGTCCTAATACTATGGCATCGCTTTGTCTGATTGCTAAGGCTGTTGCTGCCACTGATTTTAGGCATGCAGGCAAAGCCTGAGCTACGGGATCTAATGTACTAGAAAAATAGGCACATGGTTTGTGTGATCCTGCTTGTTCCTGTGTGAGTACTGACAAGGCAGTACCTTCGCGTTCTGTAACAAAGAGTGTAAACTGTTTATTGTAACATGGTGTTGCTAGGACAGGTGCTTGACATAAAGCTTTCTTTAAACTTTCAAAAACGTGTGTATGTTCCTGAGTCCAAGGGAGGACAGTCGATGTGGCTGCCTCCTGTGTTGTCAATTGAATGAGTGGTTTTGCTAGAAATGCATACTGAGGGATCCACTGCCTACAATATGAAGTGAGGCCTATGAAAGCCCGCACCTCCTTTTGTGTCGTGGGTATTGGCATATTTGCAATTAGCTGGATGCGATCTGGTGTAAGCTGCCTTCCCTCCTTGGACAGCGAGTGACCAAGGTAAACAACTCGCTGTACACAGAATTGCAGCTTAGAAGGGGACACCTTGTGCCCCTTTTCGGCTAGAAATTGTAAAACTGTCAGTGATGCTTTCTCACATTCAGGTTCGCTTCTAGCGGTGATCAGCAGATCATCGACATATTGAAGCAGGGCAGTGTTGACTGGCATGTGAATACTGTCAAGTTCTCGTTTCAGTGCTTGGCTATAGATGCTGGGGCTTTCTGTGAATCCTTGAGGTGCGCGTGTGAATTTAAAGCTACGTCCATTTAAACTAAATCCGAACAAGTATTGGCTTTCCGGATCTATTGGGACGCTGAAAAAGGCATTCTTGAGATCAATTACAGTAAAGAATGTTGCTTCAGAATCAATAGCTGTCAGTAATGACGAGATATCTGGGACCACAGGGAATTGTGGCACAATGCATTTGTTCAATTCGCGCAGATCAATAACCAATCGATATACTGGCGGAGCCTTTGGATCTGTTCGTTTAAGAATCGGAATTATCGGGGAATTACATACATTGGAGTCTGTTTCCACAACCACTCCTTGGACAATGAGCTCGTCAATAATTTGCAGTAAAGCCACTACAGCATCTGGGGGTAACTTGTATTGTCGCATTCGTGGTAGTACCACTCCTGCCTTTAATGTAACCCGATATGGTGTAATATTCATGCAACCAACATCAGTAGGGCCTTGTGCCCATAAATGTGTAGGTAAAGTCTGCAGTCGGGGATCCATGTCTCGAGACACATAGTGACCTTTGAAATCACGTAAAAACAATCTTACTCCTTCCGGAGAACAACATATTATAGCTCCTAGAGCTTTCAGTGTTTTTATACCTAACAGGTTTTCTGGACATGATTTAGTAAGCAATAAATCTGTAGTTCGGGTTAAGGGTCCTATCGTAAGTGGAAGAGGCTGTGATACTTCATTAACAATAGGTTTTCCTGAAAAACCAAGGGAAATATTCTGTGAGCCTGAGAGGGGTGCCCCTGGAACTTCACTACGTTTTATAGTTGTTCGACTTGCCCCTGTATCAAGTAAAAATTTTCTATCTTGGCCTAATAGTTCACTATGTACATAAGGTCCTTCTTGGTCTACAGGGACCTCGATAAGGGGTAAGTCAACTTCCCTCTCCAGGCTGGTTCATGCGTATCGTTGATAATCAGGATAATCATACTGTGCGGTCTGGTACAGCTGTCGTGTCGTGGTTTGTGTGGCAGCAACAGGCAGCGCTGGTGCAGCTGGCACAAACTGTATAGACTGTTGTGGAGCTGGCATGGACTGTGCATGCTGCAGTGCTCCTTGTTCATTCTGATCCTGTCTAGGTGGCCGTGGTCTTTCTTGTGTTTTACCTGTGGCGATATTACGCTTCAAGACTGGGCAATCGTGTATGTAATGACCTGGTTGTTTACAATAGTTGCATGTCCCTTTTACAGGTCCTGCTGAATCACCGGACTGTGTCGTACCCTTTTTATGACCTTCAGCTGGAACTGTCTGGGAGACTAGCATTTTCATTTTTGTGTCTTTCATGCGTTTCTGTTCATGTTCTTGTTCCTCTCTAATTCTATTGTAATGGTACTGTAACATTTGTAACATTTGTAATGGGGTATTACCTTGCCAGGTACTCTCGAATTTTAATACTCGATTCTTCACCTGGGGCAAGGAATTTTCAACTAATTTTGTCACAAACAGATGTGGGTATGACTCGCTACTTGCTTTTATACCACTATTTATACCAAAACATTTTTCGAATCGGGCATAGAAATCACTAGTGTCTTCATCTTGCTTTTGTTTACAGGCTGAGATTGCACCCCAGTCTTCCTTTTTCGTGGTTAATAAACGTGGCAGTACCTGTACTAGTAAACCTGGTAGTGCTTTAGTTTTATCCCCAAGCCCCGAACCTGGACCTCGGGCCCTTTCTTCATTTTCTAATGCTGTCCAGTCTATCTTTTGGTCTCCTACCTCCCACTCTTTTTCCTTGAGTTTCTCATAAATGCCAGCAGGCATTAATACCTTTAATATTGTCATAATGTCGGGATAGGTATACTCTCCCATGAGTAACATGTCTTTAATTTCTCGGTGAAAACCCGCTGGGTCTTTGTCATGACTGGGTACCACTTTCTTCATTTCTAACAATTCTATTTTCGATATGGGCGTATATACATATACACGTTTAAACTGATTGTCCTCGCCCTTTATTGGGTGTACTTCTCGTAAGGGATTCTGTCTGTCCATGTAATACGTCGTTCTTTCCTTGATGGGCAGTGAGACACGTTCTGGGCATACAAAAAGAATGTACTGCTTTCTTGATTCTAGTATTTCCTTAATTAACTTAGTACCTGAACCTCTCCATCTATTTGTGAGTAATTCAGTCAATATATCAGGTAGAAGACCAGGATCTGAATGTTGGCTTTTATATAGTATAAGAAGTTGTTGAATCATATAAATCCCAGCTAAACGCTGTTCATCTGGGGTGAGGTTCAAAAATGTGTGTGCTACTATATCATCACCATATTTTCCGGGACTGTCAGCCCAATGAACGGCTGACCTGGCTAATTCTTGTTCATCCATAGAATCGAGTAAATGATAACCCCTTCGTTCTCGGAGTAATTTGTCAGCGGCTTGGAACGAATGCTCGGGGGACCTTAGATTTATTATAGGTGTTTGGAAATTCCTGTTATTATCTGGACATATCGGACGTATCGGGTCAGTGAAACATCTAGTACTATTACAAGATCTTCCTCTACCTACATAGGCTATGGTTTCTGACTGTCCTGTGGGCAGTCCTGATCCTTCCTCCTCCTCATCTTGTTCAAACTGGTCTACCGTTAATCTCTCTTCGTGTAGGCGTTCTATTTCTTTACGGATCTTTCGGCACATGGCTATTATACATTTTTGCCTATCATGTCTCCCCTCTGATATATTCTGGCTCCATCTGGTAAGGGTTTGCATTATTTCCGGATCTACCCCCGGTCGGTCTTGATTTCTGATTACACAATTTATGAGGAAACGTAACAGTTCCCCCTGTATCTCCACTTTCTGGTATTCCATAGCTCTGTTAATACATTCAGAATCTCGCCCTGTTTGGACAAAATGATATATATTATCTAGATGCATAGTCATTCCTGGTAGCTTTCCTAAATACACCGCAGCTCGTCTGATACGTAGTGATGCCATGATCATTTCGTCCTCTTTTCCGGGCACAGGGTCATATCTACAATCTACAAGAAGTTCCTTAAGCGTGCGGGAATTTATGAGTTTGGGGGTACGTGGATGTGCTGATTCTTGAAAAGTAAGTTTATTTATTCTGGGTGGCGTAGAAAAAATGTTGGTAGCACCTCCGGTAGCCCCGTCTGGGGTATCGGGCGTGAAAGGATTCGTTGAACGCGATACAGCAACTATAGGTGTGGGCACAGCTGTAGAAGCAGCTGTAGGAACAGACGTGGAAACAGATGTGCTTGCCGGAACTGGTGTCAGGATTTGATGTTGTAGGGATACAGATACAGGATCTTGGCGTTGAACCTCCCCGGCAGACGGTCTATGTGGGGCGGGGTTAGCATACTCGGGAGCTGCTTCATCTAAATATGAGGAAAGAAAAACATCTTCTGCTGTTCTAGGATGCCCCTTAGGATGCATTTTTATTGGGAACAATGGGGGTGGCAAGTCTTTTGGTATCTCCGGAGTAGCCTTAGGTAATCCCTCGGCCAGAAGGGGATACATACCATTCATAAGGGTATTTCTTTGTCTGTCTACTTGTTCTGATTTCACTCGTGTACCTTCTTCAATTAATAGATTTTCTCGGACTTTATTTGAATTTTCCTTACTCTTCTCTTCCTGTCTACGTGCTTTTTCTGTACGTCTATACGATTCTTTACGCCATAATTCAATGGCGTCTTTCTGTGATTGTCTAGCTTTCCTTTTCCATAATTCTTCCTCTACTTTCACGATGCAATCTGCATCCCAGGTCCCAGCTGCGGGCCACCTCTGACTTTCTGGTAATTCCTTAGTGTAGTCTACCCATAGATCAAGAAATAATATGGCGTCTAGGCCATGTTTATGGTACATGAAGTACCCTGGAGTGTCCCTAGGAGGAATGGGAACAGCTTCTTCGAGTACCCCTTTTCTAGTTGTGATCTGTCTTAGTTTCGAAAAGAGCGGCATACTGAGAACTGATCTGATACTTGGTCTTGAACAAACTTAATACAATAAA
The DNA here is from genome assembly GCF_964204655.1 of Triturus cristatus. Taxonomy (NCBI): domain Eukaryota; kingdom Metazoa; phylum Chordata; class Amphibia; order Caudata; family Salamandridae; genus Triturus; species Triturus cristatus. Next base: position 86,926,563 of record NC_140587.1, on the reverse strand, counting down.
CACATTAATAAACAGTCATTCACACCACAATATGCAGGACGTATTAACACATTTAACATTTGACGTTTTAAATGAGCAACAATGATGATGACGATCTAAGAAAACTTAATCACAAGACATAATCCTCGGCATTTAACTGAATTATTCTGAATTTATATACTTGATATACTAGATATACTGCTAAACAGTACAGATACACCGCTAAAACAGTGCAGACCGGATTTGTGTACCCAAACCCGTCTGGACCGGCACAACTTATGTGCACGCCAGAACGCCTCCCCAGTAATGGTACTCACCGGGTAGCTCGGAACGGAAGGCCTCGGAACGGAACTGAACTGAACTGGACTGGACTCGACTCGAAAACTTCGGAAACTTCGGAACATCGGAAACCTCGGAACCTCGGAACTTCGGAACTTGGTGGGCCTCTGTATACCTCGGATCTTGCTCTCTCAGCTAGGCTCTGGTCGGGATACTTCGCACTTCTCACCGCCTCGTCTGGGTGTTGATCGCAGCCTCAGTCACCCCCGCTTGACCGGAGGGAGATACAGGAAATCCTGCTGGTACGCGTTGTTGTCCGTCCAGCTGTGGCAGGAGACCGGGCCTGCAACGCACCGCCGGCGCGTGAGATGAGAAAGTGTCCCTATTCGGGCGCCATTCATGTGGTAAATAATTTAATTACCGGGACTTAATTTGATACAGAAAAATAATAAATATAGCTCAGTAAAATAAGAGGCAAAATCCGTGACATTAGAGGTTCGGAATGGGCTTTATTCCAATGGACGATTCGAATCGTTGACTCCAGGTTCCATCACCACGGAGGTTCAGGAAGTGAAGTACATACTTTATTGATAAGTAATCACTTTTATACAATAGGCATTACATTGAAGCAAATGCAAGAGGCGTAACAATTGATAGTGTAGATAAAACATACATGCGTAGCAAAAGTGGGCGTAACTGGGTGTGACTAAAGAACGTCATCAGGTGTGATGTCATAATAGGGTGGCTCCATGAAAGAATTTCGCAATGTCAGCAGAAATACTTGGCAGAAATGCGCGCGCAGCAGCATGACGTATGACTGACGTGCAACTAGGGGATGAAGGGGACTTGACATTTAGCTCTACATGTGGCGACAGATGTCTGGAGGGTCAAGTCAACCTTATCCCAAATCATATCTAACATCCTATGTTTAAAGAACTATGTTATCCAAAAGAGAGGTCTCTTAGAGTAGAATCTTATTCTATACTGACTATACTGACTGTTAGTGCGTGTACAAGCGTCTAAGTGTCTACACTAGATGCGAGGGCGAAAGTCTTCCATAATAATAGGGCTATGAATTACTTGCATAAAGACAGAGAAGCCGGGCCTTTGCTTGGTAGCTGGAAGACTGTTTACTTAAACTACTAGACAGGAATGCGTTGGGCAGGGAGCGGAGCAGATAATTTCGAAGGTGAAATACAGTTTTTGGCAGGCAGCGAGCTGATGTCAGGCACCGTGAGCCGCGCAGAGAATGAGGACAAAGTTCATGGATACAGATGCAGGCTCAGACTGGAGCTCTCAGAGGCAGAAGGCAGGAAAAGCTTGATGGCAGAATCAGGGCCTACTCGCCTGAACTGTAAAATGGCATAAGTGAACCATATAAAGCCGGTGGCCTTTCGTACTTAGGAATGGAATATCCGGCCCATTCATGGCGGATCTGAAAGAGGACATGTTAACGGTGGACGCACATGTATTTGCGTCTTCATAACTGGAACTGGAGGGAACATACATGTACTTGTGATTTATACATGGAACCGTTGGGGTCCAAGATAGGGGACATAACTGATCAGAAAAATCCATATTTCACATAACCACCCCTCTTTCCAAACCCTCCCATAGGTGGGTCCCCAGAGTATATTCAACCCCCAAACTTAGTATAAGTATGGGAACCCAGTCCTTGAGACTTTAGATTACGCTGGATGAAACTCTGCAACATATATCCTGGACCTTTGACTTTCTATCTCGACTAGAAGACGGAAGAAATCTCCCTTGGGTTCAAGGAGTGACTCCCCTGCTTGGTAGGCACCAAAGAAGCAACTTACTTTTCTGCATTGCTGAAGCTCCCGCCGGACGCCGAAGTCTTTGCATCACCAGAGGTGGATTTCCAGACTTCCCAGAGGCTACCCTGAGTCCACAGCAAAGCTGAGGCCCGTGGCTATCGTGGATGACGAGAAATCATAATCCCTGGACAACGTGAACTTTTGCAGCAACACTATCTTCTGGGACTTCCTTGAAGTTGTACTTTGGGCTCTAAGTAGCCCCTACCTGGAGCGCCTCCTGCACCGAAGATTGCTGGTCTCCACTCAACGAGTGACCCGTGGGCCCGTTTCAAGTGCGACTGCTTGAGGCTCCTTCGCGATCGCTAGCCCGTTGGCTAGTAGGTCCCCACAAAGACAACTCCTCTTCTACTTGGGCTTTCCTGGTTGCTTCAGACATGCCCCAACTTACCTTTGCTGGGTGAGTCCCTCAGACCTTGCTGGTCTGCACCGCAGTCCTTTCTCTGATTTCCAGTGACTTGCCGTTGCTAAGGCTTGTTAGGTCCAATCTGGTCGCCGACACAGCATCACTCGACAGACTTCGTGGGACAGCTCGAATCCAGCTCCTGGTTGTCATCAGCATCTCCTGGACCTCGTGGCTGAAGAGTCAAGACGCCCATCCACTCACCTGAAGCACCCGATATCTGTGGGCATTGATCCATCCTGCCATTGGTCACTGGGAAGTGACCCAGACTCTGTCCCCTCTGCTTTCAGGTTCCTTCCATCCTAGATCCAGGCTTGGATCTCTTTGGACACTTCTCCTCTTCACGGCAGCAGCAGTTCTTCGCCAGCTTCCATTGTAAACGACGACATGACCTGACACCAAAAGACACCAATGCAACCCGGCTTCCCTGGGTGAGGTAACTCGAGTACTCCAGTGCTTCCGGGGGTGCTAGCCCTAGAACTTCTTAAGACCAAAAGTGTTTGGTCCTGACTCGATTCTGAGTGTCCGTAATCTTTAAATTTCCAACCGTGACATTGCCCATAGAAGCTAACGGGAACCCGCGGTTGTGTTCACACACTGCATACAGTCCCCGTGGGTCCCCTGTGTCACTACCTTGGGTGGTTCCTTGGGGTCCCAGCGATTCTACAGGCCCTAGGCCTTGTGTCTAGTTCAGTCGTGGTTCTTATACCATTTTTTTGGATATGGTTTGGTGCGCCCCTAGGGCCCAAACGTATATTTGTGCTATTACTGTTGATTGCTAACTTGTAAATTAAGTACTTCGAACTCCAGTCTCATAAAGAGACTAGAGGGCTGTGTTTTATCCTAAATACATATATTTTGAATATGTACCTGGTGTAGTTGTCCTTTCATTTGATCATTCAAGAGATTATAGACTGGTAAAACAAGCTGCTTTACATTCCTTCAAGACTTAGCCTGAAGGCTCCTCTCCATAGCTACCACTAGGATAGCTTTCAATAAAGGCTGTCTTTAACCAATTCACCATAAGGGGTTGTTTGGACTGATACAACGTGCCCACTATTGTTTTACCAGATAATCTCAATTGAATTGATCAACTGAAAACCACTAAAGGTACCTAAGGTACATATAATATCAAGTTTAGCTACAGTAACTTCTACTGAACTTTGATTTGTGTGTTAAGGGATAGCACACCCTTTCTACAACTCAAGAGAGTTTAGTAGGCCACACTAGTGTAGATAGTGCAATACACCACACCACATTAGTAATGTCTAACCAGCCAGGGACCAATGGGTCCCTGCCAGGAGCCAGTGAATTCCTCCCCTATAGATATGAGGATCTCTCCTTTGAACAGCTTAGGGCCTTATGTTCCATTAGGAAGCTGAAGACAGGCAAAAGCCCATCCACCCAGCATCTCATAAAGATACTCAAGCTGGATGATCTCCCAGGACCTAGTGGTTCTGATGGGGTAGGCAGTATGGGTGGGGCAGCAGGTGAGGGTGGGCCTAGGGGTAGCAATTCCCCTGACCCTACCTCTAATGCTGACAAGACTGCTGACAATGATCAGAATCTGGTAAACACAGCTCTCCTGGATGAGGATGAAGAGGATGACAACAATGCTCCCTCCTTTATTCCTCCAGGAAGAGTTGAAAGTAGGGCTAGAAGGGATAGATCTCTGTCAAGGGGATCCATCCAATGTAACTCCTCTATAGGGACCTCTGTCTCTTTTCACAGAGGGAGGGAAACCTCCCAGGAGAGGAGAGAGAGACTGCTGAAGTATGAGCAAGACAAGTTCAACCTCAGAAAGCAGCAGATGGCCTTAGATAAGGAAGCCCTAGAGCTAGTAAAAAGGAGGGACTAGAGTCCCTTGGTTGCAGCAATTTCCCTAGAGACAGGGAGAGGTCTTATGACCATAGAAACCTAAGTAATATTGTCCCTCCCTACCAGAGTGGGGATGACATCCACAAATGCATAACTGCCTTGGAGATGACCTGTAAAGTACAGAAGGTCCCTCAAGGTCAGTGGGCAGCAATCTTATGGCTCTCCTTTGCAGACAAAGGTAGAGATAAGCTCCTCACTGTAAGAGAAGAGGATGCTGATGATTACCAGGTCTTGTAAAGTGCACTGATAGATGGGTTTGTCCTAACCACTGAACAATACAGGTTAAAGTTTAGAGACACCCAAAAAGCACAAAATCAAGATTGGGTTGACTTTGTTGACTGTGCTGCTAAGGCTCTTGAAGGTTGGTTATTGGGCAGTAAATTGTGTGTGACTTCATAGGATTATGCAATCTGATAATGAGGGAGCAGATTCTTAATAACTGTCAAAATCAGCTGGTGCACCAGAACCTGGTAGACTCTGATCTGACCTCTCCCCAAGAATTGGAAAAGAAGGCAGACAAATGGGGCAGAACCAGGGTGAGGCAGAAGGTACAGAACCAAGGTGGTGACTCAAAGAAACAGGATTCTAAGAACTCTGACAAGGGTGGGGACAAGGGTAAAGACCAGAAGTCTTCTCAAGGGCCCCAACAATCTTCTGCTAATGGGGAGTCACAGTCAAGTAAGGGAAAAGGCCAAAAGAAACCTGGGTGCAAAATCTGTAAGCAGAAAACTCACTGGACCAGTGACTGCACCAAGGCCAAAGAGTATACTCTAGCCCCCACCAATGCCCCTAAGGCACCTGCTCCCCCTAGTGCAGTTACAATTGGTGGTGGGAATACACAGAATAAGGGTGCAGTAGGGTTGACCTTGGGTTCTGAGATGGACTCTGGCCTAGTCAGAGTTCCCACTCAGGCTGTGCTTGTCTGTGATGGGGGCAAGGATATGTCCCCCTGTGTGAGTCCCAGCAATCTGGGCAAATACAGACAAGAGCCTTTAATAAATGGAGTAGAAGCTTGGGCATTCAGGGACACGGGAGCAAGTGTCACAAAAGATCTTGTGGATCCTGGGCAGATTATACTTGATGAAATGTACCAAGTGACCAATGCTAGCAATGTCAGAATAGACCATTCTCTGGCAGTTGTTACCTTCGCCTGGGGAGGGGTAACTGGCCTTAAGAAGTTTGTAGTAAGTGCAGACCTACCAGTACAGTGCTTGCTTGGCAATGATCTAGAGACTTCAGCTTGGGCTTAAGTGGAGCTCGGGACACATGCAGAAATGTTAGGGATCCCTGCTCATGTCTTTGCTGTGACTAGGTCACAGGCCAAAATGTCTAAGGCTGGACAGGCCCTGGATTCTGGAATAATGGACCAGGTGCCTCACAAGAGGAGGAGCAGTAGGGTTAAGGCAGAGCCTTCCCACCTGACTCGGAATGCTGATCAGTCTTCTCAGGGAGATGATCTTGAGCCTGAAGAAGGAACTGCCCCAGAGGAGCTTGAACCTGACCAGGTTGATTTCTTGGGGACAGAGGGCCCTTTCAGGTGTGATCTGAGCCAGGAGCAGAAAACCTGCCCCTCTCTTGAACCCCTCAGAAAGCAAGCTGCTGATGAGGCTGCTGGGAATGCTAGTGGCACCCATAAAGTTTATTGGGATGATGAACTCCTATACTCAGAGTAGAGACCCCAAGCCTGGTTCATCCAGGAGGTTGGTTATACCTCTGAAGTTTAGGGGTTTCCTATTGACACTAGCCTATGATATTCCCCTAGCAGGACACCGGGCCAGAACAAGACTTGGGACAGAATTGTTCCTCACTTTCACTGGCCCCACATGTCTGAAGACACAAGGGAGTTTTGTCGCTGCTGTGTAACCTGCCAAGCCAGAGGCAAAGCAGGTGGCACTACAAAGGCCCCCCTGATACCACTACCTGTGCTGGGGGTTCCCTTTGAGAGGGTTGGGATTGACATTGTTGGTCCCATGGATCCTCAGACAGCATCTGGGCACAGATTTATACCAGTGGTGGTGGATCATACCACCAGGTACCCAGAGGCAATTCCCCTAAGGACCACTACAGCACCTGTAGTGGCAAGAGCTCTCTTGAGTGTGTTCTCAAGAGTAGGATTTCCTAAGGCGGTAGTATCTGACAGGGGTGCAAACTTCATGTCCAGTTACTTGACTGCTATGTGGAAGGAGTGTGAAGTGAACTACAAGTTACCACACCCTATCACCCACAATACAATGGTTTAGTTGAAAGATTCAACAAAACCTTAAAGCACATGATTAAAGGACTCCCAGAGAAGCTCAGGCGAAAATGTGACCTACTGTTGCCATGCCTTTTATTTGCATACAAGGAGGTGCCTCAAAAGGGGTTTGGTTACAGCCCATTTGAACTTTTGTTTGGTCACCCTGTCAGGGGTCCATTGTGTTTGGTGAAGGAAGGATGGGATCTACCTCTCAAGCCCCCAAAGCAAGAAATAGTGGACTATGTACGTGGTCTCCGCTCCAGGATGGCTGAATACATGAAGAAGGCAAAAAAAAATCATTGAGGCTAGCCAGGACTGCAAAAAGCTTGGCATGACCATGAGGCTGTACTGACTGTTTACCAGCCAGGACAGAAGGTGTGGGTGTTGGGGCCTGTGGCCCCAGCAGCCCTCCAGGACAAATGGAGTGGCCCCCATACAGTTGTTGAACAAAAAGGGGAGGTTACCTACTTGGTAGACCTGGGAACCCCTAGGAGTCCCCATAGGGTAATTCATGTCAACAGACTAAAACCATATGTTGACAGGGCAGACATGGGCTTGCTCATGGCTACTGATTAAGGACAGGAGGAAGAGAGTGACCCACTCCCTGACCTGCTTTCTCAGAACCCTGATGATGGGTCAGTTGACGGTGTAGCCTTGGCAGGCAGCCTCACTTCCCAGCAACAAACTGACTGCAGAAACCTTCTCAGCCAGTTTAGACATTTGTTTTCTCTGGCTCCAAGTCAGACCACCTGGTGCACTCATGAAGTGGACACTGGGGACAGTCTACCTGTGAAGGATAAGATCTACAGGTAACCTGACCATGTCAGGGACTGTATAAGGACAGAAGTCCAAAAGATGTTGGATTTGGGTGTGATTGAATCCTTAGTTAGACCTTGGGCTAGTCCAGTAGTCCTGGTACCTAAACCTCACACCAGTGGTGGCAAGAGAGAAATGAGGTTTTGTGTAGACTACAGAGGTCTCAATGCAGTCACTAGGACCGATGCCCAAATCCCATCCCCAGGGCAGATGAGCTAATAGATACTTTGGCCTCAGCCAAGTTTCTAAGCACATTTGACCTAACAGCTGGCTACTGGCAGATCTGACTAGCTGATGATGCAAAGCCAAAGACAGCATTTTCTACTCCTAGTGGGCACTATCAATTTGTGGTAATTCCCTTTGGTTTGAAGAATGCATCTACCACTTTCCAAAGGTTGGTGAATCAAGTCCTTACAGGTCTGGAAGACGTTAGTGCAGCATATCTAGATGATATTGCTGTCTTTAGATCCACCTGGGAAGACCACCTGGTCCACTTGAGGAATGTTTTGGAGTCCCTGCAAAAAGAAGGCCTAACTATCAAGGCTACTAAGTGCCAGATAGGGTAGAGGCAGGTTGTGTACCTGGGCCACCTTGCAGGTGGAAGCCAGGGTCAACCATTGCAGAGCAAAATCCAGACCATAATAGAATGGATTGCTCCAACTACCCAGACTCAGGTGAAAGCCTTCTTAGACCTGACTGGGTACTATAGGAGATTTGTCAAGGGGTATAGATCAATAGTGACACCCCTGAATGACTTAACTTCTAAAAAGGTTCAGTGGACAGCTAGCTGTCAAAAGGCATTTGATGACCTGAAGCAGGCCATGTGCACTGCTCCCATTCTGCCGAGTCCTGACTACTCCAAGAAGTTCATTGTCCAAACAGATGCATCTGAATTGGGGGTAGGGGCTGTACTGTCACAATTGAATGATGAAGGTCAGGATCAGCCAGTAGCTTTCATAAGCAGAAGGCTGAGCCCTAGAGAGAAACGTTGGTCAGCCATTGAGAGGGAGGACTTTGCTGTGGTTTGGGCTCTGAAGAAGTTGAGGCCATACTTGTTTGGTACTCACTTCCTTGTTCAGACAGACCATAAGCCCCTCTTATGGCTAAAACAAATGAAGGGTGAAAACCCCAAACTGCTTAGGTGGTCCATTTCCCTACAGGGGATGGACTTTATTGTGGAACATAGACCTGGGAGTAACCATGCCAATGCAGATGGACTCTCTAGGTATTTCCACTTAGAACATGAAGACTCAACTGGTCAAGGTTAGTTTAATGTCCCTGCATTTGGGGGGGTTGTGTAGGAGAGTAGGATCTGCTTCACATGGGTACTCCCACTTTTTGCTGGTGTTTCACTGTTTTTCGACCTTAGTCTGGCTGTGGCCCTGCTAATCAGGACCACAGCCTAGCTGCTTCTTCTCTAAAATGGTTTGCATGTACGTTAGGTACATATCTAATTGGTTTCTTGAGTGCCTTATATGCCCCTAGTATATGGTATACTATGTACCTAGGGCATAGGTACCTCAGAGGCCGACCAGGGGCTGAAGCATGTATTATGCCACCCCTGGGAAGCACTCCAAAATGGCACCACTGGTCTGCTACTGCAGCCTGGGTAAGGGTATGCTTGCACCCCTTACAGTGGAATAGGCTACCTATATCACTACCATTGCACACACATATAAAACCTATAAGACACTCCTATGGCAGGTCTTGACAATCCTGAAGGCAGAGTGCTTGGTTCTGATGTGACAGGGTGCCTCTGCATGAGCAGAGCCCCTCTGCAGCGTTCAGTGTACCTCCTCTGATGATGTTTGTGGTGCAGCCTGACCATATACTCTTAAGTGCATTGTAACCTCGCGGTAAATGCTAACTTTGGGATGGCTGCAGGGAAACAAGTCGTGTTTGGTGTCAAACGCTTTGGAATACTACCCCCACCAGTTCTGGCGGCGGGGGTAGCATTCCACCCTTCTAGAGGGAGAGACATGTTCACACTGGTCTAACCCGGTAGGACTTTCTTGAGCCCTGGCATCACAAAATGGATGCCTCTGCCACCAACACGTGTCTGGCCTCCTGCTGCTGACCAAAACTCCAGCAGGGGAGGCCTGGACAATAGATTTCCTGTCGAAGGGAGGTGTAACCACCTACCCAGTCAGACAGATGTGTATTGGGGCTGGGCGGGAGCAGTCTCTGGTGCTTTGAAGTTCTGCACTGGGGGCACACTTGGTGTCCCTGTGCATAGTCCAGTTCAAACTGGCTGCAGGGGCTACCTGCCCCTGCTCTGGTGTGAAACTGGACAAAGGAAATGGGTGTGACCACCCCTCTTTCCAAACCCTCCCATAGGTGGGTCCCCAGAGTTTATCTATATTTTGAATATATACCTGGTGTGGTTGTCCTTTCATTTGATCATTCAAGGGATTATAGACTGGTAAAACAAGCTGCTTTACATTCCTTCAAGACTTAGCCTGAAGGCTGCTCTCCATAGCTACCACTAGGATAGCTTTCAATAAAGGTTGTCTTTAACCAATTCACCATAAGAGGTTGTTTGGACTGATACAAGGTGCCCACTAGAACTAGCGGACAGCATATATCAGGCCACCTTCTCACAATCATGTAGCTGATAATGCTAGTTTTTACTAAAAGCTTTGGGTAATAAAGTGCTCTATAGATATATTTAACATAACATAAAAAAAATCATTACTCCGGTTCTACTGATTGAATTTTGTTGTTGTGGTGTCAAATAATTTATTACAATTTACTCTATTTATGTAATGTGGTTTGGGATTTTTCTTCTGTTGTATTTTTACTTTATTACTGTTTGTGTGAAGCATAAATACTTTACACAGTGTCTCTAAGTTAAGCCTGACTGTTTTTTGTGCCACGCTACCCAGGAGTAAGCACAGGTTAATTTAGTGACTTCTTGCAGTTAATCCTGCAAGAGACTGTGGCTGTTGCTTGACCAGGGTTCACACCTTAGTCCCCCAACAATACAATTTCTCACGTTAACAATAACTAGAACAATATCTGTAATATGTATTATGAAAGGGGAGTGAAAAACAAAAATAGATGATAAATATTTACTCTCAGCTACAAAACATCTAATAAATGTGGAATACGTATTTCATTTTAGTTGAGATTAAACAAACGTGTTGGATCATTCAGAATTTCAAGACCTTAGCATGAAATTAGAAAAATGTGCATTCTATGTCAGGAGGGAAGGCAAAAATGATCCTGTCCAAATGTTCTTACAGTCATTCCGTTTCAAATAGGGGTAACAGTCATCACAACACGGCTGTATACATGGCGTACCTTTACCACACATGCGTTACAATGCATGCACTGTTACCACGCTTAGCAATTAACACATATTTTTTACAACGCATATGACTTTACCACTCATGCCATTACAACACATCAACACTGTAAAGGTTTGAATGGTACAAGCATATACAGTATACAGTGCTCTGGTGGTAAGGGCATATGCTGGTAGCGGCGGTAAAGGCACCAGCATGGAAAAGGCTATCAGCATCGTTGGAGAAAACGGAGAGACCATTCTGCTTCCTCTTGATGACCTGTGCTGCGTCTAACGTGTCATCCTGTAGAGATTGTGGGGATTGGGCCTGGGGGCTTCGGATTTTTGGCTATAGACTGGGGATGTTTTTTTTTAATTTATGAGAAGATCGGGTTTTCGGACTCAGGGCAGGGGTCGGGTATTTTTAAAAAGGTCTGGAGCCCTGGGGGTGGACTGGTCGTGCTCGGGTCCAGTTTTAAGGGCTCAGGGCAGAGAGCGGGTATTTTCAACAAGTGCTGGGGACCAGGGGGGTCGCGCTGGGGTATAGTTTTAGGGCTCTCAACAGAGGTCAGGTATTTTCACAAGGGTAGGGGGCAGCTGAGGCCAGCAGAGGGGCAGCGAGGGAAGCAGGGGCAGAGGGGAGCGGTTTGAGGGCAGGGGTGAGGGGAAACCTTTCCCTTGTATAGGCCTTTAACATAAATGTCTTTACAATGAAATTCAATGTAAAGGCATGGTTGGTAAAGGCAGATTAGTTGTAAAGAAGTCTGTGGTAATGGTTATGCCTGGTGAAGACATTCGCGTTGTTGTAATGCATGCATGGTAAAGGCATACATTGCAACAGAATGCATTGTACCATCATACATTCCTCAAATAGGCTTAAAGTAAAAGAAAAAGGACAAATGAAAAAATATGATTGATATTGTTCCACTCACCACTCTCCAATTTTACTTTTAATGACCCCAGCTCACATCGTGGTCTGCCTAATTCAATGGACACACTCCCATCCTATCTTTATAAGCCTTTGTGCAACTCACCACACACAAATGGAACAAACTGAGAAAAATATGGTAGCAAATATATTTGGTGTTATTTTCTCAGCTCCTAACAACAGTAAAGGAAACTCCACTGGACTAAACATTCTACAATATATATCTACAGTGCAACATCGGAAACTCTCCTGCACCTTTTTTGATAGTTGTTTACATGGCTGTAATGGTTAATGTCCCCTGTTAAAACCAGGGGTTAGGGAGACTATGGAATGCCTGAAGAATAAGGTTGTTCATTGGCTTAGCTCTTTCACATGAATGTAGGGTCTCCTACCCTTGCTGCTCGAGATATAGGTTTACTCCCATCTGGGTTTTTTTTCCCAACATCTACAAGGTCTACTCTAGGCCAACATACTGATGGTTCACAGAACTTTCAGGCACCAAGGGTGATGCCGAGTTTGAACCTGCCATTTTGCTCTGATTTTGAGGTGCCCAATAGATACCAGGTTCTGAGCACACTAGATGAAAATGAATGACTCAGTTATGGCCGATACGATGCCAGGGGCCCTAGGAATTACTGTAGATGGGATCTTATCACTCAGGCAAGCTATCCGCCCCTCAAATAGGATGTACTTATTTCTGGGATGGTTCCAGACTGTAGGTCGGCTGTAGGCAAGGTTATAAAGGCAAGTTGTAATGAACATCCTAGTGCTCGTTATACATCTACCTGTGCCCTAAATATGGACCCCGTATATCAGCCCCTTGAGGGACGGTTTAAGCTTGCAACTTGGAATGTGAATGGGCTAATGAATAAGATAAGAAATGTTGATTGGATTAGCATTATAGCTGGTTATGATATTATATGCATACAGGAAAACTGTTTCACAAGCTGAGTACACGTAGAAGGGTTTTTCTCACACTTTCTAGTGTGTTAGCATCGCAAGCCAGGTGGGCAAAAGGTAGACTACAGTTACTTATCTCTAAGAAAATCGCTGTAAATGTTAAGAAGATTTCATCAGTGGGCCCCCATTCCCAATTAGTGTGGCCGAATAAAAAATAGGGGAGAGACCTAGTAATTGTTAATTTTTATAATAATGGCAGTGAGGCTACAGCCCTTGCCCATGGCCTTGAAGCCTTTCTAGCTTCAATTCATACGGATGCTGTACTAGTATGGGCAGGTGATTTTAATATCCAGGCATGTGCAATCTGCACCACCAAGGCATGTGGTCATATTTACCATGATGGAGAGGGCCATGAACATTTCTGCCATAATAAGTAAGGTGAAGCACTGAATTTAATTATTTCTAAATATGACCTCCAATTACTTAGATGTGGTTGTGATATTAATGGTGAGCTATCCCCAACCTATACTGGGAGAAATGTGTTCTCCACTATTTATCACATTTTGGTGTCTGACTCTGCTAACAATATCAATCAATCAATCAATCAGTCAGGGATTTGTGAAGCAGGCTACTCACCCCTGAGGGTCTCAAGGCACTGGGGTGGGGGGATACCGTACAGCTCCATCTCACCTGAAGTGCCAGGTCTTGAGGCTCCTCCTGAATGCTTGCTGAGTGGAGAAACGTCAGATCCTGAGTAGGAGTTTGTTCTAGGTCTTTGCCACAATCTAGGAGTATGCTCTTGCAACCGTTCAGGCTCTGTGGATGCGAGGGGTTTCGGCCAGGACGAGGTCGGCGGAGCAGAGGCTTCTCTTGGGTGCGTAGAAGGAGATCTTTTGTTGAGGTCTCGGTGACCGGTGTTGTGGAGAGATTTGTATGCGTGAGTGAGTCGGCGATATGTGTCATAATCTTAGTATCATACCTTTTAGTGACCATAATTTACTCATACTAGCCTTCTTTTTTTGGGTCAAAGGCAGGTTTCATATAATTTAGTACATAGTATTACTCCCACTAGGGTAAATGGTGTAAGAACCAAGTGGACGGGCATTGACCCTAGTGCGATTTTGCAGAAAATAGCAGTGAATAACCTTAGGGAAATAACCTACTGTCTTCAGAACGAAATTGACTCAAGCAGAATAATAGATCATTTTAGCCATATTACCACTTCTATTAAATCACTTTTAACCCAGTACCCAAATACATTAGGGAAAAAGAGGAGGGGATGGTTTGATAGTGCTTGCACTAAAACCTTACAGTCACTTAAATATGCCTTATCCAATTCCCCACAGTATTTATTGGCTAGTAAGTCCCATCAGGGCAAGTATAAATCAGCTCTAACCACTTAAGAGAGTTCAGGCTGAAGATTGGGGAAACCTGGCTATGCTGCAGACAATAGTAACACCAAACTATTCTGGGATAGAGTGAATGCACCCTTTCTAAAAAAAGAAAATATGATTTCCCTGAGTTCTGCTCTTTTGTCTCCTGCGACAGATGGGTGATCCTTTTTTCGCAAATTTTTACATCAAGTAGTGAGGATGTCATAGGGCATGACTGTGAGCCGTTGTGCGAGGGTGGGTGCCTCCCCCTGAATATAACTAATGGAGGAAGTTCATCTGGCCATACAGGCCAGTGCTAGGTGCTGGGAACCAGGCCCAGTTGGGATGCCAGCTGATGTTTTTAAATTCACCCCTGAATTATGGGGTCCTATTTTAACCAGGGTGTTTAATTCAGCTGCTATTGATACAATTCCATCTTCCTGGGGGGAATCTACCATTGTACCCATATTTAAAAAAGGGGATAAAACAGACCCAAAAAACTATCACCCTATGTCCCTCCTGGTCACCTCTCTGAAAGTAATGCAAAGAGTCCTGTGAATAAGATTAGAGAAATGGGTGCAAGAGCGGTCTATTTTATCCCTGGTGCAGTTTGGGTTCAGAAAACAGCTGGGGAAAATCAAGCTAGAGCAACTTATTGGTAAATATACTAAGGCTAAGGCAGACACAATTTACATATGATTTAAGCAGCGTCCTTGATCTGGTAGACCATAACTTACTCTGAAATACAATCAAAACAAAACAAAATATCTCTACCTGAGTAATATACTAAAACTGCTTATCATCACTGACACAGATACGTACACACATGAAAACTGGCCCACTGCAATACAGTACACACTTAATAACAATTTTTCCCAATGTATTCAATATATGAAAAAGGATACAAACATTTTGAAAATGCAGTTATGCTAAACACATGATAGCCCGAGCGCAACCCAGCAACTCACACTCTCTATCGTTCAAACCACCAGTGCATACTCATACAAACACATGGAGGGAGTAGCAGAACTTGAGTAACAGGCATAGCCCTCAAACAGCGGTGCAGCAGCGAGCCAGGTCTCCAGCAGACTTGGAAAAGAATGCCCTCCAATCTTCATTATCAATCATCCCTTTGAGGCCCGCCACGTTCCGGCTAATGACAGAAAGAGTTCTGTAATGTGTATGCAAAGTGTGAGTTGCGACTACGATTGTCCTTAAAAGGGGGTAACAGTGTTGTCACTGTGGAATTGCCTTTCAAAGATGAAGTACAAGGAGTAGCAGTTGTTAAAATCTACTTTAGGGTCTGTGAGTCAGTCCAAATCAGAGTGTGCATCAAATCTATTAGATGTGGGTGAAGGGCACGAGACAGAAGAAGCGCTCTGTAAGGCCTTAGCTAGCAGCAGGATATTAAAGAGTGGTTGACTAACTGTGACTATCTGTGCTGTTTTATCTAGGTGTGTGTTGACGTCCCTATGGCAGTTGGATGTGGTTACAGCATGTGCAGTACGGATTAAAGCTGAGTCAGATGGGCACTGCCTGTGATCAAAGGGGGGTCTATAGAAAAAAACTAACGGGAACAGAGAGATGGAGGTAGTGGCCCGATTGTTGGATCTAGCATTACATAACAGATGGTGAGCCAGGCCTGGAAGACTGAAATTAATAACCATACAATTTCCATGCAAGTCCAGCCCATTTGGCCCAATCCATGCACATCTCCTTACATGCAGGATGTCCTTATTATGCCGAAATGGCAGGCCTCTATATCATGCCAGTCAGTTGAAGAGCTGCTCATAGGATTCGCGTTGGTGTGAACACAATGGGGGTACCCCGCTCAAGGCGGCCATATATGGGTGTGCAGCAGGGTGGAGATTAGTAACTGTTAGTTGTGACTGAGCCTGACAGTGGGTTGAAGCCACTCTGCTCTCTGAATCCCTTTTGATGTTATTAAAATGGGAAGTGGAAGTAGGTGATTGAACTGCTTTGTGACTGGTAAAGAGATTTCTGTTGCGTGAGGGATCAGCATGGACTAGCAGATTGCGGGGAGTAGACAGTGCCTGTGTTGCTGGAATACACTTTTGAGAAGGGCCATCAGGATGCCTATTCAAGATACAGTGCCAGGTGGGAGAACTGATTAAAGTTCCTTTGGCGGAGCCTGAGAGATTGATACCAAGCGCAACCAGATTGGACTCAATATTAGCCAGAAGTGAAACCAGAGGCGAAAGTACAGTGTTAATTGTTGAGCACAGTTTTTCTGAGACAGTCTTTAGGTGGCTAACCAGAAGGACGTTGAAAGAATCAATGAAACAGGACTTGCCAACCTGAGAGAGTTTGACTGGGGTTGAAACTGGAGCGTCTGGGGCTTCTGTACTTGGTGCCAGAACAGGATCTGGCTTGGGCACAGATGCTTGTAAGGTCTCGGAAGAGGATAAAAAAGGGCTTATTACCTGTTTATGTGCCTTACCTTGTTTAGCTTTCTTAGGTATTGTTTTAAGCAGGTACTTCTCGTTCACACCTTTAGAGAAAAAGGAGGGAGTAGCAATTGGAGGAGTCAGTGCACAATTCGTTGTGGGTCGTTGTGTGGAGAGAGAATCAGCATACAACTAAAGGTGTGTCCGAAGGAAGGCAAGGAGACAGGCCAAATACAGGTGAGTGCCTGGGCCTTGGACGGCCCCTATGAAGACAACCAAAGTCACCAGCCAAGGAATGACACAAGATCTAGGCGAAAGTGTTCAAAATACACGATGCTCAAATAGGAGGGCTGTCTGAGGCAAGGAGGTGCCCCTCAAGAGAGCATCTGATGTCACACCATAATTAGAACCACCACTAGGTCACACAGACCCCATAGTGAGGTAATTAAAGTCTTAAATTTAGCAATGCAGGCAAGAAGGCCGCTTTGGATTCTCCCAATACTGTGCCGCGTCTCACACTCACACTTATTAATGTCTACAAGGAGGGAAGGCAGCGCCACATATCAATACCATTTAACATGACCCTTTGTCACCTTACCATACAACGGTTGACATTTTAAAAGATCCTCTGAATGTGTTCTTGTCAATATTCAATTTGTACAATATTACACATCATGGTGCAACTGGTGTTCACTTAAGTAAGTTATGGAATAGGCAAGGGTCTAAAAAATATTCACTTTCATTGTGTCTTGTTTTTTTCGTGAACATAACGGCCTACATAACATTTTTGAAATATTTACTAAATCATGTGTCATGCTGAGTGAATTTGGCCTGCTTTATCTTTCATTTTACTTATAAAAGCAATGCTTTCCTTCCAATGTAATTTCTAGGGAAGAGGTTTATCAACTTTTTCTTCACTCTCCCAGAATGATTGCTTAATGTGGAAGAAAATGCTGTCTATTATTTTGTTGTCAAGTACATTTAAGTTACACTGAAGTTTAATAAATTCAGTTGTTTTACTTATTATGAGGGGTTGTTTTACACTCTTTCTTCTTATAGCCTAGAAGAGCATACTCATTCCTGTTCCATGTCCTTTTGGGCATTCAAGTAATTTCTAAATATTCATCTCCCACAAGATTTTCAGATTCGTAAAACTGTTTTATGCAGACAATTCTCTCATAACAGCTTCCATTTCATCCCACTGGATGTGTACACCGTCAACTGAACCATCACTAATATCTGACCCCAGGAGGCAAACTAACGCCTATAAGATCAAAGCTCCAACTGAGGACATCACATCAGAGTATAAAAATATGACCGACCGCAATGGAGCTCCAGACAGCAAAGCAGCCCTTCCAAGGTCAGCAGCAGTCTAGCAGAGTCCACAGCAGATCACAATCAATCAATCATTAAATCAGGGAATTGTAAAGCTCACTACTTACCCTTTAGGGTCTCAAGGCACTGGGGGGGGGGGGGGGGGGTGTACAACTCTGTTAGGGTAATTCGAAGAGCCAGGTCTTTCAGGTCTTTCCTGAATTGGTGCAGTGTCAGGCTTCACAGGAGGTGAAGGGGGAGATCGATCCAGGTCTTGCCTGTGAGGTGGGAGAAGGACCTTCTACCTGCTCTGTTCCTGTAGAAGCGTGGGAAGGTGCCTAGGGCGAGGTCGGCTGAGCAGAGGTTTCTCTTGGGGTATGGAAGGCGAGACGGTTGTTGATTTATTGTGGTCTGATATTGTGGAATGCTTTGTAGGTGTGCGTGAGCAGCTTGAAAGTTATTCTTCTTTTGGCGGGAAGCTAGTGGAGGTCGCAGAGGTGTTAGGTGATGTGGTTGTGCTGTTGGATATCGAGGACTAATCTGGCTGCAGCGGTCTGGAAGGTTTGGCATTTGAGGAGGAGTATTTGTTGATTCCGGCATAGAGGGCGTAGCTGTAGTCGAGTCTGCTGGTGATGAGGGCGTGAGTGACCATTTTCCTGGAGTGGGGGTATCCATTTGCATATTTTAATGTTTTACATAATATGCTGAGGGTGTTGAAGCATGTGGAGGAGATGATGTTGATCTGGCGATTCATAGTAAGCGATGAGTCCAGTATGATACAAAGGTTACGTGCATGGTCTGTTGGATGGATGGGTTTCCGAGGGTGGGGAGCCACCAGGTGTTGTCTGATTGCAGAGGGGGTGGAGCCTAGGATGAGGCCCTCTGTTTTCTCTGAGGTGAGTTTCTGGCAGCTTTCCTCATCCAGGTTGCGACAGCTTCAATTCCTTCTTGGAAATTGTGCCTGGTGATGTCTGGTTCCTTGGTGAGGGAGAGGATGAGTTAGGTGTCATAGGCATAGGAGACGATGTTGAGCCCCTGGGATCTGACAATGGTTTCAAAGGGGGCAATGTAAATGTTGAAGACTGTGGGGATGAGGGAGGATCCTTGGGGTACTCTGCATCTGGTCTCTGTCGGTTCTGATTTGAAGGGCAGGAAGCTTATTCTCTGTGTTCTTCCTGTGAGGAATGAGTGTATCCAGTCTAGGGCCTTTCCTTGGATGCAGGCATCATGGAGTCTGGTGGTTAGTGTGCGTTAGGATACGGTGTCAAAGGCTGCTGATAGCTCCAGGAGGATAAGGGCTGCCATATGGCGTTGGTTGAGGAGGGAATGGATGTCATCTGTGGTGCGAGGAGGGCGGTCTCGGTGCTGTGATTGCTGCGGAATCCGGATGGTTCAACGTTGCTCGGGTGCGTTAGCTGTGGCAGCCCTGTCTAAGATACGTGGCGGGCAGGGGTCTGAAGGTGCTCCGGAGTGGATGCTCTTCATGGCCTTTAGGGTGTGTTCTGTTGTGAGTGGGGTCCAATTGAGTATGGTCTGCTGAGTGGCATCGTTGCAGGTGGGGTTGGAAGCAGTACTGAGGTCTTGGTCGTCGAAGTTAACATAGAGTGTCTTGATCTTGCGGTGAAAGAAGGAGCTGAGTCTGTTGCAGAGGTCTTGGAAGGGAGGGACGTCTGTTGTCTTGCTGTTGGGTTTGGCAAATTCCTGTATGATGGAGGAGAGTTCCATGGAATTTTGGGCATTGGAGAGGAGGAAATTATTCTTTGTGGATTTGATGAGTTTGTGGTGTGGTGGCTGTTTTGTAGGCGGTGCGTGTTTCCGGAGTGTTGCTGTCTCTCCACGTCTTTTACAGTCGTCTGCAGGAGCAGTTGGATTCTTACAGTGCTGTGGTGAACCAGTTTGTTTTCTTGCTGTGTCATCCTGTAGTCTTCAGGAAGGGGGTGATTGTGTCTGCGCACTTGGTGATCCATTGGTGGAGATTGCTTGCCATGGTGTTCGTGTCTGTCGTAGTTGGGTTTGGAGTGCAGGTGAGAGCGGAGGTGTTCTTTGGAGACTTTGTTCCAGATTTTTAGTGGGAAGGGATGCATGTGTGTTATATCCTCTATATTGCATTTACATGTAAACCTCCTAGCTGCTTAGCCAGAGTGTGAGTTGGTTACGGAATGTTGGTGTGACTGTTTTGCGTGGAATGCATGGGTGCCTGAGTAGATGAGTGTTGGCAGTTAGAGATGGCCTCAGCAGTTAGGTAAGCTGCTCCTGGTGGGGCTGGTACTTGACCAGAGCTGGCTGGAGTTAAGATTTTGGTTGCTTGGACATAAAACTAATAAAGAAGACTTGGAAAATTAACATGGCTACCTGTGTTTACTGGTGTAGGGCACACCATTATTTTGGCACGAGCAGACTTACTCATGCGTCTTTCAGGGATCAATATACAAAGAAACTACAGTAACCAGCGAAAGTACGAGAAAACTAAAGAAACTACATGAAGTAAAATAGAGTTCCAGGCAAGCCAGCCCCATCAGTGTTCTTGTCAATGGACAGTCCCACCCAACTGTGTCCTTACCAATGGACACTACAGCCTGAAAGTACTCCTCAGGATCTACCAAAGGTTTCAGTGAGTTGGAGGTGTAGTTGCACTATGGCCACATGTAGGTGTTCCAACCACAGCGTTCTCTGCAAAAAGGTTTCAGTGAGTTGGAGGTGTAGTTACACTACGGCCACATATAGGTGTTCCAGCCAAATCATTTTCTACTAAAAGGACTGGTGAGTTGGAGGAGTAGTTACACTACAGCCACATCTGGTGTTCCAGCCACATCGATCTACGAAGACCGCAGTGACTTCAACAAAAAGGAACTTCTTTATGGATACTTTATCCGTGCTGCCTCTTTGTCTTTAAGAAGTCACATCAAACTGCGTGCAGTTGTTGCACAGATGGAGAATAATTGGTGCCTAACTGACATTTCAGTTTTACCTTAAGATATTATGGTGCTGCATTCAGCCTACACATGGGATATATGAGGTCTACTCTCTACTGAGTCGAGTCCTGTTTCTGCAATCCACTACATAGTTTTTTTAATCAAATTTGGACATGGGCACAGCAGATTATGAGGAGGAGCACCGGTGGCAGTTCAACCGCTGCAGAGGCAGTTTGTATTGGCTGCGCGTGGAGTCAACAGTGGTGAGACAGTCTTGGTCTAATATTGTTTTGGCACAGCTGAGTCTCGTTTGGTCTTTTCTACCGCTCTACCGCCGTTTGAATCGAGGCACAAGCTCTGTTTAAAACCCTTACACAATGCACGTGCAACTTTTCAAATCTGGCACTGTGCGAGCAACCTTACCTGCAGTGCCTTCTTGGGATCCTGCATGACGCGCTGCTCTTCGAAGGATACTCTGTGTCAGACGTTTTTGAAGCACCTACGTGCCTGGAGCCACCCGGCACAACGCCTACAGCGTGCAGCCATCTAAGGCTAGGTGGTGGCACATATAATCTGATGATGCTCTGCCTTTGTTCTGCCAAACATACTGCTGCGTTTTGCTAACCACGCTGCTTTGTTCTGCTAACCACTTTGCTTTATGCTTGCCTCAATAAAGTTTTAACCAAAACTTGATGGAGTCAAGGTACATTGATCATCGCAGTGTTTCTTTGCCTGGATGTACTTAAGGTATTGTCGTCGTGGCATTCTTTTAGTGGGACATTCCGTTTCAAGTATGTCGGAGGTAATGTCACTTTTGGTTTTGCCTTTCAGGGCCATTTCCTGCACGCTTACTTTTTATCATGACTTTGACCACGCACAAGCTTTGGATCATTTTGCGGAAGACCCTTATTTTTGTGAGAACACTTAACCCTTTAACTGCTGGGCCTCCCCCCCCCCCCCCCCCCTCCAGTGCTGAGCCCTTTTTTGGCTATTTGAGGTAGTTCGCAATTAGGCCTCTGTAACTTTTTGACCACATAAGGTATCCACGCCAAATTTGCGATCTTTTCTTCCAACATGATGGTGATTCTAAAGGTACCCAGGGTTTGTGGATTCCCCTGGAGGGGATCCAGAAATTAGCCAAAATACAGGTAACTTTTGTGTTTTAGGGGAAAAATGGGGAAAAAAGGGCTACAAATGAAAGCATCTGGTTTATTCCCTGCTAATGGTATCCAAAAAGGGGTTGTGGTGTTGAAATCATCAGCTTTTAGGGACAAGCAGACTTTTGTTAGAAAAACAAACTTTTTTGTACACAGTTTTGGCATTTTTCTTGGACGTAGCCCATTTTTGCTTTTTTTGTGCTTTCAAACTCTTTCCAGTTAATGGTAGAAATTAGTATGAAAGCAATAATGGATCCTAGAAAGCTATACATTTTATAAAATTAGACAAAATTCTGAATTCATCAAGGGGTCATTTGTGTAGATCCTTCAAAGTTTCTTTATAGAAACTAACCATTGAATATAGGAAAAATAGAAAATTAGTTGAAAAAAACAGACATTTGTGTCAACGTTTTCACCTGTAACTTCTTCTAATTATGACAGCTGTTTGAAAGCAATATACCGCTACTGCTATATATCCCCACAACCTTTATGGTTGTGGGGATATATACGACTTGTAGGTTCACTATGAACCCGAGGAACCCAGAGCCAACAACTGAGAAGCGTCTTGCAATGGTTTTTTATTATGTACCGGGTATATAGCAATTAACTTGGGTAAATATATACATGGAAAAATCTGCATGAAAAACACCTATGTATTTATGAAATTGGAACGAAATATAGAGTTTAGAAACAGTAGATATTTGCAAATTTTCGTAATTGTGAGTACCCATACTAGCATGAGAATTATACGTCATTTTTCAAAATGACTTCTTTTTTATACATTGAAGAAATTGATTGAAAGTCAATAGTTAATAACAGTTGCTCTATAATTTTGTGTTACCCTAAGTCTCCTGATAAAAATGGTACCTCACTTGTGTGGGTAGGCCCTAAAACACTATCCCCAGCACAACCCCCTACACTACACAAACACCACTGCACAACCCTAAACCCTAAAGCACTACCCCCAGCATGACCCCTACACTACACAAACACCACTGCACTACCCTAAACCCTAAAACATTACCCCCAGCATGACCCCCTACACTATGCAAACACTACTGCACTACCCTAAACCCTTAAACACTACCCCCAGCACGACCCCCTACACTACCCAAACACCTCAGCACTAGCCTAAACCCTAGAAAAGTAACCACCACCCCATGCCTAATCCCCCTTACCTCCCACTCCTCATTGTCACTCTCTCCTCGTGGTTCCTGCTTCATGTCGTCTCTGAGGGGCGGTGCACGTTGTTGTGAGGAAACGGAACAGCTTCTGTTTCCTTACAATGACGTGGATCTTCTAAATTTTTTTAGAAATCATGTTCATTTACCATACATACCTTTACAACAAAATTCATTGTAAAGGCATGCGTGGTAAATGACCATGCATTCTAAAAAAATGCGTAGTAATGACTTTGCGATGTACAACGCATGCGTGGTAATGCATGCGTTGTAATGGTATCGCGAAGTAAAAAAGTCATTGTAACGGCTGTTTACCGATCAAAGCTGGCCCCTGTTCTTCAGAGAGTCGTTTATTTGATAAATTAGGAGGAAGGAATGTATTTTTTTTACCGAAAAGTGCATCCCCAACTGTTGCATTGTGAAAGTGTCCGCGTGGCCTTGTTCCACTTCCGGTGAGAGAGTGGAAGTGTCTGTTTGGATCTAAAGGGGTTCTGCTGTTGGATGGGGCCGGCACGACACGTCATCAGAAAACACAGATAATGGAAAGCGTTGTCCCCGAAGTGTGGAGCAGTGCCATGAGAGGTCAACGAGTATGCTGTTGTGTGTCGATTTAGATACCATATATAGGTTTCCCGATTTATGTCCTTATATAGGCACAATTCGCATTGCCCATATTTAGGCATAGAAATCCTACCCTTATTTAAGCATTATCCATGCTAACCAAATAAATGCATGGCCACCAACATCCGTTCATCTACATTACAACGAGTTCTTGGAAAACCAGACTCTTAAGCCTTTAGGACTTCCCCTTGCTTGGATATTGATTTCTCGTCTTTTACGTCAATACTGGCATCCCTAAGCACCTTCAAGGTATAAATATACCGTCACTTACCATGGCAAACCACGATTTGGCTGCCTACTTGCAAAGTTGTCATGTTTATGCGGTTGTCAGAAACTAATCCCTTCTTGTTTATTCGAGAAGTTTTCTATTGACCTCTGAGTTAGCTGGCACACACAAGTAATTAAGTTTAATGTACTTGATAGAGACATACTGACCTCAGTCCTATGTCAAAACTATAGTGTATACTATTCCAATGCGCAGAGCCTATCAGGGATATAGGAACTACACTACATGGTGCCCAACGGTTTGGTAAGGCACTAATTTAACGCTAGATACTGAAGTAACTCAGTCGTGCTTTTCTTAGAGACCCCTACTCATAATACTCCATAAGACGTCTGGAGTGGGTAGGGATAATATCCGCCATAGCTGAGGAGGACAACAATCCTATGTATTAGCTGTTTGGTTTGTTCAACGTTGAAGGATACAGTGTTCCAAAATATTGTGTACCTTATCTTTTTTCCATTGAAACTTGCTCTGCAATTTTCATTAAATGGTAATAACACCGGAACCGGTGGAGCTGTACCCGACGATGTCGCAGCAGCTTTTGATTATACAGGTTTTAATGAAACCGATGAAAATGCGAAAATCATCGCTGCAAATTTAAGGAGGGCCATCACTCTAAAACTTATAAAACATGGCCTAACACCAAGAGGTGGTAGAGCAGTTTTTGTGATAGAGGCACATGAATCTCACCAGACAGAGGTATTCTATTCATGGATAGAATTCCCAGAATCAAATCCAGTAACTAAAATTTTTCACTTCTACAAAGAAGATGAACCACCTGAGGAATATATTCCTTTCGAGGATATTGAAATTCCACTCACATACCAGGAGCATGATCTCTCGTTTAAAGGCGCCCTAAAACATTACAATCACATTACCAGGCTCGGTCCACTAGGTAGACCAGGAGCAACATGGCCGATTTTAGCCGGCTACACACCTCATCTGGACATTGAAGAAATGTCAAATGAAGAATTACTTCCTCAACTCAAGGAGTTAATCAAAATATAAAGACAATTGGTTCAATATGTCATGCGGACTTTCACAGTCCAACAAACAATAGCCATTCCAAGATAAACCTCTCACCAGGGGAATGCACTGCCGTTTCTAGTGGAGGACTTCAGGAAAGTGCTGCTGCTGGAAGAGGAGAAAGTGTCCGGTGGAATCCAAAGAATAATTCTTGATTAGAGGTACTTGAAAGTAGAGGGGATAGAGTCTATGTCACTCAGGAGTGATCAGGAGACTTGGAAGACGAATGCCCTCCGATGTCGGGTGTTGCAGGATGGATGACGGTGACTTTGTCTCTGCAGCTATGAGGATCAGGCGATACTGAGGAAAATCAGGAGGCATGCATGAGTGGTCCCAAGAAGGATGTCGAGTGCTGAGGGGTCGGTGTCCGGCGGGAGCACCAACAAGCCTTGGCAAAGGCAAGGCAAGCAGGACTCAAAGAAGGAGCAGCGTTGGGACCAGCAAGGTCCAGGGTACTCACTAAAGGCAGAGGAGTCAGAGCAGGTCCTGCAAAAATAGGGGAGTCCAAGATAAGCAAAGCTGACCCTCAAATGGACTCAGAGACCAGAGGCAAAGGAGTCACGAGAGGACCTCAATCAGCTCACTAAAAGATGCAGTTCACAATGCATATGATGTGATGTGACTGAAGAGTGTGATCACAGGAGATGCTCGAGGTTGGGGATACTTGGAGCCCGAAAATCGGCTTGGAAAGAAGTCAACAAGCCTTTGCAACTGCAAGTTGATGCAGTACACAGGGGTTCTGTTCTTGCAACCCCCATGAGGAATACTGGCCTCAAACCCGGTGAGAGGGTACAGTAGGCCTCGGGAGCTGTGGAAAACTACCACCTGTGTTGCAGAGCTGTTCGAAGTCCAGAGGAGTACAGGGTCAGCAGACCGGGCGACTTAGTTGTGGTGCCTGCGAATGCATGGGAGTGACTCCTTCACTCCAAAGGAGATTTCTTCAGGTGTCTTTGATGCTTCCAGGCCTTGGAAGGTTCCTATATGATGCACATGCACAGACAATGCAGCATACTGGAAGGGAAACAAAGTCAGGCCCAAATTGTGACCAGCGAAATCCAGAGTGGCCAGACAATCGAAGTGCAGTAGTGTCTGATCTGAATCTTATCCCATGATGAATCTAGAGACCTGCACCCAGGGAAGCCCTTAAATACCTATGGAAATGGGTGGGAAGATTCAGGGGATCCTCCCAGGGGAGGGTCTGGACAGGGGGAGGTTACTCCCATGTCCTTTGTACAGTTTCCTGCCAAAGGCTCCCAGAACTGGTTTGAACTGGACTATGCACACAGACAAATGTGCCCCTCAGGCAGACTGATTGGCGCTGGCAAGCGCACCCACCCCCTTCCCAATACATTAAATCCTGTCTGGGTGGTGGCCACACCTCCCTGTGACAGGATGCATATTGTCCTACCTTCCTCTGCTCGAGCCTGGCTCAGCAGCAGGAGGGCAGAATTGTGTCTGTGGTCGGCAGCAACCATTTTGTGCTGTCCGGGTAAAGAAGGCTGGTACCGGGAACACTGAGAGCCTAACGGAAGGCTCTTCCAGTGCTTGGAATCATACCTCCCACACCGGTAACGGTGTGGGAGGTATGATAGTAAGATAGGATTCGTTGCCCCGTTTTCGAGATGGTCATCGTGTAATTATGAGGTGCCCCTCTATATAGTAAACGGCTGCTTCACTAACAACCCGGGAGAATGGACTCTGTAGGCTGCAGGGGTGACCTGCTCATGCAGAGGCACCCTCTCACTTAGAACCAAGCACCCTGCCTTCAGGATTGCAAAGGTCTGCTATAGGATTGACTTAGTTTTTAAGTGCAGTGACCCTAAGGTATAGTAAACCTATATCTTTAGTGAGTGGTGCTAGCACCAACTTACACAAACTGCAATGGCAGGCCTGTAGTTTCATTTTGAATGGTTTCTCATGGGTGTCATAATACCTGCTTCAGCCCAATGGGAGGCGTCTGGGGTACCTATGCTCTGGGTACCTTAGTACCATATACTAGGGACTGATAAGGGTACCCCAGTATCCAATCTGTGATGCACCTAAATACAGAACACAACAGTGTAAGAGAGAAAGAAGATAGACTGGGGTCTTGATTAGCAGGATCGCAGTCAGTCCAGTCAAATACAGATTAGCACCCATGCAAAAAATGGGAGTAACCATAGAAGTAGATCCTACTTTCCTACTGGAGTTAAACGAGGCAAAGAGAAAAGAGGCAAGAGAGGCAAAAGAGAAAAAGAGGCAAAAGAGAAAAAGAGGCAGGAGAGAAAAGAGGCGAACAAGAACAGAGGACACAGAACAGAGCGGAATAGCAGAAGAGCGGGATGCTCTTCCACTAGACCACCAAGAGTGAGGTGAAGACAGGAGCCTGCGGTTGGAGGAGAGTCTCAAACACCTACCTGGCATGGAGCTCGGGCTTAAAGGCAGTCCCTCAATGGTGGAGCTGGGTGGGAGGAGAGTACTGACCGTGGCCAGGAAGTTTCCCTGAGAGCAGGTCCGGGAGTGAACTTTTCAGAGGGTATGAAGGCCCTAGATGCATACCCTGGTGCTCTACCTCTGGAAGGTGGGAGAAGCATGTAGAACGGTTCTTTGAATTACTTGGCAATTCCAGCCTCTCCAGTCCTGTCTCCAAGCTGGCATCAGTGACAATGTGAGGTCCTTAGGTCTTTTGTGTGAAGGCAGGGCACACTAGATTCAGTTGCAAGTGGGGCTGTGGTTAGCACTGCCCCCCATCCTATCAGCAGGTGGCCCCCTGAGCCACACCTAATCACACCTAATCCCACTGTTGCATGACTGTCTGGGAGAAATTCTCAAAGTCCAACTGTCAGCTACACTCAGTCATGCGACCCAAGGCAGACTGGAGGCACAAAAGGCTGGCAAGAAAGTGCTAACTTTCTAGAAGTGGCATTTTAAAAATTGTAATGAGAAGTTCGACTTTACCATTAAAGAGGGCTTATCATTACAATTCTATAGATAACAAAAAATGACATTCCTGCCAACTCCAAATTTAAAATTACAGCATATTAATCCCCAATGTTTTACTATTGGAGGGATAGGCCCAATAGTATTGAAAAACAAATTTGGGAGTTTTTCACTACCAGGATATGTAAAAGGTAGAAGTACATGCCCAGTCTTTTAAATACTCAGCAACTTGCCCTGTGGGCTATCTAGGTTCTACCTTTTGGGCGACTTATATGTAATAAAAGGGGAGTTTAAGGCTTGGCATGGGAGTTTAAATGTCAATTTGACATAGCCGTTTAAAACTTCATTCAGGTTGCAGTGGCAGTCCTGAGTCAAGTTTTAAGGTCCTACTTAAGTGAGTGGCACAATAAATACAATATGTCCTCTGGTAACATTTAATTTAATGCCCTGGGTATATGGTAAACCACTATACAAGGGACTTATAAGCAAATTAAATATGCCAGTCAGATGCAAACCAATCAAACCATTTTTAGAGGAGAGAGCACAAGCATGTTAGCACTGGTTAGCAATGGTAATATGCCCTAAGGTCAACAAAAATTAATTTAGCAAAAAGTAGAGGGAAAAAGGCAAATCGTTTGGGAGTGACCGTGCAGAGAGAGCCAGGTCCAACAAAGTAGAAATGGCAATTCAAGCAGGATCAGTCTAAACAAAGTGAAATGAAATGAAAAGTAAATTTATATAGCGCGGTTGCTGCCCAGAGGCGTCCAAGCGCTAGAGGCCAGAGTGAGTTGCTTGCCAGAGGAAAAAATAGCGGGAAGTTAATGAGGGGCATTAAACAAAAAAGTCTTCAGCTGTTTTCGAAAAGAGGAGAGGTTGGAGTTGGACCTAAGTGAATTCCATGTCTTGGCGGCATTGTAGGCGAACGTCCTGTCGCCAGCTCTTACTTTTTTAATTCTGGGGACTATGGCCATACATGCCTGTCTAGAGCGGAGGTTTCTGCTGGGTTGGTACTGTTTTACTAGGTCCCGGACAATCATCGGTCCTGTGTCCCAAAAGGCCTGGTGAGAAATACACATGGCCTTAAAGGTGATTCTTTGTCGCACTGGTAGCCAATGCAGCCTGCTCAGTCCAGATTTGGCTGACTGTCTGCGTGGCAGCTGGAGCAGTGTGCGAGCCGCACAATTCTGAACTATCTGTAGTTTGCGCAAGGTGTATTCCGGGGCACCGAGATAAAGGACATTGTTGAAGTCTAAACGGGACTGAATCAAGCCTTGGATGGCCACCTGCTTTGCCTCCACAGGTAGAAGAGGGAGGACTTTCTTCAACATCCTAAGAAGTCCAAAGCAGGTAGCCGAGAGTTTCAGTAGCCTGGGTGTTAAATGAGAGGGTTTTGTCAAGCCAAACCCCAAGGCTCTTAATATTGTCCTTGGGTATAGGGGGAGCACCTAAACAAGGGGGCCACAAGGAGTTAAAAAAGGTGGGATGTGTGGGACCCAGGAGCATCAGCTCAGTTTTGTCCCCATTGAGCTTAAGGGAAGAGGAAGTCATCCATCCCTTTACCTCCTCTAAGCATTTTATTAGCCCACCTGAAGATGACAGACCAGCCTCCTGCGCCAAGGAGACAACTAGCTGGGTGTCGTCCGCGTAAGAAATTATTTTAACCCCAAACGGACGGACAACCTCAGCCAGTGGTCTCAAGTAGATGTTAAAAAGCGCGGGGCTTAAAGAGGAGCCCTGTGGGACTCCACACCTCAAAGGTCTGCTCGTGGATACTGTATCTCCATCAAAAACTTGGAAGGATCTATCACTCAAAAAGGATTTGAGCCATAGCCATGCTCCATCAACTATTCCGACACTCGAGAGGCGGCTCAGCAGGGTGTCGTGGCTGACCGTATCGAATGCCGCACTTAGATCAAGGAGGATAACTGCCACTGATCCCCCTTGATCTAAGATTTTTCTGGTTTCCTCAGTGACTGCCAGTAGGGCAGTCTCTGTTCCATGTCTGGGTCTGAAACCCGTCTAGGTGGCGTCTAACAGCTGGTTGTTCTCGAGAAAATTCACCAGATGGAGGTTGATGTATCTCTAGAGAATTTTGCTCACCCATGGAAGTAGAGAAATCGGCCGGTAGTTACTGAAATCATTGGGGTCCAGATTAGGTTTTTTTAGCAGAGCCCGAACCATGGCCCGCTTCCAGGCAGGAGGAACAGTACCAGAGATGATGGAGGCATTCAGGAGGTCCGTGATGGTCGGTAGGATAACCTGAGATGCCAACATCATGACTTCTGGAGGTGCTGGATCACACAGAGACCCAGATTTTACCTTGCGGGCTATAGAATCCAAAGATTCAGGGTCTAGTGGGGGAAAGTGATTCAATGTTATCAAGGATTGAGATGGAGTATCCCCCAAATTTGTGTGGCCCTGAGCTATGGGAACCATTGCTATAGAGGGGAAAGATGAATAGATTTTATTAACTTTCTGGTGGAAAAATTCTGCCAAGTCATTGCAGTGGGCTGTTGTTATGTCCTGATGCATGCTAGAAGAGGGAAGTTTAGTAAGATGTTTCAATATTTGAAAAATTTCCTTAGGCTTGGACTTGGCTTGTATGATTTTATCAGAAAAGTATACAGATTGGGCAGATTTAACCTCGGTTTTATAGATTTTAATTGCCTCTCTATATCGGGCTTTTTCCTCCAAAGAATAGTCTAAACGCCACCGTCTTTCTATTTTCCTGCAGTGGCGTTTCTTTTTCCTAAGCGCCTCTGAATACCAGGGGGCCGTTTTTTTAGAAGGTTTCAACGTGATTTTACCCAAGGGGAGAGTGGCTTCAAGGGATTGTGCGATCCAGTCTTCATATTCCTGATTGGCCAAACATGGGTCCTCATTGTAGGAGGGCTGGTCAATCGCTAGTCTACTTGCCCAGGCATCGACATGTAGCCGCGCCCAAGATCTGGCATTCCTTCCAGTGGGGCTAGAGGGGAGTGGCTTGAGTGTGGTCCAGGTGAAAGGCACAAGTAGATGGTCAGTCCAAGGGAGGGAAATAGGCAGCCCGGCCACAAGGTCTGTACAGTTACTGAACACAGGGTCCAGTAAGTGGCCCTTAATGTGAGTAGGTGCTTTCACTCGTTGGACTAATTGTAGTGCAGCTAGATCATCTACAAGTGTCATAGCAGTGCAGTCCAGAGTAGTATCAAAATGAAAATTAAGGTCCCCTAGCAGAGTATAATTAGAGGCCGTGCTAACCCGTTCAGCCACAATCGACGGAAGAAGATTGTGAAACTGTTTAGGGGGTCCCGGGGGGGCGATATATGACCGTACCTGAGAAGCAGTTGTTAGGGGAGAATTCCAGACTGAATGCTAAGCTCTCGCATTTTGGAATTACTTCAGAAATTACTCGACAGTGACAAAGTATCCTTCTGACCTTCCATGGGTATTCCCAATATAATGCCTATCTCTATTTTCCTCTGTATAACCTTCAAAATGTGTAGCTCTGCAAACATCTGGGCAAATGTCATGCCTTCACAAGAGACAGGCCTGCTATCTCCTGCTGCTTCTTTGAGTCTATTGGTAAAGGCTCATACTTAGATAAATTAATGCAGAGGCCCAAGACATCACAAAAATGATTGGTGATGTCTAGTGCCTTTGTGATACTTGGCTGTGGGTTCTGTGTGTCTAACAAGATATTTACATAAAGTGACATATCACTGATACAGAGAAAGTGGAAATCCTGGCCACATTGGCCATTTGTTATGTATGTCTTTTCAGACTATTAAATATTTACACTGTAGGCGAGCAATGGATGACATGTAGAGAAGCCATTCCACAAATCAAATTCTCAATCCATAAGGTAGCTATCTCCGCTCTCAACGCAGGTTCAGTTACATTAAACAACTTTTGTAAGTTGCAAGGTCATACATCCATGGGGTCAAAGCCGGCAGCCATTATTTTTGCAGATATAGTTGCATTTAAATTATTATGGTATATTGGGTGGTGTGATCTAGTGAGAATTTGATGAATGATCAATATTTTTCTTGGAAAGTTTACTGCAAGTATCAGAAATGTACCTGATCTGTTTAGGCACCAGGTTAAAACCTCCTCTCCTCTGGTGTTCCTGCACTCCTTATGTAAAGTGGTTCATGATCTAACATGGTGCATTCAGCTTTCTTCCTAAACCCCAACACTGGACTCATAATTTGATGTACTATACTGACAGAGAACATTACTATTTCTGTCTTCTGTCACACTGCACAAGACCTAGCGATATATGGAAGCCTTTACATATGTAATTGCTTAACAAGGATTCATCTAAAACAAATGTTAACAGGTTAAAGGTTTTCTAACTAGAGGTTCCAAAATCACTCCTATTAATTACTCGACAATAGTAACTGAGGGGTGTCTCTTCCTCCTCCATGGTGATTTGTGCTATATCTTATACAAATAGATACCTCTTGTTACTGAGATTGCTGCTGAGTATTGTTTCTGCACTCTCTAAGCTTTTCTAGATTTATGATATGTGCTGAATATGTTATGTACAAGGATGAATGTGTGTATGGAAGGTGGAATCACATATTGTTTGATGTTAAATTAAAAGAAAAATAACAATTCAAATGGCATTCCTGCACACAGCCATCCATCTCGCTAGAGAAAAAGTATATGTTCTTTTAAAACTTTTTTTATTGAAAAAACATAAGCATCTTACAGCATATAGTGGAGAGAAAGGAGACAAGCGTTAAACATCAATCGATCATTGGTTCTTTACCACTCAGAGAAGGGGCTGCCCAGCAACTCAAGAGTGGCTCTTTTACGGCCCATTAACATTCAGAATACACACTTCTTCACCTTTGACCCCCCTCCCCCACCTGGTGGTACACGGAATTAGTACAGGTTTAACCACGACAATGACTCATAGACCATTTAATAATAGCCACACTGCTCTCCATCATGACATAGGACTTGTTACATCTCTGAAGCCATTGAATCCCATATTTGTGTGAACCCCTTGCACAGACTGAATATGAATGGTGTTCCAGAGGATGAATGTCAATGCCCTTCTGTCATGAGTACTAACATGTAGCAACCTTCTTCATCTGGGTGGACCGATTTAGCACACATATCCATAGAATCAAGGGTCAGTGTGATCAGCATGATGATCCCCCATAATCCAATGTGTGGGTGCAAATATGATATCTCTTGTAGCAAATGTGAGGAATCATTCAGACTAAAGGTTTGTTCATTCATCAGTAAACCAATGGTTGCAGCCATCCTTGGAGAAATGTGCAAACACCACATTCATGCAACGCAAGGGAATCAGGGTGGAGGTGGCTGAAGAAACAAAGCAAGTACTGCAGAGGGCATTTTATGTTACTAGATTTCTTTAGAATATGCAATGATTAGGTGAAATTAATTTAACGTATGGGGATTGACTAATATTTTTAAACAACAAAACATAATTACAAATGCAAAATGATTGATGAAAGGTATACTGATACTATCAGAAACTTTCCTCCTTATATATGAACCCCATAAATTTACACAACATTCTACGGCTCTGATAGATAATAAGTCACCTTCCTGCACAAAAACAATCACTACAGGCATTTTACTCTTTCAATGTGTGCTGTAGAATGCAGCACGCTTTGAAAGAGGAACAAACGAGGAGAAATTTAAATATTTCTCCTCGTTGCACCTCACTACGCCTCGCTTCCCTGGGGAGGCATAGCATCGTTACGCATTTCCAGATTTACAAGGAGAGGAAAAGTCAAGCAGGGTGGCTTTTCCTCTCCTTGTAAATATGGAGAAGTGAAATTTGCTTCCAGTACGACACAAAAAGTGACGTACTGGTGATGCAGGGGGCTTGTAAATCTGCCCCCTAGAAGGTAACAGTTGACGTGTTGCCTGCTTGCATGGGCTGTGCTGTTGGCTGTCTGGATTTTGGCAGTGCTTCTCCTTCATTACATTAAAGTACAGATTTAAACTAAAAATGTTGGACCATTGCTATGGTAAATGGGAAGCATGGCGGGGTGAGTGGTGTCACGAAACTTGAGGTAACCCCCTTGCAAAGTACATGCAGGGGCCGCCCTCCGGACTCACTGAGGAGCCCCTTGGCCAGAGTAGTGTGCTGAGGGGGCCCCCTAGACCTCAGGCCCCCTCGCTCCGCAGGGGCCTTTGTTATACTTCTGGACGGCGTCGTCTTTTCTCCTTCAGACCATAGACTTGCACTTCACAGAGAGATAGGTCTCTTTTCAGTCCAGGGGCCATAATCTTGATGACCTTACCGAGCCTTCCTCCACAGCACACAATGATCTCCTTTCTGTAGACAGCACTTCTATCTCTTACCATATTGCATCTGTGGAGGAGGAACAAGATGGAGTTAAGGCCAGGAGCTGGAGATGGAAACAGTCAAAATTATTAGTTGGGTAAAAAAGGGCATGGGTCTGTTGAGCACTGTGAGAAGTTGGCCTGGTAAATGATGTCCAAAAATTAAAGTGGGCACCTTGCACCAGTCCAAACAACCCTTATTGTGATTTAAGAGGTCAAAGATAACCTTAGAGAGCCATCCAAGTGGTAGCTGTGGAGAGCAGCCTTCAGGCTTAGTCTTAAAGGAATGTTAAGCAGCTTGTTTTACCAGAATGCAATATTATTGTATTGGTTAAATGAAAGGAAAACCATACAGTAGTTATACAAATATGTATTTCTTATTATAACACCCTAAATACCTCACAGTATCTGCTACATGCAGATAAACACAAAGCACACAATTAGGCCTGGGCAAAGCACTACGCTACGCTCGCGAAGTTTGCGAAGTTTGCGCTACTTCGCACTACGCGAATTGCACGTAGCACAGTGCGAACATGCGTAGCGTAGTCTTGCGTAGTGCTGCGGTCATTTTTTGCTTGCTCGCGGTCCTCAACGTCAAGTTGGCGACCGCGAGCAAGCAAAATTACATCCCGACGAGACTTTTTCCTTGTTCGCGATCAGCAACATCAAGTTGGCGATCGCGAACAAGGAAAATAAACCTCCCGGCGAGATTCCCAACGCGAGGAGGTCAGGTTTCTCATTGCGAGGGGTCGCGTATGCTCGCGACCGCTCGCGATGAGAAACTACCAGTTCGCGTTGAGAAAGCTGCCGCTCGAGTAAAAATCTCCTCGAGCAGCAGAAAACTACAGCTCGCACTGTGCAAGATGCCATTTTCAATGATTGCACAGTGCCGGTTGCTTGTCCGCACTGTGCAATCATTGAAAACAACATCTTGCACAGTACGAACATGTTACTACGCAGTTCGCGAAGTGCTACGCGAAGCTCGCGTAGTGCGAACTGCACTTTGCGTAGCTTCGCGAAGTGCTACTTCGCGAACTACGCCCACCCTTACACACAATACTGTAGCACAGAAACAATTGTAGCACTAATATACAGTGGGCTCAAACCGTATACTAAGATAGTGGTATAAGAGCCACGACTTGCATCAAGACAGTGTTCAGAGGATGTAGAATTGCTGGGACTCCAAGGAGCCACCCAAGGTGAGTAAGTAGGGACCCCACGGAGGACGGGTGCAATGTGTGAATTCAAACGTGTGCTACGTACAATTCAATGGGAGAGTCGCAGTTGTAGTTTTACACTTTAAGGACCCTTCCTAGTGGATTACAAGGAAACACTTTGGAACTAGAAGGTTGAAGAGCCACTCCACCCATAGATACCGAAGTACCAGAGTTACTTATCCCAGGGAAGCCGGGTGCATAGAGCTGAAGTGGCGTCCGAAACCACCGTCGTTCTCAATGGGAGTCTTCAAAGTAATGCCACTGCTGGAAAGAAGAAAATTGTCAGGTGGAACCCACAGGTGGATTTTTGATGGAAGGAATATGAAAGCAGATGGGACAAAGTCTGGGTCTGGGTCACTCAGTGATCATGGGCCCGGTAGACGAATGCCCACCAATATTGGGTGCTTCAAGTGTGAAGATGGAGATCTTGACTCTACAGCTGCTGGGACCAGGAGACATCGAGGTTGACCAGAAGCCGCATATGAGCTGTCCCATAAAGGATGTCGAGTGCTGAGGAGTCGGTGTCCGGAGGGAGCACTAACCAGCCTTGGCAGCGGCAACCCACGAAGAAGGTCAAAGAAGGTTACGGTCTGTCCCAGCAAGAACAAGGGGACTCACCACAGCACGGGGAGTTAGGGCAGGCCTGGAGCAACCAGGGGAGCCAGTGTTGTCACTCAAGAGTACCCGAATGCCGAAGGCACAGGAGTCACGAGGGAACCTCTAGCAGTTTCACAAAGTAACATCTGCAGAGCACAGAGTGTGAGGAGGCTGAAGTCCTTTGTAAGAAATATGAGCAGAGGTTGGCCCAATGCACTTAGTTTAGGAACGCCAACAAGCATATGCACTTGCAAAAGTATACGGTGCACAGGGGTTCGAGTTATACGGTACCCATGAGAGATACAGGCCTCATACTCGGTGAGAGGGCAACTCAACCTCAGGGAACATAGGAATCTACCCCCTGTGTTGCTGAAGCTTTCAGAGTCCAAAGGAGCTCCTGACCAGCAGAACGGTCAGTTGCGTTACGGTGCCTGCGAATGCAAGGCAGTGACTTCTTCACCCCAAGGGAGATACTTCAGTTGTCCTTGATGCTTCACAGGTCCTGCATGGAGCCTGTATGGTGCATGGGCACAGATGATGCTTTGGATGGAGTGGGAGACAAAGTCGGGCCCAGTCAAAGTCCAGCAAAGTCCAGAGTGTCCAGATGGTTGAAGGTGAGTGGTTTCTTGTTCAGAATCTTGTCCACATTGAATCTAGGGTCCTACAGCCAGGTAAGCCCTTATGTACCTATGGGAGAGTGTTGGACAGATTCAGGGACCCTCCCAGGGGAGGGTCAGGACAGTGGGGAGGTTACTCTCATGTCCTTTGTCCAATTTCGTGCCAGAGCCGGAGCCAACGGCTCCCAGGACGGGTTTGAACTTGACTATGAACAGGGACACCAAATGTGCTGCTCGTGCAGACTTTCAAACACTTTGGAAGTGCACCAACCCACCTCCAATAAACTAAATCCTGGCTGGGAGGTGGTGACAACTCCCTGTGACAGGATGCCTATTGCGCTGCCTTCCCCCGCTCAAGCTTGGCTCAGCAGCAGTAGTGCAGAAATGTGTCTCTGGTCAGCAGCAACCATTTTGTGCTGTCCGGGTCGAGAAGGCTGGTACCAGAAAGACCAGGGAACCAACGAAGCTTGCTTTTAAAGGGTGGAATCATACCTCCCACACCAGTGTGTAGGTAATATTCCAAGGTGTTTGATACTAAACACGACATGATTTGTTGCAGCCGTTTTCGAGATAGCATTTTACACGAGCATTTAATGCACCTCTACCTATATATTTGGCTGCGTCACCGACAACCCGGGAGAACGGTCTTCGAAGGCTGCAGATATGCTCTGCTCAGGGGCACCCTCTCATGTAAAACCCAGCACCCTGCCTTCAGGACTGTCAAGGCCTGCTATAGGGGTGACTTATAGGTTTTAAATGCAGTGACCTATAGATATAGTAAACCTATAGCTAAAGTAAGTGGTGCTTGCACTATCTTACAAAGGCTGCAATGGCAGGCCTGTAGTTCCATTTTACATCCCCTCTCATGGGTGGCATGATACATGCTTCAGCCCATGGGAGGCCTCTGGGGTACCTATGCCCTTGGTATATGGGTACCATATACCAGGGACTGACAAGGGTAACCCTGTATCCAATCTGGAGTGTACCTAAGTACATCGCATAACATTTTAGGGAGAAAGAAGATAGACTGGGGTCTTGATTAGCAGGATCCCAGTCAGACTAGTCAAAAACCAGCTAAACACTAGGCAAAAATTGGGGGTAACCATTCAGTCAGATACTGCCTTCCTACAAGCACCAAGGTACAAGTCATCACTGCATGAAACAGTAACTTTTCACAAATATTATTCAATTTTTCTCATTATATTAGCTGATCATGCTCTGTGTGTTTAAAAATACAGACACTAGAAAATATTACTGAAAAAAAATGAAAACTAAAAGATACACAAATTACATAAGGGATGTGTTGAACTGGGTGTACTTATGATCTGAGAAGCACGAGTCTAAGTTTTTAAAAACTGCTTCATGGGATTTAAAATGTCTTTATCTTTCAAAGGAGTACTTTGGCCTACCTTTTTTAGGTTTGTGGACTGTCACATCTAAATGTACATCTCAGGCCACAACCTTCCTTATGAATTTGCAAATCCTTTCACTTCATATTCATGTTGTACTACATGTGGCACCTCAGCTCAGCTGAGCTCGGCTTTGTTGGCAGAGCTTGATATTGTCCCTTAACTTAAAGGCGAGATACTCGATTAGTCCATATCAGGAAGCAAAATTCAAATCATGAACATACACTAGATCACATATTAAGTAGCAGGTTCTGGCAAAACCATACCTCTACCTACGATAGTCAACAAGCACCGAAGCATACTTATTTTAAATTCGCAAAAATATGGGATTCTCTCAACATATTTTTTCCCCCAGGATAAATGTCAATTCCAAAGGCTGTAATTGACACAACCACAAGTTAAATATAAGACCTTTCTTAACAAAGCCTTGGTAAACTCACAAACTTTCCTTGGAGGAAAATCCACTTTGGATGCAAAGACCAGTGACTTAGCTTGGTCAGTAAGATTGGGAGGGTGTAAGCTTCAGATTTCTCAACAATCACATTGGCATTGCTTGTTTAAATACATTATGAGAAGTAGGACATAATGGGGGGCTTAAGAGGCAGTGCGGATTGTTAGGTGTACTGAAAACAATAGTTTTCAAAGTAACCAAGCTGTAAAGCGGAGACAAGAGTGAAAGAGTGTGTGTGTGTGTTTTTGTCCATGTGGACATGTGAAAATCCAGTGTAAAATCTGATAGAAACCTCAACATACCCAACTGATAGTCCCTGTACCCAACTATTTACAGCAGAATACATTTTTTAGGGGGGCTGTGACACCTCAAACACCCCCGTAGCTACGCTCCTGCTTAGACGCTTCTCAAGCTAAACAAAATAGCACAAAAACATGCGTGATGTGAATAACATCTGTTCTTATTGTTTGTGTCCTTCTAATGCTCCTGCAATAGGATTTTTACCTTAACGAAATCTCAATTATGCTGCCTGACATAATGCTATAATTATCAGGCATTTAATTTAACAATTGTAATTCGAAATGGTAAAAACTACAGTGGACTAAACAAAACTTTTTCCAGAGCCTTCTGTTAGCTCTTTTGTGTTGATCTCCATTCATCGTTGGCTAAGACCACATAAACATCTCTTTTTACAAATATCATGCTCAGGTGGCTTCCTTGGGTCAAGCTCATGGCTTTCATACGTAGACCCGGCAGTGACTTACGACTGTCCCTCTCCACATAAAGTCATGCTCCACAGAAAACCTCTCTGCCATTGTACAGAACAGTTGGAGAGTGTGACCCACTGACCACCCATGCATTACAAATTCCTTCTCCAACTCCTCATCCTCGCCCACTGCAGTCATCCTTTTGTTTTCTGCCACTTTTCTTATGGTATCAAAACTTCAATCTACATTTGCAATTGGGCATATTATGACCTGAGACTCATCTCTGATAGCATCAACCTTACAATGATTACATAATCTGGAAATGCAGTCTGCTCAATCATTAAGATTAGCTGTAGGCCTGGATGGAATTATAAATCAGATCATAGAGATGGCTGAATTTGGGCAACGCTGCACTATATGTGTGACGCAGAGTTTCCACTAAATTCCACCATTCAGTGCGCGGTGAAATTAATAATCCCTCTGGCCTGTGCGAGGCTTGTGTGAGCACTTGCTGGCGAGAGTGAGTGAGATTTGCCTGCCATTAGCAGGAGTGTGATTTGCTGCTCACTAGCTCGGCTTTCTGTCATCACAGAGCCTTCCTGCACTATTTTTATGATTCTGGTGAGCGTCCGTGGCTGCTTCTCAAGCAGATAATCTACTCAAGAAGCAGCTACGTCAACTCGAAAATACCTTTTTGAGTAAATATTCCAATTGAAAGGACAGGTCGGGGTTTTTTTAAGCGGGAAAGGCATTTCTTTTTAATATTACTTTTTTTTCAACAAGAAAAATGTGCCCTGGATACTCCAACTCCCTCTTTCTGTCCAGAAGGCTCATCCCATGGGTTGGTCCATCTCCTGGTCACTTTTTATTTGGATTTCAATGTGAAATGATCACTCTCTTTACCTGCAATTTCAACTATTGGATTTTAAGGATTTTGTTTGTGACATCACAAGTTCCCAAATGTTTGTATACAGGTGTTGTTTGTTTGATAGAGGGCATGCAGCCATATTTATTTGTACATTAAGTCAATTTTTAAATGTGGTTGTGGTAGGTGGTGTGGTCTGGAGTTGCAGTTGAGGCCTATCATTTTTTAACGGCATTTCATTTTTTATCTTTTGTAAAGGAAAAAGTTTGCACAGTCCAGTAAATGTTTTCCATGTTTGTTAAATTGCCCTGTTTTCTTACTTTACCATGTGGCCTAGTCTACCCATGAGTCATCCAGCCAGTACTAGTCATTAGATACACAAAACAACTGTTTCCATGGTATAGATCGTTTTAAAACATCATTTAGGCCTAGGATGGATTTGAATCATATTAAAAATGTTTTTTCCGCATATTTTTTACTAAAAAAAGTCAATTTTAGTGGGGGAATATTTGATGCCATGGGAGGATGAGTGAGGATGTAAAGGTTTTATAGCTCAATTAATTTTCATTTTTGGCATTAATGAATTAATGGGAGTGTTTTTTTCATTGTTTACCCAGTCTCCTTTTTGTGGCCAGTGTGTGTGTGTTTGCGATAGGTTACCCTTTTGTCTTTGTTCTCTATGTCATGCCTTTATGTGTTCCTTGTTGGCCATTGCTTGTGGTTTTCACCATGTGGGCATTTTGGGTAGCCAGTCAGTGTGCTTTTGCCTTAGGCCTTCATGTATTCTTTGTTGTCCATGCCTCCTTGCTTGTTGTTGTTGTATGACCATGTGGCCGGTAGCCGTTTTGTGTAACCAGTCAGTATGCTTTCGCCATTGGCCTGCATTTGTTCTTTGTAGTCCATGTTTCCTTGCTTGTTGTTGTTTAACCATGTGCATGGTGGCCATATTGTGCAGCCAGACAGTATGCCTTTGCTGTAGGCCTGTATGTGTATTCTCTCTTGTCCATGCCTCCTTGCCTGTTGTTTGCAAACACAAGTAGATGATGGATGGAGTGCTGAAACATTTCAACCACTTACCCCCAGCCAAGAGATCTGGGTTGAATCCATACTTATTTTGCTCACTATGCCACCCCAGTTTGGATCCAGCCATATGCAAAATGTTGTTTGACCATGTGGCCGGCAACCTTTTTGTGCAGCCAGTCAGTGTGCTTTTGCCATAGGCTTGCATTCATTTTTTGTTCTACATGGCTTTTGCTTGTTGTTGTTTGACCATGTGGCAAGTGGCCATTTTGTGAAGCCACCCAGTGTTCTATTGCCATTGGCCTGCATGTGTTCTTTGTTTTCCATGCCTCCTTGCTAGTTGTTGTTTGACCATGTGGCCAGCGGCAATTGTGTGCAACCAGCCAGTTTGCTTTTGCCAGAGGCCTGGACATGTCCTTTGTTGCCTCCTTGCTTGTTGGTGTTATTTTTTTGCAAACACAACTAGATGATGGATGGAGTGTTGACTAACCCTCGGCGTAGTGCTCCGATCCGCCTGCGGAGTGTGCGTAGTTTTTCCTACTTCGCGGTCCGCGATGTAGGCGTAGAGCAGGCAGGCTATGCACACGCCACGGTGGAGCGGAGTTGCCCGCCACCCGCCTTCCTCCCGCCCTCTTTAAATGCCCCTTTAATGTTCAAAATTTTAAAAGCAAGCTCAAAGTAATTAAAATAACTTACCTGAGCTGCGGCGACCCGGGGCTCCCTCTTCCTTCTCTATCGCAGACTTCTTCTCCACAAATGCGCATGCGCGGGCGCCCGCGCATGCGCATTTGTTGCGACAAACGCACACTTATATGTCTACACAATGCTTCTGATCACAGATTAATTCACATAGGATCTTGTAGCATATGTGAAAAACCATAAAGACATATCAAGAAATAATGTACCTTTCTATTCTACTTATTCACTTTTACCGCATTTGAAATATATTGTATATACTATTTATCATCACATGTCACTTTATATCCACAAGTCACCAATATTTTGCTCTTTTGAATTTATGTATTAAGACAGCCCATAATACTTTATTCCCTTAAACTACCAAATTGCAAACTTCATTGGTGTGTGCCTTTTTTACCTCATTTATCTGATATCTGTTACATGTAATGAATATTTTTTGAACTTTCTAAAAGAAATTAGAAATTCCCGACAGAACCATTGTATTTAAAAAAATGCCATAGGCACCTGGCAAAGCCGCACACCAGCATTTATTTGTTTAGGGATGATGTCATCCATTTCCCCCGTACACCCTGCCTACCATAGGTGCCTGACGCACAAACCGGCATTCATTTTTAAGAATTGCCATTACTCATTTTCCCATGTACCCCTGCCTGTCATGGGCACACACCAGCATTCATTTTGTAAGGATGATTCCATTGTCCCTTGCACCTTCTACCAGCCATAGTCGCACCTCAGCATTACTTTTTTGAGGATTATTCAATTTTACCCTGCAACAACGGCATGCCACAGGTGTCTCGCTTAGATGCACATAAAGCAGTTACATCTGTATGTTGTGATCATGATTGAATTATGATCTTATGGTTTGGTTTGGAGTGGATACACAATTGCTGTCCATTATTTGGGATAACCTCCCTAAATGATATTGTCTATAGTATGAATGCCACATTTCATTAAATGTTTTTCTTGCTAGATTGCTCTTAGGTGCAAAAGACTTCACCCACGCTACTACCAGACAGAGGGTCGGCACAAAGTGACGTGACCACAGCACATGAGGACTCTGTAGTGATGCGTTTGACCTTTTTTGGACTAGGCTGCTTCCAGTCCTTCTAATCTGCCCGTTAGAATGTTCGCGCCGCGCGTGTTTGGCTGGCGAGAGTGTACCATGCTCGACGTTGCTCTGAGGAATTTATTTATTCAATAAATATCTGCTCTTCTAAGCCTTCTGGTGTCCGGTGTCATCACTACATTTCTTGGCGACAAGCGCCAGCCATATGTAGTGACACCTAAGCGACGGAGAGCGTGAAAGGTGGATGAACCTGGCCGCCCTTAACTGTCAGAAGGGGGAGCTGTCCATCGGCTTTGAGCGCACAGAACGGAGAGAAAGAAAACTGATGGATGAAGCGATGAATAATAGTGCGGGAAAAGGTTTCAGCTAAAAAAAAGCAGCATTCGTGTGGACTCACAGTAAGCAGTGCTATTCGCGTTTACTATTTAAATATTGTGACAGCGTCAGCGCCTGTCTAATTAGCGGAAGAGTGAAGAGTATTTATTAAAAGTGTGTCACCGGGTGCGCGTTGACAGTTTAGCGCCTGTCAGCAGAACAGCAGATGTGTGAGGAAATCGACGGGAAATTTGAAGCGCTGGCATTGGGGCGTTATTTAAAAAAAAATCCTCCACAAATTTTGACATTTTATGAGAGAAAATCACAGCGCACTGTATGAGAACTTCTCCAGGAAACGCGCATTTCTTTCTAAGCGCGTGAAGTGTCAAATAGCAGCAGCATGAGGAGAAATGTACGTGCTGCGTAGCTGTGTGGAATGTAGCTGGTCTAGGGTCAGCGCAGCATACAGGGAGCACATTTTCAGAGTATATGATTTAAGCGCTCATCTTGAAAAGATTTCTGCGTAAGAAGTTAATTGCTGTATGTGGTAGCTGAAGGAAGATTTTCAGCAGGAGAGAGCCCTCTTGTGGATTCTCGTTGTATTACATTCTAAGCATATTGGAGAAACAAGTGTTTTAAAATACAGTAATCTAGGAACGTCATGGCAAATTCTTCTATAGTAATTCCGCCATCATTCATGACAGAACCAGGGCAACCTTCTATGCCTTGGAAGGAATGGATCGATCTTTTTGATAATTATATCATAGCTTTTGGATGGCGCAGAATTCACCCCAGAGAGGAAAAGAGCAATCCTACTTGGTACCATAGGAAAAGAATCACATTGCATCTTCAAATATTTACCACAGATGTTGGGGAATAATAATCAACCTGTGGAGGATGTGTTCATGGAAGCAAAACAATGCCTAGAGAAACGGTTCGCTAAGGAGGAGAATGTTGTACTCTCAAGGTACAAGTTTTATACCAGGCCGCAGAAGCAGGATGAGACTATGGAGGAGTTCGTATTGAGAGAATTGTCTATTAAGTGTAACTTTGGGCAAATGACTGATGAACTAATTCGTGATCAGTTCATAGTGCAGTGTCACAGCA
Source organism: Triturus cristatus (assembly GCF_964204655.1). Classification (NCBI taxonomy): domain Eukaryota; kingdom Metazoa; phylum Chordata; class Amphibia; order Caudata; family Salamandridae; genus Triturus; species Triturus cristatus. The sequence goes on along the minus strand of NC_140587.1, from coordinate 86,882,444 downwards.
GAAAAGCACAAGAGAGATTGTGGGCAGCAAAAAACCCAACTTTAAAAGATGCGCTGCAAATAGCAAAAGTAGTGGAAGAGTCAGAGAAGTGTATGTTGGTTATGAGCAAAAAGAATGCCATTATGGAAGAAGTCGCAGCTGTGGGGCGGAAGGATCAGCCGACTAAATCTATGACAAATAAAAGCAACGCAATTACAAGAAAAGGAACGAAACAGAAAGGTTGTACAAGATGTGGCAGTTTAATACACACAAGTGACTCAAAGTGGTGTTTTGCAAGCAAACAAGACTGCATAAAATGCGGACAAAGGGGGCACTATGCTAGGATGTGTAAGACAACGGAACGGTCAAGGGTGGCAGTTGCAGAAGGTTCATGTTCTGACGGTGATGGAGATGAATGTGTATTGATGGTCCTACCTGGCAGTGGCGTTGAGAGGAAAAGACAACGCCACAAAATAGAATTTAACATTAAAGGCAAACAAGTTGAACTCATGGTGGGCTGTGGATCTTTGTACACAATTGTGCCTAAGTGGCAGTGGAAAAGGGAATGGCCAGAAACTGTCCTGGAACCAAGGGACATTGATCCTAGAGGATACCAAGGAGAGAGGATCGATGTTCTGGGTTTTTTCAACGCAACCATTCTGTTTAACTCAAGATGTACAATGGGCAAAATTTATGTTGCGGAGGATGGTCCTCCCCTTCTAGGGTGGGGACATCAATTCGATTTGCATATAATCATAGACCCACACTCGGAGGAGTTAGTACTTAGTTTGTCCATGGTGTCTACTGAAGAGGTCTTGAGAGAAATGGAAGGTGTTTTCTCTAAGGGGTTGGGAGAACTAAAGGGGTACACTCACAAAATTATTTTGAGGAAGGGTACAACCCCTGTCAAGTACAAACTTAGAAGGGTGCCTGTTGTAGTGCGGGAGGAGGTAAAAGAAATGTTAGTCCAAATGCAGCAAGATGGTGTCATTGAACCGGTGGAAGCCACTGAATGGTTTTCTCCAGTGGTTATCAGCAAAAAGAGTGATGGCAAGTTGAGACTATGTGTGGACTTGCGCAGTCTTAACCGGCATATTGTAACTGACACTTTTCCCCTCCCCAATAATAATGAATTGCCACTGTTGCTCGAGGGTGGAAAGTACTTTTCAAAACTTGACTTGAAGAGTGCTTACCACCAGGTCAAATTGACGAAGAGAGCAAGAATCTCACTTCATTTATCACCATGGAGGGAACCTTTCGGTTTAGGAGACTACCCTTCGGGTTGTCTTCTGCAGCTAGCGTATTTCAACACATCATGACTGAAGTGTTGAAGGGTGTGAAAAAAGTAAAATATTTTCAGGATGACATCCTAGTGTTTGGGGAGACAATTGAAGAACACAACATGTGTGTGAGAGAAGTTTTGGGTAAGCTGAGGGAGGTGGGCCTTACTCTAAGAAAGGAAAAGTGTAAGTTTCTGGTGGAAGAGATCGAGTACCTGGGACACACCATCTCTGGAAAGGGGGTTAGACCCAAGGTTGACCTGATTGAAGCAATATGTGACGCACCAGTTCCCAATGACAATGACAAGTTGAGGTCCTTCATGGGCTTAATTGAGTATTATACAAAATTTGTAAACTCCTTTGCTACTAAAACAGAGGCCCTAGGAGATTTGTTGAAGAAGGGATGTACGTTTTCATGGGGGGAGGAGCAGCAGGTTGCTTTTGAGCAAATAAAAAAAGACATTTGTGATGCAGGACGGTACAAAAGGGGGTGGTGATGGATGGAGCATCAGAACCAATCAAACACTCACACCCAGTCAACAGATCTGGGTTTGATCCATCACCGTTCTTTAGCCCACTCTGCCACCCCAGTTCAGACATGGCTATATGCAAATCAGTCTGACCCTGTGCCTCATGGGACCAGTCCAGCCCGAACTGCCAAGCCATTCCTTCCCTGGACCGGAAACAAGCTTCCTAGGGCCGGTTTCTGGCATTTCAGCCGTCTTCAGCCAGGCTTGCTTGAATCCAGTGGCAAAGTGAGCAAGGGACTCACGTCTGAGCATAGCCTGCCAACTTATGGCGAACAAAGCGGTACAAAAGGGGGTGGTGATTGCCGGAGCATCAGAACCAATCAAACACTCACACCCAGTCAACAGATCTGGGTTTGATCCATCACCGTTCTTTAGCCCACTCTGCCACCCCAGTTCAGACATGGCCATATGCAAATCAGTCTGACCCTGTGCCTCATGGGAACAGTCCAGCCCGAACTGCCAAGCCATGCCTTCCCTGGACCAGAAACAAGCTTCCTAAGACCGGTTTCTGGCATTTCAGCTGTCTTCAGCCAGGCTTGCTTGAATCCAGTGGCAAAGTGAGCAAGGGACTCACGTCTGAGCATAGCCTGCCAACTTATGGCAAACAAAGCGGTACAAAAGGGGGTGGTGATTGCCGGAGCATCAGAACCAATCAAACACTCACACCCAGTCAACAGATCTGGGTTTGATCCATAACCGTTTGTGATGCAGGAGTCTTAGCACAATTTAACACCAGAATCACCACTTTTCTCACTGTTGATGCCAGTGCTTGTGGACTGGGTGCTGTCCTGTCCCAAAACTTTAAGGGGTGGGAGAGAGCAGTTGCATTTGCATCTAGGAGTTTGACAGAGTGTGAATGCAACTATTCTGTAATAGAGCACGAAGCCCTGGCTGCAGCATGGTCAGTGGAACATTTCAGAACTTTCTTGTGGGGTATTGAATTCTGCATCCGTACGGACCACAAGCCATTAGTCAAGGTGTTGAGCCCAGGCGGTACTGGTAAAGGTTCAGCAAGGTTGGCCAGACTGGCATCGCGCCTGCAGGAATACAGGTATAAGGTGACTCACATTCCAGGTTGGAAAAACGCTCAGGCGGACTGTCTGTCCCGTTTGTCTTTACGTAAGGATGTCGGTGTGATTGAAAAAAATGATTGGGAGCAAGAAGGAGCAGTGGCTTCTTTGGGTGATGTGGCAGAATGTGCAGGAGGAGCAGTTAATGCGGAGGCGTGGAAGTTGGGTATGGAGAAAGATTCAACCCTTAAGGAAGTGGAACGCATGTTGATCGGTGGGAGTCAGAGGGAAAGTACCGTGGGGCCCAGTGTAAGACCTTTTATAAAGATTTTGAACGAGCTCAGCATGTCTGAGAATAAAATACTCATGAGGGACGACAAATTTGTACCACCGGGTGCGGTCAGACGTAAGATAATAGCGTTGGCTCATGAGGGGCATCTCAGACAAACATTGACCAAGAAGCGTGTAAGAAAACTTCTGGTGGACCAATATGGACGAAGAAATTAATGAATGGATAGTTAATTGCGAGGTGTGTGTCCAGAGCGAGAAAAGGCTCAAGACAGGTTCTAAGTGCACCATGGGCCATATTGAAGATCCTGGATCTGCATGGATTTCATTGGATCTTTGCACAACGTGGAAGAGAATCTTAAGAATGCTTTGGTTACGGTGGATGTGCATTCTAAGTGGCTTATAGTGCATTTCATGTCAGAGGTCACTACTAAGAGTACCATAGAGAAACTTAAAATAGTCTTCAAAGAGGAGGGTCTTCCTCTTGTCCTTGTCACGGATAACGGAACCCAACAAGTGCGGCATTAAACACCACCGCACCAGTTTGTACAACCCACAGGCAAATGGTATGGTTGAGAGGGCCAATCGGCTGGTTAAAGGTACCATTACCATGGCAGTCCAGAGCAAGAAAATTGTGTGAAACATGGTAAACAAAATGGTGTGGGCGCATCGTCCTTTTGAGAAGATGCGCGGGCGAAAACCTGGCACTAAACTAGTACCTGCATGGCTTGTTTCACCCACTTCAAGCATAGGGAAAGACACTGTATACAGTAATAGAGCATCTGATATCTGTATTGGTGACTTAGTTAAAATCAGACATGGGAGAACAGTCCGTGGTTGTCCACATTTTGGGGCCCATTCAAGGTCAAGCAAGTTTTCCAGAACTCTGTTGTTGTGGAGAATGGAAACAAGCGTAAGGTTGCTTTGTTTCGCAAAGAAAAGGAAACAGCACACAAAGTTGATGGTGCTAATGGAAGTAGTTCTGAAAAATGTGAAAATGAGTTTTGGCTTTTAAGTGATGTTGGAATTGAAAGCAATGGAGGGGGTGTAGGGGGTGAAAGAGGGCAGGAGCGTTTCTTTGCTGATGCCCACAACCCCCGACCTAGTACTTCTTCTTTTGAAAGGCTTGACCCCACACGACCCTGCCGTGATAGGAGACCGCCTAGTTATTTGCCAGACTATGTACTCACGTGATTTACCTGTGCTTTTTACCCTGTTTCCTTTTTGTTATCTCTCTCTCTCTCTCTCTCTTCTCTTCTCTTCTCTTTTCTTCTCTTCCTTTCAGGAGTGAAGGGAGGGGTGTGTGTACTGATGCGTTTTACCTTTTTTGGACTAGGCTGCTTCCAGTCCTTCTAATCTGCCAGTTTAGAATGTTCGCGCCGCGCTGTTCCAGCGGGCATCAGTTGGTGTTTGGCTGGTGAGAGTGTACCACGCTCGACGTTGCTCTGAGGAATGTATTTATTCAATAAATATCTGCTCTTCTAAACCTTCTGGTGTCCGGTGTCATCACTACAGATTCCTCTGCTACTGCTTGTGCAGCTAAGTGCCAACTGACAGAGTTTGAAGATGGCCCCAGAGAAAGGTGCTGCGAAGAAAGTGGCCAGTGAGGAGGAGAAGAAGTAGCAGATTGCTACTACTGGTTTGCTGCCCTTCTTTTTCTGTAGACTTCATGTGCCTGCTGTACTGTCCTCTGGGCAGCTATCTGGGAGCAGCACTCCAACATCAATGACGGTACCATACCAGCCTAAGCCCAAGACCTTCTCTTTCAGTGAGGCAGCCTCTTCAATCATGGTCACGAGCCGTGAGTCTGAATTGAATTCATCTCAGCTGCTACCTAGTACCTAGTTTCAGAAGAAACTGAGTACAGTGGACAACAGGAGCCGAAGCCAGTAATAGCGCTTCCTGAAGTAGGAGTAGAACAGGAGGTTGAGTTCCTGCTGAGGATGATGGACCTCTTTTTGACCCATTGGCTTACTAATCCCCAGCAAGAAATGGAAAGCGTAGTCCACCATCTTCTACAAACCCCGCATCTGATGATCTGGATATCGATTAGACCCCGGCTGAGTCTGAGACCCGCCATGAGTGACATGGGAAATGGAAAAATCCTGAAAGCCTCAGCAATATAGAAGGGAATGAGGAGAACGAGCCAGTCATTGTCATGAAGCTGGCTCAGAAGACACCAACATTATCCCTCCTATTCAACCTGCTTCGAGGGATGTGGCACTGATTCCAACAGTACCACCACCTCCTGCTTACATCTTTATAAGGCCCCCGCTGAGACCTGCATCCACCATTACCTCAGTCGAAGTATGCAATGCAGAGAGGCAATCACTGACACACCCTCTCCAGTTCTTCAGGCATGGACAGTGGCACCCGTGGCCCACTAAACAACTCTCCTCCGCAGTTTGGAACTTCTTTATGATTGAGAAGCAGGAGAATAATATTGCAATATGTTCTATTTGCCATGCGAGTGTTCATCAAGATAAGGCTGGTTCACACTATGCTAATGGATGCCAAATGACCCAATAAAAAATTCATCATGCAATCAGGTGGAAGAAGCACCTTGAAAAATTGCTGGGGGGTGTGACCAAGATGGCGAGGGGGGCATCGCCAAGATGGCAAGCGGGTAAGATGTGTCTTGTTTGTTTCCTTGCTCCTGTCCGCCCACCAACTTACTTCCCAGTACTCCTGATACCCTAATCGTGACGGGGAAGTTAGCGGGAGCCCAGGTGCGAGCTATCGATCTTTGCTTTGGAGTGTGAATTGTCCCAAATGTAGCTCGCCAGCTGCCGAAAGAAGTGACCCAAAATGGCGACACAGATCACAGCCAGAAGATGGGGGAGTGTCCTGGAAACCATCTGCATTCGCAGCGAGCAGCGCTACAGGGCCATAGGATAACCCTACGTGATAGGAGGATCTGTGTTACCAACTTCATCCTGCCAAAGGTCTGCACGCCGGGGAGCAAAGAGACAGACGTGGCTTTGGGGAAGACGCACTAGCAAGACCTGAGCGGGTGCCCAAACCTCTGTTGACAGGACCACTTGGTGCTCTGGCAGATCATAGTGGTAGGAGGCGGTGGAACTGGAGAGGCCTCAGACAGGACTAATCGATGAGAGGCCAAGCGCAGAGCAAAGGGCGGAGGTGTCTCAGCTAATTGAATGGGGGCTGCATTCACAAGGAACACATCGCTGGGTGGAAGCACCCTCTTTAGGCCCCATATGTCGCAGTCACAAATGGAGGCACCCTGAGTATATGGACAGTCCAAAGCAGGGCCTGGGAGGGGCACCGGGACCATGGTAGCTACGAAGCTACAGAGGGCACCCAGGACGCAAGGCCCAAGGAGCCAGGCCACTTGCATGTTCACCGCCTACTGTGAGAGAGCAGGGGTCGCAGGTCCCAGGCAGCTATTTAATAAGGGGCATCAGAGAAGGCTGCCACACAGGTTAGTGGCACCGGTGGGGAATGGAAGGTACGCGCTGGCAAGGAACGTCACCCCAAACTTGGCTACATCACCCTGAGCCAAAGTCCACTAAATGCGCACCTCTACCCTTAGCTTGGTGAAGAGGTGACATTTTGGAAAAGAGGAGAAGAGGTAGGAGGAATTTGGGCAGCAGGCTGCAGAGGCGTCCACTAGGGCTGCGAGGAGCCCTGCGTTCAGAGGCGGCGATCCCGAGGCAATATCACACCAGAGGATGGAGCAAAGAGGAGGCGGCTGGTAGGCCGCATAGCGGGAACAGGCTGTAAAGTGGCGCATATCCCCCACCCATCCACCAGAAGAGCGCCCTATTTCCCCAGTGCTGAACTTTCTGCACTGCCATCTGATCAGCAATGTCTACGAGGCATGGGAAGAAGGATATGAAAGTGAATGACATGTTAACCAAGATGACTGAGTTGTGTGGAGGAGACGGGAGAGAATCTCCGATCACGACAGGGGGGCAAGAAATGGAGAATGCGGAGGAACCGGTCACACGCACTTTCCTGGCGCAGCTGTTCTCCACCATACAGGAAGATCTGAAGGCCCTCAGAGGGGACTTTTACAAAGAGATAAGAGAAATGAGGCAGGACATCGACGCAGTGTGGGAAAGAGTAGATACCATGGAAGAGCATGAAATAGCCTGGGATGAAGAGGTCGAACAATTGCAGCAAGAGGTACTCCGCCTTTGGGCCCAACAGATAGACATCCAAGCCCATGCGAAAGATTTTGAGAATCGCTCCCGAAGAACAACATACAAATCAAGGGCATGCCTCCTAAAGAAGAAGGAATGAACATCTCTCAGTACCTCCACGGCCTCTTCAGACACATCCTACAAGAATCCCAGGACTTGGATATAAAAATAGATAGAGTTCACAGAGTAGGCCTGCAAAGGAAAGCACTGGTGCCTGCCAGAGATATCTTGGCAGATCTGCCAGACTTTCAGCAGAAAGAAAATATCTTAAAGGAAGCGAGAGATGCCCAACCGCTGACATGCCAAGGTCACGCCGTTGCCCTATATCAAGACCTGGCTGCAATTACACTGCAGAAAAGACTGGATTTCCGACTCGTCATGACTCATCTCCGTAATTAGGGTGTCATGTACTCCTGGGGACACCCCTTTTGACTTATCTTCAGGTGGGAAGGTAAATTGCATCAACTCGGTCCTTGCAAGAAGCATGTTGCATCATTGGTTTCGAGAAGTCCCAACAGGAAGAATCAGAGAGAGAAGACAACAAAGCTCAAAGAGAGCGATGGCGATGAGTCCGGGGAGGCAGAATATCGGAGACGGTGTTGAAATCAGACTCAGAGACAATTGCACATTATCTTTCGCTCCTAGGGAGGGTGGCGGCGATCAAAATGACTCTTTTACCAAAGACATTATATTTATTCCAAACTCTGCCTGCGCTCCCGGAGGAAAGGGTAATTGCCTCACTGCAGCAAGAAATCAAACGCTTTGTGTGGGCTGGAGCCCGGCCCCGTATGAGAAGAGACCTAGGATACATGTGACCTGAAAACAGGGTTCTTGGGATACCGACCTATTACCCAATTGCGTTACATGGTGGAATGGAATTGGCCCGAAAAGAGATTGCTCTTTCAGGACAGAGCTCTAGCAGGTCCCCTTCCTGGAGGACTGTGAGGTGCCGGAGACAGAACGGTTAAGATACATGCAATTGCGACACTGGGTGCTTTAACTCGAGATATGATCACAGGCTAGTTGCCAACTGACACGTTACAAGAAATGGTTAATCACAAAACAGAACGGCAAGGGGCTGATATCAGAATTCCACAATATGGTCAGACATTCAGGGCTACTGCAGTCTACACCTAGTCAGAAAAGATGGGTGAAAGAACTAGGTAGAGAACTATCACATATGAAATGGGAAGAGCGAAACAAACAGCTTGCAATGTGGCCAGTATTGAAACGGCTATGAAAATAGCTATGTACTGGTATCTTACATTGGTGCACCTTCAAACAGGTAACCCTGACAGGAACCCTACTTGCTGGAGGGGTTGTGAGGGGAGGGAACATCAGTGCACCTATTTTGGGACTGTCCAACTTTAAAGACAGGTCCAGAATCTTAGAAGACATAGACAAACTATTTGATACGCAGATACCAAGATTGCCAGTGTATGTGGTACTAGGCCTTCCCATTTCGATAACATACCCACTGAAAAGCAGTATGAGGCGACATATGGGGTTAGCGCTGGGGGCAGCTCTTCAAAACAGCCAACCACACTGGGGGACATCAACCCCACCCACTTACGTAGGCCGGCTACATAGAATGGCACAATGTTTTGCATACACAAGAGTGCCCAAAACAGGCCCACTTGTCCATTTGTGGCACATTGCCTACATTTTTGCCATGCCATGATAATTGTCCTGAGAAAGGCCAATCCTGGGCATGGAACGTATTATGGGCTCCTTAACCAGCTCTGAGAATTCATTTCAGAAAGTGTGGAAACCATTTTTAACGTTATTGTCAACAAAGTTTAAAGAAATTACTCGGCCAAAATACCTGAGAGTGCTGCGCTTGACGGACCCGGAATGGGAGACTCTGCCACCCAAGAACGATTGATATGAGGCACAACCAAACTTTCAATAAATGTAACATGAGCAGCAATGGGACTACCGAAGGGGAGGGGTAGAGTTCAAGTGTTTGGTTTATTTCAAAGAGAGAGACTTGAGATACAACGTTGAGATTTAAATGGTGATAGAAATGATTGTATGTGCATTGTATTAACAATGTAATTTGAAGATGGGAATTTCCAAGATTACGTTGGTTGTAAAACAAGTTAGACTTTCTTGCTAACAGCTATTGTATAGCTCTCCCAATAATGATAATAATAACAAAAAGGTTTAAACATAAAAATTGCCGCAGGTGGTGGTGATGAGAGAGTCAATCACCCTGGCGGGTGTTGAGGAAGAAGAGAGTGACAGCTTTACACATACAAGTCCTGTTCCCAGCAGTGCACCAGCAGCATCACCGACATCAGCAATCTCAAAATGGCACAAGACTCAGATGGAGACACTTCGCAATGCAGTGACAGCCCAAAGATGCGCATTGAGTCTACCACCTCCTAGATTTCTCCAGAAACCGCCTGAATCAGTGCCACCAAAAAACAAAAAATCCAACCTACTATTATGGTCATGTTTACTCAGGAGGAGCCCTACAAACACAACCATCCAACAGCACATTTGTACAATGGAAAGCTGGCTAAAATGTTAGAACTGGACTTTTTCTTTTGTGGAAGGAGTGGGATTTGTAGAATTTGTGGTGGCCATCTGCTCGAAATAGAAGCTTCTTAGCTGGACCTATTTCCGCAAGAGTTGCCGTTCCAGTGCTCCATCATGATGTGGTGCAATTGTTTGGACAACCTTTGCAGCAGAGTGCTATTCACACTATCCACCTGACAACAGACATGGAGACCAGATGTCAAGCAATTGATTACATGTGTATCACTGCAGCCTGGATCTCTATTCTGTGGGATAGGAAATAGCTTTCTGCAGGACTCACTGCTAAAGAAACATTTAAGGGCATTCAGTGGCATTCAACAGTAGCGGTTTTCCCTATGGAGAAATCCCATAGAGCTGTAAACATATGAGAAGACTTTAACAGCAAGGTGTTTGGATGGCTTTGAACCAGAGGTCTCAGAATTGGATTTGTTGCCACAGGAAATGGCAGTAGTATAGTCAAGGCCATGGAAGATGGTGGACATTTCAGGTTCCTGTGTTTGGTTCATTGCATCAACCTGATTGTCAGTAACACACTGGCCACCTGAAGAAGAATCTGTACTCATTTCAGCCATTCTTTAACGCCCAGAAGCAATTGTGGATTATTCAGCGTACTAATAGAGTATCAGCTATATCCCTCATACAGGAGGTGCTAACATGTTGGAACTCTATCTACTACATGTTGCAACATCTGTTTGAGCAGTAGAGACTGATCACTGATTATATCCTTCCAAGAAAGGAGATACAACTGGGAAAAGCATGACAATGGAGATAGACAAATGGAGTATAACCAAATCCCTGACACAAATGCTACTTCCTTTTGAGGTTTTCACAAGGGAATTCAGCAAGGAGGACAGTATGAAGAGCCAATGTATCCCATTGTTGTTTCTGCTGTAGGACCAATTAAAAATGTGGTCTCAAAGGTTCGCTGGTCTGAACAGAGAAGTGCATGAGATTGATCAATTGCTTAGCTGTTAATCTAAGGCTGCAAAGAGATATTCTGTCCCCTAAAGAGTACATCTGTGGCACAATGCATTTGGCAATGTAGTCTAAAGAGCTCAGTTGACTATTCATCAAGACCAGTAGGAATTTAATCTACACAATGGATGGAATCCAGTTGTTGTCCAGGGTATTCCAACCACAGTAAACCTAATTGTCTTATGTGTAGGCATGATCTCTTTTTGGTGGTAGTGCGGCCAGCACCGTGAAATACAAAAACGCAATCAAAATGCGTGACACACATGGAATTGAAGACACTCACTGGCCCTACAACTCACTTCACATATGGCAATTCAAACTTAAAGGTGTCCGATGGGCATTGCAGCTCCGGCCCGACAAGGAGCAGTGCCCTATTTTAAAACATGACATTCATTTGGGTGTGTAAGGCTTCAGTTCCAAAAGGAACGGAACCTATGTCCGTCCACTTGGATGTTGACTGGCCTTTTTGAGTATCTTCTTTCCCTCCCCTCATATTTTTTCAAAAGAACTGCATACTCATTTTTAGAACATTCATGATTCAAACAAACAACACTGTTCCAGAAACACCACAGGAGGAGGAGGAGGGTGATTGGTAAGACTCAAATTTGCCAGCTGACCAACTTCTGAGTGAACCCCCCCTGAGTTTGAGGATGAATTCTACTTCCCGGACTGATTAGGCCACCATAGAACAAGCATTGAAAATTCAATGGTTCTCGCAGTTGCTTCAGTTAGAACTATTAGCGTTGTAAATAATAATGTCTTTTACCCATGTGTTATGGAGTGTATGTATGTGGTGTGTAGTGTAATTATTTGGGTTGGATTAGAATTTTTAGTTGTGGAATTGTGTGTCATGGAACTGTGTGGTGTGTATTTGTGTCATGAAATTGTGTGGCATGGTGTGCAGTGGAAATAAGTAGATAGTAATTATGTGGTATTGAGTATACTGGCATTATGTGGAGTTGGATTGTTGGTTATGGAGTGTAATTATGTGGAATGGTATTTTTATGTTATAGAGTGGTATGCACTGGAGTTTAATAATGAGGTGTTCTGTTGAATTATGTGGTTTGGTGTTGAATTATGTGGTGTGATTTGGAAATGTGTGGAGTTGAATTGTGTGGCGTGAAACTGTGTGCTTAGCTTTGCCTTTTAGGTGATGAAAATAAAAATAGGTAGTAGCTAAGCTCCAGATCTGTCCCTTTCGGTGTTAAAAATAAAAGACAAGCAGTGAAAAAGTCAATAGCACTCACCTTTGCAACCTATTGGCTCTGCCAAAGCCTTTCGTTAATGCGGTACAGCATACCAGTGCTGTACCGCATGAACTAACTATAACAATGAGGAGTAGTATGCATGCATAAGTTAACGTAACATGGTTGCCTTTTTTTATTTGCTTTTATTTTATTTAGTTCAACAGTTTTTTAGTATTACATGAAAAGCAAGATATAAAATGCTTTATTTCTGATGTGGAGCAACATCAACAAAAAAAACCTACAGTAGATGCAAGCAGACGTCATTATGTATGTGCACGAATTTATCATGATGGTTTTTATTTTTAATCTAATTTATTGTTCCAAGATAAAATACATCCATTTTTCAGTGGTATCTAAGTGAAATGGGCAGCCCAGTCGCAACATGCTGCTGCCAAGTCCTCCCAAAAAGAAAGCAAAATTAAACTAAACCAAAACCTTCAGGACCTTCAGGATTGCCATCCCTGTCAAGCGGTCCTACTTTGACGATATTCACCATCACCCAGCCAGCTGTTTTCACCAACAGCACTCTGGATTTTTGGGCTGTAGTTTTGCTTTTCTAACTACAATGCCAAAGTGCACAGCATGGTATTTGCGGTGGTAACGTGCAGTACAAAACCTGACTATGTCGATCCCTAGAAAGTCAATAAAACCAATATGTGTATTGAGGTGCTGAAGGGGGGCAGGGGGTTGTTCTTTTTTCTGGCTTCAATCGCTTGTCTGTTTATTTATCAGCATTAATGAACCTTGCAATGTGGGGGAGGGGACACCACTCTGCTTAGAGGAGAATGGGCAAAATATAACACCAGACATATCGCACTTGCACTGCCGAATTTGAAGGCAGTGTTAATGCTCCTTCACAGCAACGACTTGTGATCAGATGTGAGTGATGCAAGAGAAAAATGTACCAAAGTGATGAGCAAGATGGATTTAAAATAGTGTGATGAAATCTGAAAAACCCGCCCCAATAAAGACTGCCTAACTCGATTAAAAGGAGCAAGACAAACAAATAGCTAGAGGCTCGACGGCTGAAATGAAATGCTGAGATTATATGATACACCAGTAGGGCTAGGGCATAGCCAGTCAATCAAGTCCTCACTCAATGTTGCGTTTAAAAGCTAAAGCGGCGGGGGCATCGAAAACAATATTTGCAGTTCTATAAAAATAGCAAAAAGAAGCAAGGAGGGGGTAAGCTGCAATGGGGATGAGGGCATGGAACAGGAGCCCTCAGCTATGAGCATCAACCGTACAGAATCTTCCCAAGATGGGTGGGGCTGGATCACAGGAAGAGTTTAAAAAGTGCCAGTGCTGGCCACTTTATAACGCTTTTAAGTTTGAGATTGCAGAAACAGAGGTGGGTGGGAGGGGGGAAGAGGAATGGGGAAGAATGGGAATTAGACTCATGGAGAAAAGGATTTGCATAATCCAGAGATGGCACTGGGGACTTCCGTTGCATAAAAATGGTTTCCAAGAAACAGACACGGGTTGGTAAGGATAAGTTAAACTAGACAGTTAAGGAGTACCCCTTTTTAGCCCGTCACTGGAGAGTAGGAGTGAAGGCAAGAGAATCACAATGGATACGCAAAGAGGACATCCTTTTGCCGCCAGTAGCTTGCTTTGAGCAAGAAGAAACAAATTACAAAACTAGCAGCCAAACATACTGACTCACGCCTATGCCGAGTAAGAGAGAGAATGTGGCATAACTGCCAGAGCTGCCAACTTTGGAGCTGGGGAACTTGGTTTGAGAACCCCACATTGGTAAAACTGTTCCCTCCAAAAAAAAAAGTAAATACATGCTGATTGTTAAAAAAGCAATGACATTACAAGAAAAGAGGCGTGATTGTAGAAATCATTAAATGTAAACATGCTACCTTTCAGATTCCAGTATAACAGTTTCAAAACTTACTGTCCTACATAAAAAACACAAGCCCAATCCTGCTTAAAACAAAGCCCAAAACCAAATAAATATTCTACTAAAAAAAGTCCAACTGATTGTAGAGATCACAAATTGCTAAAAGCCTAAATAATATAACCAACGAAGCAGAAGGTCCAGCGCAGGAGATATCACTATTACAGCTGTGAAATTAAGAGGAGGTGGGAGGGAGGAAAGCTATATTAAATGTAATCAGCTATGGTGCTGAAGCTAAACACAGGCAAACAATAACAGAGCAGAAAAACAAGAATATAATAGTCCCACAAAGAGCAGATAAAGAACTGCAGCGTAATGAGACAGTACTTAGTCCCTGCAATGTGGAAGGAGCGGAAAGGAAAAAGGAGTGACAAAGAGGCAAGACAGACCACTAGCAAGCAAGGAATTTTAAAAGACACTGAAATAGAAAAATGAAAAGCAAAGGCAAGCAATGGGTGGAGTTGGAACTCCACAAAGCAATTACAAGAGGTCGCTAAGCGACGGTGCAAGCTTTGCCTAGGCTCAACCTAAAAATGGATATAGCTAGAGGAACATTATGTTTTATGTCTTACTTCTGCAGCTCCATGATTTATTCACACGTATTACTCTATTGGAGTTGGATCAGCATGCAGGGAAGAAGCCTCCCCATTCCCGTCAAGGATGCTGGAGACAATGCCTGCCTCCATCCCATGCCTATCTTATTTTTCATTTCCTAGCAGTTCTGCCCAGTAAAGTTAATCAATTTACAAGTCTGACAATGTTTTGCTTCCATGGGAAAAGAGCAGATAAAATACGGCAATTGTGTACCACCGTGTTTGCATTGGAACAGGTAACTATTGCACCAATGAGTGATATATTATTCAGTGAGAGTGAGAGATGACACATGTGGTGGCAGACAGTGAGGGTGCTCATCTAATTTTTAAAGTTGTTTTTGATGATTTGCAAAGTTTAGGGGCTGATGGGTGATTTTGCCTGAAGGTGATAGCCCCTTTCAGGCTTAGCTAGGTTTAATTGCCTGGTCCACTCATTGCTGTACTTGTTTCAGGTACTTCAGAAACCAGACCAGTCAGTTTAGTTAAAAAATACAAATCTACATAAAATGCTCAAATTCTTTTGCTCTTCTTGTTCATCAACAGAAGTGCACTACAGTTCTAGCTCTCTCAATCTTATTTGGGTCGGTAGTGAGACTGATTTGTTACTTGGAGTCAGGACTCAGGGCAAACTACTTCAAGGTTATCGACTTTGAAGAAAAACCAGCATGATGATGACTCTAAGAGATCTACTCAGCCCTGTGGACTAGAGAGAGGTGCCTTGATTTGGGAAATGCTGAGTAGTGTGCTGGCTCAAATGTCAAACTCATCTATTATGTGCTTGCAGTCGGGGGGTCTGTAACTGGAGATAGACATGTGATGTCACATTATCACATGACGGACACACTTGGGCAAATGTTATGACAATGGAGATTGATCAGGAAGGTACATGCAGCTACTTGTCTGGGATTGAGTACAACATTGCTCTCACTTCTCAGTTAATCTCACAGGTCATCATAAATGATTCTACCAGCCTATGCTCTTGCTCTGCCTCTTGGTCCACTCCTTGTGAAGATAACCTTCTATCCTTTTCATTTATTCTACAATATTGATTGTATTTTACAACCCAAAGGCCTTCTCTTCTCCTGCACGAAAGGCAAAAGCTCCATAACACTATTGCTAATCTTACCAGACTGGTTCAGCCAGGCACCCAGGACAGATTTTCAGAGAAGAATGCAGATGCACTGCCTAATTTAGCATTTATATACAGTAACATTTTTCTTTTAACAATCATCATTTTTAAAACAGCATGGGTTCACTCCTCCATAATTTGCCTTTTACAAACCTAGATGACAGAACATTTAGGTATATAATAACTTGGGTCTCTGGGGGTGAAGGACTGTTTGCAATGCATTTAATTTAACTGCCCTTCCTTTATTTACTTCCACAACACTTGTGATGATGATGATGTTGTTGTGCTCCTTGACCTGATGAATAATGTTGTTGTGCAGTATTTGTGTTTGTCACATCTTTCCCCAACTATCTGTTTCCATTCGTACATCAAACCCCTAACCCTCTTCCCCCAGCTGTGTGATATATTGAGGTGTGACTTATGAATCCACACTATAAGTGAATCACGCACTTGGTGGGGCAGACTGTCAAAGTGACACCAACTCATTGTAGGATCTACTCTTACTTGAGCAATAGCCCACACCAGCCCCACTTAGCTACCCACACATAAAAGGGATACCTAGTTAGCATATCATCAGCACCATCATTCAAGCCTTGTGTTGCTTAAACATTTAGCTTTCTCCTGTCCAGAGTTCACTCCTCCTGAATCAAGGATTTCATAAGTTTAGTTTTAATTGTTTTAATAAATTAAACTAATACTAGCTCCCTGTTGATCCGAAGTTACTACTGTTAGGTTTTTTTAATAATATCAGACATTGGTGTCATGGTGGTGGTCTGGTCTCAGTCATTGATAAATTATGGTATAATAACTATGGCCATATGTATCAAAATAGAGTTTTGCGATTCTCAAATTTGCAAATCCTACATATTCCTTATTTGCAAATCGCAAATTGAGATTCGCAAATAAGGAATACCTTCACATTCCTTCCTATGGGCTAGGAGGCCCATAGGAATGAATGGGAAGACATTCTCAATTTGCGATTACCAATTAGAGAATCGCAAATTGAGAATGCAATTTCAAGGTTGTAAGGACACCCTGTTGCACCCCTGAAATATGCATGTGTGCACATTTTTCGCACATACATGCCTTAAGGGCATGTATGTAGGACATATGGCACTTTTAGAAAATAAAAAAAGTGCTTTTTTAAGGAAAATAGCAAAATACCACCAACTTCAAGTTGGTGGTAATTTGCAATTCCTTAAGACAAAATAGCAAATTTCTGGTGCATCTAGAATTGCATTTACGGAATCGCAATTTGCAATTCCTTAATTGCATTTGCAAAATAGAGAATCACAAATTTTGCAATTCTCTATTTTGTGATGGCCTTTTAGGATGATACATCCCAGAAGGCTTTTTCCAATTCGCAAACGGGACGATTCTGAGAATCTGCCCATTTGCAAACGGGAAAAAGGCTTTATAAATATGGCCCTATGTGTTTTCTTTCAAAGTAGTTCTCTTTAATGGATAATCATTCTGAATAATCTAGCAGTTAGGGCTCAGCTTCGAGGAAGTGGGACCTAGCTTGTAATTTCTTCCCTGTTGGTGAGCTAGCCAGCTACTACTACCACCTCCATTAAGAAGGCACCTTGGAAACCCTGCAGTAAGGTTTTGGAAGATTAAAAGAGGTAACAGCCATCACTTCATCTATTAAGGTAGGAGACCTAAGAACTGTAGTGAACTAGTTTAGTTTGTTCTACTGAAGAGTATGTTACAGTGGCAATAGGCATACCCCCCAGTGATCAACTTAGTTACAGAGGGTTGTAGAACAATGGTATACACTTTGATAAGTGATTGGGTGCTGAGCCATTAGACAAACCTAGTTGGTGCTGTTTTCACTCCGGTAGCAGGGTATTGTTTGGGTATAATTAAAGTAAGTAACCTAGCAAATATTGATATGGCAAGGAACTTCAGAATCTGCAAGGGAACGTCTAAGAGGAAGAGTAGAACTACAGTATATGGCTTATTCAGAGGCCAGCTTTTTGACAATTAAAAAAATGAAAGGCTGCACTAAAAGTAGTGCAAAGACAAAAGACAGATTGCAGTCATATGAAAACACAAATTACCTATTCATTTATTATATAAAACCCACCCTCTCCAACCACAACAGACCCGCCCCTCTCCACAAATGCTCTTCCCAATTGCCACCCTCTCCACTCACAACAATAGTCCCTCCTACAAAAAAATCATTTAAAAAAAAGGCTTTTGAAGGCATCTAGCCGGGCATGAAGGTGTACCAACTCTTGGCAAAGCAGCACCAGCTCGCATAGGATGCAGCGGAAGAGACGGTCTTTGGGAGATAAGGCAGAGGACAAAAGTGATGTATCCCGGCTTCCGGTGGTACAGGCAGTGGTTTGGCTGGGACGGAGGTGCAGGGTACTGGCTGGAGAAAGTGGGTGCAGAGGCACATGCTTCCACCTCCTCTTCCAAAATCACCAGGCAGTGATATTCGGCCTGGCTGGCCTGCATCCAGTGGCACCGGAGCTGGGCAACTATCTCCTGCCATGATGCCAAGAAAAACAAAACATAAGAACACAAATTGTGAAGCCAGTGCCAACACTTGTTCATTTAGTGGCACAGTAGCAGAACATTGCTGATACCTTAGGGCCATTGGTTTTTCAGATGTGATTAGTCGCAGGGCCAAGGTTTCTGCACACATGCATCACATAAAAAATAGCCCTGACTAATTAAGCCAGAATACCACCCGAATAAAAGTTTTTTTTTTTTTTCATTTAAAGGATTTCATAATAACCAGTAAACAGATACTTTTTGGGTAAAAAGAAAAATTACACCTCATTAGTGAGTAAGGCATATATGCAGCACAATTATTAGTATTCTTGTTGTGCAACATTAATGGCATGCTAGTGTCAGGTTTGCTACTCTCTGCAGTCTGCTGCATATTTTGGGGCAGCCTTTACAGCCAATTTATTAACTTACTTCAATTCCAATGGCCTGCTCTTTTCCAAAAGCCTTTCAATTCTAACTTGACTCCATAGAGGCAGATGCATAATAATGAAACTACGCCACACACTTCACGTATAACGTGGATATCCAGTCTGCCGTAAGTAGACAGTGGGAAATCCAGCCTGCGGGCCGCTCGGTCGGGAGCCTGGACTCCCTCACAGCCACGACGCATGCGTGGCAGGAGTTGAGGAGGGCGCATGGCTGTACATTGCTGTACTCACCTCTGCTACCGGTGGAATGGGCAACTTGGCTCCCGCCGCTGCGGGAGAGGTGAGTGATTCAGGCGTTGAGGGCGTTGGGCATCGTGCGGATGGAAGATTTATTTTTGGATGGGGTTGCCAGAACTTGGGACCAGCTTGAGCTGGCTCAGTCCACCCCCACGCTCCTGCAGCGTTTTCAGTTCCACAGGGTCCGTCGGGCTCTATCGGCAGCGCTGAGTCCGGGCATGGTGGAGCCCCCGGTGGTTCCGGAACTTACCTATGTAATCAAAACGGTAGCCCCGCCAAAATTGATTTCGAATCTTAAAAGAATAGGAGACAGGCACTTGGCGCGTCAGTATGATGTGGCGCGGCTAGCATGGCAAGAGGACCTACAACTGGAACTCACGGACGAGATGTGGAGATATTGCTGTGCTAGCACCAAGAAGATTTCGCTCAACGGCCGGCACAGGTTGGTGCATTTTAAGTTCCTACAGAGGGTGTACTATACCCCGGAACGGCTGCATAGGTATGGGCTCAGGCCGTCAGCGGAGTGTGAGCTCTGCCACTATCCTGTGGCCGACTTTATGCATATGGCCTGGCTCTGCCCGGGAATGGCGAAGTTCTGGACGGAGGTCTTTGCTGAGTTAAGCCGGATCTTGGGCACTGAGGTTCCCCCCGACCCCGCTCTGGCGTTGCTGGGGTACTCAAGGCCTCTTCCGGTGGCTCAGCGACGCTTGGTTGACATGGCATTACTTATTGCTAGACGAGTTGTCGCACTCTGTTGGATGAGAGGGCCCCTCCCCACCATGAAACGGTGGGCGAGGGACATGCTGTACTGCAGCACACAGGCTGAGATTTACAGTGAATTACTGCCGCTGAGGAGTCGCCCTAAGAATTTCTGGGAATTATACAAAACGTACCTCACCTCTGCAGTTCCGGGCCCAACTGATGAAGGGGACTCGCGGGGGGAGATCATAGATACGCGTGCTCCCGAGGAGCGCGCAGCTGCTTCTGATACGCTCCCAGGGTGAAGGTGTGGTTGTGTGGTGCGGTATGGTGAATTGGAGGGGTCGATTGTCCAGGGAGCGGGCGGGGGGGCCTTCGGTTTGCCCCGGGAGATCCGGGGAGTGGGCGCCCTAGGAAAGTAGTGGTGCGGGGCAGTGAGGCGGACGGTCTGATAGTGGTGGAGTGCTGCGCCTGGCTGGCTTGGGCTGCAGTGGTAGCTGACACACTTAGACAAGGTCGCCTGACCAGACAAGACGATGTGCGCGCGAGGGGGGGGAGGGAGAGTAGGGAGGTGGGGTTTTGGTTGGAGTAATTGAGTGTGTGGTTGGTTTCACTGATGCCGGCTGACGGCCTGCGACGGCCGGAGTCATATGCAGACTATGGCGTGGGCCAGAAGTAGCGCAGCGGCGGTACGCTGACAGGCGCGAGGTCGCTCATTTGTCATGGGTTGGGTGTTCACGACGCCGCCGGTCCTCCGGGATGTCGGCTGAATGGCTGTGTTATTGCTCTTACGGGGACCCGCCCGCTTGGATGCCTGCGGCCTTTGTATACTGTACGGCGGGCAACTGCCTTATGTTTCTCCTATATTGTCAATAAAGGTTTTTGAAACTTAAAAAAAAAAAAAAAAGTAGACAGTGGGAAAATGATGAACTGTAGTACAGTAAAAGGAATGGCAGATATATTTTATTTGGCACATTCTTCACAGAGTATCCCATGCGTCAAACTCTAAATCAAGCTCTTGGCCCCACTTTACTTCCTTCCTTATCCTTACCACAAATACCTTTACTTGACAGTGAGGAAAGTTACTCTACTGCAAGGTAAGTTGCAGGGGGTTAAGCTAGATAGAGGTTTTGCTATAGAATCTAGGTAGAGGTTTTGCTATAGAATAGTGGGGTGACACTGATCATCATGTGCTAAGCTTCTGCTTAGACATTCACTGTAGTTGAGGAATGATAAAAGGGAATAATTTGAACAGAAATACATCTGTCATGGAAGCCATGAAATATATATATATAAATCACTTGGCCAGAACAATGTGCCACATGCCAAGAATGTATTTTTCAATTTTTTGGTAGGCTGGGACAGAACATAGGAAAGAATAATGGAGGTAAGTACTAGTAGGAGGTGACTGAGTGGGCACTGGGAAACACATCTTGTTTTAAGTTTGTAATGCATTGCAAATGTTTTTATATCACATTAACCTGAAACAGAAGCACATTGCACAGCCAACACTGCAGTGCTGAATTGAACCATGCTGCAGTTAGGTCACAGATGATGAAATGCCATTGGCAGGGAGGTGATAATGATGGGTCAGATATCTGCCTAGCTTCACAAATGCAGTTTACTTATTTTGTCAATACGCAACCACCACTCGTCCATGCCATTGCTTGGAATCCTCCCCTCCAACCTCCTGAGCCTCCACTGTCGCTCTGGCACTGCCGCTGTCTCCTGCACTGATGGTCTGTATGGCTAGAATTTATTTTACCCATTTTAGATATCAGATTTGCCTCCTAAGTATTTAATAATATTTTGAACAAAGTACAACAGCAATACCTCACTACTTTTCTATTAGCAGTATCTTCTATTGGAACTAAACTTTGGGAGGTTTGTTGGTTGACATGTGAGAAAAGCCAGGTAATCAAGCCAACCAAAACCTTTTTCTCATAATGGATGGACAGAGCTATGATGAGTCTCTGAAGCGCAATGAAGGGGTTGAATGTTCAATGATGGAAATATGATCTCAGCTGGAAAATGCTTTACTTTCCTGCCATGCTGCACTGTCATGGAAACTGCTGGTATACTGTATAAATAAATGATAGCACAACATTGGGGGTGGGGTCCACTACCATGACCACTCTCTTGTTTTGACTGTTTGACCATAAGCAAGAAAGCCTTCTCAACTAACATGTGTGCTGAATAATAGCTTACTTGGCCTTGCAATCTTCACTGTAGCAAAAATATGTTATCTTACTCTTACAGTACTGTCAGGAAATATCCTTTATGTAGCTCAAATCATGAATCACCCCATCCGTAACAAAGGGAGGACCAGCATGTGTATTGTATATTCACAAAATAAAGCAGCTAGGAAACTGGCCACACCATAAGAGAAGCACAAGTCAGTCTCAAATTAGGCAGGCTGCGAGCCCATTCTTTTAATACTATTTTGCGCACACAGCCATAACTCACAACACAATAGTAATAATAGAAAAAACCTTGTGCTTTTCCGTCCCTCCCCACCCATTCTGCCACTTCATAATTACACACACTTCCTCAGATCACAGCGCTCCTGTTTTTGTAATTCTAGCAGTCACTCTACCTATAACAATTTAAGTTTGGAACTCTGCTGCTCCAAAATATCCAAGTCACAAAGGTTCCCAGAAACACACATTGTGCAGGAGTTAAAAAACACTGAAAAATCAGACCGCATTTTCAAAGCAGGCTGTAGATTATTTACCAGATATTTGTGCAACTTATACATGCACTTTGACCACACATTTAAACAGCCTCCTACTTTAAATGATAATAATGCTTTGCAGTTTCCGGGTGAGACAGGTAAAACACAATAATGAACAGAATGATTAGGGCTTAAAGTTAATTAAAGTTTTGATTCATTTCATTCCCCTCTCTAGTCGATTCTTCAATTACTTCTTCACTACCCATGTACATTTTTACCACTTCTGTATTTTGCATCTCTCTATTTCTTATTATAGGAAACATACCTCTCACTTAACTGTAACCCTCTTGCAACATGCTAAGATATTCTGAATTACTAGGCACATCAATAGCAACAGAACTATTATAGGCAACAAGGCCTTAAAGAACCCCGACATCCAGGACAGCATCCAGTCAAACCAGCCAGTGAACCACTTATCTGGAACACCCCCATCTTTCACCATTTGTGCATGCAAGTTATGCAAAGTCAATTTGGCCTGAGTCCGGTTTCATTCATCTTCATCATTTGCTGGTTTAAAAGTACAGCATATGGAACCAATCTTTTTATGCACCCCTCCTTCGATCGCTATCATCAAGTCCAATATATATCACTGACGCATTAGCATAAGTCTGATTGAACGCAGTTTCTCTTTAATGGCACTAAAGCCAACTTCAGTCACATATAATGTTTTCATCAACTCCCAATAAGTAATTTGCATCCAGCAATCAGTTTCTTTCACTTGAACCATGGGAAACCGAATCCCCAAAAATATTTAGTCATCATTGGACAGCCTATACTCTTTGGGAACATCCTGCCACAATGAAGTTCCAAAGTACTCAGCCATCCTTTTTCTTCTGTGATGATGCAGCAAAGTTGATGCTTTACTCATAGAATGCAAACACTAAATTTGTATTGCTTTTGCTAGTTTTACCAAAGATGGAATGTGAAGAGTCACCAAAGAGAAGAGTCCACTTCAATCGGGGAGGGGGGGGCAGGGTGGTGTTAGTTCACTGCATATTCAAGCGCCACACTGCCAGAATAAATCCATAAGGCTGGAGGTACTGCCCTGCATATTGGCATGGTATATAGTTGAGCCCCAATTGAAATGCCGTCCCCTTTAACATCCCTATTTCTCTGAAAGTAAAGGGAGAATGTCGTTAGTTTCACAGCTAGGTTAGGATGACATTTAGTTCTAGTCCATGTATATCTCTGTATGTTTTCATCCCATACTTGTTGATATGATCATTTTACAACATAAAATCTCAAAAGGACAATTTGTTTCTGTGCTATTCCTCAAAGATATGGCCCTACATGTGAACTAAGCTCCAGTAAACTATTTAATATTGGCAAATACTGATGATTCAATACTTAATACTGGCCTGGCTGCACAATCAGGGAGCAGAATAATTACTACATGTGGATGATGGATTAAATCTCCCTAGAATACCTCGTTTGAATAACACTTTCTCACAATTTACCTAAATATATGTTTGCCTTGCTCCCTTCAATCTGGCTATCTCTTTCATTATCTCTGTTTTATCAGGCAGAATTTGTAAAACTTCATCAGTTGTATCAAATCTAGTTGTATTAACTCGTGTAGTCACAGAACTAACATGAGTTGCCTGTAACTGTGCTTTTATCCTACACAAGAAAATATGCAATAAAAAGTTTCTTTTATTAACAGCCACTTCTTTAGGATATACTAAAGGTGGCATTTCCATGGCACGGGTAATAAGAGAACATACATATCAATGATCATTTTGTGTATTAGTATCTATATGATGCATATTTCTATACCACATATTATCAAGTAAAGAATCATGCAGAGGATGTATATCTGTTAACTTAAAAGCAGCTCTGTGAAGGCGGAATATTTCTTCCTTATGTTTGGGGTAATTTGCATCTACATAATAAATAATACAATAGAAAATTATCAGCGTTATAATAATTACCACTGAACTCATTATTGTAATACAAAAAATATCATTTACCTATCTCTTTATTGTGTCATTTACTCCTGGATCATTGCCTCCTCCGAAAATGGAAAAGGTCCATTACGTATACCCAGTTCTGCATCCGCTCCACTTTAACTGCTGTTGGCATGCTGTGTGTTACTTGAGAGGGGCATAGAAACTTGTGGTCCCTCCATGTCCTGAAAAAGGTTTGCACGAAGACCCAGGAACCAATGCTTGTTGTTGAAGACAAAGGCTGGGATGGTGCAGTACTGTTGAAGTTTACCTGTGTAGAATCAACCTATACAGCTTTTGTTAAGGCAGACATATATGCATTTATTTCTTGCCAAACCCTTTCTGATGCAGACTTAGTATCATGACAAATTGTTTGATTTTGTTTAAAAGAAAAATGTGATTGCCTACCTGTTACAACTTGGTGAGGGTGTCAAATGATAATCCTTTGAAGCAGTGTTTATCAACAAACACAGAGCAAGGGGAAGGCAGTAAAGTCATTTTTTTCCCAATGTCTCACAAATCTTTTACACATTACTCTTTATTAAGCCATTCATCCTCTCGACGATTCCGTTACTCTCTGGGTGGTAAACTGAGGTAAACTGATGGTCCACCCCTAGTAGTTTAGTAATTTGCTGAACTACTGTGTTAGCGAAGTGTTTGCCATTATTGCTGAGTATTGCCATTGGAGCCCTCACCTCGATATAACCTCTCTCACCAAGTATTTGGCTACCTGGTCAGCATCACACCTGGAGCAGGGTCCTGCTTCACTCCATCGTGAAAAAGGACACACCACTACCAACAAGTACTTATATCCGTTACATTTTTGTATCATATCTACAGAATCTATGTGTAACTTTATGAACTGACTTATTGGTCTTGGAAAGGAGGATGAAGGCCTTTTTGGTGATCTATAAGAGTACTGATAACACACATGAGATGAAGCTAGGAATACGTAAACTAATGGTCCTAGGCTAGGGATAAACCACCTTTTGTTTAATTCTTCCATTGTTACTCCTTTTAGACTTGTGTGTTGGTAAGTGAAGTTGTTGAAGGGCTGTTATAAGTATGGACTGGTGCATTATAACTTTACCTGAAGTTGCTGATCTATAAAGGAGATCTAGAAATTCAGTCAAAGCCCCCCCCCCCTCGATTTCCAGAGTTCTACCTCATTTTGTGGTGATGCGTTTTGGTAGTACAGTAATGCCTCTGTAGAAATATCCTCATAGTGTTTGATCTCAACTTCATATCCTGCATCTAAAATGTGTATACTGCATGTTTTCATTGCATATAAACACGCTTCCTTCGCTCCTGTATCAGTAGCTTAATTTCCCTTTGACACAAAGTCTGTTCCTTTTGTATGTGCCTGGCACTTAACCACTGCTACTTCACATGGTATTCACAATGCAGTAATAAGGTCAGCTAAGAAATGTTGGTGCTCTACTGGAGTCCCATCAGATTTGAGAAATCCTCGCTGCTCTCAACACTCCAGTTCTGAGTGAACTATGGAGGAAACATACAATGAATCAGTGCATATCAGTACTGGGTGACCCTGACAAGCCTATAGGGCCTTTATCAATGCTTTTAACTCAGCCACTTGGCCTGAGTCTTAGTATTACAAGGGTAAGAGGTACAATGTGTGAGAGGTATAATCAGTAGATGTATCAATAGCCTCAACAACAGCTGCACCTCTTATGCCTTTTGCCTGTCTCCTGGTCTATACATGAGGAACCATCAATGGACAATTGTCGTAATCAGACAAGTGGTCCTCATGTGCCAGGTGATCATCCTGCAATGTTACACTACAGTCATGATCAGTGGGCTCTAGTGGGTGCACTAAAAACATTTCTGGACGGACTAAGTGTACTCACTCAATGCAGATAGAAGGATCTGACAATATTATTTTATAAATTGTTGCTGTTTGAGTGGTAAGTTTACTTTTACCTTTCTACAGCACAGCAAATGGGGAGAACTCAACTTACAGCATTACTGACCATCCAGCTACAACAAAGACTGCTGCCACAAGTGATCACACACAAGGAAAGTGAAGTTTCATTGCTAGATCTAACATATCCACTAACATAGGAGACGGTTTGTGACCCATCAGGTATTTTTGATTGAGGCCAAATATCATAGGATTCTCTGTGGCAGCAGAGAACAGAAAACATCTCTATGTATAGTCTGGATTTGCTAGCACTGGGGCTGAAGCAATTATTTCTTTCAATGTCTGAAAGGCAATTACACTGTCATAAGTCCACTGTATGTCCACTGTATGTCTGTGTTGTCATTTTTAGCTTGCTTCATTTCATGTAATAGTGGTTGTATGATGGTAGCATAAACAAATACCCACTGATGAATAAAATTACAAAGACAGAAACTTTTGCATGTCTTTTACTGTCTTGGGCTGAGGTTGATCAGGCATAGTTTGTATTCTAGAACCTGCTATCTTTTTGCCTTCTTCAGACAACACTTGGCCCAAATACAGCACTTCCTGTTGCACAAACTATATTTTGTTCCTGTCCACTTTGTATCCCTTAGTAGCAAGGAGCGTTAAGAGATTGACAGTGTCCAAAACACATTTATATTCTGTTTTACTACATATTAGTAAATCATTTACATATTGCAAGACTGTACCATTTGATTGGAAAATTAACAAATCGTCTCTCAACACTATTGAACACAGATGGAGACTCACAATTGACTTGTAGAAGGCGAGAGTAGACTAGTTGTTCACCATCAAAACTTCAACGCAATCAATTAGTGACTGTCAGGATGTAAATATATGCTAAAAACATTCTTTAGCTCCACCACAGAAAACTATTTGCTGTCACTTGGTATATTAGTCAATATCACACATGGGTCCGGCCCTGTGGGGTACTCTGCTATTACAATGGCAACAAGAGGGTGAAAATCCAGGCACCAGCTTTAAAGAAGTACCTGTAGATTTTGTTACAGTATAACGTGCAGGGTTACATGGGGATGGACAGAAATACAGGACTACCCGATCCTTCAGTCTTTGTATTGTCCCCCTAATACCTTCTTTTGCTTCTTTGGACAGTGGATACTGTTTTAAATGGGTTAATTGTGCACCTGCGTGGCTTTCACTTTATCTTAAATGGGTCTGCAGACAGCATCAGTCCTACCTCATCTGGAGCTGATGTCCAGAGACAAGGCGGGACCGCTGCAAGCACTTCAATATTATGGGAGGGGATGACAAAATTGGTAACATGGTCTGTGCACTGCAAACATGCACTAACAAGGCTGCAGTTGTGTGTGAAAAGTATCTCAGTCCTGGTGTGATTATCTGAAAAGAGTTCTGAATCAGAAATGTCCTTTGGTCCCAGACGGGGCGTAAGAAAAACAACACCTTAACCCGGTATTTTGTAAAGCACAAACTAATCACCCCTAAGGGTTTCAAGGCACTGGGGGCAGTAAGGGAGATTAAGTGAGCTGTCGCCCAGAGTCACATGGGACTAGGCTGAGCTGCCGCAGGTGCCGGGAATCAAACCGCGAGGCCCGTGCTCCGGAGTCAGCAGCCCTGGCCACTGCACTCCCAATCCCCCACCTGGATAAGGGTATTCACCTGTCCCAGGTTGTCACCACTAATTTGCCTCTGAAAAAGTAGTCAAGGTGGCAATTCCATCCATCTCCCTAAAAGTATTTCGTCAGTCTTCAGAACCTTAAGCACTGCATCTGCTACTAGTTTATAATACACTGACTCTGCCCTTCCAATATAATTTTTCTCTGGTATTTCGCTTGACCTGGTATTTCACATGTCATAGACACATCATAGGAAAACCTTACTGTCATGTTTAATTCAGACATAATGCCCTTCCTAATAAATGTGTTGGTGAGTTGGAGAATAAAGGAGACCTAGCTACCACAGAACAATTGGGATTCACTGGTGCATCCCGTCAAGCTGTATGATAAAAAGGGTTTACACCTTGAATGATCACTCCCCCTTGTGTTTGACTCCCTGTGCTCACCACTGCGGTAGTCTGCACTTGAGGTGCACCTCCTGTCTATACTACAGGTGATGGCATCCCTTGGACTGACACTGAAGCAAATTGCTGCGTAGGGGAGTTATTTGTTGTTGAGGGTAGGGGACAAACTGGTACCGACCACATTGAGGTGCTGGCCCTAACGTATTAGCATTATGTCGTCCCCTCCCTCTCCCTATTCCTATCACTCCCTGTGCTTTATCACTCTTCCTAAAGTGGCATTAAGCAATAATATGTCCAATGTTACCGCAGTAATGGCATTTAAAATGACTCCTTACAGGCATTTGTCTCCCCTCTCTTTGACCCCTTCCTTGCTCACTGTTTGCAACAGGAACCTGCTCAGTCATTTCTTTTCCTGTCTTTTCCTTCTTATTTTCTGTATTTTTTTGTCACCTGTTTGGCTTGGGCTCTTCTCCCTGTGTCTTATTCACCAGTAGCATCTGCCTTGATAGTAACCCTGGGCAAAAGCACTACGCTACGCTCGAGTAGTTTGCGAAGTTTGCGCTACTTCACACTACGCGAATTGCAAGTAGCACAGTGCAAACTCGCGTACCGTAGCGTAGCGCAGTGCAGCTGTCATTTTTTGCTTGCTCGCGGTCCTCAACGTCAAGTTGGCGACCGCAAGCAAGCAAAATGACTTCCCAGCGAGACTTTTTCCTCGTTCGCAATCAGCAACATCAAGTTGCCGATCGCGAGCGTGGAAAATAAACCTCCCGGCGAGATTCTCAACGCGGGGAGGTCAGGTTTCTCATTGCGAGTGGTCACGTATGCTCGCGACCGCTCACAATGAGAAACTACCAGTCCGCATTGAGAAAGCTGACGCTCGAGTAAAAATCTACTCGAGCGGCAGAAAACTACAGCTCGCACTGTGCAAGATGCCGTTTTCAATTATTGCACAGTGCGGGATGCTTGTCCGCACTGTGCAATCATTGAAAACGGCATCTTGCACAGTGCGAACAGGGTACTACGTAGTTCGCGAAGTGCTATGCGTAGCTCGCGTAGTGCGAAGTGCACTTTGCGTAGCTACGCATAGCGCTACTTCGGGAACTATGCCCAGGGTTACTTGATAGCGATATTTCTGCCATCATGTCACTCGTAAGGTGTCTTTGGCCTTATAGCATATATCTTCCACACTCACAGACTTTGATGCATGTAATCATAATTCCAGTCTGGGTCCCCACCATAACCTTGAAAAATATTTCAATCAGCCATATTTATCAACTCCGGGTCTTGGCCACACATTCATCTGTAGGACAATACCTTCTGTCTACTTTGTAAGGTTATTATTGAATGGGCCAACATTATACCAGCTATTGTTTCCCTTCACTACTATCTAATTGGGTGTCAGGTCACTATTTCCTCTCCTATCTTACTTCTGTATAAAACTAGTCAATACCTGCATATTTTGTACATAAAGATATCTTGCTCCAGTCAGAGGGTAACTTTATCCTAACTCTATCATACCCTCCGCTTGAAACAGACACCCAGACCTTGTTATACTACTGGGAAACATCTGATTTCCTCTTGATTGTTCTTAATAGGTACTGTGTTCCTCTAATCTTCTTCTA
Source organism: Triturus cristatus (assembly GCF_964204655.1). Taxonomy (NCBI): domain Eukaryota; kingdom Metazoa; phylum Chordata; class Amphibia; order Caudata; family Salamandridae; genus Triturus; species Triturus cristatus. The sequence goes on along the minus strand of NC_140587.1, from coordinate 86,852,664 downwards.
TTTATTTTGGCATCTCTGTTCTCAGTCTCTTGCCGCAATTCCTTGCTTTCACAGTTAAGAACCCTTCTGGTTTCGCACCTCACTGAGTTTATCTCTTCCTCATCTTTCTCATCTTCTCCTGTCACAGTCTCGAGTTCCACATCCTACACCATATCCCTCACAACTGGCTTTACATCTAACAATATTATAGATTTACGTATATTTGAACAGTCATCTGTAATATTACTTAGTTTCTTAATTGAGTTCTGTATGTCAGTCTAAGTTATTAATGTCGGGTCTTTGTAACCTACAGCCAGAACATCAGTGTCTGCTGAGTCTACTGAGGTAGTGGATTTCTTATCTTCCACTGACAATGATGGATACATACCCAGACGGCATAAGGGCCCTTTAATTATCTCAGAATATGTCCGGGTGGTTCTATGAATTCCACATGGGAATCCTGACTGAATATCTTCCACATGTCTTATGATGTTAATCTTTTCGTTCTTTATCTCCTTTATATGCACCTAAGATATGTGATATGTCATGGGCTGTCTCTGTATTACCAAAAGAGCCACCTGTGGGCCATTGAACCAGGTAAGTCTTTGTACGTTCTGCCCATTCTTGACAATGTCTTTTTATCCTATCAGAGTCTCCTGGAAATGCAGAAATCATGTGGCCTAAATCAGTCCCTTTCTTTCTTTGTGCCCCCTGGAAGATTTTTTAAAGAATGGCATGACCTTAAAATGTTTCTTTTAATTTAGCGTAAACTTTACCTATTGCTATTTATGGGGAAAATGCATGTGGAATACAAAACAGACTATTCCCATTTGTTTAGCCTTGTCTGCAGTTATCCCTAAATAAGCAAGTTATGGGTTCTCACAAATGTTTCACAGGACACACATACACTCCAATCAGATGGATCTATATTACACAGAATAAATCTACCTGGTATCATTGTTGACTCAATTCTTACTATTCCTAAAGGCTCCTGTTCTAATGGAGTTAACACTAAGGGGGAGATTTACTAAGATTTTAAGCCATGTTTGCATCACAAAAGTGACGCAAATTGCTGAAAAATCTATTATTCCAATATACTTTACAGCGTTAAACTTATTTAGCCTTGTAAATAATTTGAAAGTAATTTTGAAGCAGCGCATCATGCTGCTTTGCATTACTTAGCTCCAAGAGGGCTTATCTTGGGTGGTACATGGGCATTCCGATACAACCACCCAAGGTTTCTACGCCAAACCCAATTTACTAAACAAAGTAGACAGGGTCTAGCATCAGAAAACTGAGCCCTTTTAAAGTAGGTGCAAGGAAGGAGAAATGCTTCCCCCGAAATAGACCCAGCATCATGCATAGAACACAGTAAGCAGGTAAAACAAAATCTCTGTGCCAATGCGCACTGCATGGGGCAGTGTGTGCTGATTTTCATAATGAAATGCACTACCAATGTAAAAAAAAAAAACAGCAATAAGAGCTGGACGAGTATTTTTCCCCAATCACGGAGTTCCGCTGAATCTCGCTGAGGTATTTTGCAACTCCGTGCAATTCGCAGAGCAAAACTCCTTGAGCTCTGAGCAGGCCTAATTAGCTAGGCCTGGGCGCAAATTCCGTTCCGCTAGCGGAAATTGCGATAATTTGACATTTTCGCGTTCCGTGGACAGCGCGAAAATGTCAAAATTTCCGCAATCCGCATCTTACCGGAATTTTTTTTCTTGCTTGCGCTGTAAAAAAATACATTCTCGCGTGCACACGATCGCCTTACCTGAATCCCCGCGTTTGCCGACAAGTTTTCCAGATCCAGTCGCGTTCTCCACGAGATGTTGGATTGTTGGTAGCCATTTGCGCAGTCTCGCGACAGTTCGTGCCCGCATTAACGTCATTTGTCGCGTGATCATGTCATTCGTCGCGCGATCACGTCTTTCTTCTCGTGATCATACATCGCGAGAGTATGAGATGATTGAGATCTCGAACACGTCATTCTCCACTGCGTGCGAGAGTGTGAGGACGCAGGCACGTCATATCGAACGAGAGCGGGCGGGACAAGTGAAAACAAGATGGCCGCGCCCATGAGCAACCGCATGGGTAAGTTGGCGAGCCACGATCACGCAGGAAATACCGAGAACGGGCGGGAAAAAAAACTTCTGCGTCTTCGCGATATTTCCACGTGTTTGCGGAGATTTTTAACATTTTCGCGATAGTTTGCAAAAGTGAATTTCGCAAATTTCGCCCACCCCTATAATTAGCAGACAGCCTAGTTAGCTTCTATTTTCTTCATTTTTGATGTAAACAGGAGTAATCTCTATGTGGAAGCTTCAGCATTAGAATGGAGTAAACCTTTCATCCATGCATGTGACTGCAAGCACCTCTTTTTCAATCAACATAATTACTGCTCAACAGAGCACAGTGTATGAATTTTTTCACAACTTGGAACAATCCAGAAAAATAGTAGGACATTTTGCGAACAGTAACACAAAATGTGACTCTCACTACAAATGATGGCATCCAAAGACAACTATGTTTTGTTTGACACACATGCTTCCCTCATCACCGTAAGGCCATGGTTAGCCATAAATCATGGCCTTCAAAGAACGCTATCATTCATTTGACCACATATACTCTTCCTATGTTACCATAAGGCATGGGTTAGCCAGAAATGATAGTCTTCTAAGAACAGTATCCTATATTAATCCACACATTTTCTACCCATACTGCCATTAGGGCATGGTTAGCCAGAAATGGTGGAATTCATAGAACACTATCTTTCGTTAGACCACGTCAACCCTATCACTATAAGGCCAAAAATTATGGCTTCCAAAGAGCACTGTTTTTCATTTGGCTAACACATACTTTAATCCTATCAGCATACACATACTCAGGACTGTAAGAAATTGGTGGTTTATATTTACTAATTTCCAATGCAAAGTAGGGCAGCCAGCAACATTGTGGAGCAGCATTGGATGATATCTGCTGGAGACCTGCGTCTACTGCGCCGTGTGGTAAGTGGCTGCCATCATGGCGCCCTGGATCCTCTTAGTGGGCCTTACCAGTGTCCCACCTGTTCCTTCAAACTTCCGAAACCGCTGCCTATCTTGAGTCTCCAATCAATAGCTCCTATGGTCCATATGCCAGACCCTGCTCTGGGCTTAGTTACCCATCGTACTCTCAAAATTTTCCACCTGAATGTGAGATCACTGGCTTCTCATTCTCAAGAAGTATTCTCTCTGATCACTGATGAGAACCCGGATATCTTCTTCTTCACCGAAACCTGGTTGCATGACCAATCTACGGCTGTCATAAACTTAGCCCTCCCAGTGGGATACATCATGCACTCGCACCACCGTAATGCTAGAGGCGGAGGCATCGCGGTTGCGGTAAAAACTTGCTATCCATGCGCCTGGAATCGTACCATCATAGCAGGATGCGAGAGCGCGCATTTCAACATCACAGTATATCCCCACTTCACTTTTTCGGGACTACTAATCTATAGGCCTCCCGGTCCCGAGGGCGCTTTCCGTCTCAGCCTCCTGGAGGTGGTCTCCTCCCTAGTCACGAAAACAGCTAATTTCACGATCATTGGAGACCTTAACCTGCACATGGATGCCCCACTCTCCAACTCGGTCTATAGCCTCCTAGCTGATCTTGAAGCTTTCCAATTAATCCAACTGGTAGAACTACCGACTCATACTGGCGGACACTTGCTTGACCCCTTCTTGACGAATATCTCCACCAATATCTCAGTGCTCCAGCCCAAGCCTATGGCCTGGACCGATCATTATCTGATCGAGACGCATATCACCACTATCATCCCTCCCCCTAGAAACAACACTCCTGATATTCTCAAACGTCCCTGGAGAAACCGGAATTTAGAGCACTTTCACCATCTTTTGATGAAGCACCACCCTCAACCCCCCAAGGAAGTCTCCCTTGGCTATGATAGCTTCTGTAAGTGGTTAGACCACTCACTAGATACTCTTATACCTGCCAGGTGGAGCTAGATCAAGTCCCTCCAGCCCTTGGTACGACGAACCCCTTAAGATGCTTAAATCTTCTTGTAAAAAAGCGGAACGTGCATGGCGCAGAACCTATGATGCTGACCTTAAATCAGCCTATAGGACCTGCACCAGAACGTACCATCGGGCCATATGCACAGCCAGGGCAGCCTTTAACTCTCAGGAGATAAAGAATAGTACGAATCCTACCAAGGTTATCTTTAGGGTGTGCAAGGACCTCACTAGTAAAAAGACCGCTACTACTTTTACAGCTTCCATGGCACAGTGTGAGGATTTGGCCTCGTTCTTTGTTGAAAAGGTGGAGGCCATCTACAGGTCATTCTCTCAGCCCTCCATCAGTGAGAATACCAGCGCTCCATTGGCTTCTAAACTGTTACTGGCCATTCCAAGTCCCACTCAAGAGGAGTTCAAAGCTTTGACGATTAAAGTCAAATCCGGGTCACCGGATGACCCTATGAGACCCACTCAATTTCGGGAACTCGCTGAGTGTTGCTACCCGGCTATGCATAGTCTCATTGATCTCTCCTTTAGCACCGGCAGTGTTCCCACTGCTTGGAAGCAGGCTACCATTATACCAATTCTTAAAAAACCTTCCCTTGACCCTACAAAACCAGAGCACTACCGACCCATCTCCCTTCTCCCTTGGATGGCCAAATTAGCCGAAGCTCACGCGAACCGTATTCTATCTTCTCACCTGCAGGAAGCTAACAAACCAGATTGGACTATGCCAGCTCTCTGTTCTTGGGCGTGAATCAGGCAGAACTAGCTCGCCTTCAGCGGGTTCAAAATGCGGCGGCCAGGATGCTGGTCGGCCTTCCTAAGTTTGTCTCTGCTCGTCGTACCATCCAAGATCTCCACTGGCTACCAGTAGGTCAAAGAATTAAGTTTAAAGCTCTTTGCTTAACTTTTAAAATTCTTAAGTTAGCCTCCCCTCCTCTTCTCACCCAGACAATCCTTCACTATGCCCCTTCCAGAGCCCTCCGATCCGCAGGGTCTAATCTAGCCATTGTCCCACGCTTCAAAAAAGCAAGAATAGGTGGACGTTCTTTTTCGGTGCTGGCGGCAACTCTTTGGAACTCTTTGCCTGCCTCACTTCGTTCCATCCCAGACCTGCTCCGTTTTAGGAAGTCATTAAAAACCTTCCTATTTTACACAGCTTAGTCTCTTTCCCTTCTTGTTATCTCTGTTGTGTTGTGTTTTATCATCTCCAAAAGCGCCGGGACGCCTCTTGGCTGCGGCATCTGTGCGCTATATAAAATAAAATAACATAACATAACATAACATAACATAACATTGCGTGAAAGGGAGACAGTAGAAATGTGTTATATCTACTAAGAAAGGGTGCATTTCTGTTGTCTCCTGCCGCTGATGCACTGTGTGTTGCCTGCATTACAGGAAGGATTGTTTTTATGCAGGAGAAACAAAGATTATTCTTCTTCTTGCACCTGGTCAGTTAGGTGTAGCATTTTGGCACAATCCTGGGTTTACTCACCTTAATAAATCAAGGATTGCTTCAAAATCCATGGGTGGATGTAGGAGAACGTCTATGCTCCACCCATGGAACTCCTCCCTGATGCAGTTTAGCACTGCCTCGCATTAAGTTTGTGAAAAATCCCACATAAAGTTAAACAAAACACAGATATGCATGATTTTTCACATCTGAATTAACACCAAGAAAGTAGCTTAAACAGGACACAAAGGTGCCGATTCCGATTCGTTAAAAAAATGTACTGTCTGACTTGTATCCGTATTTTTTTACGTACGAATCGTACAAGTACCGTACAAACTGCGAAGTACGGTCCGTACCGCCCATCCGAATACACAACCGCATGTAAAATGCCCCGTACGGAGCGAACGCTGTAGCCTACATGTACAAGGGTAAATTGTGCCCAGATACGAGTCGTACAGCCCCCCTCACCCCGCACATGTCAGCACCGTACCCCCGTAGGACAGCCCCGCACCTGTATGCGCCGTCCCCCCAGCCCCCCGTAGGTACGCACCATACCCCCACCCCCCGTAGGTACGCGCCATCCCCCCACCCCCGTAGGTACGCACCGTCCCCCCACCCCCGTAGGTACGTGCCATCCCCCCACCCCCGTAGGTACGTGCCGTACCCCCCCGTCGGTACGCGCTGTCCCCCCACCCCCGTAGGTATGCGCCGTCCCCCCACCCCCATAGGTACGTGCCGTACCCCCACCCCCGTAGGTACGCGCCATACCTACGGGGGTGGGGGTACGGCACGTACCTACGGGGGTGGGGGGACGGCGCGTATCTACGGCGGGGGTGGGGGTACGGCGCGTACCTACAGGGTTGGGGGGACGGCGCGTAGCTATGGGGGTGGGGGGACGGCACGTCCCTACGGGGGGTGGGGGGATGGCGCGTACCTACGGGGGGGGTGGTGGGGGTACGGCGCGTACCGGGCCCCCTTTTCCTCATGCATCGCGGCGTACTTAGCTTTTCTGGCACTTTTTGGCTCCAGTAAAAATATAGCCGTGCGGAGTGCTGTGGGTACGAATTGTACTTGCTGGTTCGTAAAACGCTGCCTAACTCCGTCCGGACGTCACATACGCGGTGCCCCGGATCGGAATTGTGGGTATATTTTAGCCGGTCGGTGTTTTGTACGATTCGTACGGAAATGGTATTTCTGTACGAATCGTACTTGCGAGTTTGTAAGGTGGTTTTCCCGGGTACGAGTAGGACGGAGAAAACGCTCCGTACGACGGTTCGCTCCCGGGTTTTACAGGATCGGAATCGGCACATATATGTTAGTAAATCTGGCCCTGGTTTATTAGTTGAGAGGGCTGAATAATAACCAGAATCTGTGTCAGAGTGAATCACCAAAGTTACTAAATTAAACTGTGCTTAACCCCCCGGTAGCTAGGCACAAAAGCAGTCAACAGTTATACAATGAAAACACACCAAAAAAAATCCCAAAGCAATTTAGAAAGTTAGAGTACATTTTATTCAATAAAACAATGCCCAAAACAACAATAATCCAATCAACAGAACCAGCGATATGAATTTTTAATGGTGTGTGTGAAAATAGGACCAAGAATCACAAAGCACGAGCTGTAGTTAACAGGTCTTGCTCGACCGGGTCACCCGTTGAGGCGGACCACGGAGAAGCGCAGGCTTGGTACAGGACCGGGTTCAACTGACTAGGGGTTGTGCCTTTTTGTCCTTGATATGAGATCTGCACAGTGTGGTCCTGCTAGGCTCTTCATCAGTCACATTTGAAGCCAGTAATGCTCTCAGATGTGCAGTGGGGCTCTGAGAGTTCTGCATCGCTTGGCATTGAACCTGTTGATGCCTTCGGGTAGGAACTGTGAGGCTCTGCTGGGCTAGGTGTTGCTCTTTGTTGGGATAAGTATAACTTTCAGATGGGATCTGCCCAGCATGGTCCTGCATCACTTTGTGGTGGTTCAGGTGAAGCCTTGGGTTTGGAGTTGTACAGCTTTGCAGGCCCCAAGTCACTTTGCCACAGGTCTGACGGAACCTGGAAAGAGTTGTGGACCTGAGGGGTACCTCTTGAGGATCTGGACTTACTCCAGCATAGGCCAGCAGCAGGGCTCAGGCATGTCGAATCAGGTCTAGTTGTTGCTGGTCAACTGGGCAGTTGCAGAAAAGGCCTCTGGAGGTCCTCCAACTTACTCTTGGAGTCAAGTCTAGGTAGCATGGGTTCAAGCAAAGCAGGTCCAATCCTCCTTCTTCAGACAGCTAGGCAGTCCTTCTTCTTAATCTCCTACAGTTCCTGAAAGGTTCCAATGAGAGGTTCTAAAGATCCCACTTTTATACCTGGTGCCATTCTGTGTGTGGCGAATTCCCGGACCTACCCCCAAAAATGGTTCTACTCCCTTTTTCCTGATCCTGCCTCCAAACAAAGACAAGGACAGGCAGATCCCTTCATGTGTGCTGCAGGTAGGGCCATTTGAAGTGTAATCAGGGCAGGCACAACTCCTTCTCTGCCATTCGGTCAGAAAGGCCTCTCCTCTCACACCTATACCTATTATATTTCAATGTCTTGTAGCAATACACAACCCACAACAGGAGGAGCCATTCACAGTAATGTGACCCAGAACAATGGCAGAAATCCACAATTGGTTTTGGGCAGAAAAATACAAACTGTCGAAAAGTGGCTTTTTTCAAAATTGTAACTTCAAATATGACTGCACTCCACTCGAAGGGGCACCTTCAGAGGCTCACTGACTGTTTGCCACCTCTAAGTGGCACACACTTTCTGTGAGATTACTGACAGTCTTTATGCTTCTGTTTCTAAAATATGGCACATGCTCAAAAGCAATGGATTTCCTCATTTGTAATATATTATATATATATATATAAATCAAAGTTTGAGACTATTGTTTAATGAACATCCTTTCACATTTTGACTATGCAAAACTCAATGGTATAAAGGCCCACATATCACAGGGAACCATGAAATGTGAAAATACTTCACAGGTGTATGAGAAATGTATGATTTCCTGCAGAGCTTCACCATTTTCAGCAGTACCAGAAATATGCAGCATCGAGGATCAAATTATGTGACTAAGAGATCTAAATTATGAGGCAAAATTCCAAATTATTCAGGGCCTTCTCTGGAAACATTATTTCCATCAACTTGAGCTGCAAACGACATGTTTGTAAAATCTGTAGTAAACCCGAATTTTTTACTGTATTTATTTAGAGGGAATTTCCGATGGTTTGTAAAAATACATTAAAGTGGTTCAACAAATCCTAACCATATGATCACCTTACCTGTAGTCTTTAGTAATAATAATAATAATAATAATAATAATTAACTCCTTCACTGCTAGGCCTTTTCCTCTCCTGTGCTAAGCCTTTTTTTTGGCTATTTGTTGTAGTTTGTGTTTAGGCCCCTGTAACTTTTTGACCACATAAGGTATCAACGTCAAATTTGCGTCCTTTTCTTCCAACACCCTGGGTATTCTAAAGGTATCCAGGGTTTGTAGATTCCCCTTGAGGGGACCCATAAATTAGCCAAAATACAGCTAAATGTTGTTTTTGTTTTTTGATAAATGGGAAAAAAGTGCTGCACATGTAAGCGTCTATTTTTGTCCCTGCAAATAGTATCAACAAAAGGTTTGTGGGGCTGAAATCACCATTTTCCCAGCTTTCAGGGACTGACAGACGTTTGTCAGAAAACCAACATTTATTACACCGTTTTTGCATTTTACTTTGACATAGCCTATTTTTGTTATTTTTGCGCATTTAACTTTCTTCCAGTTAATGGTAGGAATGGGTATGAAAGCAATAATGGATCCTGGAAAGCTATACACAGAATTCTGAACTCAGCAAGGGGACATTTGTGTAGATCCCTCAAGGTTTTATAGAAACCAAAGTTTTCACCTGTAACTTCTAATTATGACAAATGTTTGGAAGCAGAAAATCATTACATCCACTAAATCGTTCTGGTTGTGGGGATATATAGGACTTGTAGGTTCACCAATAACCGGACAAACCCAGAGCCAATAACTGAGCAGCATCTTGCAATGGTTTTTTTTATGATGTACTGGGTATATAGCACTTCATTTGGGAAAATATATACAGTGAAAAATTGGGATGAAAGTCACCTATGTATTTCTGAAATTGGAACAAACTATAGAGTTTAGAAACAGTAGCTATTTGCAAGTTTCTGAAATTGTGAGAACCTATACTAGCATGAGAATTATAGGACATTTTTCAAAGTGACTTCATTTTTACACATTGTCCTTCATTTGGAAGGCAGAAATGCGTCGAAAGTCAATAGGTAATAACAGTTGCTCTACAATTCTGTGTTACCCTAACTCTCCCCAAAAAAATGGTACCTAACTTGTGTGGGTAGGCCTAGTGCCCGTGACAGGAAACGGCTCAAAACGCAACGTGGACACACTTAATTTTTACAGTGAAAACTGGCTGTAGACTTTGAACCCTAGCTCTGCTGGCACCTAGGGAAACCTAGCAAATCTATTTTGAAAACTAGACAACCAGAGGAATCTAGGATGGGGTGACTCTCACCAGGTTCTGTTACCCAGAATCCCTAACAAACTTCAATTAAAAAAAAAAACACATTTTCCTCACATTTCTGTGGTGGAAAGTTCTGGAATCCGTGTGCATACACAACATTTCACACATCACGCACTCCCCAAAGTCTTACTAGAAAAATGGTACCTCTTTTTGACAGGTAACAGCACAAAATGGAACGTGGACACGCAACATTTTCACAATGAATACAGACCCTTTATTTGCAAAGTGCTTAGCTGTAGATTTTGAACCCTAGCTCTGCCAGCACCTAGGGAAACCTAGCAAACCTGTACATTTTTTAAAACTAGACACCTAGGGGAATACAGTATATGATGAGTGGTCTGGCTCTCACCAGGTTCTGTTACCCAGAATCCCTTGCAAACCTCAAATTTTGTAAAAATAACACATTTTTCTCATATTTCTGTGGTAAAAAGTTCTTGGTTCTGTGTGGATCTACAAAATTCCACCCACCCCACCTTCCCCAAAGTTGTCTGAGAAAAATGGTAATCACTTGTGTGAGTGGGCTTAGTGCCCATGACAGGAAACGGGCCAAAACACAACATGGGCAGACCACACTTTCACAGTGAAAACTAACCCTTTTTTTGCAATGTGCCTAGCTGTAGATTTTAAACCCTAGCTCTGCTGGCACCTGGGGAAACCTAGCACACCTATACATTTTTTAAAACTAGACACCCAGGGAAATCCAGGATGGGGTGACTTGTCTGGCTCTCACCAGATTCTGTTACCCAGAATACCTTGCTAAATCTCAAACTTTATGAAAAGAAACACATTTTCCTCACATTTCTGTGGTGGAAAGTTCTGGAATCTGCTTGGATCCACAAAACTTCACTCATCCCCCCTCCCCCAATGTCTTCCGAGAAAAATGGTACCTCAATTGTGTGGGTAGGCTTTGTGCCCAGGACAGTACACGGCCCAAAATGCAACATGGAAAAGCAACATTTTCACAGTGAAAATTGACCATTTTATTCAAAGTGCCTAGCTGTAGATTTTGAACCTTAGCTCTGCTGACACCTATATTACACAGGCTTTGAGTTTGAAATTTAAAAGACCCCAAGTCCTAGGGCTAGAATCTGCGCACTGTACAGAGGAAGGTTACGAGGATATGGTATTGTCATATGCAGAGGAGAAGGACATGTTATCAGCATGTCTTGACTTGAGAATTGTCGAGTCCCATCATTGTGAGTGCGTGTGTACACATGCCTAAAGTGGAGATACTGACCATGTAGAAAGAATATTCATTTTATTTCAAGTTTAATGTGTAAATGGTGGGGGTTTTTTCAACATAAGATTTCTCAAAATGCACAACTGCTGTATCAAGCTAAACCTAAAAAGGGGACAACAAATTATGAATGGCAGATTAAGAGTGTGGATAACTCGAGTTGCAAACTGAAACCATGTCAACCCCAAATTACTTTTACATAGGTGCTGCTAACCACAGCCCCACATGAATAACATAGTCAATTTGAATATAATACCACTGTATTTTTTAATTGCCCTTGCTTTATCACTTGATGCTGTGTGGACTTTCTTGAATGCTTTGTCTAGGGATGGTATTTTGGGCCCCTGTGACTGAGCCTCTAGCAGTTTGGTTAACTGTACAAGACTTCTATTTCTTATTGTCCTTTCCCTAATGCTTCTTTTTATTGCATAATGGATATTTCCTTTTTTAACTGTTTTATGTGTTTATTAAAATGCGTTTATGATATATTTTTGTCATGGCAATGATACTGTATTTCTAGCAGTGAAATGTGTAAAACAACATTAAAAGGGTTTTGGCTCCCAACAATATTTTTTATTAAACGCATTTGTTTATCACTAACGTAACCACATGTGCATTTGAGTGCTTCCAAGGAACAAAAAATGCATTGGAATATATGTGCAAGACAAAGTAACAATATTGATACTTAAAACAAAGACGGTATACATGTGGTCTTTAGGGTCCCATAGTTAAATGTAGTCTTTGAAATAGAATCTGAATAGTTGGGGTTTCTGGTTTCTCCTGAACCATAGCACTGTGTCCTCTGGCAGATTGTTCAAAAGTATAGAAACAAGACATGAGAAGATTTAGTTCAGTGTTTTTAAAATATTTATTTATACAACAGCCTACACTTGTCTGGCAGGGCTTCCAAGCAAGCACCGCAAGGCTGTCTTTTACTGGATAGCAGTGGTCTTCCTTCTGAGATCAATTATGACACAGGCAACAACCTTGGAGTCCTTCTACTTTTCTTGAAGAAGGTGTCAGGAGATCATGAGTTGGACTGCCCTACACAGAGAGCACTACAATAATCAATTTGGGCACAAATAGCAGATTTTTAATCTCATTAACAAGTAGGTGATGGATTTTACACATTTTGACCACCCATATTACCTATTGCTATCAATGTGTGTGCACTCGAGGGAAGGAGAACCTTGGTAACGGCCCACAACACCAGCTCACGTAATGGAAGTCAGGACCAGCTGCAATTTCTGTTTTACGTTACAACAAACAAATGATGGACGGAATGCTGACAATGCAGACATTCTCCCCCAGTCAAGAGATCTGGGTTAAATCCATAGTTCTTTTGCCCACTACGCCACCCCAGTTTAGACATGGCCAGATGCAAATCAGTCTTGACCCTGTGCCTCATGGGAACAGTCCAGCCCGAACTGCCAAGCCATGTCTTCCCTGGACCGGAATCAAGCATCCTAGGACCGGTTTCTGGCTATCAGCCGTCATCAGCCAGGATAGCTTGACTCCAGTGGCGTAGTGAGCACGGGTCCCACGTCTGGGAATACCCATCCCACTTAGGGCGAAAAGCGTTACAACAAACAAATGATGGACGGAATGCTGACAATGCAGACATTCTACCCCAGTCAAGAGATCTGGGTTAAATCCATCATTCTTTTGCCCACTACGCCACCCCAGTTTAGACATGGCCAGATGCAAATCAGTCTTGACCCTGTGCCTCATGGGAACAGTCCAGCCCGAACTGCCAAGCCATGTCTTCCCTGGACCGGAATCAAGCATCCTAGGACCGGTTTCTGGCTATCAGCCGTCATCAGCCAGGATAGCTTGACTCCAGTGGCTTAGTGAGCACGGGTCCCACGTCTGGGAATACCCATCCCACTTAGGGCGAAAAGCGTTACAACAAACAAATGATGGACGGAATGCTGACAATTCAGACATTCTCCCCCAGTCAAGAGATCTGGGTTAAATCCATGGTTCTTTTGCCCACTACGCCACCCCAGTTTAGACATGGCCAGATGCAAATCAGTCTTGACCCTGTGCCTCATGGGAACAGTCCAGCCCGAACTGCCAAGCCATGTCTTCCCTGGACCGGAATCAAGCATCCTAGGACCGGTTTCTGTCTATCAGCCGTCATCAGCCAGGATAGCTTGACTCCAGTGGCGTAGTGAGCACGGGTCCCACGTCTGGGAATACCCATCCCACTTAGGGCGAAAAGCGTTACAACAAACAAATGATGGACGGAATGCTGACAATGCAGACATTCACCCCAGTCAAGAGATCTGGGTTAAATCCATCGTTCTTTTGCCCACTACGCCACCCCAGTTTAGACATGGCCAGATGCAAATCAGTCTTGACCCTGTGCCTCATGGGAACAGTCCAGCCCGAACTGCCAAGCCATGTCTTCCCTGGACCGGAATCAAGCCTCCTAGGACCGGTTTCTGGCTATCAGCCGTCATCAGCCAGGATAGCTTGACTCCAGTGGCGTAGTGAGCACGGGTCCCACGTCTGGGAATACCCATCCCACTTAGGGCGAAAAGCGTTACAACAAACAAATGATGGACGGAATGCTGACAATGAAGACATTCTCCCCCAGTCAAGAGATCTGGGTTAAATCCATCGTTCTTTTGCCCACTACGCCACCCCAGTTTAGACATGGCCAGATGCAAATCAGTCTTGACCCTGTGCCTCATGGGAACAGTCCAGCCCGAACTGCCAAGCCATTTCTTCCCTGGACCGGAATCAAGCATCCTAGGACCGGTTTCTGGCTATCAGCCGTCATCAGCCAGGATAGCTTGACTCCAGTGGCGTAGTGAGCACGGGTCCCACGTCTGGGAATACCCATCCCACTTAGGGCGAAAAGCGTTACAACAAACAAATGATGGACGGAATGCTGACAATGCAGACATTCTCCCCCAGTCAAGAGATCTGGGTTAAATCCATCGTTCTTTTGCCCACTACGCCACCCCAGTTTAGACATGGCCAGATGCAAATCAGTCTTGACCCTGTGCCTCATGGGAACAGTCCAGCCCGAACTGCCAAGCCATGTCTTCCCTGGACCGGAATCAAGCATCCTAGGACCGGATTCTGGCTATCAGCCGTCATCAGCCAGGATAGCTTGACTCCAGTGGCGTAGTAAGCACGGGTCCCACGTCTGGGAATACCCATCCCACTTAGGGCGAAAAGCGTTATTTCTGTTTTAAGCACGTGGAAGAAACCTGATGTGTTATTCGCATTTTAGATAAAATAAGAAGATTTTTACACTTCTTGTGAAAATGCCAAGAGTTTTTTTTTTAAATGACAACCATACAGCATACAGCAGCAAGTCTGTGGTAATCATTAATGTTGGGCTTTGAAATTTAGTATCATAGGTCAAACACACATTTGACATGGATCGTTTCCTGCTGCCAAAAGATAGTAGATCACTCAAACGAAAGGCCGAAACAGACGTCGAGAAAAGAGCTGCAAAAAATAGGAAGTATGATGCCTCCTACCTGGACATTTGATTCACCTGCATCACCATAAATGGTGAAATAAAGCCACAGTGTGTGGTTTGTGGCATGACCTTGGCTGATGAAAGTCTGAAACCAAACAAACAAATTAAAGCGCCACTTGGAAACCAAACACGGGTCACTGGTAGGAAAGAATACAGATATTTTGCCAGCGAGTTGGAAGAGTTGGAAGACATCATCCACCAAAAAGACACTGTAAAAAATGTGGTCTCCAAGCCAAGCCAAAAAATGCCTTGAAAGCATCTTACCAAGTGGCGTACCACATTGCTAAAAACAAAAAGCCCTCAGACACAACAATTTGCCGCAGAATATCTGACATGTCTGAGGATATCCACAGACAACTCCTCGCATGCTTGAAATCGAGTTTGTTTGCTTTACAATTGGATGAAGCGACTGACTTATCTAAGGACGCTCATTTAATTGCTTATGTCAGATACTGCCACAAAACTGTAATATTGGAAGATTTTTTATTCTGTGAACCAATCAGGGGACAGGCAACAGCATCAACCCTGTTTGACATTCTCAATGACTTTTTCTGCCCCAACGGCTTAAAATGGGACAGCTGTGTTGGGATGGTCCTTTCATGTGTGGGGCTAGGACAGGCCTAAAAGCCAAAGTGTTAAAAGTGGCTCCTCATCTTCTATGGGCCCACTGTATGATACACCGGGAAGCCCTCGCAGTCAGAAACATGGATAGAGAACTTGGGCATGTGTTGGATTGTGCTGTGAAAATTGTTAATTTCATAAAGGCTCGCCACACTAGAGCACGTCTGTTTGCAATTTTGTGTGCAGAAATGGGAGCTGATCATAATGGTTTGCTTTTCCATACTGAAGTCCGATGGTTATCCAGAGGGAAGGCTGAATCATATTTTTGAATTAAGAACTGAAGTACGGCAATTCCTTCTAGATTTGGATCCATACAAATCAGAACCATTGTGAAATCCTTGTTGGTTTGTGCTTTTAGCATACCTTGCAGACATCTTTGATAAATTAAATTCCTTGAATTTGTCTTTGCAAGGAGCTGAAAGTACATCTTTCACAATGTGCAAAAAAATATCTGCTTTCAAGAAGAAGCTAGAGCTGTGGAAAAGACTAATCAAAGATGGCCCGTGTTTATCAGAAGCTGTTGTGAACACAGGTTATGAACATGAAAGCGCTGCTGAGGTCATAAGAAATCACTTGACTTCTCTCAGGGGTGGTTTAGAAAAGTACTTTCCTGAGGACCTTGATCATGACAATGACTGGATCTTCCAACCTTTTCTAGTGGATGCAGGTACTCATCTCCCAGTGCACCTTCAGGAAGACCTAATTGAGGTCCACAGTGATCGCGTTCTCCAAATGCAATTCAGCAAAATCCCATTGGCGGAATTTTGGCTGAAAATGTCTGAAGAACATTCATGTTTGTCACAAATTGCAGTCAAGACTACTCTGCCTTTTAGTTCGTCATATTTATGTGAGACTAAGTACCGTTCAAGGCTTGAGGTGGAGCACAACCTGAGGATGGCTGTAGCAAAGATATATCCACAAATTGACAATCTCTGCGGAGAAAAACAGGCCCACCCATCCCATTAGTTCAGAAATGTGTTATCAAGTTTGTCAAACTATGTTTTGTTTAGGAAAAATAAAGTACTGTTGTGCATTTTTGGGCAATTCTTTTTGGAGACTTTTTGTTTGAACTGTGTAGTAAGCCTGTGACTCCGAACTGCAATCACCCACAAACTTTTAGTTTGCTAAACACTGTTTAATAATATTTCCCCTCCGTAAAAATGATTCACCATGGGAACGAGGGTGTTTGTGGTTGTCTGTGATGAGGAGTACCAAGTTCTAGACATTTTTGTCAGGAGGAGGTCCTTAGGCATGGAAATTTTGACAGGGGGTCTCGGCATCCAAAAGTTTGAAGACCTCTGGCATAGAGGGATATACCGACAGGGCGGTGCATAAAATTGAGGGCCGACTCTCTGTGTCTCTGGCGGATCACACAGGCCGAAGGCTTGAGTTCAAGGGCGAACAGCAGCGGTAACAGAGGGCAACCCTGCCGGGTGCCTCTGTTAATCGGGAATGGCTCTGATGTCAGTCCCAAATGCAAAAAGAACTGTTGATGGACAGAATGCAGAACAATGTCATACATTCACCCCAGTACAGAGATCTGGGCCTAAATCTATCGTTTTTTTGCTCTCCATGCCATTTCAGTTTGTACCCAGCCATATGCAAATCAGTCTTGACCCTGTGCCCCATGGGAACAGTCCAGCCCAAACTGCCAGGCCAGGTCCTCCCTGGACTGGAAACAAGCATCCTAGGACCGGTTTCGGGGTTTCTCCCCTCTTCAGCCAGGAAAGCTTGATTACAGTGGCATGGAGAGCATGGGACTCACGTATGAGCATACCCGTCCCACTCGGGGTGACAAATACAAAAAGAACTGTTGATGGACAGAATGCAGAACACTGTCATACATTCACCCCAGTACAGAGATTTGGGCCTAAATCCATCGTTTTTTTGCTCACCATGCCATTCCAGTTTGGACCCAGCCATATGCAAATCAGTCTTGACCCTGTGCCCCATGGGAACAGTCCAGCCCGAACTGCCAGGCCAGGTCCTCCCTGGACTGGAAACAAGCATCCTAGGACCGGTTTCAGGGTGTCACCCCTCTTCAGCCAGGATAGCTTGATTCCAGTGGCATGGAGAGCATTGGACTCACGTCTGAGCATGCCCATCTCACTTGGGGGCCCCAATGGGAACAGTCCAGCCCGACCTGCCAGACCAGGTCCTCCCTGGACTGGAAACAAGCATCCTAGGACCGGTTTCAGGGTTTCACCCCTCTTCAGCCAGGATAGCTTGATTCCAGTGGCATGGAGAGCATGGGACTCACGTCTGAGCATACCCGTCCCACTCGGGGTGACAAATGCAAAAAGAGCTGTTGATGGACAGAATGCAAAACAATGTCATACATTCACCCCAGTACAGAGATCTGGGCCTAAATCCATAGTTTTTTTGCTCACCAGGCCATTCCAGTTTGGACCTAGCCATATGCAAATCAGTCTTGACCCTGTGCCTCTGATGTCAGTCCCCCCACACATACCCGTGCTGAGGGGTCGAAGTAGTATAGAGTCACCCTGCCAAGAAATACTGGAGGAAACCCCATACGTTGCAGGATTTGGAACATGTAACTCCACTCTATAGAGTCGAACGCTTTCGCTGGATCTAACATTACTGCAGCTGCATGCAAGTCTGGATCGAGGACATGAAACAACGCTAATATAGTTTGTAAGTTGTGGGACATGGATCTTTCCCGTATAAAACCAGATTGGTCCGGTAGGGCATCAGAGTCTGGAACCTGTTTGCTAGAATTTTAGCAATTATTTTGGGGTCTAAATTGATCAAAGATAAGGGCCGATATGATTCGCAGAGATCAGGTGGCTTATCCTTTTTGAGTAAGGTGATAATGAACGCTTGGCTAAGGGATTGCGGCAATATACCAGATTCATGTGCCTCCCACGTGAATTTCCAGCAAATGTGGTGTAACTAGATTGGTGTATTCTTTATAAAATTCAGCCATTAGGCCATCAGGCCCTGGCGCTTTTTTGTTGGGTAAAGCACGTATCACTGCCTTAATGGCCAATTCTTCGATTGGTTGACTTAAGTATTCGTGGTGGCCATCCTCCAGCCACGCGCAAGCAATGTCTAACAGTTACTCCAAAAGAGCCGGAGCAGGCGCTGTCCCCTGTGATGTATACATGGTGGCATAGAAGGCACGAAATTGGTCCACTATCTCCTGAAGGATGTAGTATTCCTCACCCTGAGCATCAAGTATTTTAGCTATGTTTTGATGTTCAGCGCGGAATTCAAGTTTAGCCTCTAAGTGGGGGCCCGGTCGCCCACCCTCCCCGTAGGCCCAGGCTACATGTCTACGAGAGAGATAGCGTATTTCAGATTCCGCTAAGGCATCATATACTAAAACTAGCTCATGAATACGAGAGAGTGTGGTTGCACATGGTTGGACTGTGTAGTCGAGTTCAAGATCCGCCAATGCGGCTTTTGTCTTCGCGAGCTGCCCCCTAAGATCTTTCAAGATACCCGCTGTGTTGCCAATGCAGACCCCCTGATGGTCACCTTAAAGGCTTCCCAAAGAGTGGTAGCACACTCAACAGTGCCTACATTGAACTCCAAATATTATACTATTGCTTTCCTAATGATGTAAGGGCATCCACATGGAAGCGCCACGTAAATGGGCGGTGAACGTTGGCTGGTATTATGAGAGCAAGCTGCACTGGATTGTGATCTGAAAGCGTGTGAAGAAGTTCAGCAATGTCAGTGACCCATTCATTTGCACCCTTGCTTAGGAGCCAGTAGTCTAATCGGGACCAACAGTGATGCGCTGGTGTAGCATGCGTGCCTTCTCTCGCTGCGCAGTTACGAAGCCTCCAAGCATCAACCAGCCCAAATTCCTGCATAGTATTTTTGATTTTTTGGGCCACTCTAGGTGCGCGGATAGCCGCTTCAGGCCAATCTCTCAATACGACATAGAGTCGTGCAAAGACCTTTGGTCTATCTGCTATGGGCCCGTATACATTAATAACAGTAATAAGGGAGACCCCAAGTTTACCATGGACCATAGCACAAAGCCCTTTGTCATCTATATAGGTTTTGAGTGGCGTAAAGGGTAGACCTCGTTTAAACATAATGATAACCCCTCTGGAATAGGAAGAGTAGGATGAGGTGAGTTTATACCCAGCCCATTTAAGAGCGATCTTTGCCTCATACATCTTGGTCAGGTGCGTCTCCTGTAGGAGAGCAATCTGAATTCCCTGCCAGTCCAGATAGGCAAAAACCTGTTGAATTTTTTGGGGGGAATTTAGCCCACGGACGTTCCAGGTCAAACAAGTACATTTGTCACCCATCAACAAATTTAAAGACAATAACCATCAGCAGAGTGTCCAACCTGCAGTGAGAATAGAATGCAAAATATATTCCATAGCCAGCGTACCGGTGCGATAACAGTAAACAATCCCCCCACCCCCCATGTAGTAGTGCATAAATGTCGTAGAAAGCATGTTCATGCAATCACAATAAACAAATCCCACTGTACAACATTTGAACACCCCACCCACTTTATTCAGACCTAATTTGCCAAAGCTTGAATTCAAACATACTCCAACATGTAGAAACAGATGCAAAAGGTGACATGGGGTACACACATTGGCGGACGCCATGGCACATCCAGCTCCCTGATGAACGAGGGTGGTGGCCGCCTACTAGGAACATGTGCTCACTAGATCATTAAACTTGCACCAGAAACATGTTATGACATTACCCCCAGTGCAAATTAAGACAATACTACACTCGCAGTGACACAGAGTACGGCGTATAGAAAAAGGATATAAGTGCATGAATGCAGCCAATGACATTAATATACCATGGTGGTACAATTACCAAATCCAGCACATCAGAGGCGCTATGCCATAGTGTTCAGTATAGTAATGACAACAATGTTCCTGGCATTAACTGGGCCGCGGGATGACCAGGGAGTCCAAAAGCGAAGGGACAATTCATGTATGTCAGTCCTCGGTGTCTGATGGATAAGGAGAAATTTGTTTCTTGCGTTGGAGAGATTTAGCAAAATCCATGGCCTGTTTGGGGCTAGTGAAAATCCTGGCCTTATCATCCGTCCCAATCCGAAGACGGGCCGGATATAGCATGGCATATTGAATGTTCTCAGTAATCAGGATCTTTTTTACTTGTTGAAATTCTTTTCTTGCTGCTTGAACTGTCGCTGTGAAGTCGGGATAAAATGACAGGGTATTACCCTGATACATGATGGTGCTGTTCTGGCGGGAAATGTGGAGCACCACGTCTCGGTCCCTAAAATTCAATAAGCGGGCGATGATTGGCCTGGGAGGGGCGCCCGGAGGCGGCTAAACTGCCAAAGAGCGATGGGCCCTTTCCACAATGAGCAGGTCAGAAAGGTTTTTGGCGCCACAGATGTCGTGGAGCATGTTTTCCACATAGGTTTCCAGTCTACCCACATTTGTGGATTCCGGCAGACCCAATATGCGTATATTATTGCGCCCTGAGCACGCTTCAAGGTCTTCGTTTTCAGCTTGAATGACCACCAAAATCTTATCCATGTCGGTTGTTTTCATAGTGACCTGCTGTAGACCGTCTTCCGCATCTGAAATTCGTTGCTCCGCCTCGCTAATCCTAGCTGTCTAATTTAGCTGACATGTGGTCCATACAGCCATTAAGGGCCTCAATTTTACCATCTATAGACTGCAGGTTAGCCTGGATAGCTGAAAGTGTATTTTTCAGAGCTGATGGGGCCTCAGTTGTAGTGTCCAGTTCCGAGTCAGAAACGTCAGCTTGTTGGGATTTCCCTGATTTGCCTCTTGGCTCATTTCAGTTTCGGTTTTACTGATCGTCATTTCAGGGAAACAAAGTAGACAGCCTCTGGAGCTGGGGAAGCTCTTTACCAGCACCTGAGGCTGTTGGCGGGTAAAAGAAATCCCTCTGGTGCCCGCACCAGAGGGATTCCCTGTGCCATGTGCGAGGACGTCCCGGGGCCGTCCAACACACATGAACACCGGTGCGTCGGACAGCCCGAGGCCGTCAGACGCACCGAATGGGTTGATAATAATAATAGTACATCTTTATTAGATTAAAACAAAATAACCATATAAGATATACATAGAAAAAGCATAAAAAATGTACCAGAAAATCAATGTATGAAATAAAACATCATTTAAAAACAGTCTAATCCAGAGCACATAACCTAAGTACTAAGCAAATCAAGGATCTAGATTGCACGGAATCTGATTAAACCCTAAATAACTCACCCTTCCACCCAGTTGACAGCTCAGGTTATTTCCAGGCCTCTCGTATCTTAATTACGAAACTAAGAAACTTGCTGACACAGACACCGGTATACATATCTTTGAGCATCATGAGATGGAACATAGCAAATTTTACAGATGTAAACTTCCTTTTTTTCAAGCGAGGTATTCAAAAAGGTTTCTGGGTGAAAGAAAATGGAAACAGAACAGGACAAAGTGCTTGATGATTTGGCCGGTCAAATTATCGCAGGTACAACGGCCCAGTGTAACCGGAGCAAAACAGCCCTTTGGGAAACAGACCATATAAAGATAAAGATTGAGTTGAAACCTGGTTAGAAACTACTGATGATAAACATTAGGCATCCATGTCAAGTAACATTCTGTAGAAGGCTATGTTTTTATTAGCCATTGGCCACAGGCAACTGGTTTGGACGAATAATCATTCTCACTAAAGGCCTTGGCATGGGTGATAAAAGTACACTTAACCCACACATAGTGCGCTTTCTAATTTCTTTTCCTGGATAGAGAAAAAGTCCGGATACCTATGCTGGTAAGTTTGTTATTTATTAATCCAAACCTGGGTATTGCTCTGGCAGTATCTAAAGAAAGACATTCTCTAATATTAGAACAGTTCAAGGATAATTTATCTTTAAATGACACTGGGCCCGATTCACAAAACTAACTTAAGACAAAATCCTAAACGTACTACTTTTGGTATTCACAGATTGCACTTACTACTTTTGGTATTCACAGAATGGATTTACGACTACTAACCTTATGTCCGCACTCGAGCCGGAGATTCTGTCCCGGAGGTGGAGATTCTGGCCTGGAGGTGGGACTTCCGGCCCGGAGGTGGGGATTCTAGCCTGGAGGTGGAGATTTTGGCCATGGCTAAATCTCCGCCACCGGCCGGAATCCCCACCTCTGGGCCGGAATCCCCACCTTCAGGCTGGAAGTCCCACCTCCGGGCCGGAATTTCCACCTTTGGGGAGGTATAATAAATCCCCCTGGTACCTACACCAGAGGGATTTCCGTTTCCATGAGCCAAGAAGGCCGGGAGCCAATTTGAGCACATGAGCACCGTGGCGCAGGACAGCTCCCGGATGTCCTACGCACACAAGGGGTGAAAGCAGCAGGTTAACAAACATTTCTGGTAAATTTTTACAGCGGGGTCTGTTCAGGTATTTTTTTAGCCCAAACTACCAAATCATAATGCAAGCGACCAGAAATCAGCTTGAACTGACATTTTTGTTGTTGAATTTTTACCCCAACCACAGTTAATTTAATTTTTTGAGTGTAGGACGTAATTATGCATATTTTGTGGTAATTTCACATAATTATGTTACAGCAAATTTTGCAGGTTTCGCATACTGCTAGTTTGAATAGGGAAGAAACAGATGGAATCGTAGTGGTAGACAATTTGGAAGGCCATAATCCAGGGTGGAAACCTTACATGGAATAGAATGGAGAGCACCCTAAAGCACTATGAAGAGAACTGCTGTATGCTAATTTCTGCAAAGAAACCTAAGATGCGCAATGCTAGGTTTCCCTAGGTGCCAGCATAGCTACGGTTCATAATTTACAGCTAGGCACTTTGCAAAAAAAGGGTCCGTTTTCACTGTGAAAATGTGGTGTGTCCACTTCGGGTTTTGGGCCATTTCCTGTCATGGGCACTAGGCCTACCTGCATAAGTGAGGTACTATTTTTCTTGAAAGACTTTGTGGAACGTGCGGTGGGTGGAATTTTGAGGATTTACGCAGATTCGAGAAATTTCCACCACAGAAATGTGAGAAAAATTTGGTTTTTTGGACACATTTTTAGGTTTGCAAGGGATTCTGGGTAACAGAACCTGGTGAAAGCCAGTCAAGTCACCCCATCCTTGATTCCCCTGGGTGTCTAGTTTTCAACAATGTATAGGTTTGCTAGGTTTCCTTAGGTGACGTTAGAGCTAGGGTTCAAAATCTACAGCTAGGCACTTTGCAAAAAAAAGGGTCCGTTCTCACTGTGAAAATGTGGTGTGTCCACGGTTCGTTTTGGGCCATTTCATGTTGCGTACACTAGGTCTACCCACACAAGTGAGGTACCGTGTTTCTTGGAAGACTTTGGGGAACGCAGGTTAGGTTTAATTTTGTGGATCCATGCAAATGCCAGAACTTTCCACCACAGAAATGAGAGGAAAATGTGTTTTTATTTTTACAAATTATTACGTTTTCAAGGGATTCTGGGTAATATATCCTGTTGAGAGCCAGTCAAATCACCCCATCTTGGATTCCCCTGGGTGTCTAGTTTTGAAAAATGTATAGGTTTGCTAGGTTTCCCTAGGTGCCGGCAGAGCTAGTGTTCAAAATTTACAGCAAAAAAAAGGGCCAGTTTTCATTGTAAAAATAAAGTGTGTCCCTGTTGCGTTTTGAGCCATTTCCTGTCGCGGGCACTAGGCCTACCCACACAGGTGAGGTACCATTTTTATCAGTATACTTAGGGTAATACAGAATTGTAGAGCAATTGACTTTTCATGCATTTCTTCCTTCTAAATGAAAGACAATGTGTAAAAATGATGTCATTTTAAAAAGTGACCTATCATTCTCATGCTAGTATGGGTTCTCACAATTTAGGAAATGTGCAAATATCTACTGTTTCTAAACTCTATGGGGCATATTTACAACGAGGCAATAAAAAATTATCGCCGAAAAGCGGCGATAATTTTATCGCTATATTAGCAAGGTCACGCTAACGCGTGAAACCTTGCTTTAGCGTGGGGATTTCTAACACCCAGCTTTGCATCTCTAATGAGATGCAAAGTGGACGTTCCTGACCTGACATGATAGGAGAAATGTCGCTTAGCGACATTTCTCCTATCATCAAGCCCCACGCTATGAAGCATAGCATCAGGAAAAGTAGCGATAACACCTGTTATCGCTACTTTCCTAACACCTGCTTCAGGACTGGCTTAGCCATGACATCCTATGGAAGGTGGATATCATGGCTAAGTTTGTGAGTCCCTGTCAACAAGCTAACGTGAGGTTATCGCTGGGTTTCCAGCGATAATCTCACGTTAGCCAGTTAGCGCTAGGATATTTATCGCTATTGAGATAAGCGTTGCTAATAGCACGCTATCTCAGCGATAAAAATCGGCGCTAGCCGGCGATAATTATCCGAGCGCTAAGTGCGCTCAGCGATAATTATCGCCGGTTGTTGTTGATATGCCCCTTTATTTTGTTCCAATTTCAGAAATACATAGGTGACTCTCATACCGATTTTTCCAATGTATATATTTTCCCAAATGAATTGTTATATACCCGGTACATAAAAAGAAACCATTGCAAGACGCTGCTCAGTTATTGGCTCTGGGTTCGTCGGGTTCTTGGTGAACCTACAAGATCTATATATCCCCACAACCAGAAAGGTCCAGCGGATGTAACGGTATGTTGCTTTCAAAGAGCTGTCATAATTAGAAGAAGTTACAGGTGAAAATGTTGACACAAATGGCTGTTTTCTTAAACTAATTTTAAATTTGTCCTATATTCAATGGTTAGTTTCCATAAAGAAACCTTGAAGGATCTACACAAATGACCTCTTGCCAAATTCAGAATTGTGTCTACTTTTCTAAAATATATAGCTTGCCAGGATCCATTATTACTCTCATATAAAAAAATAGCAAAAATAGGCTCTGTCCCAGAAAAATGCCAAAACTGTGTAAAACATGTTGATACCATTTGCAGGGGAAAAAAAACAGACGCTTTAATCTGTAGCCCTTTTTTCCAATGTTTCCAAAAACACCCAAAATGTAGCTGTATTTTGGCTAATTTCTGGGTCCCCTCCAGGGGAATCCACAAGCACTAGGTACCCTTAGAATAACCATGATTTTGGAAAAAAAAGGTCGCATATTTGGCGTGGGTACCTTATGTGGTCAAAAAGTTACATGGGCCTAAGCGCGAACTACCCCAAATAGCCAACAAAAAGGCTTAGCACAGGGGGGGAAAAGGCCTAGCAGAGAAGCTGTTAAAGGAACTGCTAATTGCATTCAAACAGTGCTGCTTGTATTTGGATTTGTAGTTTCCCGATAAAAAACAATTACCTGAATGGTCTATCAGGGTAAAATACCTCTCTGAAATGCCATTTCCCTAATGGTACATATTACATTAAAGTTTACCCCGCATATATAATGCGATGTAGTGTATTAGCGTAATCCCTGTAATTTCGTGTAAATTTTGTTACAAAAAATGTGTAATATTATGCCAGTTATGCTGATGTAGAGAACATTTACCCCTGGCCCAATGAAAACACCTAAATAGCAATAAAAATCCTGCTGCTTCACATTTAATTAAAAGGTAAAACAGATTACAAACATTTTTATGGCAAACACTAATGACCTGCTCCTCTTTGTCAGGTGAGTGATAGGGTATCCCTCTTTACTTCACATATCCTAATTAAGGGGACCCATCCAAGTTTATGTGCATATTTATGGGGCGTTTTTTAGATCACTCAACTGATAGGATCTTAGCTTTAAGACAGGCAGATTAAATATCCATCTGATGGTACACATATCACAAGATAAGGCAGCAGAATCTCCGTCCCCTAACCATAAGTTTTTTTAGATAGTTCATAGGAATATGAGCTTGAATTTCAAATTCCAAGATACACAGGAGTAATTTGCAATACCTCATAGTATGCAAAGGGTATCATATGATGATGCACTCACCATATTAGAGAAAGGTGAATCCTACTTTCTATGTCTTCTAGATTTGCAACCTGTATTTGACATGTTCATTCATTCCTACATTTATAAACCTTTAAAAAAGTGTGGCACGAAGCTCAATCCTTTCACCCATACTTTTCAACTTGTACATGAACCCTCTGACATCCCTTCTGAGCATCTTTTGAGCAACTCTATCTATATATCCAGGTATGGTGAAGAGTCTCATCTCCTGAAGACATTTATTTTCTTGGAGGAAAATTGAAGAAGCTTCAGTCCTTGATGAACCTACATATCCTGACACAGAATCCAGAGAAAATGGAACTTCTGTTGATGTCTCTTCAATGTAGCATTTCTTCTATACTAATCATGGTTTGATGTAACAAGTATACTTCACTGGAAACCATCAATTGTTGAGACAGCAAAACTCAACACAACAAAGACAGATTTTGTGTTACTTGCCAAGAAAAGCAAAATAAGTAAAAATACAAACCTGGCTAGATGACATGAGCAGCTTATAGCCTCAACTTTCATTGAATGCAAATCACTTAGATTCTCCCTGCCCGCCTTCCTCTCCCTTAAAGAACACATTTCCCCAAAAAAGAAAGAGGACCTCTAAAGAAATTGGATTGGTATGCTTAGGCAGGACTTCTGAAAACCTTAGGTGAATTCATTTGAACTGGCATTGAGTAAGCTTACATTTTGTAGTAAATTGGCAATAAACCATCAGCTTACTTGGCCACAAGTTGAATAGAACAATGTGATCTATGTACCATGGAGAGTGATCATAATCATTATTATATTATTGGAAAAGTATATACCACAAAATGTTGAGGCATTTCATAATCAAATAGGTCATTGAGGCATTTCATTATAATCATATAGATTAATAATAATAATAATAATATTAAAAGAGATTTATGAAATCATACTCTCAAGCCAGTATCAATTCAAACATTTGTACTTTCAATTAAACTGGAAAATCTATTTGTGATACAAAGCGTATGACCTCCTAATTTTAAATTATGTTGTTTGAGTGTTTTGTCAGTGATATTATAATTGCTAAAGTACTACTGATTAGATTGTGACATTCAAATGTGCAGTTCATAAATGAAATGTAGATTATACAAAGTTAGTTGATGAGGGTGTTGGCATAAACAGGGTCTCTTGCAGCCAAAATATGGTGACGTGCTCAAAGGCGTTTGGTGTGCAGTATTTTCATTGATTTAGAGATTAAGGACGTTCTGTTGATATATTCTGGCGCTTTCACCACCAGAGCAATAAATATATATATATATTCACTGAAAAAACCATAGGTTTTACAGACATTATAGTTAGGAATTAGCATTTAAAAAACCTTTGAAATTCACTAAAGAAACCATAGGTTTCAGGGACGTTACAGTTAGTTGGACAGTTGACTCATATAAAACCAGAGAAATTCGCCTGTTACAGTTAGTTGAACTAACTATAACTCGCGCGCCCGCAATGCACTGCTGATGATTTCACATATTACATCACTCATGACATGGTTAGTGACATCACTGATGAGATCTCAAATTGCATCACTGATGACATGACAGATGATATCATCAATTGAATGTGTGTTTCTGTAAAGTTTAAATATTTTTCATATATATCCATGCCAAGGTGTATTGAAGAATGAATTCATTTACAAGTGCCTGAAGGGATTATTTAGTAGGTGCATGACTGACTGTATAAGTGGGTGATTGAACATGTCTTACTGAATGCATGGCTTAGTGACTACACTGTGTGAAAATCTGTATTAGTCTCTCCGATGGTGTGTAAGCAACTGTATGGGTTGCTGAATAGCTACATGAGTATCTATATGGGTTATTGATTTGTTGTCTGAGTATCTGTATGCGTCCCTGAGTGTCTGTATGGGTGGGTGGGGGGGTGTATGATTCTGTGCATAGATTTCTGAGTGGGTGATTCACTGGTTGTATGGATTCAAAAGCGCATCTGGGAAGGGCTGCATGTATGAGTTAATGTGTGTATGGGTGTGTTGGTGAGTGAATGAATGTCTCAGTGGTATATGTGTGGCTAACTACATATGTTTTAAGGCACTATATGTGATTGTTGGAGTATATAAATGACTATACATAAGAGTAAGATATTTGAAGAGTTTGTGTATAAATGAGTGTCTGCTAGTATCAGTAATTGTATAAGACAGTAAATATGTGTTAGTATCTCTATGAATAAGTGATATGGTGTGTCTATAAATAACGGACTTGGTGTGTATAACTGTATACATGAGTAAATGGATATGTGATTGATTCTTTGCATTACTAATAAGGTGTGTGAGTAACTATATGGATGAGCGGCGGAGTGTGACTGCATGTATAGATGTATGAGTGCATATTATACTACTGTATTGCTGAGTAACTACATGTATAAGTGACTGGATGTGTGTGTAGACCTAGGAAACAGTGAGTGGTATGTAGTATATGGTATTGTTGTGTGTATAGTTTCAAAAATTGTAGTCTGCATTTTAGAATGGGTGTATCAAAGTTTATATTAGGGCATCAGTATGTGCATCAGATTATCACGTGGATGATGTCATCAGTGATGTCATCAGTGATGTCATTTGAGATGTCATCAGTGATGTCATCAGTGATGTCACTGATCATGTCATGAGTGATGTAATATGCGACATCAGCAGCAGTGCATTGCGGGCGCGCAAGTTATAGTTAGCTCAACTAACTATAACAGGCGAATTTCTCTGGTTTTATATGAGTCAAATGTCCAACTAACTATTGTAGGAGAGTAGGATCTGCTGCACATGGGTACCCCCACTTTTTGCTGATGTTTCACTGTTTTTCGCCCTGCTAATCAGGCCCACAGCCTAGCTGCTTCCTCTCTAAAATGGTTTGCATGTACATTAGGTACATATCTAATTGGATTCTGGAGTGCCTTATAAGTAGGCCTGGGCCAAAATTCCGTTCCGCTCGCGGAAATTGCGATAATTTGGCATTTTCGCTTTCCGCGGAAAGCGGGAAAATGTCAAAATTTCCACAATCCGCATCTTAGCGGTAATTTGTTTCTTGCTCGCGCTGTAAAAAATACATTCTCGTATGCGCGTGATCGCCTTACCTGAATCCCCGTGTTCGCCGACAAGTTTTCCCGACCCGGTCGCGTTCTCCACGAGATGTTGGATTGTTGGTAGCCATTTTGCACTGTCTCGTGACAGTTCGCGCCCGCATTCACGTCATTTGTCGCGCGATCACGTCATTTGTCGCGCGATCACATCTTTCTTCTCGCGATCATGCCCTGCGAGAGTATGAGAAGATTGAGATCTCGAACACGTCATTCTCCACCGTGAGCGAGAGCGTGAGGATGCGGGCACGTCAAATCGAACGCGAAAAGGAGAAAAAGACCCCGAACACGTCATATCCAACGCGACAGGGAGTGAGAGAACGCGATCAAGTCATTTTGGACACGCCATCGACATCCGGCGGAAGTAATGTGAAGCTCGAGAACTCGAACATGTAAAATTTTCAATTTGGAGAAGAATATCAGCTCTAGCAGCATGAAACCTTCTGCAAATGATGATTTTGGATGAAAACAACTCCTCAGATTGACATTTGGCTGTCCATTTTTGTGCAAGGAGTCCATTTTTAAAAAGGTGGGGAGAGGGAGGAAGTGCCACAGAATCTCCAACTTCCTGTTCCTGTCCAGCAGGCTCCTCCCAGTGCTTTGCCCATCTCCTGCTCATTCTGCCTTTGGATTTTGAGCTGGAAAGATCACTTTTTTTGTCTGCTGCATCATTGCAATTGGAATTGAGGATTTTTTATTTGGATATTTTACAAGTAAGTGGTTGTTGTGTCTGTTTGATTGGGGGTTTTGCAGTTGATGTTACTACAATTTATTTTTGGTAACTATCATCATTCCTTTTTTTTTAAATGTGTTGGGCAGTGGTAGTCAGTAGTAGGCCTGAGCTAGTCATGGCCTCATGGGTGTGTGCATGATGAAGCAACTGTTCCTTTGGTGTTTTTTTAATGTATTTCATTTTCAAGCATCATTTAGGGCCTGGATGGCATTGGAATTAGTTGGGAAATGTGTTTTATGGGGGCGGGCTTTCTGATGTTGTTGGGCCTGGCCATGTGGCTGGTGGCCATTTGAATCCTAGGCCTGCAAGCTTGCCTGGCCTTGTCTGCCAACAGGCCTGCTTTCATCAAGTAGGATCAGAGCAGGTAGTCACAGCTTTATTAATCAAGTGTTTTCTGTGTGGTCTGTTGAATTTAGACATCATTTAGGGCATGGATGGCATTGGATTGAGTTGGGGAATTGTGTTTTTTTGGGGTGGGCTTTCTGATGTTGTTGGGCCTGGCCATGTGGCTGGTGGCCATTTGAATCCTAGGCCTGCAAGTTTGCCTGGCTTTGTCTGCCAACAGGCCTGCTTTCATCAAATAGGATCAGAGCAGGTAGCCACAGCTTTATTAATCAAGTGTTTTCTGTGTGGTCTGTTGAATTTAGACATCATTTGGGGCATGGATGGCATTGGATTGAGTTGGGGAAGTGTATTTCTTTGGGGTGGGCTTTCTGATGTTGTTGGGCCTGGCCATGTGGCTGGTGGCCATTTTGAAGCCTAGGCCTGCAACCTTGCCTGGCCTTGTCTGCCAACAGGCCTGCTTTCATCCAGTAGGATCAGAGCAGGTAGCCACAGCTTTATTAATCAAGTGTTTTCTGTGTGGTCTGTTGAATTTAGACATCATTTAGGGCATGGATGGCATTGGATTGAGTTGGGGAAGTGTGTTTGTTTTGGAGTGGGCTTTCTGATGTTGTTGGGCTTGGCCATGTGGCTGGTGGCCATTTTGAAGCCTAGGCCTGCAAGTTTGCCTGGCCTTGTCTGCCAACAGGCCTGCTTTCATCCAGTAGGATCAGAGCAGGTAGCCACAGCTTTATTAATCAAGTGTTTTCTGTGTGGTCTGTTGAATATAGACATCATTTAGGGCATGGATGGCATTGGATTGAGTTGGGGAAGTGTGTTTTTTTGGGGTGGGCTTTCTGATGTTGTTGGGCCTGGCCATGTGGCTGGTGGCCATTTTGAAGCCTAGGCCTGCAAGCTTGCCTGGCCTTGTCTGCCAACAGGCCTGCTTTCATCCAGTAGGATCAGAGCAGGTAGCCACAGCTTTATTAATCAAGTGTTTTCTGTGTGGTCTGTTGAATTTAGCCCTCATTTAGGGCATGGATGGCATTGGATTGAGTTGGGGAGGTGTGTTTTTTTGGGGTGGGCTTTCTGATGTTGTTGGGCCCGGCCATGTGGCTGGTGGCCATTTTGAAGCCTAGGACTGCAAGCTTGCCTGGCCTTGTCTGCCAACAGGCCTGCTTTCATCCAGTAGGATCAGAGCAGGTAGCCACAGCTTTATTAATCAAGTGTTTTCTGTGTGGTCTGTTGAATTTAGACATTATTTAGGGCATGGATGACATTGGATTGAGTTGGGGAAGTGTGTTTTTTTGGGTTGCGGATTTCTGATGTTGTTGGGCCTGGCCATGTGGCTGGTGGCCATTTTGAAGCCTAGGCCTGCAAGTTTGCCTGGCCTTGTCTGCCAACAGGCCTGCTTTCATCCATTAGGATCAGAGCAGGTAGCCACAGCTTTATTAATCAAGTGTTTTCTGTGTGGTCTGTTGAATTTAAACATCATTTAGGGCATGGATGGCATTGGATTGAGTTAGGGAAGTGTGTTTTTTTGGGGTGGGCTTTCTGATGTTGGTTGTTTTAAAGACATGCTTTTGTTGTGTGTGTCTGGTGTGTGTTGGTGTGCAATGCATGCACCCTGCAGCAGACCTTTTTGGGGCCTGTGAATGTTCGTATTTGCATTTTGTTTCATTAAAAAGGCAGAGCAGTGTGCTTTAGCATGCATCCTTTACCTGGCTTTTATAGGCCTTTTTCGTCAGCTCCTGGTTTTTCCCAGGCCCCCTGCTTGTTTGTGATTTGTGAGTGTCCATGTGGCTGGTGGCCTTTTTGTGTTGGGAGTTATTACTGTCCTGCTTTTGCCATGTAGGCCTGCATGGTTTTCCTATTGGCTTACTGCTTCCATCCATCCACCCCCTTTACCAGCAGCAGCTCCATGGATGCTGAGATGCTCAAATAATTTAATGGCAAATAGGGTCCACCCCACTTCCATTACATTTTTATTTTGGTGGTTCTTATTAACTTTTCTATCCCTCCTGAGAGTGTAGTGTGTGACTGTACACAGTAGTATAACATAGCCCTTGTCGAAAAAAAAGTCCTAAATGGCTAGACTATCTTTTGTTTGCACTAGTACAGTACTAAGTAACTGAACCACAACAACAAATGCAACATTTCACTGATGTTCTTCTCCTGGCTTATTTGCTTTTAGGTGCACAAAAATCCAGAGGAGGAGGTGTCATCAGCATCACCCGGCTACCAGTTGTACTGCCAGCCAGACAGAAGTCCTGCTGCGCATCACGTCCACGTGTGACCATAACTTGTTGTGCATCTGCATCCTGCCTGACATCTGAAGAAGATGGCCCCAAAGAAAGGTACCAGGTCCAGTACCAAGAAAGTTGCTGGTGAGAAGAAGGAACAGAAAAAGGAAGTGCAATTAACCACGACTGGTGGTGTGCCGGCCAATGTTTTTTTGGGCATCAAAAAAATTACGCCTGCAGCAGCGTTGTCCGGGAACCAAGCTGGGAGCAGCACCTCAGCACCAGCGGTCCAACCCCACCAACCTAGGCCCAAGGGCTTTAGTGTCGCAGAGGTAGCCAGTCTACTAACGAGCAGCGGTGTTGAAGAAATGTCATTATCGCAAAGTAGTACACAATCAACGCAGGCGCAAACTCAGCAGATAAGTGTGCAGCCGCAACAAGAACAGCAGCAGCCGCAACAAGAACAGCAGCAGCCACAACAAGAACAGCAGTGGCTGCAACAATAACAGCATTGGCCGCAACAAGAACAGCAGCAGCCGCAACAAGAACAGCAGCAGCCACAACAGCCCACCATAGTAGTTGTTGCTCCTGACGTAGGGGCATTTCAGGAAATCGAGCTTCCTGCAGACAAAGTGGAGCAAAGTCAAACCACTGTTTCAGAAGATCTATTGTCTTCCAGACCACCAGCAAGGAAAAGGAGACTTAGTCCATCATCTTCTTCTTCAAGCCCCGCTTCTGAGGATCGTGATGCCACTTGGCACCCACCAGCTCAGTCTGAGAGTGATATACGCCACAAGACAATGCTTCTGAAAAGGAAGGTCCCAGAAAAACTCAGAGTTATGGAGGTAGATGTAGAAGAGGGGGGTGAGGTTGATGAAGACGAGCCAGTCATCACGCACATTACTCCCGCCCCAAAAGGATTGGAGATCAACATTCTCACCCTATCCAGAAAGGCTGCTACTGAGCGGGATGTAGTACGGATATCACCAACACAGGTTATACCACCACTACATCCAGCTGCCATATTTTCCAAGGCCCGGCAGGGACCTACATCCAGCACAACCATCTCAGTAGGTAGTGGTTGTAAAAGTCACAGTCTAGGTGCACAGGGTCACATTTCAAGCACACCCTCCATTTCATCTGGTATTGAAAGTGGCACATCCAGCAGTGTCAGAAAGTTCTCCTCCCCAGTTTGGGACTTCTTTTCTGTTAGCACCAAGGAGGAGAACGTTGCTATATGCTCAATTTGTCGGCAAGGTGTTCGGCGGGGTAAGCTTGGTACAAACAATGGCCAAGCAAGTCATCTCAGAATACACCACACTATCGTGTGGGAGAATCACCTACTTCAGTTAAAAGAAAGTAGAAAAACTCAAACCATTGAAGTTGGTCAGGAAGAATCAGGGAGCGATATTATTGCGGTTGAAGGTGAAGAAGAGGGAGGCATTTCTAGCCCTGTCCCCAGTAGTGCAGTGGTACCGCCCACATCCTCCTCAGTAACATCTGAGTGACACCGCAGTAAGAGCCATACTCAGAGTCAGGCTGAGACACCAAGGCAACCGAGTACCGCAATGATACAAACTGTGTCGTTGAGCCTAAGTGGGTTAATGAAAACAGCACCACAAAGGAAAGTAATCCAGCCTACCATTGAGAGCATGCTTTGGTTGGAGGGGCAGCCCAACGGCACGGTTGTACAATGCTAAGCTGGATAAAATGTTAGCGCTGGACCTTCTTCCTTTTTCATTTGTGGAAGGGGTGGGTTTCCTTGAATTTGTGTCAGCCATCTGCCCTAAATGGAAGGTTCCCAGCCGGTCCTATTTCTCAAGAATTGCTGTTCCGGCCCTACATCATGATGTGCTGGAATTGGTTGTACAAGCTTTGCAGCAGAGTGCTGTTCACAATATCCACCTGACAACAGACATGTGGACCAGTTGCCAAGCCACAGATTACATGTGCATCACTGCACACTGAGTCTCTTTTGTGGGGGTTAGAGATAAGCTATCTGCACGAGGTGCTGTTGACACAGCTGCAAATTTTAAAGGTACTCGGAAACAAGCAACTGTAGCCATGTTCGCCATGGAGACATCTCATACAGCTGTAAACATTTTGCAAGAGTTTTGCAGCAAGGTTTTAGAATGGCTGCGCCCAAGAGGGCTTTGTATTGGTTTTGTTGCCACAGACAATGGCAGTAATGTACTTAAGGCCATGGATCTTGGTTCCTATTTCAGGGTTCCGTGTTTGGCGCACTGCATAAACATTATAGTTCAAGACTTTCTGAAAAAAGAACCCATGGTCAGCAACTTACTGGCCATCTGCCGAAGAATATGCACTCATTTCAGCCATTCTTTTAAAGCTCGGAAGCAGCTGAGGATCATCCAACGTGAAAATAGGATGCCAGTCAAGGCACTCATCCAGGAGGTGGCAACACGTTGGACCTCAACGTATTACATGCTTGACCGTCTGTATGAGCAGTACAGGTCACTCCATGAATATGTCTGGAAAAGTGGGGATGCTACTGTTAAAGGCATGAACCTTGAGATTGAGCAATGGAGCCCAATTAAATGCCTGACTGAGATGCTTCGTCCTTTTGAGGTCTTCACACGTGAAGTCAACTAGGAGGACTGTACAATGGGCCAAGCTATCCCATTATTGCAAATGCTAGAGCATCAGCTGAAGAAGGTTTCTGAATCATACAAAGGTGTAGAGGACAAAAGGAAAGCCTATGACTTGGTGGAGAGCTTAGCCCGTCGTTTAGCTGAAAATACAAAGATAGAAAATAACATTTTGTCACAAGAACATTACATTTGTGCCACAATTCTGGATCCACGTGCAAAATTTGGACTGAAGACATTCTTTGCTTTTTCAGAGATTGATGTTGCCCGCTACAAAACTTGCATAGCTGAGGCAGCCAGTAAGTTGGAAAACGAACGGCTGCTAATTAAAAGCCAGCAAGATCAACCCACAAGAAGTACTGCAGCAGGGCATGCAGGATCAAGTGCAACTTCGTCGGCTGAGGGCAGTGCGTTTGGATCACAACACTCACCATCACTATCGACAACAGCAACAATAACTGGATCATTAGGCCCAGTAGAATCGTTAGACGATTGGTATGTACAGTTAGGCATTAATAAGCACAGTGCTGATGCACAGAGAAAAGAGCCTGAAAGCTTAAGAGCAGCACCCGTGAACATTGAGCGGATGGTCCAGGCCTATCTGGACGACCCAACAGAGGTGTACATTGATCAAAACCCATTGCAGTATTGGTATAGGAAAAGGTCTGAATGGCCACTGCTCAGCAGGCTGGCGATAAGATATCTGGCTTGCCCTGTCGCAAGTGTCTCTTCCAAA
This sequence comes from Triturus cristatus, assembly GCF_964204655.1. Classification (NCBI taxonomy): domain Eukaryota; kingdom Metazoa; phylum Chordata; class Amphibia; order Caudata; family Salamandridae; genus Triturus; species Triturus cristatus. The sequence continues at coordinate 86,816,615 of NC_140587.1, read as the reverse complement.
CGTGTTTTCAGTGCTGCTGGTTGCATTGTAACATTGAGAAGGACCAGTCTCTTGCCCAAAAACGTGGAGAGGTTACCAATGATCAAAATGAATCAGCACTTCACACCACCGAATTACACAATACATGAATCAATGGAGGAAGATGAGGACAGCGGCTCAGGTGACGGAAGTAGTGTGTCACATGATTACCTACTACTGGCTGACCCCCCAGAGTTTGAGGACGAGCTATACTTCCCTGACAATTAGGCTTGCACTTACTGTCTTCCTTCCTTTTTTCCTCCTTTATTTGGGTGTCTGTCGTTCCGGTTACAAACTTGTGGATCACAACAAATCCATTACCACCGTCTTCTACTCTTCTTATTTAATATACAAGTTTTAGGTGTCTGCCATTTGACAGTACAGTCCTCTGAATCCAGCTCCTCCGCTCCATCATACTGAATCTCCGGCTCAAATCCATTGCCCTCATGAATGATGATTGGATGATGGTAAATAGAAGAACAAATTAAAACTTTCCTAGTCCCGCCAAAAGAAGTGGAGCATGAATCAGATGACTACTATAGCTATCCTCCTTTCAGAGCCGAGAGAGACTGCCCATTAACTGAAAATAAGATGGAACAGGTAATGATTGATGCCATGCATTGGATGCAGAGTCGCAGACTGAGTGATTTTGTTGTGTTTGTTGTGCATGAAGTTATGTAATTGTGCACTAATCATCTTTCTACAGTACACACTAAACTTAACTCAAGGTGAATTTTCCCCTTCTTGCAAATAAGAAATGTGTACTTCTCCTGCAGCTTGGTGATACATTGCTTTTAATTCACTACAGGAAGGGGACTCACTCAATCTGCGCAATGAGTATGATTCACACAACAGCACCGTCCATGATGATGATGGCGAAATAGACGGCCCGTTAACTTAAGATGAGAAGGAACAGGTAATGACAATTAATGGCATGCATTGGACACCTGACTCTGAGCGATTGGTGTTTGTGTTTTCGTTGTTTGTTTGTTGTGCACAAAGTGAAGTCAAAGTGTACTAGTAATGTATCTTTCTGTACACACTAAAGACTGACTCAAGTCAATAATATTTCTACTCTTGTTGTGTAATAACAATTTTACTTCTACTGCAGGCATATCTTCACAGTCAGTCAGTACAAGTATCGGAGATGATGATTGATGGAATAATAACAAGTCAGGAGGACGTTTCATGAGTGGCATAAAACTTAAAAGCCTAAAGGTAAGCACGTCAACAACAACCACAGCAGACCCAAATGTCTGTGTAGAAGTGATATAGAGTGTAGCGGTGGGATGACTGTGGTGCATTGTTTTACTAACTTAAACTGTAAAATGCTATGTTTGGAATGGATAATGTGCTTTGCCTTTGTCCAACTCTTTAAAAAAAAAAAAGTACTCTAAAGTCTAAACGTTGGATGTGCTACTGCTAAGCAACGTGCCGTCAGGCCTGTCACTGTGGGCCTGCTCTCTACTGTTATTGTTGAAGGTCAATGCTGGAAACAGACTAGAGTAGAGATGATGCATACATGCCACCTCGGAAAGTGTTCTTGTTGCACTACACCATAACTTGTGCATTTGTTTCAACTTTGTTTCTCAATATCCCCTTTGTTTTTCCATCCAAAATTACAGGCCAGGCCTTGCCCTATACTTGGGAAAACATTACAATGCACACTTACCTTACCAATAAATCGACATTTTTTTTCCAGCCGGGCAGTGGCGAGTGGCGACACACCCAAGATTGATGAACGAGAGGACCAAGAGGAATGCCGAGATGCAAATCCAGTCCACATTTTTTACCAGGATAACACAGCAACAGTATCAATTTCTATCTTCTTTTAAATAATTTGAATCATTTTTTTGTATACAATCTTTACAACAGTGTGTTCTTATTGTTGTTATTATCATCATTAGGTTTGCTCTCTGTTTACGATTCTTCCCTACCAATATTTAAAATTTCTATTTGCTATCTGTAAAAGTATTAAGGCCGGAACAACAGAACAAGAAGTGTATGTAATCCGGGTCTCTCATCATCATGCATGCATTTCCTTTTTCTCCCTTAACATATGGATATGGTAGTCTTCAAAGATTGTCGTTTGTTTGTCCATGCATACTGTTTTTCAATGTCAAACCTTTCCCAAAACCCCCTTCCCATCCATTCAACAAACCCTAACCCTCTTTCCCCGGGCTGTGTGACTTATTGTCGAGGTGTGACTAAATTAAATGTACACCAATACTTAATCACACGCTTCCTGGGGCGGATGTGGCGAAAGCAACAGTACTTCAATTTCAAGGCAGAGCGATGATCTTCTTTTGCTTGCCCACCCATGAGTAGGATATTTTAGAGGTTATTTTATTTAACAAAGGAACATATACCTCAGCATTAATTGCCGGCATTGATTGGATTTGTTTGTTGTGATTCCTCATACACAGCACTAACTGTTAGGCTGTAGGCCTAGTCAAGTGACTCGACACAACTATAGTTTGTAACTCTGTCTAGTAGGCTATCCCAACCACCATTATGTTTTGTTGTAAAATATTATAGCATATTATTGTTGATCTGTAAGTTCTGTACTGTACTTCATTCTACTTATCCTCTAACAGTCTCTCAAAGGCTATTGACTGTCTCCTTTTCTTTTTTTGCAAAGGCTGCTGCCCTGCCAGTGTCTACTACTACTACTACTACTATACTACCACCACCACCCCAATCATGGCATGTTAGAAAAAGGAAACCATCTTCACCACACAGCCATTGCTTTGCCTAAGTTAAACATCAAGCACAGGTAAGAGAGAAGTTTGAGGGAGGCAGAATTAATAAAGGACATGTTTTCAATGAATTCAATTTCACACACCCCTTTGAGTCCAGATAAAGAATGCATAGACTAGAGGAGAGACTGAAAGTCCTAGTAGGACAAGTCAATCAGTGAGGGGTGTCACATTTATCTGTTTGTGTCTTACACAGTCAGCCAATTATTTAAATCAAACACTAGCTTTCGGCGGCCCTGCACCAGCAAGGAAACAGTGTGATGTAAAACAGTAACCCCACCTACAAAACATTAACAACATTGCATGTAATGTAGAAAAATATATTTAATTTACCCTAACAAAAATAAACTAAAAACCCACAAAAGCTGACCCACCCCCCTTCCTAACCCCAACCAATGTCCGTAGGAAAGTACAGGAGAAAATAGTAGTCCGAAAAGCAAACACCCAACGCCCAAACCAGTTCCCACCCACCCAAACAAGACTTAAAAAAGGGGCAGAAGACATGGACTAAGGTGTGGGGCCGGACTGAAGGAGGACACGCATCAGATCATCTAAACGGGCGACGTGGCATCTGAGGGCACGGCGGTTGCAGCCACAGTGGGGGGGGCACTAGAGATGGCATTGCAGTGGCGGCGGGCAGCCGACAGATGGTGGCGCTGTACCGCTGGAGGGCGGTGGCTGGGGCCCGGGGCACTGGAGGAGGCTTCACGTGCTGCTGCAGTCTCTTCCTCCTCCTTTGCCAAGACCTCCAGCCGTCGGTATTCACGCTGGATTGCCTCCAGCTTCTGGCGCCGTGCCTTGGCGGCCAACTCCTTACGATTGAGTTTAGGAGTAGCTGTGTATCAAAAAGAAAAAAACAAGACAATTGTAAAATATACTCTTAGAAAAACAGTAAGACAAGTTAATTATTTATACACATAGTGGCATGGTAGAGTAGCACTATAAAGCAAAGTAGTACATAAAATTTTAAATCTCGCCCGTCCTTCTTCCTTCCACCCGTCTTTCACTTTTTAGTAGAACAGTGCACCAGGTGCTCTTCTCCATAAAACTTTCAAAGCGGAGTTGAAATCAGATAGATGAGGCCATTGGTTACTCCATTCTCCCGCTCCTATGCCAATTAAAGGGATTCTAGTCTTCTAGTTCACTCTTCAAATGTTCACAACAACTCATAGGACATCGGATGGCGGGCGGACTTTGTCCGCCCGCCATCCTCACGCTAAAAAGGGTGGGGGTCCCGTGGGGACAATTAGGAGGATGCGCCCGGCACAGTGGCGGGCGCATCCTGGTTTTTTTACATTCTGGTTGGCGGTGCCGAAAGCAATGCTAAAAATACATGTTGTGCTGCTTTTCCAAGCACAACATGACAGGCCCCGCGCGGAGCCTGTCATGTTTTGCTTTGAAAGGCAGGGGGGTACCATAGCATAGGTACCCTCCATGGGGGCCCCCAAGCATACTCTGCAATGTCTGCATGCCTTTCCGTGGCGGACGGCAATGCCGCCATGCAAAGGCATTCCAAAATGCAGATTATATGGCTGGCGGTGTGTTCAGAGAGACACCACCACCATATTGAACCCTTTTCCGCCTGGTCGACATGTGGGGGGTCTGACTCTTTTCTACAGGGATGGCGGGAGGTTTGCCCCTGCGGTGTTGTCGGTGAATACCGACGGCCCGGCTGTGGCAATACGCCCGCCATCCTATTGGGGCCCTAAGTCTCAACAGTACAGTATACATACAGTACACCCTTGCAGTGAGTGTACTGTCAAGTTCAACAATAGTTAAGGATTATGAATCTAACTTACCACCGTCCGCCACTGGTGCTGCCACTCCCCCTCCTGCTCCATTGTCGGTATCTGCAGTAACTGCCGCATCCTCTCCCTCCGCGTCGCCTTCGCTGGCCCCGGCAATGGTGGCCGGTAGTGCGCCTAGAAAACATTACACATTTATTAGGCGTCATATACACCTCCCCCTATTGATCAGTAGCAAAGTTGAAAAATGAGTTAATATTAACATACATCACTAGTACAAATCAGGTACTAGTAGAGTAGACACTAATAGTTATATATGGTCCCCCCTAGGGTCATTCTAGCCTTTGCTTAGTTAGCCCGAGGCATGCAACCATTTTACCTTTGTGTCTTTTATTTTTGCACATGTAACATTACCTTGCAGCTTTTTGTATAAGACACCTTTGAGCCCACATGGCCTGCCTCACACTGCTACTGTATACGCGCTGCGTACAAGCGGTCAACAAAATCATTAACAAGCCACTTTTCTATGAAGTACTGGTGTACTGTTAGTTCATATTGCTTATCCATAAATGCTACACTTTTTGCACGGCTGAGAAATGCTTGCAAGTTGCAATATACTAACGCGCACCATTTCATTTTTCGCATGACAGGCGGAAGATTCCCTTCTTCGAACCAGAGCTTTCGGAGACCTAATAGTTATGACAAGAAAGTACTATAGTCGAGCAGGGGATTGTGGTGGGTTCTGAATTTCTGATTGAGGTGTGTGAGGAAGGTCCAACCTACCATCACCAACATTCTATTTTCTTGTGCAAAGGCCTGTATGTGCAAGATCCCTACAACAGTAGTAGTATGTCCTATAGGCTATCATATCAAAATAGTAATAAATCTGGTTGGGCATTTGTTGCTGTGAATTGTCGAAGCCTCAAGATTAACAAAGACTCAAGATCAACAAGACTAGAAGTAGTACAAGAGGACGACCCAAAGGACTGGACTCAATGGCTAGAGCTACTGGTGAATCTGAGTTTTATTACAACCTTTCAAATGAAGAGTGGCACTGGCCAACTGGACAAGCTTAGCTACTACAGTACAGACAGACTGATAGTAGTAGTAGTAGTAGTAGTACTGAGAGTCATCATAGCAGAGGCAGGGATAACAAGATTTTTGAAACCGTACAGATCGAAGGATAATTGTTGGTAAAAAATAGCATTGGGAAACTGAAATAATAGTTCGTGAAAAATATGGTGCAGTAAAAGTTATGGAATAAGAAATATTATTAAAAACAAGAAGACTTACTGGGGCCAGCAGAGGAGCCCTCATTGGTGTCCTCCTGATGGTGGTGTTCTGACTGTTGTCCCGCCGACTGCCCACTCCCTGTCTGTCTGCCCCTGGGTGCTGATGAACAGGAAAGATATAAGAAAGAGACAAACATTGATGGATGGTGTCAAACAAATATAATATTTTTAAAGAACGGTCAAAAAACACTTATGTAAACAACAATTGCAATAACTAAATTGACCGATCTCATCTGGTCAACAAGTAGTATCGGGGGATTCGCGGATCGACTACTTAAGTTACTATTTATCAACAGTAATCCAGACGTCCATTCTGATTCACTAAGTTACAACTAAGCCTAAGTACGACGTACCACCCGACCTAGCCCACCTATTCCAGGCATGCCAATTGTACATTAAGTATGCATTTCCACTTATTTTATTCCTAAACAATGCATATGGTCAAATGGAGGACACATGACTACATTTTTTGTATACACCAAATTTTGGGTTGATTGATTGATGCTGATGTTCTGCTAGTGCTAAGCCAATTACCACCACTCATTGAACAAGCTGGAAAAGGTTCTAATAAAGACTGGCGTGCTAGCAGCACGTCACGTAACTGCGGTGGCATCACGCATACCACTAACAAATTAGAAACTCATACAAAGTACCTAAACCTAAGTATCAATCCGCCCCTATCTCTTAGTGACAGGACAAATTAAGGAGCGGACTAGAGTCACTGTAGCATTACGTAACTTAATTTCTCTAAAATAAACTCTTATAGAATCACTCTAAGCGAGCGCAAACGCAAAGTTGCAAACAAGTAAGATTAGTAGTAGCACAGAGGAGCACCTGTGTCATAATCACAAAAGACTTTTAAACGTAATTAACCTGGAATGTAAGCAGCAACATTCTAGATGGTTGGAAGAAAAAAAAGATATTCGCAATATGTAACACAGAGCAGAAGAACAGACACAAAGTAGTAATAATTAAATAGTTACTCACCAAGCCCCGGGACCTCCACTCCTAGCAGGTCCAGCAGGTCCTGCACACGGTCCAGGATGTCGGACCACCGGTGCGTCAACTGCGTCTGGGCGCAGCGCAACACTGCCCGGCGCACCTTCCCCCACTGCTGTCGACGCTCCCGGAGGCCATACCCGGACCCAGGCCTGCCACCTGCTGCCAGGGTTGAGGGGAGGTGGTGCTGCACAAAGAAAATGAGTGCAGCCAACTCCACCTCCCCAAATAAGGCCCGTGCCTGCACCCCTTGTGGGCGCCGCCTTCCGCAAGGAAGGCGGTCGCGGCTCTGGCTGCGACGACGAGCCCAACCCTTTGACATGGTTCTGGGACGGAGCGGGAAAGAAAAGGTAATAAAATTTAAAAAGTAAAGGAAATAAATAGCAGGCAATAGAAAAAGTGAGAAAGTAGCTAAAAAACCAAAAAAAGTAGACAAAAAACAAAAATATAGAAGCAGGAAAATAGTTAGAGAAATAATAAATAAGAAAGATAAAAAAAAAGTGGCTTTAAACAAAGGATTGAAAAGATGCAGGGAGGATTCAAAATCAGGCCCCAGAACCATGCAATAGAGTGAAAAACAAGATGGCCGCGCCCATTGCGACCACGTGCGCAAGTTCGCGCAATATTTTCTCCCCGAGCAAGCAAAAAGCAACGCGATCAAGTAAAAGCATTCGCGAACAGGAAATATCTACCACGAATGGGCGCGAACATGCATTGCGCGACCCGGAACAGGAAGTAAGCATCGCGAGAAGGCGGGACAAGTGAAAACAAGATGGCCGCGCCCGTGAGCAACCGCATGGGTAAGTTGGCGAGCCGCGATCACGCAATAAATATCGCGAACAGGCGGGAAAAAAACTTCCGCGTCTTCGCGATATTTCCGGCGTGTTTGTGGAGATTTTCAGCATTTTCACAATAGTTTGCGAAAGTGAATTTTGCAAATTCCATCCACCCCTACTTATAAGCCCCTAGTATATGGTATACTATGTACCTAGGGCATAGGTACCTCAGAGGCCTTTCAGGGGCTGAAGCATGTATTATGCCACCCCTGGTAAGCACTCCAAAATGGCACCACAGGTCTGCTACTGCAGCCTGGGTAAGGGTGTGCTTGCACCCCTTACAGTGGTATAGGCTACCTATACCCACATATCTATACAGACACATATAAACCTATAAGCCACTCCTATGACAGGCCTTGACAATCTTGAAGGCAGAGTGCTTGGTTTTATGTAAGACGGTGCCCAAGCATGAGCTGAGCCCCTCTGCAGTTTTCGGAAATACTTCCTTATAGCTGTTCTGTGATACAGCCATATCATATACTCTTAAGTGCATTATAACCTCGCGGTAAATGATAACTTTGGAATGGCTGCATCAAAACATGTCGTGTTTGGTGTCAAACATCTTGGAATACTACCCCCCGCCAGTTCTGGCGGCGGGGGTAGCATTCCACCCTTCTAGAGGGAGAGACATGTTCACACTGGTCTAACCCGGTAGGACTTTCCTGAGCCCTGTCATCACAAATTGGATGCCTCTGCCACAGACATGGGTCTGGCCTCCTGCTGCTGACCAAAACTCCGGCAGGGGAGGCCTGGATAATAGGTTTCCTGTCGAAGGGAGGTGTAACCACCTCCCCAGACAGGCAGATGTGTATTGGGGCTGGGCGGGAGCACTCTCTGGTGCTTTGAAGTCCTGCACTGGGGGCACACTTGGTGTCCCTGTGCATAGTCCAGTTCAAACCGGTTGCATGGGCTACCTGCCCCTACTCTGGCATGAAACTGGACAAAGGAAATGGTTGTAACCACTCCTTTTTCCAAATCCTCTCACAGGTGGGTCAATAGAGTATGTCCAACCCCCAAACTTAGTATAAGTATGAGAACCCAGTCCTTGCGACTTTAGATTACCCTGGATGAAACTCTGCAACATATATCCTGGACCTTCGACATTCTATCCTGACTAGAAAACTAAAGAAATCTGCCTTGGGGTCAAGGAGTGACTCCCCTGCTTGGCAGGCACCAAAGAAGTAACTGACCGGTCTACATTGCTGAAGCTCCCGCCGGACGCCGAAGTTTTTGCATCACCAGTGGAGGATTTCCAGATTTCCCCGAGGCTACCCTGTGCCCACAGCAAAGCTGAGGCCCGTGGCTAACGTGGGTGATATGGAACTGTGGCCCCTTGACACTGGGAACTTTTGCAGCAACGCTATCTTTCTGGTCCTCCTTGAAGTTGTGCTTTGGGCTCTGAGTAGCCCCAGCCTTGAGCATCACCTGCACTGAAGATTGCTGGCCTCCACTCCACGAGTGACCCGTGGGCCAGTTAAAAGTATGACCACTTGAGGCTGCTTTGCGATAGCCTGTTGGCTAGTAGGTCCCCATGAAGGCAACTCCTCTTCTACTTCGTCTTTCCTGGTTGCTCCAGATGTTCCCTGACTCACCTTCGCTGGGTGAGTCCCTCAGACCGTGCTGGTCTGCACCGCAGTCCTTTCTCTGAATCCCTGTGACTTGCCGTTGCCGTGGCTTGTTGGGTCCAATCTGGTCGCCGACGCCGCAGCACTTGACAAACTTTGTGGGAGAGCTCGAATCCGGCTCGTGGACTTCATCGACACCTCCAGGACCTCGTGGCTGAAGAGTCAAGACACCCATCATCTCACCTGAAGCACCTGACATCTGTGGCCATTGGTCCATCCTGCCCTTGGTCACTGGCTAGTGACCCAGACTCTGTCCACTCTGCTTTCAGGTTCCTTCCATCCTAGATCCAGGCTTGGATCTCTGCGGACACTTCTCCTCTTCACGGCAGCAGCAGTTCTTTGCAGGCTTCCATTGCAATCGACGACGAGACCCAACACCGAAAAACACCTATGCACCCAGCTTCCCTGGTTGAGGTGCTCCCATGGGTGCTAGCCCTAGAAATTCTGAAGTCCAAAAGGGTTTGGTCCTGACTCGATTCTATGTGTCTCTAATCTTTAAATTTCCAACCGTGAAATTGCCCATGGAAGCTAACGGGAACCCGCGGTTGTGTTCACACACTGCATACAGTCCCTGTCGGTCCCCTGTGTCACTACCTTGGGTGGTTCCTTGGGGTCCCAGTGTTTCTACAAGCTCTAGGCCTTGTGTCAAGTTCAGGCGTGGTTCTCATTTTTTTGGTATATGGTTTGGTACGCCCCTAGGGCTCAAACGTGTATTTGTGCTATCACTGTTGATTGCTAACTTGTAAACTAAGTAGTTCGAACTCCAGTCTCATAAAGAGACTAGAGGGGTGTGTTCTATCTTAAATACATATATTTTGAATATATACCCTGTGTGGTTGTCCTTTCATTTGATCATTCAAGAGATTATAGACTGGTAAAGCAAGCAGCTTTACATTCCTTCAAGACTTAGCCTGAAGGCTGCTCTCCATAGCTCCCACTAGGATAGCTTTCAATCAAGGTTGTCTTTAACCATTTACCATAAGGGGTTCGTTGGACTGATACAAGGTGCCCACTAGAACTAGTGGACAGCATATATCAGGCCACCTTCTTTCAACTATAACGTCCCTGAAACCTATGTTTTTTTTTGTGAATTTCAAAGGTTTTTTAAATGCTAATTCCTAACTATAAAGTCTGTAAAACCTATGGGTTTTTCAGTGAATTTCGAAGGTTTTTAAAATGTTAATTTCATATTTTAATGTCTATAAAACCTATATTATTTCTATTTTTTTGTAATATTTTGGAACTCTATTATACTTCTTTTTTTTTTTAACTTTGAAAATTAAGTAATGTTTTCTATCTTCCCCAAAAAATATGTATATCTTTTTTTTTGTTGAGAAAACTGCACTCCCATAACAGTAGTGCACCAAGTTCCATTACCACGCAAATCCTATCCGCCATATTGCTAAACTCGTAAAGGATGTGCATTTCGTATCAGACGGATTCGTGGCACCGCGTCCCGCGTAACATCATATACATATGAGTTCGTGCCAGCTGCTACATAGGTATCCGACGGGTACGCAGTACCAAGCCACGCGTTACGTCATGTACGTATGGGGTCGCGCCCGCTGAGCATTGCGTATGCGACGAGTGCACGCTGCCAGGCCCTGTGTTACGTCATAGACGTATAGTGACACGCCAGGTACACCATTCCCTCGGTTTTTTGATGTCTCAAAACTATATCTAAATAAATTTAAACTGTATATGAGAGCAAGCGATAATCTAAAATGTTTTAAACATTTATATATTTCTAACTGTAATAAACTTATATTATGATAAATATATTTTCTTAAAATCTAAAACCTCCTTGCGCCCTCGATGCGCGATTGCCATGTGACCTTAAAAAAAAGCATTTCATTAGTTCATAACATTTCCCATTGTAACAGTTGGAGGACCCCACCCATTTTAGTCTCTCTCTCTACAGCGTTTGATGAGACACACCCCTTCTGCTTCGAGAGCTTTTTTGAAAAGTTGTTTTGCTGTGTACACATATCTTCTACTACACACAACATGCAACGATCATCTTGATCAATATTCATGGTCTGTGCATTAGCCTTCCAAGTGGGATTGCCATGCATCTCAAACGTTACATCAAAAATCAAATGTGTGTTACATGATGCCCCTGGTGTGTGTGCACATTATTGTGCTGCCTTTCGGCCTGGATATTGCTGGCCCGAAGGGGTATCATCAGCCACGGGCAGAGTTTACATCCTAGATCACATGTGACAAACAGTTAACAGTAATGTGTACATTTGTATTGCTGTATTCTCCGTTGTCAGGCTTTACCAATATAGTAGAGTGTGTCATATGTGAGACTTTCAGATTCACGTTTGGCATGTATTGCTAGACTATAATGAACGTTATCACCATTTATGATGTAGCCTCACTGCTGATCCTCCCTCAATCCGAGCACATTCGCATGTGTGTGCTTCGCGATAGCAACACTTTCAATAATACCGCACACCATTGACATGAGTGTCTGCGCATATCCACAACCTTGACAACAACATGTGATGTTCAATGTTTTCGAACAGCATCTCATTAGCGATAGTTGCCGCCCTCCCGGTACATTCTACATTAATGTAAATTGAGCATTCTGCGATGTCAAAACTGCAACAGAAACACACATAAGTACACTTCCTGGCCAGGCAGGAACTGAACAACACCCAGGTCCCCGGAACAATTATTCACACCCCTACACTTGCCTAGCGTACGCAAGCCCAGCCCACTTTGCGTACGTATAGATAGGATAACGACGATGCCACATGTCCCAGTTCTTCAACACTGCCTCAGGTGATATGGCCGCATCCACCTCGCATATCACAATGCGCAATAAAAAAAGGGATCCATAAGGCGTACACCATCGTCGCAATCAACACTGCACCTGAATTGTGAACACTGCTGCCCGGCGTGTTTGGGCACACAACAATGACAGCAGGTGAACAGTGGGGCCTGGGTGCACAGGGGCTGCAATTGAGCGCAAATCTGTGGGAGGGGTGGTGGTGCATCAGCCTGGGTGCGCAAGTACAAACAAGCGATATTGCCCTGTTTAATAATGTGTTCTCTGACCTCATTCAGTCACATGTCTGTCTCATTTTAAGAACATGCTGGGCTGGACTGTAGGCCTGAGCCAGCGGGCAGTGCTGCCCTACAGACAAGTGTTGAGCGCAGTGCTGCGGGAGGGTTGGGGTGCATCAGCCTGTGTGCAAAGGTGCAAACAACTGATGTTACCCTGCGTACCGATGTGATCTCTGACCTCATTCAGTCACACCTCTATCTCATTTTAAGGACCTGCTGGACCGTACTGTAGGCCTGAGCCAGCGGGCAGCGCTGCCCTACAGACACGTGGCGTTAGCTTTTGGGGCACTGTAGTGAGTTGATTACTAAGTGTACATGCACACAGGCTTGCGCCACCACAATACACACGCACATTGCGCTTCTAGCATGCGCTCTGTTCCTTTATATGTGAACGTTGGCATAACATATTTTTATTTAACCTTGTATATTCTCATGCACTCCAACTCCTCTTTGAACCACGATTACCACTAACAGTTCGAAGATCGTACTTCAAGAAGGAAGTTTGCGCTCAACTGGTGTTCTCTATTAACGTTGAAAGAAACCTTCATTTACCTCAAGACGTTTCCAACATTATATTTTTTCGCCCTTTTCAGACACTGGGTTAGTGGAGCTAAAATGGGCGGAGTGGGTGCTCACCCAGTGATGATGCCCTGGCATTCTGACGCCTTCCACTGTGGTATCAAAACACCGTGCCCGACCGGAGACCTGCTGGGCCACCCTGATAGCGGCACCCCGGAGTTGGAGCTCAAACCAGCACGCCCTTGGACACACCAGTCGTGGCAGGTGAGCAGTCAAGCCTCGGTGCGCAGGAGCTGCAATTGAGCACAGAGTGGAGAAAGGGGCTGGGGTGCAACATCCTGGGTGCACAGGTGCAGGCAAGTGATGTTGCCATAGATAATAATGTAATCATTGTCCTTATTCATATCTTTGTTTCATTTTAGGGACCTGCTGGACCTCACTCTTTCTCGCGGACCCCAGCGCCCCAGACACACGGGTGACGGGAGGTGAACAGTGAGGGCTGGGTGCAGTAGGCCGGTGCTCTGTCTCCTCCTCCCTCTGTTCTTTTCACTCTCCCTCCCCTTCTCCCTTCCACTCTCTTGCTCTCTGTCCCATTCTCACTTTCCTCTGTTCAGTCTCACTACCTTTCTTTTTCTCTTAGACATGGCACACATACTTATGTTTCTTTTTTGTCTTGCAGGTTTTGTACGCTGCTTCCGGAGGATTCCCACCCACTTCTTTCATGTTTTACTGTTATTCAAATAAAGTTTAATTTCCATTTATTTGTGTTGTGTTAATAAAAGTTATTTTTTTTTACCAATAAATAACTGAGTGCATGGGTCTTCTTTTTCTGACAACACTTGTCTGTAGTTTATTGTGAAAATCGGCGGTTGATTGTAGGTTATAAGGGAAATTTTGTTTAATTTTCCGGTGCACCTACCAAACATAAACCAACAGACTATTACATAAATGAAGCCTGGGTAATTGTTCAATGACAAGAGTTCTATGAGTGTACTGCCCGTGTGATTTCAGAACCAATAAGGCACTGCCTAGGGCCACCGAGGCTTCAAGGACTGGCGAGACCCACCCTGCATATTTAAATAAAGCCCCGGAGGTCTTGAGTTGGCCTCGAAGGCCCCCGAACAATTCATAAACAATACCCGGGGAGGTGTCGATCCCCTAGTCTGCGAAACGTCTCTGTGCCCTCCCGCGCCTAATTTACATGTGAGATGAAGAACCCCAGTGCTGCAGAGACCCTGCAATATAATAATAAGATTGGCCCCGGAACATTACCCACCAGTGGGCTCCTTTAAATGAACGGGTGAGACCCTGCTTCATTTTTTTTCTCCATTTTCACCATCCGGTTCCGCTTTATTGAAACAATACGAGATTTTCCTCCTCTCGCTTCAACGAGACAAACAAGAATTTACTATCACAGGGTGCAAGCAATGCTCCCGCCCTGTAATAGCAAACATAAATGTCCCTAACTTGCACACCCCGGGACACTGTATGACCTGTGCCTGGGAGGTGGTGCTCCATGGGACCATGATGCTTTGTTTGATGCATAACTTCAGAATTAGAATAAATGCATACTAACACTACTTGCACATGTGTGGTACAACAACCACAGTGTAGTGAAGAGGCAGAGGAAGCCCAAAATCAAAAAATATAAATCGTAACAAAGGTAGGATCACATAGTTCGATCAGCCGATGACCCTGTGATGAGTAGAAACAGATTCACCAAGAAAATGGGTCTTCAGCACAACGCAGGCAAGCACAAAATCTTGGTGAGTGCTGCCTTCTTGTCACCTTCTCCCGCTCGTCGCCAAATTTATGTAGTGAACAGGAAGACAGCAGTGGATCCGATAAGTAGATTTATTGCAGGAAAAGAAGACAGCTTAAACAGCCACCAACAGGACCAGACACCAAGGCATCCGTCTTCTCCAGCACTGTGTACAAACCCCCCAAGATTCCCCTCATGACAGCCCTACATTCTAACATTACATACTTACATTATAGTATCATTACATACTAACATTGTACTATGACTTACATTAAAATAGTACACAGAGCACATCACTTTACGGCAATGAGCTCACGGTTTAATCCCCTAGTTTTCAGACCAGTAGGGGTGAGAGGTTCGCTTCCCATTCCCTGTATAGTATAAACGCATACTAACACTACTTACAGTTATACAACAGTGGCCAGAATGCTACAGCACCCACAGCCCATCAATTTACTACAATCAGCTCGGTTTGTTCCCCGAGTCTTCACACCGGTAGGCGTAGTACTTCGCTTCCCACTTCCGGTATAGTATAAACGCACGGTAGAGCTCAGTAGTTCACTTCCCACTCCCTGTATGGTATAAACGCCTACTAACACTACTTCCACAAGTATCCTACAAACACAAGAGCACATCACTTTACAGCAATGACCTCCCGGTTTAGGCTCTAGGTTTCATACCCGACTGTAGCAGCATCTCATCTCAGCACCATGTCACCCTGAGCAACACCACACTTTCAGACCAGTAGGTGTGGCTACTTCGCTTCCCACTCCCCACAGAGGTTACAGTGCTCCTATCCTCCTGTTTCCTACTCTTTTCACCCTTTTTCCCCCTTACTCACTTCAATGGAATCACAAAATGACGGCCAACACTTCCTAGTTGCAACCGCTTGCAGCACTCACAAGCAACAAGCAGCAAGCTCGTGCTTGTAACGCCTCAGCCAATCAGATGGCAGAATTCCCAAATATAGATATCTGTAAATTTAGATAGTTCTCCAAAATGACTGAACAGATTTACACCAAATAAACAAAAGCGTGCTTTATAGACCAAGACCCTTCTCCCTGCCAAATTTGGGGCAATTCCATTCTCCCGTTCGACCTGTAGCCTTGTCTAAAGTTTCCTATGGAAATTAACATGGAGAAAACATGTTTTGGGACCCCCCTTTTTTCTTGGTCCCCCCTTAACTAATCACACCCAAACGTCCCACATAGGAGCTGATATGAACAAAGAATTAGTTTGGAAAATGTCATGAAGATTCATCAAATGACGCCAAAGTTATAAGCAAAACAAAAAATGCTCTTCCTACGGAAACTTGATCCTAACTATAACTGCCTACTGGCGACCGCCAGTAGGTAATATCTCCAAACGAACATGACGCTGAGGAGGACGCTCTTCCAAAATGGACTGGGGCTCATAAGCGGGCGTCACCGCTAATATATTCCAAAAGATAGCAGCCCCTCCCTTTTGTGTTTTGTGGATTAGACTATTATCTGGCCCTACATGAAATTGATTTCTTCGAGGCGATCAGAGTAATGGAATTTGTGAAAGTTGTGACGGGTAATATACCCTGAAAAGAATGAAAACACCAGCAGCAAAATCAATGGATGGACATGTTATGAATGAATTTGACAGTCACAATGAATAATGGGCGATGTGTCCCGATATTTAAAATGTGTGAAATTAATCTTGGAAGTATTTCTTGTTTGAAAGAACAAATATACTAGAGACCATGACACCGGAAATAATGAACTACTTTAGTGGAAAACTAGATACATGACTGAAGGCATTTGTTGTCTATCTTCAGTGTTTACATATTGTGGTTTAAAAGAAGAACAGCTGACAATTCCACATGTTGCATATGATTAAGACGCCGTGTGCGTTGAAATGTGTTCTGCTGTAATCCTCTGCAAAATAAAGGATTTTATGCTACTAGCCGGCTGGTGAGCTTGTTGTTGCTCCTTGAGTCAGGGGCTTCTATCTTTTGGAATATATTAGCGGTGACGCCTGCTTATGAGCCCTGATCTGTTTTGGCAGGGCGTCCTCCTCAGCATCATGTTCATTTGGATATTTATACAGAGGGATGCCCGTCAGCTACGAAATTGTGACTAAGTCAAAGAATGAAGAATCGGGCCACTGTGAACCAAAAGGGAGACCTACTCAAAATGAATTGGTTTTGGAAACAATTTGTGCCAGCTAGGATTTGTGGAGGAAGTGACCTCTGCACATGCCGGGAGCCTGAAAATAAGGAACCCTTGCAGGGAGGAGTTTGGAATATTGAAAGGTTTTTAGACATTTGACATGTGGACTGGCAGAGGTAATGCCTTTTGTGTTTCCTGGATTAGACTATTAACTGGCCCTACATGAAATTGATTTCTTCGAGGCAAGCAGACTAATGGAATTTGTGAAATTTGCTACAGGTAATAAAGAAAACACCAGCACAAAATCTAGGATAGACATGTTATGAATGCATGTGACAGTCACAATGAATTATGGGTACTTTGGTCCAATATTTATGACGTGTAAAATTAACCTAAAGTTGAAACCATCTTTAGAAGTATTTCTTGTTTGAACGACTCTGAACAATTATACTAGAGACCATGACACCGGAAATAATTAACTACGTTAGTGGAAAACTAGTTACGTGACCGAAGGCATTCGTTGTCCATCTTCAATGTTTACATATTGCGTTTTAAAAGAAGAACAGCTGGCCATACCTCATGTCACATATAATTAAGACGCCCTGTGCATTGAAATGCGTTATGCTATAACTCTGTCAAAATAAAGGATTTTATGCTACTAACCGGCTAGTGTGCTCGTTGCTGGTTCTTGAGTCAGGGGCTGCTACCTGTATTTTCCAAAGGAAGGGCGTTTTTATTTTGCCAATAACTTTGGCGTCGCTTTGCAAATCTTCAGGAAATGTTCACAACCTTTGCTTTATTTAGTTCAGCTGGTGTGTCAAACATTTTGGGGTGATCCATCAAGCGGGGGCTGACAAACAACGGGGGTCACAAAACACATATTCCTGATGCATTTTTCCATAGTAATTTTGAACATGACTCCAGCCTGAAGCGCTGAACGGAATTACACCAAATTTGGCAGAAAGCCAGATGTTGGTTTAGAAAGCGTGCTTTTTTGTGATTTGGTGTAAATCCGTTGAGTAGATTTCTAGATATTTAAGGCAAAAAAATATAGATATCTTGGGTCGCGGATCCTTGCAGTGGATTCACGGAGTCACAGTCCCAGTGCAAAAATTTGATTGGCTGCCCACACTTCAAACAGAAAGTGTTGGTAGCCATCCTGGGATTTATTTTTAAGCTGATTCCCACAAACAATGTGAAAAATAAAGAGGAGGGGGCAGGGTAGCAATACCCTGGCCCTCCAGATGTTGTTGGTCTCTGCCAGGGGCCACAGAAACCCCACCAGGGGTTAAATAAATGTTTAAGGGAATTTGCAGTGAATGCGTAAGTGGTGCCCATGCAGCACCCCCTCAGTTCTGGGACCGCCACCTCTCAGGGACAAACAGTAGTAAAATGAAGCAGGTGCCCTATATGCCTCTTCCGCAGTCCCAGGGGTTGCCACCTTCCAGGGGCTTATTTATTTATAATTGTGACGGCCTCTTGGACCCACCCAGCCCAGTGGACCACCACCTTTCCAGGGCTTTATCTTTACACAATGATTGGGGTGTGCACCGACCACCCTCGCAGCCCCGGGGGCCATCACCTCCCTGGGGATTTAATTTTAATGAATTGGGGAGGCTGCACAGACCCTTGTATCCCCGGGGATGGCCATCTCTCCGGGGCATTAGCCACTTTCAATGCGGGGGGACCAGCACCTTTCTGTTGCAAAGTTCAAGCAAGGAGAGGGCTGTGTGGCCCACCTCCTGGAGCCATAGATATCCCTATGAACCACCAGGGCCAGCTCTTGCTATGTCCCAAGGTGCCCACCCATGGGACATAGCTGTTTGCTATGGCCTAGCGGGAGCTTTACCACTCAAGCCATAACAAACTGTGCTCTGCTTTCAGTTTGAAAGAGGAGCACAATTGCTTTTACAGAGAGGTAGATGCATGTTCAGCAGCTCCCTCTTTGTAAAAGCAATGCCGGCTCCCGCAGGAGGCAGTGATCCAGCTGGGACTGGGGGGGCCTTGGTGCCCCGTGAGGTCCCTAATAAAAGTAACTGGGGGTCCTGGGTAGGACCAAGGCACCCAGAAGAGAGGCTTAGACCTGAAGAATAGGGTCCCCAGGACCAAAATTGGCCTCGGAGGGGGGGTACACGGCCCTCCTCCCTTTATTTTAGAATAAAACATTTTTTTAAAAGCCAGGCCCTTAGTGGATAGGGTCACAGGGCTTGAATTTGGCCCAGGAAGGGGGGGCCACAAGTGTGATTGCTGAGAGGTCTTCAAAGGCCATGCCCGCTTTCTCCACCACTATGCAAATGCCTCTCCTGGTGCATTGCCGGTTAGGAGATAGTCCTCTTGGATGCTGAGGGTTCTTCTGGATCCAAAAGCACTCCTGTTACCTACAGTAAGTCAGACACAGTAGGATTCCAGAGAGCTGGTTTAAGGCCCTACCCCCTTTCTCCATCACTCTGCAAACTCGACTACCAGTTTAAAAAAACATACATATTCACTTAAAAATCCAAAGGTTACAGGGGAGTTATAGTCATGAGATAACATTTAAAAACCCTTAAAAATTCACTGAAAAAAACAAAGGTTATAGGGATGCTATAGTTAGGCTCAGATTTCACTTAATACATAATCAGTGAAATTCAGCAGTTTTAGTTACCTGAGCTAACTATAACTTACCTCCCAGCAATGCACTGCTTATGACCTCACATATTACATCACTCATGACATGGTCGGTAACATCACTCATGACACCACTGATTACGTCTAATGACATCACTAATGGCATCATTGGTGACATCTTCCAGTGACTGAAATTGCACCTCAGTTGGAAGCACATACCAGTATATAAACATAGCAGGTGCCCCAGTTGAAGTTCCATTTCTGTAAAGACAAATGACCCTCACTTCTTGGGCTGGGCGAAGATGAAGCAAGTGTGTTTTCCAGGCAATTACGAGGAATAGGAGGACATCTACACCAAACAAAGTAGAACTTCATATAATTAAGAGAAACAATCCTTGTTTGGTGTAGATTCACCACGTTGTAAATTTATGTTGTGGCCAGACCTGGTGGCCAACCCCCCCCACCAAAGGCCATATAGGATTGGCTGTAAACCCCTCATCGCACATTTCCGAAGGCTGTGCGTGGCAGCGGTTGGATTAACATATAGCCATTAAATATTACTTTATGTTAAAAAAAATAGACATTCACTGATGAAACAAGGTTTACAGGATGTTATAGTAAGAAAATACTATTACAAACCATAGAAACTCACTGAAAAAAACAAAGGTTACAGGTACATTGTAGCTAGGAAATAGAATCACAGGGACGTTATATATTGTGGGTCACATTTTACACACACAAAGCCATAGACATTCAGTGGTTATAGTTAGAGATAACTCAATTAACAACAGCATGTGCCCTAACACAACTGTTATTCGTGCCCTCACCATGCAGTTCTAATTACCCTCATACATAACATCTTTAACCCCTTCAGTACTCATGATGAGCTGGACTCGTCATGACACACAGTGGGCGTGTGCTCATGACGAGTCCAGCTTGTCATGGCACCCACCCACAGGGGAAGCGCTGGCGCTCCCCCCATGGGACGCCGATCTAAGTATTTTTACCGGGAAGGCAGGGGAAAACCCTTCCCCTGCCTCCCCCCACCCCTCCGTACACGTCATCAATGACGTCAGCCCGGGCTGTTTGAAATAATCCCCGGCTGGTTGCAATAAGTGTGTGTACATGCTGACTACCATCCATGATGAGAGTACTTCACCTGTGGCTGTTTGGGGTCAGATTGCTGAAGTGCGCAAACCTGTGTGCATTTTAGACTACAATAAGCACATGGGTGGTGTTGATTAGAGTAGATCAGAGGTTGGAACCTTACACTGCTATTCGTAAGGCTTACGTTTGGTTTAAGAAGTTGGCCATCCATCTCTTCAATTTAGCAACTTTCAATGCTTTTGTTGTGTTCAACGAGTGTTCTCCTGCGTCAAAGATGACTTTTGTTCAGTTTCAGCAGTCTGTGATAGGCAGCCTTGATGTTGTTCCTAGAGTTGGAGTGGTGGAGGATGTGGCTCGATTGAAAGAGCGCCACTTTCCTGATCACATTCCTCCCACACCCTCAAAAGACTTTCCCACTAGGAGATGTAGAGTCTGTTGGTGAAGAGGTACACGGAAGGAGACTCGTATTTACTGCGCCCAGTGTCCTTCTAACCCTGGGCTGTGTGTGCCTGCTTGTTTTAGATTGTACCACATGCAAATAAATTTTTGGGAGCATCCATGAGTGGTAAAGTGAACTGCCTGGTCTGTATTGTTTAAAAAATGTTGTTCTGTTTCAAGGTTGGCATTAGTGCAATGTATTTAGTTTCAGATTTTGTGTTAGTAGATTTGTATCCATTAGCAATTTGTGTTTTCTTTTTTGTATAAAAAAAACCTAAATGTGATGGCGGTGTGTGTTGGCTGGCGCTTGGCTGGTGGTGTGCGTGGACTGGCGCTTGGCTGGTGGTGTGCGTGGACTGGCGATTGGCTGGCGGTGTGCGTAGACTGGTGATTGGCTGGTGGTGTGCGTGGACTGGTGCTTGGCTGGTGGTTTGCGTGGATTGGTGCTTGGCTGGTGATGTGTGCGGCGATTGGTGCTTGGCTGGCGTTGTGTGTGGACTGGCGCTTGGCTGGCAGTGTGTGTGGACTGGTGCTTGGCTGGCAGTGTGCGTGGACTGGTGCTTGGCTGGCGGTGTGCATAGACTGGTGCTTGGCTGGCGGTGTGCGTGGACTGTTGATTGGCTGGCGGTGTGCATGGACTGGTGCTCGGCATCAAAATGATGTTGCCTCACTACGTTTTGGGCCCTTGCCTGTTGCGGGTACTTAGGCCTCCCACACAAGTGAGGCACTGATTTTATCGGGAGACCTGTGGGAACACTGGGTGGTAGAAAATTTGGTTCAGCCCAGTGATGCCACAGCTTTCCCACAAAAAAATGTGTGAAAAAAGTGATTTTTTCACCTAAATTTGAGGTTTGCTGGGGATTCTGGGTAAGGAAACATTGGGGGATCCACGCAAGCCATATCTCCGTGGAATCCCCCGGGTGTCTAGCTTTCAGATATGTGTGGGTTTGGTAGGTTCCTCAGGTGCCGGCAGAGCTAGGGTTCAAAAACTTCAGCTAAGCACTTTGCCAAAAAAGGTTCTTTTTCACTGTGAAAATGTGGTGTGTCCACATTGCGTTTTGGGCCGTTTCCTGTCGCGGGCACTAGGTTGACCCACACAAGTGAGGTACCATTTTTCTGGGAAGACTATGGGGAACACGGGGTTGGTGGAAATTTGTGGATCCACACAGATTCCAGAGCTTTCCACCCCAGAAAAGCGGGGAGATTATGTTTTTTTTGACATTTTTTTAGGTTTGCAAGGGATTCTGGGTAACAGAAACTGGTGGGAAGCAGTCAAGTCACCCCATCCTGGATTCCCCTGGGTGTCTAGTTTTCAAAAATGTATAGGTTTGCTAGGTTTCCCTAGGTGCCGGCAGAGCTATGGTTCACAAACTACAGCTTGGCACTTTGCCGAAAAAGGGTCATTTTTTACTGCGAAATTGAGGTGTGTCCATGTTGCGTTTTGCACCGTTTCCTGTCGCGGGCACTAGGCCGACCCACACAAGTGATGTACCATTTTTCTTGGAAGACATTGGGGAACATGGGGTGGGTGGAAATTTGTGTATACACGCAGATTCCAGTACTTTCCACCACAGAAATGTGGGAAAAATGTGGTTTTTGGGGCAATGTTTAAGGTTTGCAAGGCATTCTGGTTAACAGAACCTGGTGGGAAACAGTCAAGTCACCCCCTCCTGGATTCCCCTGGGTGTCTAGTTTTCAAAAATGTATAGTTTTCCCTAGGTGCCAGCAGAGCTATGGTTCAAAAACTGCAGATTGGCACTTTGCCAAAAAAGGGTTATTTTTCACTGCGAAATTGAGGTGTGTCCACGTTGCGTTTTGCGCCATTTCCTGTCACGGGCACTAGGCCGACCCACACAAGTGAGGTATCATTTTTCTTGGAAGACTTTGGGAAATGCGGGGTGGGTGGAAATTTGTGGATCCACGCAGAGTCCAGAACTTTCCACCACAGAATTGTGGGGAAAATGTAGTTTGTTTGGACAATTTTTTAGGTTTGCAAGGGATTCTGGGTAACAGAACCTGGTGGGAGGCAGTCATGTCACCGCATCCTGGATTCCCCTGGGTGTCTAGTTTTCAAAAATGTATAGGTTTACTAGGTTTCCCTAGGTGCCTGCAGATCTATTGTTCAAAAACTACACCTAGGCACTTTGCACCGTGTCCCGTCGCGGGCACTAGGCCGACCCACACAAGTGAGGTACCATTTTTCTTGGAAGACTTTGGGGAACGCGGGGTGGGTGGAAATTTGTGGATCCACTCAGATTCCAGAACATTCCACCACAGAAATTTGGGGAAAATGTGTTTTTTGGGGAATTTTTTAGGTTTGCTAGGGATTCTGGGTAACAGAACCTGGTGGGAGACAGTCAAGTCACCCCATCCTGGATTCCCTGGGTGTCTAGCTTTCAAACATGTATAGGTTTGCTAGGTTTCCCTAAGTGCCAGCAGAGCTATGGTTAAAAAACTACAGCTAGGCACTTTGCCAAAAAAGGGTCATGTTTCACTGTGAAATTGAGGGGTGTCCACGTTGCTTTTTGTGCCATTTCCTGTCGTGGGCACTATGCCTACCCACACAAGTGAGGTACCATTTTTATTGGGAGACTTAGGGTAATTCAGATTTGTAAAGCAACTGTTATTACCTATTGACTTTCGATGCGTTTCTGCCGTCCAAATGAAAGACATTCTGTAAAAAAGAAGTCATTTTAAAAAATGACAGATAATTCTCATGCTAGTATTCCCAGTTTCAGAAATGAGCAAATATCTACTGTTTCTAAGCTCTATATTTTGTTCCCATTTCAGAAATACATAGGTTTCTTTCATACCGATTTTTCCATGTACACATTTTTCCAGAATAATTGCTATATACACGGTACATAATAAAAAAGCATTGCAAGTCGCTGCTCAGTTTTTGGCTCTGGGTTCGTCAGGTCTTGGTGAACCTACAACTCCTATCCCCACAGCCAGTACGGTCAACTGGATGTAACAGTAAATTACTTTTAAAGAGCTGTCATAATTAGAAGAAGTTACAGGTGAAAACGTTGACACAAAAGGCTGTTTTTTTCAACTAATTTTCAATTTTTCCTATATTTAACTGA
Source organism: Triturus cristatus (assembly GCF_964204655.1). Lineage (NCBI taxonomy): Eukaryota > Metazoa > Chordata > Amphibia > Caudata > Salamandridae > Triturus > Triturus cristatus. The sequence goes on along the minus strand of NC_140587.1, from coordinate 86,792,609 downwards.
TAGTTTCTATAAAGAAACCTTGATGGATCCACACAAATGACCCCTAGCTGAATTCAGAATTTCGTCTACTTTTCTAAAATGTATAGATTTCTAGGATCCATTATTGCTTTCATACCGATTTCTACCATTAACTGGAAGGAGGTTGAAAGCACAAAAAATAGCAAAAACAGGCTATGTTCCAGAAAAATACCAAAACTGTATAAAAAATGTTAGTTTTCTGACAAAAGTCTGTCATTTCCTAAAAGCTGGAAAAATTGTGATTTCAGCCCCACAAACCCTTTTTTGATACCATTTGAAGAGAAAAACCCAGATGCTTTCATTTGTAGCCCTTTTGTCCCATTTGTCCCCAAAAAAACAAAATTTAGCTGTATTTTGGCTAATTTCTGAGACCCCTCCAGGGGAGTCCACAAATCCTGGGTACCTTTACAATTCCCATGATGTTGGAAGAAAAGAACACAAATTTGGTGTGGAAACCTTCTGTGGTCAAAGAATATTCTGAATCATTGAACTTGTGTGCCTATATGTGTGCAACGAAACCCCACCAAAGAGGGGACCTACAAAGTTATTTCCCACATCCCTTTAAAAACATCCTATATGAATGAGAGAAATAGATCAATACAGATAGATGCAAAATATACAGAAAATCACTGGCATTTACCATTAGTTGTGCAACATATTGTATTTCGACATCTCTCTCCAAATTCCATGATTTATATTATAGTTCTTCTGTTTTTTTGTTTGTTAAAATTTACACACAATTTTCACTTGCTCCCATATAAAGACTAAGGTGGGCATACCGTTTGTGTCTTGGTAATCATTAAATTCCTGATTTCATAGGTTCATATCAACAATAGCCATATTCATTGGCCGTGTCTGGCAACATGCCATTCAGTAATATCCATATTCCTAGGCCAAGTCTGGCAGGGATTTGAAATTGATCCAATATTGAATGGAGCAATAGTGTCCCCCAAATGATTCCTAAAAGGATTGGTTGAATTTATTAAAATTCAAACATATGATGTATATGTATCCCTAATTCATATCTCACTTATTGCTCATGTTACTCAAACTATGCATCCACTGACTACATATAGAAACAAGCATTTGCAATGCAATAGGTCTCGCATTAATGAGAGTTTAAGCTATTGGCAATGTGAGACCTGCTGCATTGCAAATATATTTCTTTTACTAGCACTCATGTGGCGCTTTCACATTCATGAAGGCCGTGCCCCTTTCTTTAAACAAGCTGTGTCAGAAGAAAGGAGTGTGTCCGACATTAAAGTGAAGCAGTGGAAATGAGATCCTGTGCACACGTATGGGTAATTGGCTGGTCCTGTATGTATTCAGTAGATGCCAGAAAGAGTCGGACAAATTCTTTGTAATGGATAAACACTGGTCGACATCAAGTGTGTTGCGTGCAACAATTCTTTTAATGAAAAGTTTCAGTGCAATATACAAAAGAAAATAGATCAGCCGACACGTGTTTCGTCACAACGTGTAGCTGTTGTGACTCATCAGGGCTAAGGAAAGAAAGAGGTGGATAAAACAAAATGAATGTAAGATTAAATGTAAACGAATAAAAGACAGGAAATAATATAAATGGAGCCTTTACAAAGTAAAAAAGGTATGAGAGCCAATAGAGATCGGCGCGACATAGGGTGTCAGTGAGGGAGACGGAGGATTCTATGGTGTGACGGGAAAGGAGTGCCCAAATGAAACGGATGGTCAAGCAAGGTCGTGATGGTCAGAAATGAAAAGTAAACACAAATAAGGCAGGCAAATCTCGTGAGAAATAGATCGGCCGTGAAGACATAGTCTAGCCCGAATGACTAAGTTTAGTGTCTATGACGCAAAACAAAAATAAAATAAGAATATAATGTGTCATCACCGTGTAATGTTGCATATAAAATTCTGAAGTTGAATAATGAAATAAAGGGGCGAAAGAGTAAATAAATAAAAAAATATAAAAAAGTACCTATATAGGCACGGTGGTAGATAAACGTGGTGATGTTGGAGGTCGTATAATGTGTCTATAATAGTCAAGTGTTCAATAATGGGAGAAATGCGAGGTAAATAATGGTAAAAGCTAAACGTAGTGAGTCATGCCAGTGAGATGATAAGGAAAGGCATGGAAGAGAATACTTTAACAGATTGCGAACAGTTTAAAGGAAAATTCATCACGTGAAATCATTAACAGGTTGACACAATCAAACGCGTACATCAGTCAATTGAGCACACATGTTGAACTGGAAACGATCAGAAGGTCAATGGGTAAGAAACTCAAAACTAGGCTGGCTGAATCTTTCAAAATATGTGACGGTCCTGAGCGATAAATATCAATGTAAACGCAAAGAAGAGCGTATAAAGCAGAAAACTCAGTTAGCGATAATAATCGAACATAATGTAACAGTGAGTGGTTCATGAAGTGAGTGAAGCGGGTTATGCGACACAAAACATGGCAGGTATAAAAAACCAATAAAGGCAATACAAGAAATATGCAAAAATTGCTCGTAGGAGAAAACATCCTGGTTAAAAATAATAGTAATAGAGAAACGTGACAGGAGCACAGAGTAAATTGTGAAAAGAAGAGAAGGAATGAGGGAAGTGGCAAATACCTGTACGGGAGTAAAAGTATAAATCACAAGGACCTCGATATGAAGTCACTCGAGGAAAAGGACCCGCTGAGGAGACGGCGGGAACTAGGGTCACACGGATAACGCTAAAGTAGCAGGATCTGTAAACTTGGAGAGACGGGGATGTTGGTTAGTACAGGTAGAAATGTTCCCTGTGGGGAAGGGGAAAGATTATGAGGTGCATGGCCTTACCGGTAGAAGAGCGAACTCGGGTACGGGATCAGCTCGTGATTCCAGGGAGCGGAATGGCGAGTATCGGTAAGACCGGAAGTTAAATAGTCTAAGGAGTGAGAAACTAGAGCGGCAGATGGTGTTTCCGGTTTGAAAAACCGGAAGTGAGGACGTGGGTTGGTAGGAGTGGGTCGGAGGGGGCACCTGAATAAAATTGTGTATACGAGGGATAGAAGGTCAGAGGAGATAAAGATACAACAGGAATGGCATTAGCCGGGGAAGATGAAAGGAGATGAGAATAGTAAGGGTGCTACTGAGTGTGTAGAAATTAAGATGAAGAAGAGAAACAAGAGTAGTAAGAGAAAAGAGTATGGCAAATATAGGTTTAGGATGGTAAATAAAACATAACATGTGAACCAAGAATGCAAAAAGGCCGGTGAAGGTCACTGACCATGATCTTTAACAAAATGCAGGATATAAAACACAGGATATAAAACACCTACAACGAGCAAAGGAGGGAAAATTAAACCAGACATGCACATATGAGAGAGAACAATAATAATAAACATCACTGGGTTCAGATGTGTGCACGGATAATGTGCCAATGGCGGGCCAGAAAGGGCTGAGCAGAAAGCGTTACAAGGTAGGGTACAGTACATATAGTATGAAGAGTCAAGACCCTAAAAAGTACTGCAGCTCATGGTCAATGTTAAGACCGTGTTTGACCGACTGAAGACGCATGATCCATGATGCTTCCTGTCTTCTCAGTCTTAGTTCACGGTTACCACCCCTGACACTGTTTTTGGCAATGTCAATACCAAAAAAGGTCAGGCTCTTGCGTGGTCCTTGAGTTTTGCATGTGGATATGTGAGAAGCCATGGGGTACTTGGCATCTTGGTTGTGCATGGCTCTGACATGTTCGCTGATGCGTTCTTTCAGTGGTCTGATAGTACTTCCCACATATTGTAATTTACAGGTGCATTGCAGGATGTAAACGACAAAGTTGGTATTACAGTTAATGTTAGTCGTGATATTGTATTTTTTGCCATTCCATCCACTGAAATCTTTGGTACCGTTCATGGCCCATTTGCAAGTTCCACAGCTTCCACATTTGAAAAAGCCGACCGTGTGAATGGTGAGCCATGAGGAGGTTGGAGCTGATCGTGGTGTGGTGGGGCACAGTCTGTTCCCAAGGGTTCTTCCTCTTCTGAAGGTGATCTGTGGGTGTGCTGTTATATTGTTACTTAGCGATTTGTCGGTGAGTAGAGTGTTCCAGTGTTTATTGAAGCTTTTGCGCAAGGTGGTGCTGACTGCATTGTACTCAGTGATCAGTCTCACGGTTTGATTATCTGCTTCTTTAGAGGTTTTGGGTTGTAAGGTCATAGCTCTTTGGATACTTTTAACCCTGTTGGTTGCTTTCTTGATGATCATGGGCTTATAACCGCGTTGACAAAATCTGTGTTGCATGTCATTGAGACAGTCTTTGAATTCAGAGTCTTCGCTGCAGTTTCTCCTGGCCCTGGAGAATTCTCCGTAGGGAATTGTTCGTATTTGGTGTAGGGGATGAGCACTGTTGGCGTGAAGAATAGCATTGCAAGACGTTTCCTTGCGAAACAGCTTGCTATGTAGGGTGTCATTTTTTACGTACAGTTCAATGTCAAGAAAAGAGACACAGGTTTTACTGGCTAGGCATGTGAATTTCATGTTCATGTCGTTGGAGTTAAGATAGTTACAGAAGGAATCGAGTTGATCTTGTGAGCCTGACCAGAATAACAAGCAATCATCAATGTATCTTCCCCAATAGACGATGAAATCCGTCCATTGGGCTGCTTTCTTCCCCCATAGCCAGTCAGTTTCCAGTGCTCCCATGTACAGGTTAGCAAAAGATGGTGAGAATTTGGAACCCATTGCTACTCCCTTGGTTTGTTTGTACCATTGGTTGTCATACAGGAAGTAATTGTTATTGAGTATGATCTCCATCATATTTGAGATCATATTGGTGTGTTCCCACAATGATGCCGAACGGTGTTGAAGAGATTTGGTCACTACCTTTAGACCTAGGTCTGGTTCGATGGAAGTATACAGAGAAACTACATCCAGGGTGGCCATGATCATATTGGGTTGCCATTGTATGTCTGTGAGGATGCTGAGAATGTGTTTCGTATCTTGAATGTAGGACGGCAGATTCTTTACAATGGGGTTGAGAAAGAGGTCAACATATTGTGAGAGTTTTTCTGTGGGACCATCTATACCTGAGATTATAGGTCGGCCTGGAGGGAAAGGTGCTTGCTTGTGAATCTTGGGGAGGGTGTAGAGCACGGGGAAGGTCGGTTTGGTTACTTTCAGGTACCGTGCTTCGTCTTCATCGATGATACCTTGAGTCTGCCAAGCTAGTATTTTTTTGTTGATGAGATTGTTAGACTGGCCAATTGGATTGTAGTTTAGATGTTCATAGCAGGTTTGGTCTCGGAGTTGGCCCATTATTTCATTGTGGTAATCAGCGCGGTTCATGATGATCACATTGCCCCCTTTATCCGCTTCTCTTATGATGATGTTGGGGTCAGCACTGAGTGTTTTGAGCGCAGATCTCTCTCCTTTGGTTAGATTGTCTTTGATCCTAATCTTTTTTTGCATGAGTCTTTTTTCATATTTGTCAAGATCTTCGAGTACAAGATTGTGGAAGACATCTATGGCATTTCCACCCGGGAGAGTGGGTGTCCATTTGGACTTAGTTTTCAAGCCACTGGGTATAGTGCCGTAGGGATCAATGTCTAAGTCTTGTAGTAGTGATTCCAGACTGTATGGTGGATTATCTGTTTCAGTAATGGAGAGGAGAAGATGTGTATCATTAACATCCTTTATGGTCTGAGTGTCCAGGAGACAGATATTGGTTCTCCCTGTAGTGTCCGATATGGGCATAAGTTCAAAATGTTTTTTAAGTTTCAAGTTCCTGATGAATTTGAAGAGATCTATTTTCGATCTACATAAGTCTCCTGATTCATAAGGGTTGAAATTGAGACCTTTGTTTAGTAGAGAAACCATGTTCGTGTTGAGAGGTGTGGAGGAAAGATTTACTACTTGAATGTTAGTATTGGTTGTTACTGTTTCTTGCCGTTGCCCGATCTCAGTTTCTTTTTGTATTGATCGTTGTCCTGATCTTTTCCCTCTACGGGTTTTCTGTCTCCTGTACCTGGTCTCTGTTGAGTCCTGGTCTCCCGTCTGATTGCTTGTACTTCCCGTAAAAAACTACTTGAAGACGTGGGTGTGGGATTGGACTGTCCTGTGGTTTCTGGATCACTATCACTAGTGGGTGCTGTGTTGAGAGAAGATGTACTAGAGGAGATAGAGGATCTGGAGATGTTCACAGCTTTGGTAGAGTTGTGTACCAGTTGGTCGTATTTGCGAGCGAAGGTGAAGACACGGCCCTCTTTGTAGTCTGCTTCGTCTCTTCTAAGTTGTCTGGTTTTTCTTTCCTTTATATCGTTCTGGTGTTTAGCCAGTATTTCGTTAAGGATAGCGTAATTTTTCTCAGTTGCGTCTTTCAGGTTGAGCTCTTCTATTTCTTTTTCCAGAATGATGATTTCTGATTGGAGTTTCGTCACTTTTCGTTCTGCATTTTCTATCAGAATGTGAATGAGAGTTTTAGAGTTGTTAGTTAGAGCTTCTTCCCACTTTCCCAACAGATCGTCATCCAGATCATCAAATGTGGGGAAAATTTGTGAGCGTAGTCCCCTCGGGACTCTGTTCAGCCTTAGGTACTGTTTCAAGGTGGCGCTATCCCACCACCGAGAATTCTCCGTCTTCTTCAAACGTTCAAGTCTAATGAATTTATCTTTAAGTCCTTCCTTACGTTGAGAGTTATTGTTGGAGGTAGCACTGGTTAGAGGTATACCTTTGGCTAGATTCTCGAAAAGATCTGATGCGACCTTGTCTCTATCCATATCACAAAAAGACAGTTTAGAAGTAATATATCAAGAATGGCTAAATCATACGTTGCGGCGGCCCTTCCTCCCGGAGGTAGTGATAACAGTGGTGAGGGTTTGATGATTTGGAGGAAGCTTGGCGCTCGAGCGTGTACGTGGTTGGTCGAGTGAACAAAATGTACGGTGCCACTAGGTCAGGGGTGACAAACCCAATGAAATTACCCCTGCAATGTGTAGGTCAAGACCTACAACAAAAAGTGGAAATGAGATCCTGTGCACACGTATGGGTAATTGGCTGGTCCTGTATGTATTCAGTAGATGCCAGAAAGAGTCGGACAAATTCTTTGTAATGGATAAACACTGGTCGACATCAAGTGTGTTGCGTGCAACAATTCTTTTAATGAAAAGTTTCAGTGCAATATACAAAAGAAAATAGATCAGCCGACACGTGTTTCGTCACAACGTGTAGCTGTTGTGACTCATCAGGGCTAAGGAAAGAAAGAGGTGGATAAAACAAAATGAATGTAAGATTAAATGTAAACGAATAAAAGACAGGAAATAATATAAATGGAGCCTTTACAAAGTAAAAAAGGTATGAGAGCCAATAGAGATCGGCGCGACATAGGGTGTCAGTGAGGGAGACGGAGGATTCTATGGTGTGACGGGAAAGGAGTGCCCAAATGAAACGGATGGTCAAGCAAGGTCGTGATGGTCAGAAATGAAAAGTAAACACAAATAAGGCAGGCAAATCTCGTGAGAAATAGATCGGCCGTGAAGACATAGTCTAGCCCGAATGACTAAGTTTAGTGTCTATGACGCAAAACAAAAATAAAATAAGAATATAATGTGTCATCACCGTGTAATGTTGCATATAAAATTCTGAAGTTGAATAATGAAATAAAGGGGCGAAAGAGTAAATAAATAAAAAAATATAAAAAAGTACCTATATAGGCACGGTGGTAGATAAACGTGGTGATGTTGGAGGTCGTATAATGTGTCTATAATAGTCAAGTGTTCAATAATGGGAGAAATGCGAGGTAAATAATGGTAAAAGCTAAACGTAGTGAGTCATGCCAGTGAGATGATAAGGAAAGGCATGGAAGAGAATACTTTAACAGATTGCGAACAGTTTAAAGGAAAATTCATCACGTGAAATCATTAACAGGTTGACACAATCAAACGCGTACATCAGTCAATTGAGCACACATGTTGAACTGGAAACGATCAGAAGGTCAATGGGTAAGAAACTCAAAACTAGGCTGGCTGAATCTTTCAAAATATGTGACGGTCCTGAGCGATAAATATCAATGTAAACGCAAAGAAGAGCGTATAAAGCAGAAAACTCAGTTAGCGATAATAATCGAACATAATGTAACAGTGAGTGGTTCATGAAGTGAGTGAAGCGGGTTATGCGACACAAAACATGGCAGGTATAAAAAACCAATAAAGGCAATACAAGAAATATGCAAAAATTGCTCGTAGGAGAAAACATCCTGGTTAAAAATAATAGTAATAGAGAAACGTGACAGGAGCACAGAGTAAATTGTGAAAAGAAGAGAAGGAATGAGGGAAGTGGCAAATACCTGTACGGGAGTAAAAGTATAAATCACAAGGACCTCGATATGAAGTCACTCGAGGAAAAGGACCCGCTGAGGAGACGGCGGGAACTAGGGTCACACGGATAACGCTAAAGTAGCAGGATCTGTAAACTTGGAGAGACGGGGATGTTGGTTAGTACAGGTAGAAATGTTCCCTGTGGGGAAGGGGAAAGATTATGAGGTGCATGGCCTTACCGGTAGAAGAGCGATCTCGGGTACGGGATCAGCTCGTGATTCCAGGGAGCGGAATGGCGAGTATCGGTAAGACCGGAAGTTAAATAGTCTAAGGAGTGAGAAACTAGAGCGGCAGATGGTGTTTCCGGTTTGAAAAACCGGAAGTGAGGACGTGGGTTGGTAGGAGTGGGTCGGAGGGGGCACCTGAATAAAATTGTGTATACGAGGGATAGAAGGTCAGAGGAGATAAAGATACAACAGGAATGGCATTAGCCGGGGAAGATGAAAGGAGATGAGAATAGTAAGGGTGCTACTGAGTGTGTAGAAATTAAGATGAAGAAGAGAAACAAGAGTAGTAAGAGAAAAGAGTATGGCAAATATAGGTTTAGGATGGTAAATAAAACATAACATGTGAACCAAGAATGCAAAAAGGCCGGTGAAGGTCACTGACCATGATCTTTAACAAAATGCAGGATATAAAACACAGGATATAAAACACCTACAACGAGCAAAGGAGGGAAAATTAAACCAGACATGCACATATGAGAGAGAACAATAATAATAAACATCACTGGGTTCAGATGTGTGCACGGATAATGTGCCAATGGCGGGCCAGAAAGGGCTGAGCAGAAAGCGTTACAAGGTAGGGTACAGTACATATAGTATGAAGAGTCAAGACCCTAAAAAGTACTGCAGCTCATGGTCAATGTTAAGACCGTGTTTGACCGACTGAAGACGCATGATCCATGATGCTTCCTGTCTTCTCAGTCTTAGTTATATACTTTTTTATATTTTTTTATTTATTTACTCTTTCGCCCCTTTATTTCATTATTCAACTTCAGAATTTTATATGCAACATTACACGGTGATGACACATTATATTCTTATTTTATTTTTGTTTTGCGTCATAGACACTAAACTTAGTCATTCGGGCTAGACTATGTCTTCACGGCCGATCTATTTCTCACGAGATTTGCCTGCCTTATTTGTGTTTACTTTTCATTTCTGACCATCACGACCTTGCTTGACCATCCGTTTCATTTGGGCACTCCTTTCCCGTCACACCATAGAATCCTCCGTCTCCCCCACTGACACCCTATGTCGCGCCGATCTCTATTGGCTCTCATACCTTTTTTACTTTGTAAAGGCTCCATTTATATTATTTCCTGTCTTTTATTCGTTTACATTTAATCTTACATTCATTTTGTTTTATCCACCTCTTTCTTTCCTTAGCCCTGATGAGTCACAACAGCTACACGTTGTGACGAAACACGTGTCGGCTGATCTATTTTCTTTTGTATATTGCACTGAAACTTTTCATTAAAAGAATTGTTGCACGCAACACACTTGATGTCGACCAGTGTTTATCCATTACAAAGAATTTGTCCGACTCTTTCTGGCATCTACTGAATACATACAGGACCAGCCAATTACCCATACGTGTGCACAGGATCTCATTTCCACTTTTTGTTGTGGGTCTTGACCTACACATTGCAGGGGTAATTTCATTGGGTTTGTCACCCCTGACCTAGTGGCACCGTACATTTTGTTCACTCGACCAACCACGTACACGCTCGAGCGCCAAGCTTCCTCCAAATCATCAAACCCTCACCACTGTTATCATTAAAGTGAAGCAGCGGCATCTAGGCTTTGACAAAAAAAACATTTGTTTGTCAAGTTTACAAACATGTTTTTTGGGGTAAAAGTGTCCACGCGTATCTTTCTTTAGATGCGGTTTGTGTAAAGAAAGGGGCGCGGACTCTATGAATATGAAAGTGCTGCATTGGCGCTAGTAAACTTAAAAAAATAAATAAGCACGGCCGCTAAATGCGACGGAGCTGCTAAAATAAATAAATTAAAAAATGCGGCTGCTATAGTTAAAGCAGAACGAAATAGATAGAAATGAAAATAAAAACGGGCAGCGTGCTGTGGGGTAGTGGGTGAAATAGGGGAAGCACATTAGGCAAAATAGTGCTATCCGACTATTAAAGCAGAGCATGTAACAACACCAGTAAAAGGTCCCGACATTATGGAAGATAACAAATGCAGACAAGGTGGTACCAAGGTGGGATTAACAAGTGTAACGACAACTTGGAAGCAAGCGTTTGCGAAGGACAATGACACAAGCCAGTTAAAAATATGGGCAGAGAGTGGGCGGGGCTTCAAAGCCATACTCCACTACTGCATGCCTCGCAGCAGCGCATGTGCTGCTAAGGCGCAGCCTAAAAATGGCTCGCACTGACCTGTCCTACCCTCTGGAAAGCTCTGGGCAATGTTTTATGTTTCCTGATGGTACTAGTGTTTTCAATGTCATGTTGCAGGTGGCAAAATGGCTGAGTGAAATGCTGGCTACTCATATTTACTTTGACCTGCAGGTCATGAGTTTGAAGCTTAGCCGGGCCACCTGAGCCTCCTATCCTCCCAGGTTGGTAGTATGAGTACCATTATATTTTGCTCTAGTAAAACATAAACAACGTAAAGTAAAATGTCCATTGCCACGTGCAGCCTGTGGTTGAGGCACAACCTCCGTGGATACCCATCCCCACTGCGTGTAGAGCCTTTGGCACAGTGCGGCATGCAGCCAGGCCATTCTCCCAACCTCACGCCACACTCTGCAATGGACATCTCAAATTACATAAAAAACACATTTGACCTGGAGAGAGAGGTATAGGGGGCTCACTAGGTCCAGGGGTCAGGATACCCTTACCCTCCCCCTTATACCTTTTTGCTACTTTTCAGAACCTGAAATGGCAGCTGCCACATTTCTCCTCATTTTGCGGCTAGTCAGCCAGAATGCAAGCTATTGCAGGATGCGCAGCAACCTCTCGCTACCATGGAAGCAAAACAGTTGGGAAGGAAAAAGCCCTCTGAGCCAATCAATTACTCCATTACTTAAAGTTGTGTGCTCACAGGATTCTTGCGAGAGCCCCGTGATGCCAGCTGCCCAGATATGCATCAAATTTGAGCCTTAATTTCTCTATGCTACTGAATGGATTGACAGAAAATCACAAAAAGCATGCTTTCCGCAAACAGATCTAGCTTCCTGCCAAATATGGTGTAATTCTGTTCAGCTGTTTGGGCTGTAGCTCTTTTAAAAAATCAGATAGGAAATTGCCTGGAGAAATTGCATTTTGGGACCACCCTCTTTTCTTGGCCCCAACCAAATTAAAGAGAGTAATATATATTTATGTATATCTATATATATATAGATAGATATATGTATGTATATATTTCTGCGCAAATTACCTACTGGCAGTCGCCCAGTATGTAGTTATAGTTAGGACCTAGTTACTATAGGAAAATGGCAACATTCTATTCGCAATAACTTTGGCGCCGATTGATGAACCTTCATGAAATTTTCAAAACTAATTCTTTGTTGAGATCAGCGCCTATGTTGAAAAGTTTGGGGGTGATTCGTAAAGGGGGGGCCGAGAAAAAAGGGGGGTCCCAAAACGTGTTTTTACAATGTTAATTTCCACAGGAAACTTTAGACAAGGCTACAGGTCGAACGGGTGAACGGAATTACCCCAAATTTGGCAGGGAGAAGGGTCGTGGTCTAGAAAGCACGCTTTTGTTTATTTGGTATAAATCCGTTCAGTAGTTTTTGAGAAATATTCAAATTTACAGATATCGATATTTGGGAATTTTGCCATCTGATTGGCTGAGGCGTTACGAGCACGAGCTTGCTGCTGATTGGCTGCGAGCGCTGCGAAGTGTTGGCCGCCATTTTGTGATTCTGTTGAAGAGAGTAAGGGGGAAAAAGGGCAAAGAATGTGGGAAAGAGGAGAGTAGGAGCACTGTAACCTTTGTGGGGTGTTTAGGGTGTGCTATAAAGGGGGTGCGAAGTGAACTAATCATACCTACCGGTGTGAAAGTTCTAGGCTATGAAAATTAAGTGAGGTATTGGCTAGTGTGTGATGTTTCTAAGGTGAGCTTGTGCACGACTCGAGTATTAAAGCATGAGCCCACACTGTGTGTCTTATGCTGTGAAGTCACGTGCCCTGGCCGCTGCAGTACAGTTGTGGAAGTAGTGTCAGCATGTGCTTATACCTACTAGGATGAACTACTGACCCGTAGTGGTGTGAAAGTCCTGGGTACGGAAAATATGTGAGGTATTGTCCAGAGTCTCATGGAAGGAGGAAGTGTTGGCCGCCATTTTGTGATTTCGTGAAGTGAGTAAGAGGAAAAAAGGGCGAAAAAAGTGGGAAATAGGAGGGTAGGAGCACTGTAACCTCTGTGGAGTGTTTAGGGTGTGTTATAGAGGGGGTGCAGAGTGAACTAATCATATCTACCGGTGTGAAAGTGCTAGGCTACGAAAATTAAGTAAGGTATTGCTTAGAGTGTGATGCTGCTAAGGTGAGGTGGTGCGGGACTCGGGATTAGAGCGTGAGTCTAAATTGTGTGTCTTATGCTGTTAAGTCATGTGCCGTGGCCGCTGCAGTACAGCTATGGAAGTAATGTCAGCATGTGTTTATAACTACTAGGGTGAACTACTGACCCGTACTGGTCTGAAAGTTCTGGGGTGCGGAAAATATGTAAGGTAGTGTGTAGAGTCTCATGCTGCTAAGCTGAGCTCCTGCCGGACTCGGGGATGAAAGCATGAGCCCAAACTGTGTGTCATATGCTGTGAAGTCATGTGCTCCGGCTGCTGTGCCACATCTGTGCAAGTAGTGTCAGCATGTAGTTATAGCTACTTGGATGAACTTTTGTTTCGAAAATTATAATTGTGTATGGTGCTTAGGGGGTGTTATATAGGGAGTGCGAAGGTAAATTTGTGTGTATGAAATTAATTTGGTATTTGGAAAGTGGAAAGCACTGACTCCTACAGGTCTGATGGTGCTGGGGGTGTAAGGTGAGGAGCTGCTGGAGTTGGGAATAAAACTGATGAACTACTGACCCCTATTGTGAACTTTTAGCGTGCATGTACCATTGAATGTTTGATAAAATGTTGCAAAAGTATATCGTTAGGTTAAAAAAAAAAGATGAACTTTTAACCTGCAGGTGTCGTAGAAGGTTTCAGAAAGTGTGATGATAATATAGGTTGAACTTGTGACCTGTATGTGGCACGGAATAATAAGTAGCTTTTTAGAAGGAAAATTCAAAATTAACCAATGGAGGTAAGTTTTGGAATGTCGTTGAAGAAATTGATTTGTTCTTTGCATGTATTTATGTGTGGAGCGACAGAGAAATTGTGCCATTCCTGGTTTCATTCTTGATGAAGTCGGAGCTTTACATGTACTATGTGAGAAAGAGAGAATTGTATGTGTGTGTCATTTGAAATCTGGATAACCACTACAAAGGTGAGTTACAAATGAACAAGGTGTGTAAGTATTTGAGGTGATGTTTTTAATTTTTAAAAGTATTTTTTATTTCAAAGTAATATAGTGTTAGTAAAGTGTGGTGTTTGATATTGGTTATGAAATATGTCTAAAATTTGAGCTGTTATATAAGTATTTTATATATGTTTAGGAATTTTTCACAGAGAAGAAGTGTAGTTTGTCATATTTATAGGAGTGTATTGTTTTGAAAATGAGGTACAGCGTTAATTTGAGTTTGTAATGTATTTGGGGAGATAAAATGTTGCACGTTTGCAACTGATACTTTTTGTGGAAATAGTGGGGTGGGAGGCGGTGGTAGGAGACGCATGTGTTATTAAGTTAAAAGCGATAAAACGAAATGCAGAAATGTTATGTGGGTAGGTTGTGGTCTTAATTTTGACACTGAGAGGTAGGTTTGAATGTAAGTCAGGGTAGGTTGTTGTACAGTGGGGCCGTGTACACTGTTTTAAGATTACATGGAGAGGAGATGGAGATAGGAAAAGTGATACATTCCTTTTATATGTACGCATAGTTTGAATCATGTGATCCTAAGTTGAGCTAAATATGAATATGGTTTCTGGTTTGCATTTGGGTATAGTGAATAGTTTTTGTAGTTTCTGACTAGTGAATAAAAAAAAGGTAGATATACTAGAATATATGGTAGTAAACGTATTAATTATTGTCTGTTCTTATGGAATAGAAGTAGTTGGGAAGTGCTTCTTTAGAAGAGATGTTTTATAAATGTGTGAGAGATAAAAAACAATGTAAATGTGCGGTATATGACTTTGTTGACATTAGAGAACTACATGTGATTATAAGTGATACTATTTGTCAGGCTGTGTCGCTGTGGCGGATATATGTAGGTTCATGTTTTACTGATGGTGAGCTTAACTATCCCTTTTGAGACACTCGTCAATGTATTCATTCCATTTAATATCTTTAATATAGATACAGTAAAGGGACTGTATATCAAAAGTTTGGGAATTAGAACTTTGTTTACTCTCCCCATGCCCTGCTAGACACGCTACAGAGTGTTTACACGACTTTCGTAACATATAGATGTCTAGCTAGTAAAGGTGGTATAGTTCGACTGTGTCCATTTATAAACCGTGCTATGGGATGGTTTATGTTTTACCCGCCAATTTGCATGCTTGAATACTTTTTGCTGATAAGTGTTCCGGCAGACACTTGTTAAAATTAACATCGTATATTGGTATAGTGGCACTACTAGGAATGGGGGGGTTTCTGTTTGATTTCGTACTGTTAAGCAAGGGCGGGAGTGGGTGTGGGGGAGGTAGTTATGTTGCTGTTTGAAACACAGAATATAGTAACGTGGAGATGTGGAGGTACTAAAGGTGATGTAGTACCACTGGGAGCACTTATAAAGTGCCATATGGCATGGTATATGTTTGACCCGCAAATTTGCATGTTTTAATATGTTTTGCTGATGAGCTTTTCGGAAGACATCTGTTGAAATTAAGCCTCTGTATGGCCATAGTGGCGCTTCTTCGTTTGCAGGGCTCTTTCTTTTATTGCGTAAAGTTAAGCAAGGGCGGGTGTTGAGGTGGTGTAGAGGTACTGTGACTATTTATAAGCCGTCTTATGGTATGGTGTATGAGTGAGTTGCAAAATTTCAGGTTTTAATAGCTTTTGCTGATGAGCGTTCTGGCAGACACCTGTTGACATTAAGTCCATGTATGGCTATAGTGGCGCTAACGGGAGTGCTGGGGCTTGTTGTTTGATTTAGTAAGGTTAAGCAAGGGATGGGTGGGGGAGGTGCGTATGTTGCTGATTATAAGACGGATATTTGTAATGTGGGCATGTGCAGTTACTAAAGGTAATGTAGTTTCACTGGGCCCATTTATAAACAGTGCTATGGGATGGTTCATGTTTTACCCGCAAATTTGCATGTTTGAATAGTTTTTGCTAAGTGTTCCGGTAGACAAATGTTAAAATTAAGCCTGTGTATGGGTATAGTGGCGCTACTAGGAATGGGGGGTTTCTGTTTGATTTCGTACTGTTAACCAAGGGCGGGGGTGGGTGTGGGGGAGGTAGTTATATTGCTGTTAGAAATACAGAATATAGTAACGTGGAGATGTGGAGCTACTAAAGGGGATGCAGTACCACAGGGAGCACTTATAAAGCGCCCTATGGCATGGTATATGTTTTACCCGCAAATTTGCATGTTTTAATACGTTTGCTGATGAGCTTTCCAGGAGACATCTGTTGAAGTTAAGGCTGTGTATGGCTATAGTGGCGCTTCTACGTTTGCTTGGGCTCTTTCTTTTATTGCGTAAAGTTAAGCGAGGGCGGGTGTTGAGGTGGTGTAGTGGTACTATGACTATTTATAAACCGTCTTATGGTATGGTGTATGTTTGAGTTGCAAAATTGTAAGTTTTAATAGCTTTTGTTGATGAGCGTTCCGGCAGACACCTGTTGACATTAAGTCAATCTATGGCTACAGTGGCGGTAACGGGAGTGCAGGGGCTCGTTGTTTGATTTCGTATGGTTAAGCATGGTATGTGTGGGGATGGAGGATGTGCGTATGTTGCTGATTATAAGACGGACATTTGTAACGTGGGCATGTGTTGTTAGTAAAGGTAATGTAGCTCCACTGGGCCCATTTATTAACCGTGCTATGGTATTGTTTATGTTTTTCCCGCAAATTTGCATGTTTGAATACTTTTTGTTGTTAAGTGTTCCGGCACACAGCAGTTAAAATTAAACCTGTGTATGGGTATAGTGGCACTACGAGGAATGGTGGGGGTTTCTTTTTTATTTTGTACAGTTAAGGAAGGGCGTGGGTTGTTGTGGGTGTGGGGGAGGTGGGTATGTTTCTGATTAAAACACAGAATATAGAAACATGCAGATGTCGAGCTAATAAAGGTTATGTAGTACCACTGGGAGCACTTATAAAGTGCCCTATGGCATGGTATATGTTTTACTCGCAAATTTGCATTTTTTAATATGCTTTGCTTGTGAGCGTTTCAGAAAGTGGGGGTGCTCTAAAAGGGGGGGGGGCAAAGCTCTTGAAGGGGTGTGGGCTATGCAAGTTGGGCCGTGGTCTAAATCAAGATAAGTATCATTGTGTGCTTTAGAAAATCCTCTCCACTTATCCTACGTTTGGGAATAAACATCCTTTAAAGAATTGCCCTCCCTTCTACAACATGGGAAATGTAGCGTGATGTCTCCAGTTCTTAGTAGTGAGCAAAATAAGCATGTGTACATCGATGTGCATGCTCTCACTGCAGTGCAATCAAAAATAAAATAAAAATTGACTGTGTTAGCGAGGGCCGAAAATTAAAGTGACTATGTTTGCGAGGGCTGAAAATAGAGCCTGATAGAGACCCTGCGCCATCCAACCATCTTTTGATTGATGCATACATTCCTACTTATATACATACATACATCTGTTCCTGCACTTATCTTAAGCATCTATGAGCGCACTCGCCTATTGTAAGCACTGTGTCATTCATGTAGCCATACCCCCATATATCCATAGATACATCTGTACCATAACCAATCCTAAGCACCTATCAGTCCACCAGTCTATCGTAAGTACTTGTCCCTGTATTAATTTATCCTTCCATTCATACATTGATACATCCATCTATGTATATATGCATTGATGCATCTGGCCATGCATCCACTCGCCTTTTATTCAACTATACATTCTTATTTTCGGGCATCGTCCGCCCCCGATCCTAAATAGGACGTATTATACTCATCCATCCAGCCTATTAAGGGGTCGAAAAGGTTTGCGAAAAGCATTGAGAGGCAGATTATTTTATAAACAATAACAAAGCTTTGAGTTGCTCTTTGTGGAGAATACTTCACCATCCTTCTCTAGTGGCGTTGTAAAGAAAGGTACATATAGCGAAAGAAATGTAAAGGAGCTTTTAAGTGTAAGACATTAATTTAGAAACATAATGTTTTGTTGAGTTGTATATAGGTACACTGTTTAAAAGTGGCCGTGACTGACAGATACTGAATACCTGTATTTCTTACATTTGAGAAAGTATACCAGAGAGGTAATTTGGGGTGGTGAGAACCTTTATTTCTAGATTTCCATGTGAAGTACAGTATAGGAATATAAAAGTAAGTGGAAAGCTTTTATGTTCATATTAAAGAGGGGGTGTGAGAACTAAGTGAGGTAGCCCTAAAACAAGAGAATGTGTAAGGTCAGAGCAGGTTTGTGCTGGAGTTGCTAGCTTGTGGTCGTTTCAAGAGGCGCAACCAGAACAAAATTTCGGGGGAGCCTAATTTTTTCAGCAATAGGCAGAGTGGGGATGTAGGGGCTGTAAAAAGGGGTGAAAAAGAACAGAGTGTTCTATACCAAAAAACTTATCTTTTGAAAACCTGTGAAGTACTCGGGTGCGGCTGTGTGTGTGCGCTCAGGAAGCTCTTTGAGAGAGTCCGGGGCAATGGGCGATGCGCGCCTGGTGGTGTGTTTGCTAATTACCTCACAATGATGTTGCTCCTGCGTTGCAAAAAGAGAAGGGAAATTCTGAGAGAAAAAGTGTCTTTTTAATGAACTTCTAAGTAGTGAGTAATGTGCATGCTCTCAACAGTCTCACTGCAATGCAATAAAGAAAAGAAAAAAAGGGATGAGGTTTGCGAGGTCCGAAAGTAGACCCTCATAAAGACCAGTTTTGAGTCCACCTAAAATAAAGTGCTGTTGCTCAGACACCCCTCCCCCCGCCCCACTTAAAACCGGGGGGCAGTGTTATGTTTGGAAAGTTGAAGATAAAATTGTAGGCTAATAATGGTAATTTTTGTGTGTGCTTTTTGGTTGATAATATCATCTTAAGTACATAGATTAAAAAATGTAAAAAATGCTATCTATAAAGTTGTCTGTGGTGGGTTGCAGAGAGAGTGGTGTGGGGTGGTGGGGTGCGGCGGAGAAGTGAAAAGTATGAGGTAGTACAGTTACATATAAATTTTAAAGGTGTTTCTAAATAATTAAATAAATACTTGCTGTATGTTCTATGGCACTACTTGTCATGTTAGTGCTGCTCTGTCATGTTCAATCACGTTGCAGCACTGGGTGTGGAAGTCGTTAGTTTTGTAATTGTATGTTATAATTTTAACATAGTGAACAAATGTGAAAAATAATTGAATCTATTTTTTTTTCTGAAAATTATTTAGTTTGGATTAAAATTTGTAAATGCCAAGAAAAAGTAAAAAAGAAAAGAGAAGAAAAATATATATTTTAGCAAAAGGCAAAAGTTTGTATTTGGAAAAAATGGGAGTAGTACAGAAAAACTTTGTTCTACTATAAGTACAAGATAAAAAAAAGGATCACACAAGAGGAAAAATAGGAGTTTTTCAAGTAAGGTGAAGCAGAGTTCAATTTCAAATACCAGGAAAAGGAAAGTTGATAAAAAAAGTAGTATCTGTTATTCAGAGACAAAAGGAGTTTCATGAAAATCGTCAGAGAATGAATTAATTAATTAATTTTATTGTATCAATTAACAAAAAGTTTCCTATAAAATATCCACAAAACATGCTTGCTACAGTAGTCATCATTAACAACTACAAATTTGATGTACTACATCTGGTAAAACAAATCCTGAAAATACAGATCATAGATAATAAAAACACTAAAACCCATGTATCAGTTATGAAAAGAAAAAGGAACAAAAAGTGCAAGATGGGTACGCACCGCTTTTTTTCTTTTTTCTTTTTTTCTTTTTTTTAAACCAGGGACTTTCCCATGTATAGAAACTTCACGAAACAGGCAAATTCATATAAAATTTCCAGATAGAGAGGCATTCAAGGACCTATTTTGGAACAGAGATTCCAATAAAGTATAGAATACATACATCTTGTCACAACATGCAAAGCAAAGTCTAGGCATGCCTAAAGTGCAGTCTTGAAGTTCTAAAGTGCAAGGTGCGTTACTTAAACGGTCTTTAACTTTGTGTGCAAATTTGGCAAACCTAGCCAGTTCCATCGGTGTCTCCAGGCTAAACAAGAGTTTCATGGCATCCTTGCAATTACGCGTCCCATATTTTAAAAACAATGGCCTTAGTAAAGTGCGACATGCGTGTATTAAGCAATGGCATATGCAGACCAAATGAACCATAGATTGTTCATGCTGGTGACATAGTCCGCAGGTGGTAATCGCCTCTAGGGATTTCCAGCGTCTGTTGATATCTTTTATCGTCAATGCCATAAGCCTCACTGTTAAGATTTGCTTTAGAATGATCTTGTTTAATGCAGCTTCGAGGTACGGTTGCCTTAACTGATCTTCATTGGAGCTTGCAAGTATCCCAATGTTACTTTTGGAACGATTCAACTCCTTCATGTCTTCTTCCCTAGATAATGCTCTAACTTGTTTTTTAAATATAGATTTTAGTGTGCCAGGCTGATAGGTCAGATCCTGCAATTTGATCATGTCAAGCTGTAATGCAGTACAGGCAGTTTGCAGGCCATTGCTCCATGAATTATTGGCTTTCATAAAGATCATTTTCTGGGTTGACTTCATTGTGTACAGAGGGGCCGCACAAACCCCTCAGTTGTAGAGTGATTCAGAATTCAATGAAAGAATGCTTCAAATATAAAAGGAATGTTTTTGAATTGAAAGAGAAACAACGTATTGAACGTATAGTGGATAGTGCTTTCAATTTAAAACAGAAGTTATTCATTGTGATTTTGAAGAGAAAGTATTAAACAGAACGTTAAGTTGTTACAAGGACTAGATCTATGTCGCGTAAGAAAATATACTGAGAAGTATGGGCATTCTCTGACTTGTCTTTGAAGAAAAGTTTGTAAAAGTGTTTTTTATCAGTTGAGGATGTTAGCAGTATGTTATTCAGAAATGCAGAAGTTTGTTAAGAAAGTATACTATGTAAAAGGTTCTGCATTATTTTTAAGTGAATTGAGAACAAGTCTTTTATATGCTTCTTTATTAGCTGTTCAAAATAAGTGTGATGATATTGAAATGCGATATTTTGGTTCAGAGGAGCAGTTCATAGAACGTGAAAGTTTGACAATTACAGATGTTGGAGGAGATGGTAAAGTGATTAGCACTGATCAGTTTGAAGAAGCAATTGGAAAGTTTAATGTAGTGTGGTGTGAAATACGAGATTATGTTTTTGTTAGTTGTCGACGTATAAAAGTCAAAGTAGGAATGTTGATTTGTATTTGAGAAGTGAAAAGGAAAACAATGGTAAGTGGGCAGAATTTACAGTTTACTTGTTGGTGGATGGTCAATTTGAGTTAGGTAGTGATCAACGTATATGTAAATATTGTTATAACAAATTAGAAGAGAACAAAATGCCTTTTAGAGCAGTACACAATAACTTAGAATTAGTAGCTATTCCGTAGGAACTGGCAGCATTGAATACATATAAGTCTGTTCTAATTCAATGTGTTAATTCTCGTCAAACTACAATTCGGATTAAGCCTAAAACATGTAAACTGTCACCAACAGACTTGCAAAGAGGTTTGAAGGAAGAGTGGTGTAGTTACCTTTGGATTATAGGAAAAATATTGAAACTATTGCAGGAGTGAAAGAGGAAAATTAGGCAGTAGTCATTCTAGTAAATGTTGTAGTAACAAAAAGTCGGATAATATGGAAAGATTTTGTGGGTTTTAATAAAGTTGACCTGATATCTTATGGAGAACAATATTTATTACAAAACTGTAAATGTGGGTGAACAGGTAATAAGTTTAGAAGATGAATCTTGCTGATTGATATTCTGAAGCTGCAATCAGTACAGGTGGATCATTATACCATACACCTTCTCCTGTAGGAAACAGCTGTAGAAAATAATGACCTTCCAAGGTTTTCTCCCATACACTTATTGGATTTGCTGTGCTTTTTTCATTTCAAATAACTCAATGCTGCTTCCTATTACTTCTTTTGAATGCAAAGGACATATTGTGTAATGTTCATAAATATCTTCAGTCCTTGACTTGTCTTCTTTCTCTATTTGACCACTTGAAATTTCAGATTATATTCTGAAGATCCTAGATTTCGACAGTGCATTTTATACATATTTCACCTTTTTGTTTGAAAGTGATCTGTCTTCTTTGTTGTATGCAGTGAACCCCATACTTAAAACTAAAGTTCATTAATAACTTCTTTCTGCGAAAAAATTTGTGGAGAAACTTCAAGAAAGAGATGAAAGTTTAGAAGGACACTTAATCAATTTGATGGCATGTCAACGTGGAACAATTGAGTACTGGTATTGTCGTCATGAAGAACTCAAGTGTATGTTAAGGAACGTAGGTACAAGAACATGGTTTGTCTCACTTAGCTGTGCAGAGTATGCATGGGAAGATTTGCTTGACTTTCTAACAGAAGCCAATTCCAATATGAAAAATGTTGAAATAAAGACTCGTGGTGAACTGTGTTCATTGGATCCTGTATGTGTGTGCAGATATTGTGATGATAGGTTTCAACCTATAATGTCTTTTATCTGCAATAAAAAAAAACAGTTCTTGGAGAGGTTACCGATTTCTTTTGGAGAAAGGAGTATCAAGCAAGAGGTGCACCTCATATACATATGCTACAATGGATCAAGGATGAACCTAATTTGGAAATTATTCTGATGAAACAGTATTATCTTTCATTGAATAGTATGTGATAAGTGAGATACCAAGATAAGGAGATAGAAGCTTGAGATAGCAAGTTTTACGTTTCCAAAGTCACAGTTGTTGAAAATATTGCAGAAGAAACTAAAACTTTAAAGGAAAATTTTACACCAGATGTCGGTTTGGTTTCTCCTATCCAGTCATTTGTAAAGGAAGAGTAATTTATTTTTTTTCTTCTGTAAGGCACACTATAAATCTCAAAAGAATAACTACAAGTTAAAAAGAAGAGAAGTGTCAAAGTATATCAATGATTACAATCCAGTCATTTTAAAAATGTGGAATGCAAACATGGACATTCAGTATGTTGCAGATAACTCAATTGCTGTTGCATGTTACGTTACATCGTACATAACAAAATCAGAAAAAATTTAGATGAAAGAACTGTGGGAAGAAATTACACAAGAGAAAAGCCTTAGTAAAGAATAGTACAGCTTTACTTTGAAGATGCTTTCCCACCGAGAAATTGGATTGTATGGATGTTCAGACTGATTGTGCTCTTCAAGTTTAAATTCAAAGTCACGAGGAATCATTTGGGTAAGATTAGGTCTTGCCTGCAAACGAAATGGAGTCTTGAAAGGATTTGAAGAAATTGAAGAATTAGCAGTAAATGAAGCAGACAGTACAGACAATCTTAAAACTAATATGTTGGACACGTACTAACCGAAAAGGAGTCAACATCTGGAACAGCTATGTCTGTGTGAAGTACTTCAACATTACAGCTTGAAATGTTAAAGAGAATGTAAAAGAAGAAAAATATGCAGTCGTTTGATGTCATGGTTGTTTAGTAAAACATGCATAGACTAATCTCATAAACCACAAGAAAGTTAGTTGTGAAAGTTTAGATAAGGGAGAATTTTACTATTTAGCACTTCTGCAACTGTTTAATTCATGGTGTAGTGAAAGTGAATTATTTGGAGACTTTGACTGTTACGAAGATTCTTATAATACATGTAAAAGTAGTATTGTATGTACAATTTTTACTATATATTTAAAAATGTTGAATGATGAAGTAGAACAGAAAAAAACGATTGCAGCTGAAATTAGTAAAGATGGTGACTGCTGTTGGTAAACAGACCTATCGAGCCGCCAACTCAGTGGCTCAGCACTCCCTGGCACAGACTGCCTATGGTCACCATCCTGTGCTCCATTGCACCTTGGTAGGCCAGCGACCTCCGTCTGCAGGCCGGGTCTCAGGTCACTTCTCTGCAGCAGCCAGTGCACTCGCTTCTCCTGCCTTCATTTCCCCCAGCTCCTTGTTTTAGTCAGGGGGTTCCCATTCAGGGTGCTCAGGGTATGCTGTTCATGGGACTCCAATAACATCACCCTGCACAGCTTACAATGTCATGGGCTTCAGCAGTCCACCATGTTGGGTCATGGTCCACGCAGCTGCACAGCTCCATGCCCAATACCAGTGCTCAACATCTCAGACTCAGCCCCATCCGAGCACCCGGTGTCAGCTGAGCATCCACCATTCTGTTGCATCTATGATTTCTGTCAGACATTATGGATACAATGCAGATTGGCCATCCAGACCACAGAGCCTCGCGAAGTGGCGTCCATCTAGAAGCTGGGCTCACTATCGCCCCCCAGTGCATCAAATTTGTAATACCTCTAACACGGCTGGTCTTGCATACTTTTTTTAAGTTGTCAGCTCCGGCATAGTCAGTTCCTTTCAGACTATTTTTGGAGTAATGCTGGCTTTTATTCATTCAATTTTCCCCAGTGTATTCTGAGGATTCCCACTGCTGTTATTGCTCATTTGTGGCATTCTCATTCTATTTCTGCTTCTTTACAATGGATGTTCCTTTTGCAAGCCCTCTGTAACTACAAGCGCTCCAAAATTACTGTGAGCGCCTGCTTCAGATTTTTGGGATATTTTTCCTACAAGTGCTGGATCTCGATTATTCCTTAACATTACAGCCTGCCTGGTTTACCTATGCACAACCAGTGTTCCATTGCCTCTGATGCCCCTTTGACTGGGCACTGGATATTTCCCTGGCTTCACAGACACCCACTACCATGGATATTGAACCCTTAGCGACCCATTTTCAGGACTGTCCCCTAGGTTTGCGGCTTCTTCACAATGCAAGGTTTGAGCCACTAGCCTTCGAGGAAATATGTGCATCGGCACATGGATTACAGAATACAGACTCTAAAAACACGGCTGCAGGTTACCCAGTAACTATCTCAGCTCCGACTGAGACTGAGGATCATGTCTGTTTTCTGGAACTTGTTGCCTGGGCTGTTAATCACTTATCTTTTGTGGTTTCAAACTCCTTTCTGGAGTCCATGGCCTTTGAATTTGCGAGTGACATAATGGATTCCTCCGAAGCACCATAATTGGACTATTTTTCAAAACTAAAAATTCAGTTTTTGGTTTTCCACATATAACTTTGTCATTTAAACTTTTGAATGTATTTATCTTTTGATTGCATTTATTGTGTTAGTACTTTTTTGTGCCATTCTCCTGACCAAAGGGAGGGTGTTGTGTGTTTCTCTTATAGTCCAATGTCGTTTTCCCTATGTTAGCCTGATTTTACACATTGTAGGCTGCGTTCTTTTTGCACATGTTACTAAATAACACACTTGCTTTCGTGCCAAATTATATTTTCACATGAAACCAGCACATGTTTTTCAATTTGATTCTTTTCCTGGGATTTAGTCCGAACAGCCTAGGCAAGCTCAAACAACATCACCCCTTGTTATTCTCTCTAGTCAGGCTAACATCTTGACATAATAAAGGAATGAAGCAGCTGTTTTTGAATACATATATCTTGTCATATAACTGAGGACAACGGTTCTGAAAAACACACACACAAAGTGAAGGTCCTGAGACAAGAGTGTAGCATGAGCTGGGATCTACACCATCGACCTATGCATGCTAAGGGACAGGATCTGCTAAAAAAAAACAGAGATCAACACTATATAACCAATTTGCTTCAGTAGTATAGGAGGGGTTAGGCTGATCTGTCAGATAACCTTACATGAATTTTTATGGTATATGTTTTTTAAACATGCTGATGATAATAGTGACATGTATTTGTTTTTTAATTATGCTGCAGTTATTGTATCTTAGAGCACGATAGTTTCAATTAACATTGTAAACATCCTTCATGTCTCTTTCTTATCTTATTGTGGACAAGTACAAGTGAGAGAACAAAAGTGTTTGTCCCTTTACCGTGATCCCTGAGAGGGCCAAGACTGTTGTGTTCTGGAGTGCCAAATCACTTGTCTCTCTGGTAAGGTTAAGAGGGCAAGTGAGGCACTATAGCTAGTCGGACTCAGCCTCATAGATACCGAGGTGAAATGGTGGGTCAGTCCCAGACATACTGATGTTCTATGATCCCACGCTTAGTTCTATTCCTGAGCAGAATCAATGAAACACTTATCTACAGTCATTTCCCAGACCCCAACATAAAAAAAAAATAATATCACAGGATTTGTCGCTTGCACATGTTGCAAGGCGTGTAAATGAAGTCATAAAACAAAGGATTATGATGTTCTGGAAAGTGGAAAGACAACCATAACTCGGATTGTGTCTATTGTCTACTCTGCCCATGTGATAAAAAGTATGTGGGTATTACTGTGCACCCAGTGAAAAAGAGCACATGTGGGCAATTATGAATCAGGTTGCTTCTTATCCTATGACAAGCCATATTCAAACTGAACATAATAACAATCGGATCCTATTGCGGTTCTTTTGCTTAGATCAGGTCCAAAGAGGTGAAAGAGGAGAGGACAGAATCTGGAAATTGAGACAACTGGAATCCAGGTCACTGAGATGCACACCAGAACACCAGTGGCATTGAACAGGAGTTATAGACACATACAGGTCAGATTTCTTGATTACTGGGTGGCCTGTGGGCAAGTAGACCAATTGTATGAGTCAAGGACGATCATGGGAGAGAGCTCCATGTCTGGCTACAAGTAGGATGAATTACAGGCCAATACTGGGCAGGGCGGTTAAACATATAAGCACCTGGTCATATTAGAGACAGGCCCATTCAGGTTGAGATAGTAACCATGAGAAATCCACATGCTAAGTATGTATACTAGATACTACCACCGTGATGTTTTTAATGAACTAGAAATGGCAAAATAACTATTGCATTCCGATATTGACATTTGTTTGCAGATGATTATCTTGACGGTGAGACACAAATTTACCAGGCTAGAAATAGTCAGCAGATAAATTGATGTTAACATTCCGTAGAGCCAGATGTGGCCGTATGTTCTTCACGAAAGTGAGGTTGAGTGTAAAATATGTGATAATTTTGTACTCCTTCACGTGAAAGACGGAGAAAGGCATGTATATTTTTGTATTAGGCAAATGTCTCCCCCATGAATTGTGATTAATATTAGTTATTTTGGTTATATTCTCTTTTAATTTATGTATTGCAGAGTATGTTGTATATTTCACTATATATGTACCGCGATAATATTAGTGAGTTATAAGTTGGTAGTCAGGAAGCTCATGTACAACAGTGCCCTGTTTTGATTTCTTGTTGACTATGCTGCCCAATCAGAAGCTGACGGCATTTAAACAATATGATGACGACGGCATATTTAACATTGACAAAGGCCAAGTGCGTAAACACCCCTGTAAGAGTTTTTAGTGGTGAAAAAATATTCCTCCATGAGTGTGCAACTTGGTTTCTGGATTAGAAACAGGTAAAATGAATGTAGCGTGAGACCACCCTCACGTGTCACAGCACCCACTGTGCTTGTGGAGTGGCAGCCCCATGAAGCCCTGAAATGAATATATATATATATATATATATATATATATATATATTCACTGAAAAAAACATAGGTTTCACACACGTTATAGTTAGGAATTAGCATTTAAAAACCCTTGCAAATTCACTGAAAAAATCATAGGTTTCACACATGTTATAGTTAGCTGGACATTTCACTCGTAAAAAACCAATGAAATTCCCCCGTTATAGTTAGTTCAGCTAACTATAACTCACGCGCCCGCAATGCACAGCTGATTACGTCACATATTACACCACTCATGACATGGTCAGTGACATCACTCATGACATCACTGATGACATCTCAAATGACATCACTGATGACATCACTGATGACATCATCCAGTGAATGTGTGTTTTCTGAAAATTACATATGTTTTATATATGTATATCTCAAGGTCGATGGAAGAATAAATGGGTATATTAGTGTCTAAATGGATGATTTGTTTTTGATCAATTGATTGTATAACTGACTGATTAAGTGTATCTTAGTGAATACATGGGGGACGCGCATTTGCTCTCAGGCTGCTACTAACCTGCATTCTTTTCCTGCCGTGAGGGAAACGGCCAGCAAGGGGGAGACGCTTTGCTGCTGGGCAAGCACTATCGTCGCCGTGAGGGGAACGGCTGTTACAACTACATCCCCCAGAATCCTCGGCTTTGGGCGGCTGCTGAGGACGTCATCCACTAGTGCCTAGCCCCTTGTTAAGCCCATCAGGCACGCCGCAGCGTGGGACGGGCATTTGCTCTCAGGCTGCTACTAACCTGAATTCCTGCATTCTTTTCCTGCCGTGAGGGAAACGGCCAGCAAGGGGGAGACGCTTTGCTGCTGGGCAAGCACTATCATCGCCGTGAGGGGAACGGCTGTTACAACTACATCCCCCAGAATCCTCGGCTTTGGGCGGCTGCTGAGGATGTCATCCACTAGTGCCTAGCCCCTTGTTAAGCCCATCAGGCACGCCGCAGCGCGGGACGCGCGCGGGCAGCGCCCGGGCGAAGCCCGGGCCAAGGGCGGGCCCGTTTGTGCCCGTTAGAGACCGAGTGAGGCCGGGCCGGGCCCACCCCCTTTAATCTCGCCAAAAGGTCAGTGAATGCTGGATATTTGAAAGTTGTGTGTCCTCAGGTACTCTTGATATAAGGGCCCCAGCCCACCAAGCACCATAGCCGTACAACATTTGTATAACTTGCATTGGTGCTTGGAGCTCTGCTGCCTAATTGGAACTGTACGCAAAGAGTCGAATATTCCCCATTGAAAGATGTCTATCGCACCAGTAACAGGCCGGAAGTCCCTTGTTGGTACATTAGACCAATTCTTGGTAAGAGTTTCTTCTATCTTGGACAAGGAGATTGATGTTACCGAGAAGCGTTTGTCGCTGGGTTCTCTTGCTAACAAACGCTCCTCGTTGGGCTATCTGTCACAAGTACGTTCCCCTGTTCGTACTTTGGAATCGGGAACTGATACCGGCAATGCAAGCCCTGTGCCGGACGACTGTGATAATAATCCCTCTTGCCATGACTCACCAATGTTTTGCATTCCAGAATCTGATGGAACTAATCTCAACACAAGACCAAAAAAGGGCTCCACTAATCCCCCACAAACTATTGGTGTGACGGAAAGTGTAAAGACCAGGTCTGCCACGAATTCAAAGGCTAAAGCACCCACCTTAAATAACAAAGAATCCCTGAAAACCTTGAAACCTAAGAGAAAGCGGAGAGAACCACTGGACGTTGGTCACACAGCAAAGTCCAGAAGAATTAGCTTAGGGGCCCCACCTGAGAATATCCCTGACCCCAAAGGAGTATTGTTAGCTAGCGGGAAGGAGAGCGCTCCTATGCTACCCCCCTTGATCCCGCTCAAGGACTTGCATAATTTGGATGAAGTTTTTTGGGGGAAATTGGAATCAATTTTTTACAAAACTTGTCAACCAATTTA
Organism: Triturus cristatus; assembly: GCF_964204655.1. Taxonomy (NCBI): domain Eukaryota; kingdom Metazoa; phylum Chordata; class Amphibia; order Caudata; family Salamandridae; genus Triturus; species Triturus cristatus. Next base: position 86,763,498 of record NC_140587.1, on the reverse strand, counting down.
TAGTAGGCTGGACAGAATTGAAAATAGATTGACTTGTTTGGAGTTGTTGTGTTCATTAACGCAGTCCCGGCAGAAACATGCTACCAATAGCCGGGGTGTGAAAAATCTACTGTTAAATCCCCGAATAAAAATGCTCCAGCTACTAATATCGTACCCACTTCTAACCCAATTATTGCTGCAACCAACCCACCTGTCAAGGCCTTAGGGAACACAATGCACACCTCATATGTAGGTAGCCTAGAGAGTGGGGGGATTATACAAGCGACAGCTAACAGTAGCCATGTAACAAAAACAGCAGATAGGGTAGATTATAGTCTTCGAGCGACAATGAAACACCCAAATATTCACCTCCCCCCTGAATCAAGCCCCTATGTTATAATATTGGCAGGAGTTAAACCCTTGGGCTCAGACTCTAGGGAGGACTACGGGGATTTGAAGAATAAGTGTGTGTATTGGCTAAATTCCAATCGCCCCTTACCCCAGAATGTTTCTACAGAAATCCTTTTTGCGCGTCGAGTTAATTGGATGGGCCCCAAAAAGAAAAACATAGCAGGAGATTGCGTAATTATTAATTTTAGAGATCCCAGGGCAGTTGAGCATATTTGTCACTGGCCAAACTCAAACCCTCGCCCACCCATCCTCTCCCTGCCTTTGTCCTACTTCTATGATAATTGTCAGCGCCCCAAAATAGTGGATGTCGGCTACAGTGGTAACAATATGTGGCCTAGAAGTAACAGATATCCTAATGTGCAGACGGAGGGTATCATATCCTCTGGTCTGGAAGACTGCGATTGACGATCAAATTCCTGTAGGTTTAGGAAACACACGTGCAATATAGATGTAAACCTTGCAGAAAATTGGGTAGCTTACCATACCATAACCAAGGATGCCAACATTGTCACTAACATAACTAGTGATACATTACTGGACCAGAGCCAGCTGGGGGAAATATACCGGCCTCCAGCTGGGACCGGACCTATATCCCCACTGAATACCAATATAGCTGTAGCTGGTACATCTGGTAATGTCACGCTTGATACTTTAACTAATGGGAAAACTAGTAGTATCATCAACCTGACTTCTTTAGCAAGGGAAAGCTTAAGCCTACCACAAGGGCCTTCAAGCCCTTATAAGGGAAGACTACAAGTAAGTGGCCAATTGTCAATAATGTCTTAAAACATAGCAGGCCTAGGTTCAAAGATGGTAGACCCTGATTGGCTGGGTTTTATATCAAAATTTGACATGTGTCTCTATCAAGAGACTTGGTTGATAGATCCCTTGATATGCAGTGGATTTCTCAATTATCATATCCCAGCTTCAAAAAAAGGAAGAGGCCGACCATCTGGCGGGCTAACTATATGGATTAAGCAAGACCTAGGATGTCAAGTCACCCAAACTTCTAACATTAGTAACTGTTAGACCTGGCACCTTGGCGTGAGTTTCCCTTCCACTTTTTGATGGTGTGCCTCGATTGTTTTGCTGGTGTTGTCCGCTCAGGGCACTGCGCCACGGCTAATCCGTGCCGCAGTGCAAGTGCTCCCTAGGTAAGGTGTACCTGTAATTGATGTCCATGATTGGGTTATTGGATTCACTGTCAGTCCCCAGTAAAGTGCACCAGGGGTGCCAGGGCTTGTGAATGCCAATGCTGCTGGTGGGCTTGCAGCGCTGGTTGCGCCACCCACGGAAGCGGCCTTGTAAAATGTGTCTAGGGTCTGCCACCGCAGACCCTGTGCGCGGTCCGGGACCGTCGCGCTGGCTGCGCAAGTGCCCCCACTTGCCAGTCCCTAAACCTTCCCTTACCTACATATTAGCCACCCCTCTGGTAGGCCCAAGGGCAGGGTGCATTGTAGGCATAAGGTAAGACATGCCCTGGTGTGTGTGGCATGTCTTAGTAGTGAATTACAGCCCTTGTCGTTTTTCACTATTGAAGGCTATCTGCTCTCCATAGGCCAGAATGGGCTGCTGGGATCACGCCAACGCTGTGACCCCAGTGGACTCAGAGAGCATGGTAGAAGTGTCAAGTTTAGTATGCCTGAACTCAGAATAATAAAATACTTCTTGTAGTCAAGTTTATTTTAATATCCTGGGTTTGTAAATACTACTTTTAGAAAGTTAGTATTTACTGACCTGGCCATTTCAGTCCGCCTCTGCTGTGTGTGTGTGTTCTGCCTAGCAACAGTAAGGAGCAGGGTTGGGGAATCCCCAGAGACAGGTTGGCTGCCAGGTGGTGGGTAGAGAGGTGACACCAGGATGGGTGGGAGGAGTACACCTTGACTCTTGAATAGACCTGTGCTCTGCCACCACAAAGCCGGCGCCGCCCCCTGTGGAGCGGCTGATGTCTCTGCCCTGCTGCTGAAAGGAAAGAGCAGAGTCACCATAACAAAGTGCTCCAGAACTGGACTGAGCCAGGCCCAGGCCCCCTGGCGCTAAAGAACAAAAGAATCATGGTATAAAAGTAGGAGCCTGGCTCCTAAGAAATCAGAATCCTGTTTACCACAAAGAACCTCTGCCCGACTAGAAGGAGAAGAAGACGCCGGAGGAGCTGGCCTGCTGCTTGCCTTGCTGAGAGAGGAGAGGAAGAGACTTACTGAAAAGACTTTGCTACTTTGTGCTTGAACATTCTCCAAGGGCTTGATCTGAGCTTGCCCCCTGAACTGAACCCCAGGAACAGTGGGTTCTCTGTGCTTCTTGCTCGTCCTCCAATTCGAGCCGTGTGTGCATCCCGCTGGAAAAGAGACTGCGCCCCTCATCGCCCCTCCTAGGGCCGTGACACTCAGAAGCTCGCCTGCCTCCAACCCGTGAGAGCCCCGCTCCGTCCGGAGCCGCTCTCTGTTCCCGGGCCAGGCCGCCTGCATCCCTGTCACCGCCTGCTACTGGAGCGCGCTGACCGCGCTATCACCCCTCCCGCCGGAAGCCATCCGACGACTGTGATCTACGCCGGGTCATCCAGCTGCACTAACCGTGCCCTGCGACCCCGCTTCGCTATCCCCGGACACCTCTGGCCGCGCCGCCCCCGCTGTGGAGACCCTCCTGCACCGCCGTGCTAAAGGGTCGCTGGCCGCGCCTGCCTACGTGCCCACACCTGCTGATTGAGGACCCAAGAACACTTCCCAAGCTGAGAGTCGCACCGACCTGTGCCGACTCTCCACATCACGAAAGAAGTTCCAGTATCGGGCTCGGGGCCCGCAACGCCTTATTTCCCCGTTCGCAGGAGTCGATCTCTGTGAGTACTGGAACCACAAGTAACATTTACAAGAGAATACAAAGTATCCATTTGAAGCTACGAACAACGAACATTTGCCCGCTGTACAACCTGGTGGCATAGCGAAAACGTTATTGGTCTTGTGATAAGTCTGCTGAGATATATATACCTTATTTTTACATAAAGAACCGTATTTTTATATATATCCAAGTCTGGTGTCCGTTTCTGGGGGGATTGATGTATTTACTGTGTGTATGATTGTAAGTGCTTAACCAACAACGCCTGAGGAATCGCCTTGGCTGCTCACGCCACGCACCTAGAGGGTGAGCAAGGGTCATTCGCGAGGGGTTATCCTGCGCCCTGACGTGGAGGAGAGGGTTCCTGCTTGACACAAGGGCAACCTTGCGCCAACCAGAGATCCCCGACTCTAACATTGGTGGCAGCGGTGGGATTTCGGATTTGCACTTGTAATTTGCATACAGTGAATTATTAATCACCAGATAGTGAGAGCAGACCAAATAACGCAGCCACAGGTTTTTAATTGTTGAACTTTGTTGAGACATCTGCCATTACTGCAACCATGCCTGGCTCACACTCCGCTGGGAGAGCACTCTCTGTGATTTCTGGAATCGATGAGGTGGATTGGGAGAGACTGGAAGGCTACACGATGGAGCAATTGAAAGGCTACAGTGTACAATTCAGAGTCCCCCATGCTGGATGCAAGAGGAAGCCCCAGTACGCCAAGGCGTTGAGAGCCTGGAAGGAGTCACGAGACCTACGGAATGCGGGGGACATCGTTCCACCCGACAACCTTGAGGAGCCCAGCAGAGTCCGGTCGCCAGAGGAGCTGGCAGACAGGGCAGCAGACAGGGCGCATGCAATGGAGATGGCAAAGTTGGCAGGACAGATGGAAATGGAAAAGCAGAAGTTGGCCCTGGAGGCACAACAACGCCAAATGGATCATGATATCAGATTGAAGGAGTTGGAGCTGAAGGCGAAAAGTTTGGACACCGCTCCTTCTGGTGGCAGCACTCCACCAGCGCAGGTAGAGTCCAAGGTGTACATCCCCAAAGATGTAGTAAAGGAGTATTTCAGAAAGGATGACATAGGGCAGTGGTTTAGGGCCTACGAGGTGGCCATGTCCTCACACCGGGTCCCTGAGAAAGACTGGGGAGCGGGGTTGTGGGGAAGGTTCCTTGCTGAAGGGCGTGACACACTGTTAGATTTACCCTTAGATCTCCAAACCTCATACCCCCATATGAAGGAAGCTTTAATGACCAGGTATGGGTTAACTCCGGAGCTATATAGACAGCGGTTCAGGGAGACGAAGAAGATCCCTGAGAGTACGTATGTGGAATATGTGACCTTTTTCTGCAGAGCGCTGGATGGTTGGGTGAAGGGTAGCAAAGCGAATGATTATCAAGGGCTGCTTGATTTAATTGCCTGGGAGCACTTGTCCAGTCAATGTTTTCCTGAGCTACGCCAGCACCTGATTGATAGCAAGCTGTCCAACCCGAGGAAGCTTGCTGAGGAGGCGGACCGCTGGCTCAGCACCAGGGTCCACAAGGGTCAAGTGGGAGACTCCGCCAAAGGTGGGCAGGGTCCCCAGCAGAAGAGTGGGGGGGACAAGGGTAAACAGAAGGGGTTCCAAAAAGGCCCCCAAAGTAATTCCCAAGGGAACCAGCAGAAGGGTTCTCAGCCTCCCCCACCCCCGCAGCAGAACGGGGCCCCGACAGGTAGACCTGTTCCAAAGGGGCCCTTCAATTGTTATAAGTGTGGTGATCCGGGTCACATTGCCTCTGATCCTAAGTGTCGCCTGTTTGGTAAGACCGCACCCACTGGTGCTCCACCCCGGCAAGTAGCTAGTGTTAACTTTGGGGAGGAAGTAGCAGTCCAGGAGGGTGGGGGTCCCGGGCAGATGACCCTAGTCTCGCTAGGAGACAGTGAGATGGTCCCTGTAACCTACCTGCCCTCTAACACTAAGAAATATGGGCAAGTGGTGACCATCAATGGAAGGAAGGTGGAGGCTCTTAGAGATACAGGAGCCAGCGTGACCTCGGTGAGGCAACACCTGGTGTCTCAAGAGCAGATTGTACCCAATGCCTACTGTAGGGTTGTCAATGCTGACAACGTAGAGAGTCGTTGTCCAATGGCTCAAGTTCCCTTTGAGTGGGGGGAGGTCTCTGGTACTCTACAAGTCGCTGTGAGAACTGACATGCCTGTAGATTGTCTGCTAGGGAACGACCTGGAGAGCTCCCCTTGGGAAAAGGTGGAGAAGACCACGCATCTGAGGATGGTGGGTCTACCCGACTGGGCGTGCGTGACCACCCGGTCCATGGCAGCCAGTAGGGGTGTTGAGAGGGTCCTGGAGCCTGAGGGAGAGGTCCAGGAACCGGCCTTAGGGAGAAGGCGCAGGAGGCGCGGGAAACCGGCCCCCGAAGTTCCCACGGCCCAGGAGGAAGTAGACCCTGAGGGGGATGCTCTGGAGCCTACCGGGGAACAGATTGCCGAACTGGGAGATCTGCCTGAGCTGACCCATTGGCAGCAAGAAGGAGGTCCCTCCAGGGAGGAATTCTGCAGGGAGCAGAAAGAATGCCCTTCCCTCGTAGGTATGCGGCAACAGGCTGCAGACCAGGCCAATGGTGTTCAGGCCAAAACACACTACGTGTACTGGGAGAGTGACCTCCTGTATTCCGAGCCTAAGGCTGCTGAACCTGGGTCAGCCCGTGTGCTGGTGGTACCCCAGAAGTTCAGAACCTTCCTACTGGGGCTGGCTCATGATGTGCCGTTAGCAGGACATTTGGGGATGGACAAGACCTATGACAGGCTTGTCACCCACTTTTACTGGCCCCAAATGCATAAGAATTCAGATTCCTACTGCAGAACCTGTCAGACTTGCCAGGCAAGTGGTAAGAGCGGAGGGAAGCATAAGGCTCCTCTGCAACCTTTCCCTGTGGTCGGTACGCCATTCCAACGAGTGGGTATTGACATTGTGGGGCCTCTGGACCCCACGACAGCCCTGGGCAACAGGTTCATCCTGGACTTGGTGGACCATGCCACCCGGTACCCTGAAGCCATCCCTCTGAGGACAGTGACGGCCCCCGTGGTGGGACGGGCACTGATGGGAATTTTCTCCCGAGTGGGATTCCCTCTAGAGGTGGTGAGTAGGGGTGGGCGGAATTTGCGTAATCGCGTTACGCAAATCTTCGCGAAACGGTAAAAAATCTCCGCGAACACGCAGAAATTCCGCGAACACGCGGAATTTCTTGTTCGCGATACTTTTTTCTTGTTCGCAATCGCAGTTTGCGTGCTCGGGGTGAAATATCTCGCGAACACGCATATTGAGAACGCGAACAAGCAAAACATTTCGCGAAGTCGCGGAACGCAGCAATTTCGCGTTCTCCGCGGAACGCGAAATTACCCAAATTCCGCAAATTCCGCGAACGGAACGGAATTTACCGCCCAGGCCTAGTGGTGAGCGACAGGGGGACCAATTTCATATCCACATATATGAAATCCCTGTGGAAGGAGTGTGGGGTAACTTACAAGTTCACCACTCCTTACCATCCCCAAGGAAATGGGTTGGTTGAGAGATTCAACCGAACCCTCAAAGGCATGATCATGGGCCTGGACGGTCCAATGAGGCGTAAGTGGGACGTCCTCTTGCCATGCCTGCTCTTCGCTTACCAAGAGGTGCCACAGAAGTCTCTAGGGTTCAGCCCCTTTGAGCTTCTGTATGGTCACCCGGTAAGAGGACCTCTGAGTTTGGTAAAGGAAGGCTGGGAGCAATCTCCCAGGAAACCTCCCCAGAATGTATATAGTTACATGCTGGCCTTCCGAAACCAGACTCGGCGTTTCAGGCAACTTGCTGAGGCAAATCTGGAAGCCAGCCAGGAGGAGATGAAGCGGTGGTACGACCGGAATGCCACTCTGGTAGAGCTTCAACCTGGACAAAAGGTGTGGGTCTTGGCCCCAGTGGAGCCGTGTGCACTTCAGGATAAGTGGACCGGTCCATTTGAGGTTGTGGAGCGCAAAAGTCCTATCACCTACTTGGTGGACATGCAGACTCCCAGGAACCCTTTGAGGGTCCTACATGTTAACCGCCTTAAGCCCCACTTAGAGAGGACCGAAGTGGGCATGCTGCTGGCCACTGATGATGGAATGGAAGAGGAGACCGAGCCTCTTCCTGACCTCTTAGTGGCCTCTGAGAAAGATGGGTCAGTGGATGGAGTTAACCTCTCACCCACCCTGACGCCCGAACAACAGGAAGATTGCCGCCACTTGCTGGGACAGTTTTCCGACCGATTCTCCCTGGTTCCTGGTGTCACAGATTGGTGCGTCCATGATGTGGACACAGGAGACAGCTTACCTGTAAAGCACAAGGCTTACAGGGTAACTGACAGGGTCAGAGCTTGCATTAAGGAGGAGGTCTCCAAAATGCTTGCGCTAGGGGTGGTTGAGTCCTCCAGCAGTCCTTGGTCCAGCCCCGTGGTCTTGGTCCCGAAGGCTGCTGCGCCGGGAGCCACACCTGAACTCCGGTTCTGTGTGGACTACAGAGGACTCAATTCAGTCACGAAGACTGACGCGCACCCCATCCCCAGAGCTGATGAGCTCATTGATCGGCTGGGGGCTGCCCGGTTCCTCAGTACGTTTGATTTAACGTCTGGGTACTGGCAGATCGCCTTGACCGATGGGGCCAAAGAGAGGTCCGCATTCTCTACACCAGATGGGCACTTCCAGTTCCGAGTCATGCCATTTGGGATGAAGAATGCCCCTGCCACCTTTCAGAGGTTGGTCAACCAGGTACTGGTTGGGCTGGATGCGTTCAGTGCCGCCTACCTGGATGACATCGCAGTGTTCAGTGCCACCTGGCCTGAACACCTGCGCCACCTCTGGGAAGTGTTGATGGCGCTGCGCCGAGCAGGCCTCACGATCAAGGCAAGCAAGTGCCAGATCGGGCAGGGTTCCGTGGTGTACTTGGGACGCCAAGTGGGGAGTGGCAAGGTGGCACCCTTGCAACCCAAAATTGAGACCATCCTGGCTTGGGAACCCCCCAAGACGCAGACCGCAGTGAGGGCCTTCCTGGGGCTCACTGGGTACTACAGGAGGTTTGTCAAGGGCTATGGAACGATTGTTGCCCCCTTGACAGAGCTGACTTCCAAGAAGCAGCCCAGGAACGTGATTTGGACTGACACCTGTCAGAAAGCTTTCGACACCCTGAAGACTGCCATGTGCACGGCGCCCGTGCTCTTGGCCCCTGACTTCTCCAAGGAATTCCTAGTACAGACAGACGCTTCAGAGCATGGTGTAGGGGCTGTTCTTTCACAGATGACTGAGGAGGGCTGGGACCAACCCGTAGCCTTCATCAGTAGGAGGTTACTTCCACGGGAAAGTAGGTGGAGTGCAATTGAGCGAGAAGCATTTGCTGTGGTCTGGGCGCTGAAGAAGCTAAGACCCTACTTGTTTGGGTCTCACTTCCGGGTTCAGACGGACCACAGGCCCCTCAGATGGTTGATGCAAATGAGGGGTGAAAACCCGAAGCTGTTGAGGTGGTCCATCTCCCTACAGGGTATGGACTTTACGGTGGAACACCGTCCTGGTACAGATCACGCCAACGCTGACGGTCTGTCCAGGTATTTCCGCCTTAGTGACGAGGAACCCCCTGGGCAAGGGTAGTTCTCCCCACATTTCAGCTGGAGGGGACACGTGTTAGACCTGGCACCTTGGCGTGAGTTTCCCTTCCACTTTTTGATGGTGTGCCTCGATTGTTTTGCTGGTGTTGTCCGCTCAGGGCACTGCGCCACGGCTAATCCGTGCCGCAGTGCAAGTGCTCCCTAGGTAAGGTGTACCTGTAATTGATGTCCATGATTGGGTTATTGGATTCACTGTCAGTCCCCAGTAAAGTGCACCAGGGGTGCCAGGGCTTGTGAATGCCAATGCTGCTGGTGGGCTTGCAGCGCTGGTTGCGCCACCCACGGAAGCGGCCTTGTAAAATGTGTCTAGGGTCTGCCACCGCAGACCCTGTGCGCGGTCCGGGACCGTCGCGCTGGCTGCGCAAGTGCCCCCACTTGCCAGTCCCTAAACCTTCCCTTACCTACATATTAGCCACCCCTCTGGTAGGCCCAAGGGCAGGGTGCATTGTAGGCATAAGGTAAGACATGCCCTGGTGTGTGTGGCATGTCTTAGTAGTGAATTACAGCCCTTGTCGTTTTTCACTATTGAAGGCTATCTGCTCTCCATAGGCCAGAATGGGCTGCTGGGATCACGCCAACGCTGTGACCCCAGTGGACTCAGAGAGCATGGTAGAAGTGTCAAGTTTAGTATGCCTGAACTCAGAATAATAAAATACTTCTTGTAGTCAAGTTTATTTTAATATCCTGGGTTTGTAAATACTACTTTTAGAAAGTTAGTATTTACTGACCTGGCCATTTCAGTCCGCCTCTGCTGTGTGTGTGTGTTCTGCCTAGCAACAGTAAGGAGCAGGGTTGGGGAATCCCCAGAGACAGGTTGGCTGCCAGGTGGTGGGTAGAGAGGTGACACCAGGATGGGTGGGAGGAGTACACCTTGACTCTTGAATAGACCTGTGCTCTGCCACCACAAAGCCGGCGCCGCCCCCTGTGGAGCGGCTGATGTCTCTGCCCTGCTGCTGAAAGGAAAGAGCAGAGTCACCATAACAAAGTGCTCCAGAACTGGACTGAGCCAGGCCCAGGCCCCCTGGCGCTAAAGAACAAAAGAATCATGGTATAAAAGTAGGAGCCTGGCTCCTAAGAAATCAGAATCCTGTTTACCACAAAGAACCTCTGCCCGACTAGAAGGAGAAGAAGACGCCGGAGGAGCTGGCCTGCTGCTTGCCTTGCTGAGAGAGGAGAGGAAGAGACTTACTGAAAAGACTTTGCTACTTTGTGCTTGAACATTCTCCAAGGGCTTGATCTGAGCTTGCCCCCTGAACTGAACCCCAGGAACAGAGTGGGTTCTCTGTGCTTCTTGCTCGTCCTCCAATTCGAGCCGTGTGTGCATCCCGCTGGAAAAGAGACTGCGCCCCTCATCGCCCCTCCTAGGGCCGTGACACTCAGAAGCTCGCCTGCCTCCAACCCGTGAGAGCCCCGCTCCGTCCGGAGCCGCTCTCTGTTCCCGGGCCAGGCCGCCTGCATCCCTGTCACCGCCTGCTACTGGAGCGCGCTGACCGCGCTATCACCCCTCCCGCCGGAAGCCATCCGACGACTGTGATCTACGCCGGGTCATCCAGCTGCACTAACCGTGCCCTGCGACCCCGCTTCGCTATCCCCGGACACCTCTGGCCGCGCCGCCCCCGCTGTGGAGACCCTCCTGCACCGCCGTGCTAAAGGGTCGCTGGCCGCGCCTGCCTACGTGCCCACACCTGCTGATTGAGGACCCAAGAACACTTCCCAAGCTGAGAGTCGCACCGACCTGTGCCGACTCTCCACATCACGAAAGAAGTTCCAGTATCGGGCTCGGGGCCCGCAACGCCTTATTTCCCCGTTCGCAGGAGTCGATCTCTGTGAGTACTGGAACCACAAGTAGCATTTACAAGAGAATACAAAGTATCCATTTGAAGCTACGAACAAGAAACATTTGCCCGCTGTACAACCTGGTGGCATAGCGAAAACGTTATTGGTCTTGTGATAAGTCTGCTGAGATATATATACCTTATTTTTACATAAAGAACCGTATTTTTATATATATCCAAGTCTGGTGTCCGTTTCTGGGGGGATTGATGTATTTACTGTGTGTATGATTGTAAGTGCTTAACCAACAACGCCTGAGGAATCGCCTTGGCTGCTCACGCCACGCACCTAGAGGGTGAGCAAGGGTCATTCGCGAGGGGTTATCCTGCGCCCTGACGTGGAGGAGAGGGTTCCTGCTTGACACAAGGGCAACCTTGCGCCAACCAGAGATCCCCGACTCTAACAGTAACGATATATTATTTGTAAAGATTGCCTCAAAGGACGGGGTAAACCTCGCAATTTTTAATGTCTATGCACGAGGTCTGCCGGGGGGGAAAGAGTCTCCAGTAGTACACCTGCTGGAAGAATCAATTGACTCACTGCCCTCAAATTATCTACCCATTATAGCAGGCGATTTCAATACCTCGTTTGAGCCCCTGGATCACGATATATCTCAGCTTGCGGCTGAAGAAGATGCAAGCTGGGGTATCCCACCCCTTGAGATAGCCCCAGTAAAAAGGTGGTCTGGGGCAGCAATCCAGCTAAGCGGATTATGTCTAGGGAGTCATATGAGAGCAGCTAATGGCAGGAGCACGTCCGACAAAAGTGGCTCAAATACCTTTGACAATGGTCGTAGGGCAAGTAGAATCGATTATTTATTGATTCATACCAAACTCTGGCCCTACTTCATAGATATGGAGGTAGTAAATAGAACCGAGAGTGATCATCACCCGTTGGTCTCATCATTTAATTCATCCTTACTTGGAGCTATAGAAAAGCCACAAATAATATACGAGTAAGAGCATCGCCTGTCTAACGACATGCACCACCTAAAATGGGACCAGGTTGTAGATGACCCAGAAGTTTTATTAGCTATAAAAGAAGAAGTTACCCTTGCATTGGAAGAACTGAGCTTACCGGTGGAGGGTCAGGACTTCCACCAACGTACAGTGGAAATTCACGCAAGGCTTTTTGCGGGCCTGCGGAAATATTTCCTCAAACCCGTCCCTCCCAGGAGCTCCGTGCCGCAAAGGAAAACGGGATGGTATAACAGTGAGTGCAGGAAGGCCCGGGACGAATTAGGCAGTGCACTCAAGCAGAAGGACCCAACACTCGTAAGATTTGCTAGGTCAAAATATGGGAAAACTCTCAAAGAGGCAAAGGTAACCTGGGAGAATGAAATTTGGAAGGATCTTTTTGAGGCTTCAAAAAGTAAGAACAGCAAAGTTTTTTGGGATACCTACAAATGGGATAGGGGTGGTATAGCAGAGCGTCCTCAAAACAATGTGCCACAGAATGCTTGGATTGACCATTTCAAACCCCAATATGCCGCGCCCGCCCAAAACTTTCTTATTGAGACTTCTCCCTATGTATTCTACAAAAAGGCCATATTCACGCTTAAGGATGTGGACAGAGCACTAGATGGTGTAGTCAGAGGAAAGGCCCCGGGAATGGACGGTATCCCCGCAGACATGTTTACCAATGATAGAAGCCTCTGGTCGAGCTATATTATGCTACTTGCCAACGCAATTGCACAGGGGGCAGACATACCGCCTTCATGGAAGTGCGCTGAAATTGTCCCAGTATTCAAAAAAGGAGACAAAGCAACCCCTAGCAATTACAGACCAATCAGTTTGATTGATTCGGTCCAAAAGATCGTAGGCCGTATGCTTTTACATATAATTCAAACCTGGATAGATGACTATGACATCCTCAGCCCAATGCAGGCAGGGTTTCGTTCCCGGATAAGTACAATCGACCAAGTCTTCCGGTTTGTCAACTTATATTGGAAGACGGTGGTCTTGGGGAAAGGCGCCCTTTATGCAGTCTTTGTAGACTTAAAAGCTGCATTTGACTTGGTCCCAAGAAGTAAGCTCTGGCAGGTCCTAATGGAGTTGGGAATTGCACCTGAACTCCTCACCGTGATCATCCGCTTGCATGAGGGAAATGTTGCCAGGGTCCGCTGGGGGAGCCCGGGGGAGGTGACGGAGGATTTCCCGGTTGGCAGGGGAGTGAGGCAGGGCTGCGTCATGGCGCCGACCCTGTTCTCTCTCTTTGTCAACGGGGTGACCGACTGGCTCTCGCGGACCCCCACCAATGCGCCGACTCTGGCAGGACTGCGTATCCCTATCCTCATGTTTGCGGATGACACGCTGATAATCTCTAAGACCCCTGGCGGATTGCAGAAGGCTGTCGGGTGTTTCGAGGAATTTTGCGCAGAAAGAGGTCTGGAGGTAAACACGGGGAAGACAAAGTACATGTCCTTTAATGGATCAAAAACCTTTAGAGGAAAAATAATCATGAATAAGTCGCCCCTGGAGGAAGTGACATCATTTACATATCTGGGGATAACATTGCAAAATGACATGCGTTGGGGTTGCCAATTAGATCGGGCTGGCCTACAACATAAACGACAAGCAGGGGCCTTGTTGGCTAGATTTAAAACCTCACTAACTAAGCCAATTTCTCCAGTTTTAGAAATCTATGGTACCAAGGTCCTGGGCTCATGCCTCTATGGGGCCGAGCTCTGGGGCTTTAATAACTTGATTAGCTTGAAAGCCCTAGAAAATGCTTTTTTGCGCAAAGTCACAAACCTCCCTTCCAGCACACCACTGTGACCGCTATTATTGGATTTGGGCAAAAAACCCCTAGAACATCTGGTGAGGCTACGTCCAATATTATATTGGCGTCGACTCTGGTGTACTGAAGAATTAATCCATTACAGGAGTGGTTTTAAAGACATCATAGAATCTGACAGGTCACAAAAAATATCATGGCTACAAGGGATAAAATCCCTTTTGGGAAGTATAGGCCTGATAGATCTCTGGAAAAAACCTGCAGACACCATTTTTCCTTCCAAAGAAAACTTGAAAAACATGTACTGGGAATGGGTATATAGATTGGAAACCACCCAAGGCCTTTCTACCCATCTAACAGCCCGCTTTTTGGATTTAAAAGTCCTTCCTCATCGAGAGGATTACTGGGATCTCATTGAAAAAACAACTGACCGCAAGTTGTATTTCCAGCTGCGGGTGAGTACACTACCCATAGCGGAATTTACCTCTAGATGGGGGAGGCAAGGCAGTAATAATGATAAGTGTTACAGATGTGCTGCATCATGTGAGAATATCGGGCACCTGTTATTTTTCTGCCCAATGTATATGGCACCTCGTAAAAGATGGATACAACCCATCTGCAAGTTCTTTGGTACTAGAAGATATGCTATTGCCCTTCGTATCCTGTGCACTGATCCTACCCCTCCAATATGTATAGCTGTGGCTAAATTCCTAGGGTGGGCCTGGTGTATAAGAACAAAAGCACTGAGGCAAATTGCCAATTCTTCTTCTTCTTCTTTGACTTAACACATAAATTGCTTATCCGCCCTGGATAATTTACCGGTTGTTAACAAACAGAGTATTGGGATATGAAAGCTTCGTTTAGCTAATTTTTTGTATATTATAAACTGACATGTAATGTCTTTTTAATCTGATTTTTACTGCAAGCTCGTCGGCCACCGTAAATTTAATTGCAATTTTATCCTTTTAGGTAATTTATATGTATTTATGTGTAATGTTTGTATGTGCTTTTATGACTTAATTGCCGAATAAAGCTAATTGAACTGAACTGAATACATGGCTTAGTGAGTAATGTTTAAATATGTAAATATCTGTATCAGTCTCTCACTTTGTGTATAAGTGGCTGCATGGGTTGGTGAGTAGCTACATGAGTGTCTATATAGGTTATTAGTTGGTTTTTTGAGTATCAGTATGAGTATCTCAGTGTCTGTATGGTTCGGTGGGGGGTATTACGTAGTGCAGAGGTGCATGAATGAGTGACTCTCTGTTTGTATGTGTTGAAGACAGCATGTGTGCAGGACTGTATGGGTGGATGAGTGTGTGCATGGGTGTGTCAGTGAGTAAATGACTGTCTCAATAGTGTCTTTATGAGTAATTACATATGCTTTAAACTAGTATATGTGACTATTGGTGTATATAAGTGAGTATATGTGAGAGTGATAGATTGAAATTGTTCCTGTATGAATAAGTATGTGTTTCTACAAGTGATTGTTTAAAAGACTAAGTATGTGTAAGTTTCTGTAGAAGTAAGTGTGGTGGTGTGTGTATAACTGTATATGCAAGTAAATGGATGTTTGATTCTTTATTAGCATGAGTGACTATGTGTGTGAGTAACTCTATGGATGAGTGGTGTAGTGCAAAAGGATGTATAGGTGTATGAGTACATATGATGAGTGAGTACATGTATGAGTGACTGTATAGGACTATTGGTGAATGAGTGGATATGTATGTGGATCTTAGAATTACTGAATAGGTTGTTGTAACTGGTATTGGTAAGTCCATTGTTTTGAAAATTTTCGTTTCTATTTTTGAATGTGTGTTTCAAAGGTTATATTAGGGGGAGAGGAGGTCTGCCACTCTATCACTAGGCCTGGGCGGCAAATTCCGCTCCGCTCGCGGAATTTGCGGAATTTCGGTAATTTCGCGTTCTGCGGAGAACGCGAAATTGCCCAAAATTCTGCTTTCCGCGACTTCGCAAAATTTTTTCTTGTTCGCGTTCTCAAAATGCGTGTTCGCAAGATATTTCTCCCCGAGCATGTAAACAGCAACAGTGAATAGGAAAAAAGCATCGCGAACAAGCAATTCCGCGTGTTCGCGGAATTTCTGCATGTTCGCGGAGATTTTTACCGTTTCGCGGAGATTTGCGTAACGCGATTATGCAAATTCCGCCCACCCCTATCTATCACAAGGATGATGTCATCAGTGATGTCATCAGTGATGTCATTTGAGATGTCATCAGTGATGTCATGATTGATGTAATATGTGACGTAATCAGCAGTGCATTGCGGGCGCGCGAGTTATAGTTAGCTGAACTAACTATAACGGGGTAATTTCATTGGTTTTTTACGAGTGAAATGTCCAGCTAACTATAACATGTGTGAAACCTATGGTTTTTTCAGTGAATTTGCAAGGTTTTTTAAATGCTAATTCCTAACTATAACGTGTGTGAAACCTATGGTTTTTTCAGTGAATTTCGAAGGTTTTTTAAATGCTAATTTATGAATTTTTTATTATATTTTTGATATATTTCTTTTACAACAAGTTACCTATGTATATATTTATAGATATCTGTATTCTCTAATTTGGAATGGCTCTGTTTTTTTTTTGAATTTGGATAAAGTTGAACAGCATAGTTAATATCTTCTATTAACTTATATACATTTTAATTCATTCTTTTTTTTTTTGAAGGTTTTTTTTTACCGTGCGCGCTCGTTGCGCGCACCCCGTACGCATGCGTATGTTTTTCATGTACTTATGCGTACGTTATCTACGTACGCATGCGTACGTCATAGTGCGCGCTCGGTGCATGCACCAAGTACGCATAAGTACGTACTCCGTGTGCGCATGCGTACGTTCCCCACATACGCATGCGTATGTCGTGTGTGCTCTGCGTGCTACGTTCGCGCATGCGCGCGTTCTACGTGCGCTAAATTCGCGTAGTACATCCGCGCATGTGCGTGCTTCGTACGCACACAACGTACGCGCGTTATTCGTATGCGCATGCGCCCGTAGTACGTTCGCGCATGCGCGTGCTTCGTACGCGCGTAATTCGTACGCACCTGCAAGCGTAGTACGTTCGCGCATGCGCGCGTGATTCATATGCGCGCAATGTACGCGCGTAATTCGTACGCGCATGTGCGCGTAGTACGTTCGCGCATGCACGCGTGATTCGTATGCGCGGTACGTACGCGCATTCGTGCGTACTCGTTTGCGCATGTGTGCTTGCTACGCCGTGCGCGCACCGAGTGCGCACCTCAAGTCATGTGATTAAAAAACAACACTTTTCATTGGTTCATACTAGTTTCAGTTTCAGATTCTTCCAACACCACACCCACTCCCCTCATGGCAAGTCATGTGATCAAGAAACAACACCTTTCATTGGTTCAAAGTAGTTTCAGTTCTAGATTCTTCCAACACCACACTCACTCCCCTTATTATTACTTCTGATTCCCTAGGAGAAGGAGCTAATCTGTTTTTGAGATACAATGGCAGAGCAGCAGCCATCTTCTGAGAGTGAACAGGATACTCCTGTGAGACAGAGACAGAGGAAGCAGAAAGACTCCTTCATATGGCAGTATTTCACTTTTCCAGAAGGCCAAAAGAAGGTGAATGCACCAAAAGTCACCTGCACTCTTTGTCACCGGACCTTATCACGTGGAAATGCTAATAAGAAATACTCTTTTAGTATTCACACAATGTTAAGGCACGTTGAAAAAGTGCATCCTGCGACTTTTGCTCGAGCTGTTAGTGAAAACCCACCAGCAGCTCAGCCGAGCACATCCGCAACAGCTCAGCCGAGCACACCATTGGCAGCTCAGCCGAGCACTTCTTTTGCGGTGGTGCCTTCTCCTACCTCTACACCTCTGGATATACGCCCTTCTTTTGGGAGGCTGTATACACGGTGCATAGACTGTCATACTCTCATTTCTCTGGGTGAGACCAGTATTGATCTCAATGAGAGGAAATTAGAGGAGAACTTATGCACTAGGCCATAGTTTTTTCATTTTTTCGTTTTTCTCTTCCTCTGTCCCTACATTAACACAAGGGCTCTTTTTAGAGCCACCTAAAATCTAAACACAAAAACTTGATTTTTAAATCTATTTGTCGATTTTTTTTAGGGTGCGCGCACCCTATGATTTTTTAAAAAATGTTTTTCTTTTTTTTCACCCTTTGTGATCCTTCAGGGACTCCCTCACAAAGACTACGGGGTCAGGAAGTCTCTACCTTGCATGTTCTCCACCTTTGTTTTAAATTTAAACACATTTTTTATTGTTTTTTTTAATTGCAAGTAAAATGGATACATTTCCTAAATTTTCTTTCAAGGTCTGAAAAAAAGTATTAATATTCAACAACACATTTTCTTAAGCAGTACATGTTTTTTCATATTTAACAAAGCAATATTTTGCCCTTTTTTTGCTGTTTTCAGAATGTATTGAATTTCACTGAAAATAGTGATATCAATTGCTTTCATCATTTAACAGCGGGCAAAAAAAAAACAATCTGAAAGATTGTTTAAAAAAAGCCCTGAATCTCTTCTCACTAAAACAGACCTTGATAGAAATTTCACAAATATATTAAAAATACCTTCTAAGAACAATAACTATTTGCAATAAATAACGTCTGTAAATCTTGCTGCTTAAGCACGTACACCAAAATAATATCTCTCAAACAAGTCCACAATTGTTACCTTTACCTTTCCTTGAGGCCAAATGGTAATTTTAAAATCCTTTGTAAATGAAATATACAATGTTAATCCTATAAAATTGAAATAATGGTTTCTTCAGATGCTGGAATTTGTATCTAAGATTTTGGTTTTAGAAAAATTAAGTAACAATTTGGTTAATCATAAGGCAAACGTTGCTTGAAAATCAATTGACAATCATTACACAGTGTCCATCCTTTTTCACATTTAAGATAAACTGTGTAATGACCAGAAGTTATAGAAGGTCCATCATGAAAAATAATTGCAACTGCAACAAAAGTTTTACCTGATATTGATAATTGATTTCCTACAAACTTCTTTAGTAAAGTTTCCGTTTAAGTTCCATCTGCTCTACAACGTTGCATCATTAAAATTACATACTGTCCATATTTATGTAAAAATAACGTTGATAACATGTCTGATTTACATTGAGAACATTCCATGTTGTGATTTGCATCTTTAACTAATTTACTAAAAGTCACTGTTTTACTCTCTGGTAATGTTAAATATATGAACCTTTCAGAATCAACATTACTGCTGCATGTGTTCATACAGTTTTCACAACAATGTTCCCATTTATATGAGACACCTAATATATTTTCTATTTCTACCCCTTCATCTTCCAGTACCATAAGCATATACATCAAGAATTCCTGTGCATCTTGCTGGACATCTTGTCTAAACTGTGTACATCCAGAACATTCATCTAAAAGATTTCTAACATCAGAAGCACTTTCTATTTTAGTTTTATCATTACTCAGCTTCTCATAAAGGAGACTCAGCAGAGAACAGAATCTTTTTTCATGATTTAGTATTATCTGCTCTTGCAAAATTTGAAGATAAAATACAACATTGAGCACTACATTTGCGTAGCAGTTGACACCAGAGCTATTTCCAAAATGACAACCAACAACCTCTTCAACACTGTGCTTTATCTTTTTGCTTGTAGTCACATCACTCTCTTTTTTTGTTTTCTCTTCTGTACATCCTCATTACAGATATTCTCAAATCTCCTTTTCTGACAAACAACACGTTTTTCAAACACAGGATACTGACCTAAATGAGGAGCATAGCTTCTTCTTAATCTATTATACTCCTTTACACAGTTTGCATCAGCACTAACTTTTAAGTCTATCCTGAATAAACCAGATATTTTTTTCACGCATGACAAAGCAACATATGTCATACCTTCTTTAAACACAGTAGATCCAATGTTTACAAATGCACTATCTACAGTTAATCCTTGAGATTTGTGAATAGTTACTGCATATGCTAAAAAAACGGAAACTGCTTCCTACGTACATATAAGTCTTTCACAAGCAAGAAACTAACTGAACAACGACTAATGTCTTTAACCTCTTCAATCTGATCAAATTTTATTTTTAAAAATTCAATTCCAACTTTTTTCTGGTAATTAACAAAACCCACAACTTTACCCATAGCTCCGTTCACTAAACCTTTTTCTACATCCAAATTACGTCTTAAAATTACTCGACAGTTCATACATACAGAAAGATTATTTTCTAAACCGGCTGTTTTCGAGATGTTTTTCACTAGAGAATCCAATTTACTTGTCAATTTGTTTGTCAATATAATAGTTATTCCTTCATGTTGTATTTTAACCACAGCTTCCAGTTTGACAATCTCTTCATTTTCCAATTTCAAAAGTTCTTGATTGAATATAGAGCATTCATGTAGTGTTGGCATTAAGCAGATTACAGTATTTTTTCCAGCAATTTTCTTGTATATTTTCTCTGGAAGTATTTGTTCTGTTGGAAGCACATTACATAGCAATCGACTCTGTAAAGCTTTTCTGCCATGTTCTGTGAGTAGCCCAATTCTGATATCTTTGAGAATACTTGCATAATCCCCATCATTGGCTTGCTGCATATTGGTAATGAGTTCTTTATACTCAAAGTATGTCCAAATATTCACATTACCTATACTTCCTAATGACTTTTTCGTGTCTTCATGTGTAAGGGTTTGAAATACTGGTTGTCCTTTAACTGGAGTAAGCTGCAGAAGATCCCCAAAAACTATAACATGTTTTCCTCCAAATAGCACATCATAGTTTGTCTTTAGAATTTGTTACATTCTTAAATGCACAAAGGCAAGCATTAAGTTTGATACCATGCTTACCTCATCAATGATGAGAACTTTCATTTTTTTCAAAACACTTGCAACTTCAAAACATGCTTCTCCTGTTAGCTTGTGGTATTGTATTTTGTTCTCGTGCCCTACTGGTAACATTAGCAAACGATGGAGGATAATTCCTTTTATGTTATATGCTGCTAACCCAGTTGGAGCAGTAATAACACAAGACAAAGTTGAATCTGTTTTTTGCTGTAGGTAGCTTCTAATTACTTTAATCAAGAAACTTTTTCCAGTTCCGGCTTGTCCATTCACATACATTCTGATTGGTTGAAACGATGTGCATGAGCACTCTTTATTTTCATGTAGTAATCCGTGATCAAATTTTTTTTTTTCTGACTTCCTCATAAATTTGTTGTTGTTCATCATTCAGTTGTTGTTCCATATTTGGTAAGTGTTTTAAATCTTCCTGAGCTTGATTCATAGCTGTTTCGACTTCAGTCATGGCTATTGCAGCTTCATTTTCTACGATTGGCTGTCCTAGAGGATGTTGACTGAACGTCCCAGAACTTTGACTGTCTTGAGAACTGTCTCTAGCTACTTCAGCTGCAATTGTTGCTTCTTGTTCAATTTCTTCATTTAACATTTGAACATAATTTGAGAAAGTACTGCATTCTATGCTATCTTTGCAAGCATTAAAGGAATCTTCATAGCTCTGAAAATCTCCAAGTAGTTCGTCCTCTGAACGCCATGGTTTAAACAGCTGTAAAAGTGCCAAGTAGTAAAATTCCTTTTTGTCAGTAGTGTCACAACTCAGCTTCCGGTGATTAATAAAACTTCCTTTTGTTTGTTTTACCAAACATCCTTCCTCACCAGTGACTTTATATTTTCCATTGTTGATGTCTTCTGTGATATTCCGTTTATAAATGTAGTTCTGCAGCACTTCATATAGACACATGTTCTCAAGATGATGACTTCTTTGTGGGTAATATGTGTCCAACATGTTTGTTCTTAAAATGTCTGTACTTTCAGGTTCGTACTCTGCTAAATATTCAATTGCTCGAACAGATTTCAGTACCCAATTTCTCATTCCTGCAAGGCCTAAACTTACCCAAATTATTCTTCTGGATTTGGAGTACAGACTTGCAGATAATAACCTATCTGAGCATTCGTAGGATCCAATTTCTCGATGAGATAACATCTTTAAACTGAAACTGTATAGCTTTTTACTGACAGTCTTCTCGTGAGCAATCTCTTCCCACATTTCTTTCAATTCTGTTTTCTCAGATTTAGTGATGTAAGATGTGACATACCGAGCAACAGCAATAGAATTGTCAGCTACATACTGTATATCCATGTTAGTATTCCACATGGATAAAATGACTGGGTTGTAGTTATTTATATATTTTGACTCTTCTTTTCTTCTTAGGTTGTAGGTATTCTTAGGCGCCAAAGAGCTGCATTGCAGAGAGGTGTAAAAAGGGGCACGGTGTAGACCACCTCTCTGTAACACAGCGCAGTAGGTAATATATATATATATATTTTTTTTTCACAAGCTGGCCCACTAGGTCGACGTTGACACTCTTGAATTGGGGGCGGTGCGTTTGCGTCCGGCAGAGCCACGCCGGTACAAATGAACAGGGGTTCGCCTTGCGGCATGGCAGTTTTCATCTGAGAATAAATCTGCTTTAATTCCTGTAATCGAGTGAGTGCTTTCCTTTCTCGCAGCAAGGCGAACCCCTGTATATATATATATATATATATATATATATATATATATATATATATATATATATATATATATATATTATCTACTGGCGGTCGCCAGTAGATAGTTATAGTTAGGACCGTGTTTCCATAGGAAATCAGCAACATTCTATCTGGAATAACTTTGGCGCCGGTTGAGGAATCCTCGCAAACGTTTCAAAATAGGTGTGGCGCTCCGCTCCGCTCCTACCCTGAAAGTCTCGGGGTGATTCGTCAAGCGGGGGCCGAGAAAAAAGGGGGGTCCCAAAACACGTTTTCCCCATGCATTTTTCCGTAGGGACCTTTAGTCCAAGGTACAGCCCGAACGGCTGAACAGAATTACTTGAAATTTGGCAGAGAGGTAGTCCTCAGGTCAAGGAAGTGCCTATTGCAGGGCTGGTGTCAATCTGTTCAGTAGTTCCTGAGAAAATCAAAAGTAAAATCATATATATATGTGGGCGGAGCCTAACCACACATCTCATCCTGAGATCTGATTGGCTGTCAGCACTTCATCCAAGAAGTGTTGGCAGCCATCTTGGGACCAATATACATGATAGCACCTCATTAAAAAGCATTGCAGTTAATAGAAGGTTTTAAGACTTTAGTTACATTATAAATCATTTGTTGATGGTACCATACTCATTTTAGGAATTGTGGTATGTTCTAAGGTGATTTCACCATGTGAAAAAGCCTTCTGCTGGGATATCATGATTGAGAGAAAAATATTTTCTCATGCTTTTCCCACAGAGGTTTGGAAGGTGATCTATAAGCTAAACTGAGAGCATATTTTCTGTAAATTCACATTATCTTTCTCAGTCATGTGAGAATGAAGTCTGACATTCTCAGTAAAACATGTACATCCAACAAGGGCAGAGACTGTCAGTTGATTCCTTTGTGTTCTACTGCAGCTTCCCAGAGTGTTCCAATGAACAACTAGAGCGCTAACAGTCCTACTTATGATAAACGTATGGCACACCTGAAGCCATCTTGCTTGGATTAAAGTGGTAACTCTTAAAACATTTAATTTAAAAAGGAACAAAATGAGGGGGTTAATTTTTCCATAAAAAGTATGATTAGTGCTGCAGAAAGAAAAATTGGGGCACATTTTGAGTGACTTCTCAAATCCTCTTCTATTTCATTAAAAAATTCTGACATGCAGACTGAAACATGCACTTTCAATACCAGCAGCAGTTTTCCCTGGTGAGCAGTAGCTTTACTACAGTGATCTAATGAGCAAAAAGAGTGCTAACATTCTGAATTTATGGCAAATGTGTGACACATCTGAATGCCTTCTTGATGGAATCAAAGTAAAAAACTGAAAGTATTTCCTACTGAGGAGACTGTAGTAAATGAGGAAATTAGGAAACATCATAACAAATAAGTCTCCCAAAATGGCCACCAGAGACAAAATTGCACAAATGTAGCCCAAATATCACCCAGATGTAGCCCAAATGTAGCCCAATGACAGAAGTGTGCAAAATACTTATTTTTTGTGTATTTGCAGTTTTATATAGTGCAGACTTGTCAGGTATTGGAGTGCTTTACATGAGCATTGGTTACATCACACAAGAACAAATTCATTTTGGTTGTAGACATGGGGAGACTAAGTGATTTGACCAGAATCACAGAATGTCGAGCTGAAGCAGAAACTCCAACCTGGTCCCCAGTTGCAAAGTCTGCAGTTCTGGAAGTAACACCACATCCTCTCCCCTAAGTGCAACATTTAATCAAGTGGTCAACTGGATAAAAAAACATAAAGATAACAAATAATTTAAAAGTGCTTTGTCGCTATTTGAAAACTCAGAAAATATGTCCTTATTTTAGTCTTTTAGAGCACTAACCATAATTTTGATGCCAATAAGACCCTCTCATATATGTAATTTCTAAAGGAAATGTTCTAGGTATTACAGTTTTGATTACATCAAGATGATGTCGGCGTTCCACACTTTTGTAATAAATATAGAATGTTAGCAATCTAGTTGTTCATTAGGATACTGTTGAGAGGCAGAGGCCAGGGGCAGGGACTCTGAAAATTGAAGGCACGTAGGAGGGTGCAAAGGCAACAATTTAACCACACTGAGCAGGCAGGAAGGGCCGTGGCAGCACAACAGACTATGGAGGGCAGTGGAAAGGGGGGCAGGGGCAACAAACCAACAATACAGGACTTGCAAGAGAGGCTGTGGCAATGTAATAGACCATTGTGGGCAGAAGGAAGAGGCAATGGTAGTACAACCATACATGCCAACAGACCCGATTCAGCCAGGAAACGTCCAATGTTTTTAAGCTCAAATGGGCTTTATTTGATCTGTCTCCTGTCTACAATCTCCTCTTTTTCAATGTAACTCAAAGGGGAAAATCAATATCCCAGTTTTTTTCAAAATCTCCCTCTTACCAAATTCAAAATGTTCGCAAGTATGGTACATTGGATCATGGAAGGAAATGGGGTAGGGACATGGACTTGGATAACAGAGGACAGAAGGGATATGGAGAGGTGCACCAAACTGACCCTGCAGGGCAGGCATCAGGGTTTGCAGCAGCACAATACACCACACAGGGCATGCGGGACGGGAGTGCAGCACAACAATCCATAGAGAGCAAGAGGGAGGGGACAGGACCATGCACATGGACAACAGAGAACAGAGGGGCAAGAGGCAATGGTAGCTAGCTGACCATAATGGACAGACAGGAGAGAAAACTGCAGCATAACAGACCATAAAGGGCAGGAGGGACGGATCAGGGGCATTACAATGGAACAGACAAGCCAGGAGGGAGGAAGTAGGGGTCTGCACATGTAAACAGAGAGCTGGGGGCAGGGCAGGAGCAGCAAGATAGCCATGGAGGTCAGGCAGGATGGGCACTAGATGCAAGACACACCATGAAGAGCAACAGTGAGACCGTGATGGCATACACACAGACCATGGAGGGAAGGTGGAAGGGGGTCAGGGGCAGCTAACTGACCACACAGGGAAGGTGGGAGGGGCCATGGCAGCACAGAAGACCATGCATGGCAAGTGGGAGGGTTAGTGGCAGCACAATGGCTATGATGGGCAAGAAGGAGGGTGCAGGGGCATGCACAAAGGACGATGGAGGATAGAAGGGAGGGTCAGGACCTGTGCACAGACAAGAAAGTTCAGGGGAAGGGGCCTCACAACAGACCGCACGGGGCAGGCAGGAGTAGCAGTTGCAGCACAACAGACCAGGGAGGGCAGAAGGGTGTGGCAGTACAATGGACCATGTGGACAGGAGGAAGAGGATAGGGGCATGGCATGTGGACAGGCAGGGTGGAGGTGGCAGGGACAGGTTACAGTCATCTGACAATGCTAGGCAGGTGGGAGGGGAGTGGCAGCTCAACAGAACACTCAGAGTAGATAGGAGTGGCAGGTCCATGGAACATGGTGGGCAAAAAGGATGGATCAGGGGCATGCACAAAGACATCGGAGGGCAGGGGGAAGGAGAATAGGGGCAGCAAGCTAAGCACAGAGTTTAAGCAGGAGGTCAATGATGGGACATAGAATTGGGCAATGGAGGGCAGGAGGAGTGGACTGGTACATCATACTAAATTGAGGGCAGTGGCAGCACATCAGACCATGCATGGCAGGAGGGAGGAGGCTAGTCCATGGATTCACACAACAGAGGATAGGGAGGAGGGGGATGGGGCAGCAAGCTAACTGTTCAGAGAAGGCGGGTATTAGGAACTTTATTGTTTCTAAAACGTGTGTCTGTGCGAACTACTTAAAATATGAACAAGTATGCAGCATAATCTCACTTTTATTCAGGAAGAAGAGGACGTTTGTGACTGTGACTCCGGGCTCACTTGGCAGAAACACCCCCTGACCCTCCACCCCCTATCGCAAAATGTAATGCCCGTGAAAAGGGTAGGTGAACACAGTGTATATAGAACATAGTCCCGAGAGCACGATTGAAAATGAAAACTAGATATAGTGTATGGTATAAACTATGCACAAAAAAGTGTAATATAAGATGAACCGGGCGTGAAATATAATATGCAATACATTGTGCGCAATGACAGATTCATTGGAGAGCGCGAGATAGCACAGGCACTAGCGCGTGCTATGCGATATGCGCCTTGGAGTGTAATATGCACAGGGCAGTGTTGTGTAACCTAACTAGTCTCTAAAGTTGTAATATAAAATATGTGCTGGGGAGTGTAACGTTGCATATGCACTGTGACAAAGATATGGATCCCAGATTGTAATATGTATGGCATAGCACTGTGCGTTATAACATAGGCATCGAGGAAGGCACGTTAGATGGGGCAATATAACCCGTGCGAAGACAAGTGTGGCATGACATATTCACGGGGTGGTGTTACAGTGCACATGGGCTAGAGAGTGTCATAGCATATGCACTAGCTAGTGGAATACAACACAGAGGTGTGTGGCACTCAGCAGGCAATGGTGGGTGTAACACAGCATTGGGCTCTGCCAGGAGCGCACTGTGACTCTCAAGTGATGTTCGTCCCCTTTCCAGAGAGTAAAATAAAAAGTATTACACATCCGGCAGTTTATGTGTGTTTTATTAATCGTGCGGGGGGTTTCTTGCATAGTTTTGGTCGAATTTTAGTCGAATTTTAGTCGAATCCCCTTTGAATGGCGTGGTGTGCATGTGTATTAAATGTGCCCGTCAATAGCTACCCATGTTTGTATAAATAAACGACAAGGGTGTCTACCGGGATTAGGCACGGTAGGGCATCAGACATGTCAGAGCTTCACTAGTGGTGTAAATACATTCCACGTGGATTCATTGTATGCATAGTCGCCTTTTAATGAATATCACGCAAATCGTCATGGTGATAGGTACGTACGGTTTGTCCAGCATGTCCTAGGTGTGTCTATAAATATATATTTTTTAAAAATAATAAAAAACAGTGGCCGGCCCTGGGAATTGGGGTCAAAAAAATATAATTAGAAGACAGGCCCTGGGGGATGGGGACATCAGGGCCAAAAAATTAGAATAAGAAGGGGAACCACACAGCCCCCCTTCTTAAAAAATTAAAATAAATTAAAGACTGGCATAGTGCCCCCTGGCGAGTTGTAAGTTGGGGAATTAATTCCTCTTCAATACTGAGGGTCCCTGAGGGCCAACTAGCCAAACAGGCATCTCCAGTATGCGCCAGGGAGCTGCGCTGCAGACAGGTGTTCTGAGGCCAAGCCCCTTTTTACACCTCTCTGCAATGCAGCTCTGTGGCGCTTACTGGAGGTACCTAGTGGTCTAGTTTGACCCTAGGGACCCTTAGGATTCAAGGGGACTTAAACTCTCAACTTAGAACAGCCACAGGGCGCGTTTACACAGTGGTGAAGGGAGGGGACAGGGCCTGAGGTGACGTGTGCAAACACGCACTATGGCACGTTTTAAATTGGGGATATAATTTCCCTTTAATACTGAGGGCCCCTGGGGGCTAACTAGCCCACCAAGTGCTTCCAGTAAGCGCCACTGAGCTGCATTGCAGAGAGGTGGTCCAGGCCGTGCCACTTTTTACACCTCTCTGCAACGCAGCTCTGTGGCACTTACCGGAGGTACCTAGTGGGCTAGTTGGACCCTAGAGACCCAGAGGATTCAAATGAACTGAATCTCCCAACTAAAAACGGACACAGGGCGTGTTTACACAGTGGTGAAGGGAGGGGACGGGGCCTGAGTTAACGTGTGCAAAAACGCCCTGTGGCCTGTTTTAAGAGGTAGTTTTAATCCCCCTGCCCTAATATATACTAGGGGCTTACAGAGGAGGTCATGCTAATCACAGGGGGACCCCAACGCATAATGTTCCCTAGTGTATATAGGTGTTTTCACTGTATTCTAAGTGTCTTTTAACATAGCACTGGCTCTAGGACTGGTTAGTCAGACTCAGTTACCACCAGTATCCGTCTGAAAAAGTTGAGGGTACAGGATGATTTTGCAACAAGGCTTCTTTCTGCTCTTCTTTATGTTCTTTCTGCACGTTATCCTTCTTCCTGCACTTTTCTTCGTCTTTGAGGACTTCTGTTGCTTCTTTCTGCACTTCTTTTTTTTCTTTCTGTGCATTTTTTCTTCTTTCTTCACATGTCCTATCTCTGTAGGCATAGTTAGAAATTAGCATTTAAAAAACCTTTGAAATTCACAGAAAAAACCATAGGTTTCAGGCACATTATAGTTAGGAATTAGCATTTAAAAAACCTCAGAAATTCACTGAAAAAACCATAGGTTTCAGGGGTGTTATAGTTAGCTGGACTTTTCACTTGTACAAAACCATTGAAATTCCCCTGTTATAGTTAGTTCAGCTAACTATAACTCGCGCGCCCGCAATGCACTGCTGATGACGTCACATATTACATCACTCATGACATGGTCAGTGACATCACTCATGACATCACTGATGACATCTCAAATGACATCACTGATGACATCACTGATTACATCATCCTTGTGATAGAGTGGCAGACCTCCTCTCACCCTAATATAACCTTTGATACACGCATTCAAAAATAGAAACTACAATTTTCAAAACAATGGACATACCAATACCAGTTACAACAACCTCTTCAGTAATTCTAAGAACCGCATACATATCCACTCATTCACCAACAGTCCTATACAGTCACTCATACATGTACTCACTCATCATATGTACTCATACACCTATACATCCTGTTACACAATGCCACTCATCCATAGTTACTCACACACATAGTCACTCATGCTAATAAAGAGTCAAACATACATTTACTTGCATATACAGTTATACACACACCACCACACTTACCTCTACGGAAACTTACACATACTTAGTCTTTTAAACAATCACTTATAGAAACACATACTTATTCATACAGGAACTCTTTCAATCTCTCACTCTCACATATATTCACTTATATACACCAATAGTCACATATACTAGTTTAAAACATATGTAGTTACTCATAAAGACACTATTGAGACAGTCATTCACTCACTAACACACCCATACACACACTCATCCACCCATACAGTCCTGCACACATGCTGTCTACAACACATACAAACAGTGAGTCACTCATTCATGCACCTATGCACTACGTAATACCCCCCACCGAACCATGCAGACACTCAGACTGATACTCAAAAAAACAACTAATAACCTATATAGACACCCATGTAGCTACTCACCAACCCATGCAGCCACTTATACACAAAGTGAGAGACTGATACAGATAATTACATATTTAAACATTACTCACTAAGCCATGTATTCTCCATGATGCACTTAATCAGTCAGTTACACAATCAATTTTTCAAAAACAAATCATCCATTTAGACACTTATATACCCATTTATTCTTCCATCGACCTTGAGATATATATATATAAAACATATTTAATTTTCAGAAAAACACACATTCACTGGATGATGTCATCAGTGATGTCATCAGTGATGTCATTTGAGATGTCATCAGTGATGTCATGAGTGATGTCACTGACCATGTCATGAGTGATGTAATATGTGACGTCATCAGCAGTGCATTGCGGGCGCGCAAATTATAGTTAGCTGAACTAACTATAACGAGGGAATTTCAATGGTTTTGTACAAGTGAAAAGTCCAGCTAACTATAACACCCCTGAAACCTATGGTTTTTTCAGTGAATATATATATATATATATATATTCCTTACTCCTTTCTCCAATCGGTTCCCCGTAGTTTACGAAAAAGGCACAAACTCCACTTAATTAGTGCTATTTTTCATTTTTTTTCACAGTGCATAGCCGCCATGGCGAGTTTCAGACGTCCATGGTCCTTGATCACATGGCATATCATGGTTCTCTTCCACTATTTAAAGTGCCAAGTGCTCATTTTTTTACATGATGAAACTGGAAAACAGACTATTCGTTTGATTTCCTCATTTACACATGTTAGAAACCTCTGTAGTGAAAACGGTCTTGTTTCAGAGGAATACTAATTTTTCTAACTGTATAAATACATTGTATATTTACATTATTATGTTGTTTACACTTGTAGTTGTTTTAGTCACAATATACATTTGATTAACACTTTTAATTAATCAAATCAGAGTAGATCATCCTCGACCTAGTGAAATCTACACATATACAGGCACATGCATCAAGAAAAGTTTTTGCGAGTCCTTAATTGCGAATATTAAGGAATCGCAATTAAGGACTCGCAAAAGCCTATGCATGTAGGAATCGCTATTAAAAAAGCGATTCCTTAACATTCATTAATTGCGACTCACAAATTGCGAGTCGCAATTAATGAATGGCTTCCCATTCATTCCTATGGGCCTCCAGGCCCATAGGAATGCATTGGAGATAGCGGGAGCAATTTGCGAGTCCCAGTAGGTACTCGCAAATTGCTCCCGCAATTTCTAGGGTGCAAGGGTGTCAAAATGACACCCTATTGCACCCATGTATTTGAACTCTGCACACATGTTGCATCACACATGCTCTAAGGGCATGTGTGTGCGCAACATGAAACTTAGAAAAATGCAAAAAGTGCATTTTTCTAAGTTTTAGCAAAAATTACCATGAAGTCCAGCTTCATGGTAATTTGCTCCCGCTAATAGCGAAATCGCTATTTTTTAAACTTTAATGCATTGCATTTAAGGAATCTTAATTGGGGATTCCTTAAATGCAATCGCTATTTAAGGAATCGATATTTTGAGATTCCTTAAATTACGATTTTTGCATTTGGGAGGATGCATCCCAAATGCAAAACTACCGGTCGCAAAGGGGCAGATTCTGAGAATCTGCCCGTATGCGACCGGTTTTGTGGTTGATGCATGTGCCTGATAGGTTCTTAAAAAATGACTGTAAAAATACATTATTTTTTGTTTAAATTAAATACCCTTAAAATATGATAAAATCCTGATCTTATATGGATTTCTGTGCAAAGTTTGCATTCGCATGTAAACAATGTAAAATTTTGTTCTCTGTAGACCTGTTTCTAATGTGCAAATGTTAGCAAAGAAAGTGCTTTATATTGTGCCAAAAAGTGCAAATTTTCGTTACCATTCACCTGTGCAAAATAACAATATGAAATCATTTTTGTGTTGCCACATGAGCCCATGTTTTACAACTACAAACAGGAAGATAAAAACCAATTATTATTATCGGTGGGAGGGAACTTTTCTTAAACTAAAATTAAAATTGATTGATATCTGAACTTTCTGTTTTCATAGTTTCTAATTGCACATCTACTGACTTCAGTTTCTAATATTTTCAGCTCTCATGACTACGATTATAACCATGTATATAAATCTTCTGTCGTGTTTAACCCATGCGGGGCCTTGCTATCTAATTCAAGGATATACTTTGTTTCTAATCGACGGAGCATAGCCTCTCTATCTCCTCCTCTTCTTGGTGGCGGGATGCTTTCAATTATAAAGTACTTTAAATGGTCCAGGCTGTTAGCATGGACCTCTTCAAAGTGACGGGCCACCGGATAATTCATATCTTTGTTAGTGATGCCCCGTATGTGCTGGAATATCCTCTTGTGGACCTGCAGCTTTGTGCTTCCCACATACCGCAGTCCACAAGAGCACTCCAGCACATATACTGCAAACTCCGATTTACATGTCAACAATTTGTTGATGACTGTAATTCTTTCCTTGAATGTTGTAGTATATGACGTCTTACTTTCCCCCCATTTGCAATCCCTGCATGTTGAACAACGGACAAATCCTTTTTTATATATATATGTATATATTACCTATTGGCAGTCGCCAGTAGGTAGTTATAGTTAGGACCTATTTTCCATAGGAAATTCGCAACATTCTATTTGGAATAACGTTGGCGCAGATTGACGAATCTTCGTGAAATTTTCCAAACTTTTGGCTGCTCCGGTCTGCTCCTATCCTGAAAATATCACAGTGATTCGTCAAGCGGGGGCAGAGAAAAAAGGGGGTCCCAAAACGCATTTTCCCCATGCATTTTCCCATAGGACCTGTTAACGCAGCTACAACCCGAACTGCTGAACGGAATTATACCAAATTTGGCAAATAGGTAGTCCTCAGTTCAGACTCGTGCCTTTTGCCTAAATGGTGTAAATCTGTTCAGTAGTTCCTGAGAAAATTTGAGTTAAAAAGATAGATATATCTGGGCGCAGCCTAACCACACATCTCATCATGAGATCTGATTGGCTGTCAGTACTTTATCCAAGAAGTGTTGGCAGCCATCTTGGGACCAATATACATGATAGCACCTCATTAAAAAACATTGCAGTTAATAGAAGGTTTTAAGACTTTAGTTACATTATAAATCACTTGTTGATGATACCATACTCATTTTAAGAATTGTGGTGTGTTCTAAGGTGATTTTACCATGTGAAAAAGCCTACTGCTATGATATCATGAATCATGTTTGAGAGAAAACTATTTTCTCATGCTTTTCCCACAGAAGTTTGGAAGGTGATCTATAAGCTAAACTGAGAGCATATTTTCTGTAAATTCACATTATCTTTCTCAGTCATGTGAGAATGAAGTCTGACATTCTCAGTAAAACATAAACATCCAACAAGGGCAGAGACTGTCAGTTGATTCCTTTGTGTTCTACTGCAGCTTCCCAGAGTGTTCGAAAGAACAACTAGAGCGCTAACAGTCCTACTTATGACAAACGTATTGCACACCTGAAGCCATCTTGATTGGAATAAAGTGGTAACTCCTAAAACATTTAATTTAAAAAGGAATAAAATGAGGGGTGTCATTTTGCCATAGAAAGTATGATTAGTTCTGCAGAAAGAAAAATTAGGGCACATTTTGAGTGACTTATCAAATCCTCTTCTATTTCATAAAAAAATTCTGACATGCAGACTGAAACATGCACTTTGAATACCAGCAGCAGACTTCCCTGGTGAGCAGTAGCTTTACTACAGTGATCTAAAGCAACTAGAGTGCTAACATTCAGAATTTATGGCAAATGTGTGACACATCTGAATGCCTTCTTGATGGAATCAAAGTCAAAAACTGAAAGCATTTCCTACTGAGGAGACTGCAGTAAATGAGGAAATTAGGAAACTTCATAACAAATAAATCTCCCAAGATGGCCACCAGAGACAAAAGAGCCCAAATGCAGCACAAATATCACCCAGATGTAGCCCACATGTAGCCCAAAGACAGAAGTTTGCAAAACACTTATTTTTTGTGTATTTGCAGTTTTATATAGTGCAGATTTGTCAGGTATTGGAGTGCTTTACATGAGCATTGGTCACATCACACAAGATCAAATTCATTTTGGTTGTAGACATGGGGATTTGACCAGAATCACAGAATGTTGAGCTGAAGCAGAATCTCCAACCTTGTTCCCCATTTGCAAAATCTGCAGCTCTGGAAGTAACACCACATCCTCTCCCCTAGGTGCAACATTTAATCAAGTGGTCAACTGGATAAAAAAAATAAAGATTACAAATAATTTGAAAGTTCTTTGTCGCTATTTGAAAACTCAGAAAATATGTCCTCATTTTAGTGTTTTAGAGCACTAACCATAATTTTGATGCAAATAAGACCCTCTCATATATGTAATTTTTAAAGGAAATGCTCTAGGTATTACAGTTTTAATTACATCAAGATGACGTCAGGCGTTCCACACTTTTGTAATAAATATAGAATGTTAGCAGTCTAGTTGTTCATTGGGATACTGTTGAGAGGCAGAGGCCAGGGGCACGGACTCTAAAAATTGAAGGCAGGTAGGAGAGTGCAGAGGCAACAATTTGACCACACTGGGCAGGCAGGAAGGGCAGTGGCAGCACAACAGACTATGGAGGGCAGTGGTGAGGGAGGCCGGGGCAACAAACCAACAATACAGGACTGGCCAGCGAGGCTGTGGCAATATAATAGACCATTGTGGGCAGAAGGAATTGGCAGTAGTAGTACAACCATACATGCCAACAGACCCGTTTCAGCCAGAAAATGTCCAATGTTTTTAAGCTCAAATGGGCTTTATTTTATCTGTCTCCTGTCTACAATCTCCTCTTTTTCAATGTAACTCAAAGGGGGAAATAAATACCCCAGTTTTTTTTCAAAATCTCCCTCTTATCAAGTTGAAAATGTTCGCAAGTATGGTTCATTGGATCATGGTAGGCAGGAGGAATTGGGGTCGGGACATGGACTCGGATAACAGAGGACAGGATGGACATGGAGAGGTGCACCAAATTGACCTTACAGGGCAGGCATCAGGGTTTATAGAAGCACAATACACCACACAGGGCATGCGGGACGGGAGTGCAGCACAACAATCCATAGAAAGCAAGAGGGAGGGGACAGGACCATGCACATGGACAACAGAGAACAGAGGGGCAAGAGGCAATGGTAGCTAGCTGACCATAAAAGACAGACAGGAGAGAAAGCTGCAGCATAACAGACCATAAAGGGCAGGAGGGACGGATCAGGGGCATTACAATGGAACAGACAAGCCAGGAGGGAGGGAGTAGGGGTCTGCACATGTAAACAGAGGGCTGGGGGCAAGGGGGCAGGGCAGGAGCAGCAAGATAGCCATGGAGGTCAGGCAGGATGGGCACTAGAAGCAAGACACACCATGAAGAGCAACAGTGAGACTGTGATGGCATACACACAGACCATGGAGGGAAGGTGGGAGGGGGTCAGGGGCAGCTAACTGACCACACAGGGAAGGTGGGAGGGGCCATGGCAGCACAGAAGACCATGCATGGCAAGTGGGAGGGTTAGTGGCAGCACAATGGCTATGATGGGCAAGAAGGAGGGTGCAGGGGCATGCACAAAGGACGATGGAGGATAGAAGGGAGGGTCAGGACCTGTGCACAGACGAGAGAGTTCAGGGGAAGGGGCCTCACAACAGACCGTGTGGGGCAGGCAGGAGGAGCAGTTGCAGCACAACAGACCAGGGAGGGCAGCAGGGTGTGGCAGTACAATGGAAAATGTGGACAGGAGGAAGAGGATAGGGGCATGGCATGTGGACAGGCAGGGTGGAGGTGGCAGGGACAGGTTACAGTCATCTGACAATGCTAGGCAGGTGGGAGGGGAGTGGCAGCTCAACAGAACACTCAGAGTAGATAGGAGTGGCAGGTCCATGGAACATGGTGGGCAAAAAGGATGGATCAGGGGCATGCACAAAGACATCGGAGGGCAGGGGGAAGGAGAATAGGGGCAGCAAGCTAAGCACAGAGTTTAAGCAGGAGGTCAATGATGGGACATAGAATTGGGCAATGGAGGGCAGGAGGAGTGGACTGGTACATCATACTAAATTGAGGGCAGTGGCAGCACATCAGACCATGCATGGCAGGAGGGAGGAGGCTAGTCCATGGATTCACACAACAGAGGATAGGGAGGAGGGGGATGGGGCAGCAAGCTAACTGTTCAGAGAAGGCGGGTATTAGGAACGTTATTGTTTTTAAAACGTGTGTCTGTGCGAACTACTTAAAATATGAACAAGTATGCAGCATAATCTCACTTTTATTCAGGAAGAAGAGGACGTTTGTGACTGTGAATCTGGGCTCACTTGGCAGAAACACCCCCTGACCCTCCACCCCCTATCGCAAAATATAATGCCCGTGAAAAGGGTAGGTGAACACAGTGTTATATAGAACATAGTCCTGAGAGCACTATTGAAAATGAAAACTAGATATAGAGTATGGTATAAACTATGCACCAAAAAGTGTGATATAAGATGAACCGGGAGTGAAATATAATATGCAATACATTGTGCGCAATGACAGATTCATTGGAGAGCGCGAGATAGCACAGGCACTAGCGCGTGCTATGCGATATGCGCCTTGGAGTGTAATATGCACAGGGCAGTGTTGCGTAACCTAACTAGTCTCTAAAGTTGTAATCTAAAATATGTGCTGGGGAGTGTAACGTTGCATATGCACTGTGACAAAGATATGGATCCCAGATTGTAATAAGTATGGCATAGCACTGTGCGTTATAACATAGGCATCGAGAAAGGCACGTTAGATGGGGCAATATAACCCGTGCGAAGACAAGTGTGGCATGACATATTCACGGGGTGGTGTTACAGTGCACATGGGCTAGAGAGTGTCATAGCATATGCACTAGCTAGTGGAATACAACACAGAGGTGTGTGGCACTCAGCAGGCAATGGTGGGTGTAACACAGCATTGGGCTCTGCCAGGAGCGCGCTGTGACTCTCAAGTGATGTTTGTCCCCTTTCCAGAGAGTAAAATAAAAAGTATTACACATCCGGCAGTGGATGTGTGTTTTATTAATCGTGAGGGGGGTTTCTGGCATAGTTTTGGTCGAATTTTTGTCGAATCCCCTTTGAATGGCTTGGTGTGCAGGTGTATTAAATGTGCCCGTCAATAGCTACCCATGTTTGTATAAATAAAGACAAGGGTGTCTACCGGGATTAGGCACGGTAGGGCATCAGACATGTCAGAGCTTCACTAGTGGTGTAAATACATTCCACATGGATTCATTGTATGCATAGTCGCCTTTTAATGAATATCACACAAATTGTCATGGTGATAGGTACGTACGGTTTGTCCAGCATGTCCTAGGTGTGTCTATAAATATATATTTTTTTAAAATAATAAAAAACAGTGGCCGGCCCTGGGGATTGGGGTCAAAAAAATAATAATTAGGAGACAGGCCCTGGGGGATGGGGTCATCAGGGCCAATAAATTAGAATAAGAAGGGGAACCACACAGCCCCCTTCTTAAAAAATTTAAATAAATAAAAGACTGGCATCGTGCCGGAGGCGACGCCCCCTCCTTGCAGCACTTTGCAAACGCGCCCCCTGGCGAGTTGTAAGTTGGGGAATTAATTCCTCTTCAATACTGAGGGTCCCTGAGGGCCAACTAGCCCAACAGGCATCTCCAGTATGCGCCAGGGAGCTGTGCTGCAGACAGGTGTTCTGAGGCCAAGCCCCTTTTTACACCTCTCTGCAACGCAGCTCTGTGGCGCTTACTGGAGGTACCTAGTGGTCTAGTTTGACCCTAGGGACCCTTAGGATTCAAGGGGACTTAATCTCTCAACTTAGAACAGCCACAGGGCGTGTTTACACAGTGGTGAAGGGAGGGGACGGGGCCTGAGGTGACGTGTGCAAACACGCACTATGGCACGTTTTAAATTGGGGATATAATTTCCCTTCAATACCGAGGGCCCCTGGGGGCTAACTAGCCCACCAAGTGCTTCCAGTAAGCGCCACTGAGCTGCATTGCAGAGAGGTGGTCCAGGCCATGCCACTTTTTACACCTCTCTGCAACGCAGCTCTGTGGCACTTACTGGAGGTACCTAGTGGGCTAGTTGGACCCTAGGGACCCTCAGGATTCAAATGAACTTAATCTCCCAACTAAAAACGGACACAGGGCGTGTTTACACAGTGGTGAAGGGAGGGGACGGGGCCTGAGTTAACATG
The DNA here is from genome assembly GCF_964204655.1 of Triturus cristatus. NCBI lineage: Eukaryota > Metazoa > Chordata > Amphibia > Caudata > Salamandridae > Triturus > Triturus cristatus. The sequence continues at coordinate 86,726,164 of NC_140587.1, read as the reverse complement.
TGCAAAAACACCCTGTGGCCTGTTTTAAGAGGTAGTTTTAATCCCCCTGCCCTATTATATACTAGGGGCTTACAGAGGAGGTCATGCTAATCACAGGGGGACCCCAACGCATGATGATCCCTAGTGTATGTAGGTGTTTTCACTGTATTCTAAGTGTCTTTTAACATAGCACTGGCTCTAGGACTGGTTAGTCAGACTCAGTTACCAGCAGTATCCGTCTGAAAAAGTTGAGGGTACAGGATGATTTTGCAACAAGGCTTCTTTCTGCTCTTCTTTTTGTTCTTTCTGCACGTTATCCTTCTTCCTGCACTTTTCTTCGTCTTTGAGGACTTCTGTTGCTTCTTTCTGCACTTCTTTTTTTCTTTCTGTGCATTTTTTCTTCTTTCTTCACATGTCCTATCTCTGTAGGCATAGTTAGAAATTAGCATTTAAAAAACCTTTGAAATTCACAGAAAAAAAAATAGGTTTCAGGCACGTTATAGTTAGGAATTAGCATTTAAAAAACCTCAGAAATTCACTGAAAAAACCATAGGTTTCAGGGGTGTTATAGTTAGCTGGACTTTTCACTTGTACAAAACCATTGAAATTCCCGCGTTATAGTTAGTTCAGCTAACTATAACTCGCGCGCCCGCAATGCACTGCTGATGACGTCACATATTACATCACTCATGACATGGTCAGTGACATCACTCATGACATCACTGATGACATCTCAAATGACATCACTGATGACATCACTGATGACATCATCCTTGTGATAGAGTGGCAGACCTCCTCTCACCCTAATATAACCTTTGATACACACATTCAAAAATAGAGACTACAATTTTCAAAACAATGGACATACCAATACCAGTTACAACAACCTCTTCAGTAATTCTAAATCCACATACACATCCACTCATTCACCAACAGTCCTATACAGTCACTCATACATGTACTCACTCATCATATGTGTTCATACACCTATACATCCTGTTACACATTGCCACTCATCCATAGAGCTACTCACACACATAGTCACTCATACTTAGTCTTTTAAACAATCACTTATAGAAACACATACTTATTCATACAGGAACTCTTTCAATCTCTCACTCTCACATATACTCACTTATATACACCAATAGTCACATATACTAGTTTAAAACATATGTAGTTACTCATAAAGACACTATTGAGACAGTCATTCACTCACTGACACACCCATGCACACACTCATCCACCCATACAGTCCTGCACACATGCTGTCTTCAACACATACAAACAGTGAGTCACTCATTCATGCAACTATGCACTACGTAATACCCCCCACCGAACCATGCAGACACTCAGACTGATACTCAAAAAACAAACTAATAACCTATATAGACACCCATGTAGCTACTCACCAACCCATGCAGCCACTTATACACAAAGTGAGAGACTGATACAGATATTTACATATTTAAACATTACTCACTAAGCTATGTATTCACTATGATACACTTAATCAGTCAGTTACACAATCAATTTTTCAAAAACAAATCATCCATTTAGATACTTATATACCCATTTATTCTTCCATCGACCTTGAGATATACATATATAAAACATATTTAATTTTCAGAAAAACACACATTCACTGGATGATGTCATCAGTGATGTAATTTGAGATGTCATCAGTGATGTCATGAGTGATGTCACTGACCATGTCATGAGTGATGTAATATGTGACGTCATCAGCAGTGCATTGCGGGCGCGCGAGTTATAGTTAGCTGAACTAACTATAACGGGGGAATTTCAAGGTTTTGTACAAGTGAAAAGTCCAGCTAACTATAACACCCCTGAAACCTATGGTTTTTTCGGTGAATTTCTGAGGTTTTTTAAATGCTAATTCCTAACTATAACATGCCTGAAACCTATGTTTTTTTCTGTGAATATATATATATATATATATATATATATATATATATATATCTTACGATTTCCACAGCGTCTCAGCTTTCTTCGCAGCAACACAGGGACACGGACCACAGGATAGTGCCAATAATCGTTTTTATTTAGATGCCACCATAACGCGTTTCAACTCCTGCGAGTCTTGTTCACATGGTAACGTTGTTTAGCGGCAGAGACACTTTTAAACTTACAACGTGCTCCGTGATTGGTTCACACAAATCAATGGACATAGAAAAGGTATTTCAATTTGTCATATTATCAAATTCATTTCCTGACATTGATACTACGCTTTTTGATGTTTCTACAATTCAACAATTGCTCCTCATGTTATTAATAATTCCGTCTTTTGTCATGGTAAATTGTTGATTAATATATATATATATATAACGTGCTATGCCGCTGTTGTCTAAATAAATCTCTGTGAAGCCCGACTGGTGTCTGTTTGCTTTCCTCCTCGCCTGCTTGGAAGTGGATGAATGCGCCAGGAACCTGCATATATATATATATATAATAATAAAAAAATCGGACAAAGGAGGCAATCTGGTTATCTGGCCTAAAACTGACTATGTGAATGAAGCAAATAAACAGCTTAACAACTTAGATTGCTATAGAAGATCTACTCACAAAGAATATACCAAGGCCAACGAGACTCTATATAAACTGTTATCTCAATATAGAAGGGAAGGACTACTTTCCTTAGATGAATTTAAATTCCTCAACAAGTGTTTCCCGTCCTTCCTATACTATATCTTATTCCCAAAATTCACAAGGGTATTTCTCCAGTGCCAGGAAGACCGATTATCTCTGCTATTAAGAGTGTTTCTGAACAAGTGGGACAATACATAGATTATTTTTTACAGGATATGGTCAAGGCATTACCGAGTTATGTACAGGACACCGGAGATTTTTTGCTAAAAACGAAAGATTTGAATTGGTCTAAAGGTATGTTATTAATGACTCTTGATATCGAGTCTTTGTACACAAGCATAGACCACACTACAGGCTTGTCTGCAGTTAAACATTTTTTGGACAATAGATCATGTGAACTCTATGAGCACAACAAAGTTATTCTCAACCTTATTGATTGGTGTCTTAACAACAACTTCTTTTTATTTGGCAAGGAATTGTACAAACAACTCCGCGGAGTAGCGATGGGAGCCTGTTTCTCCCCCAGCTATGCATGTTTACATGTGGGCTGGTGGGAGGAACAGGTCCTGAAAATAACACATAGGGCATATTTCAATAACAATGTGGCTTGCTACCTAAGATACATAGATGACATCTTTATATTATGGCAGGGTGAAGAAACTGAAGCCTTAAATTTCATAGAAGCGATTAATCATAATTCTATGAACCTCCACTTCACATCCCACATTGATAAAGTCAGCATTGAGTTTTTAGACGTCAGAGTCTATATTCTTAACAACCAAATTGAAACGACCCTATTTAGGAAACTCACCGCTGGGAATGTCACACTCCATGCCAAAAGTGCTCATCCAAAACATCTTATCGCCAGTATTCCTTACGGCGAAATTTTAAGACTCAAAAGAATCTGCAGCCAAGAATCGGATTTCGATACATGTGTAAGGAATACCATCATCAGATTAAAAGCGAGGGGTTATTCCAATACCATCCTAAATAATGCATTGGCCAAAGCCAGTGCACGACCTAGATTGAGTCTATTTAAATCTATTCAATGTCCAACTTCATTAACTGAGACAGTTTCACAGAATCCACCAGAGAATGAGTCAGGACCTAGATTGATTACCACCTTCAGCAGAGATGAAAGAAAAATGAGATCTATTGTCAAAAGGCATTGGCCCATTATTCTTACCGATGCTGTACTCCGTACTAGAGTACCGGCTACTCCTATGGTCACCTTTAGGAGAGCCAAATGTATGGGAACCTGTCTGGATAAAAGCAGCCCTGAAATCAGACAGAACTCTATGTGGTTAAAATCTGCTCCTGGGTTTCGCAAATGCTCTTCTTGCAGGGCGTGCAAGTTTGGCATAAACAAAACTCACTATCTTAGCCCCTTTAGCACCAAAGAAGTAGCTATTATAGGGAGTCTCTCTTGTAGAACTGATTTTGCTGTGTACGTCCTGACATGCACCTGCGGCCTTAATTACATTGGTAGTACGAAGCTGCAGGTGCATGTCAGGATCCTACAACATCTCAGAGCCATCTTACACAATGATCCTGCCTATCCGGTGGCACGCCATTTCAAATCTATTCATAATAACGATGTCAACTGCCTTAAATATTATGTAATAGCATCCATTCCTAAGCCCCGACGGGGTGGTAATAGGGAACTTTTATTAAGGCAATTGGAAACTCGTAAGATCTTAGAGTTTGACAGCAAATGGCCGAATGGCCTTAACAACACGGAGGATATGCATAACTTTGTTTAATCATGTCTTGATCTGATGATATAACATTTAAAAGAGTCTATATGCGTATTTCTGCATATTTCTACATATATATATGTTCCATCTTATTTATCTTGAGCTTCTTGCGTTCATTAGACCATTTTATTCATTTGTACATATATTTGTATATTTGTATATTTACTCTTGCTTTGTATAATCCAGATCCGTTTGAATGACTATTTTTTACACTATGCACTTTAAGAACTTGGTTATGTTACTTTACTTAACCAGCGCAGATTTTTCCTTACACTTCCTTACACCTCTTTTGTCATATATATAACAAACATTTATTCATGACTAAATAGCACTCTTCAGTAAGATGATGACATTTTAGAAATGAATTTTATATGATTTTAACAATAATTATCAGGATTGCAGTTTTTATTGTTACCAATATTTATTCATTCTTATTCTTATTTTAATCTTACTGTTTTGCGATATTTGCACATATTCCTTATTATATTGCACTTTCGCACGGTTTTTGCACAATCATTGATAATGCTGCTACGCACCTCTTTGTACTTGTACAGATTTTGAGTTTTCTTACTTGTTGTCAATCATACTGTATATATATATACATGGCATTGTTTGATCTTGTTGTTAGGTGGGTGTTTTTAAGGATTTATCCGGTTATACCAACACTTACTTATTTACATATAAGCTCAGTCATGTGTATCAGCTCTATGCTGGCTGCCTATGCTAGTACCTATTATTATATTTCCGTATTTCACATTGTATCCAATATCAACAATATTGATTGTAAATTGTGTTATGTTTTTAGAACTATCCTACAATGTGAATTCTATGTCTTTTAGAGTACTACACGAAGTCTGTTTTCCAGGTCTAGTATCATATGACCTGGAAGTGGGTGTACACTTTGCAGCGTATATAAAAAACATTCAGTGCAATCTGTCTCCGCATGTGAACAAGGGCTTTCGAGCCCGAAACGCGTCATGTGTTGCTGAGAATGGTCGTAATGGTCGAATAAACAATCTTGCCTGAAGAATCCAGTGGTCCGTCTCTCCTTCTTCGCCGTCTGTTCGGAGGTTGTGGGAGTTCTTGCACTTCATATATATATATATATATATATATATATATAGATATATATATTCACTGAAAAAACCATAGGTTTCACACACGTTATAGTTAGGAATTAGCATTTAAAAAACCTTGCAAATTCACTTAACCGCAATCCTCTGCTGATGACGTCAGATATTACATCACTGTATTTAGACACTTATTTACCCATCTCTTCTTCCATTAATTTTTAGCTATACATATATTACAAATATTTTCAGAAAAACACATATGTCATCAGTGATGTAATATCTGACGTCATCAGCAGAGGATTGCGGTCGCGTGAGTTATAGTTGCCTGCACTAACTATAACGGGGGAATTTCAATGGTTTTTCATGAGTGAAATGTCCAGCTAACTCTAACATGTGTGAAACCTATGGTTTTTTAAGTGAATATATATATATGATTCTGACTGAAGTGGTTTTCTGCCTACCTGTTTCTTGTGCCACGCCAACGGCTGCCAGTGACGGAGGACGCCCACGCCAGCGCTCTCCTGCATTTCCCTGCCGCTGCCGCTTCTAACATCCACGCGGCCGCCGAGCGCAGGGGAACTACAGCTCCCATCAACACCGGGGGGGACGAATCAGCTGAGGGCATTTTCATCGCGCTTGAAGGCGCATAAATACAACGGGAGCCCCAGCAGAGCGGGTGTGATTCTGACTGAAGCGGTTTTCTGCCTACCTGTTTCTTGTGCCACGCCAACGGCTGCCAGTGACGGAGGACGCCCACGCCAGCGCTCTCCTGCATTTCCCTGCCGCTGCCGCTTCTAACATCCACGCGGCCGCCGAGCGCAGGGGAACTACAGCTCCCATCAACACCGGGGGGACAAATCAGCTGACGGCATTTTCATCGCGCTTGAAGGCGCATAAATACAACGGGAGCCCCTGCGACGCGGGATCGCGCGCGGGTCGGCGCCGGGCTAAGCCCGGGCAAAGGGTGGGCCCTCTGTGGCCCTCAGAGGCCAGAAGGGACAGGGCTGGGCCACGGACCTTGTATGTATTCGCCGTAGACCTTGCTTATGCACTACATTGTGCTTTTTATTGTGTTTATCTATATGTGTCGTTAGAAGTCAGAAAAACAATAGGGACACCTTGACAAATTTGCCTTCGCTGCTTTTGCTCTCTGGATTGCCCGTGGATTCCTTGCATTTCGATCAACGCTTCACCAAACCCGTGGAGCGGGTCCCGCTTCACAGAGGGGTGTTCTCCCTTGTGGGCTGTTAGCTGCTGCTGGGGTAAGACAGGGGCTGAGGGCTGCGAGCAAGGGGGCTGGGACTATATTTCCCAGGAGTCCCTGTAACCCCCGCCCATTCCATCTGGCCTGCTCTCCCTCTTTGACCCGCCCCTAACGATTGGATGGACACTGTAAGAGTCATAATTCAACGTGTGACTACCACTGCGCAGGAGCGCGGGAGCTCGCCGGGGGCCGAAGGGGGCCTCCCCCCTGACAAGTATTCTACGGTCCCTTCTTCAGTAAGTGAACTCCGATATATTATATCTTATTGGTGTGAAGTAGGGCAATGTCTGCCTCAACAATGTCTGCCTCAACAAGTACAGCCAGCGCCCGTTTAACTACTTCACCGGTTGAGACTGCTCCACTGGCAATTGGTCCTTTGGATAAATTCTTTTTTAACCGTTCATCTCCAATTGATAAACAGCTAACCTTGGCCGAGAGGCGCCTAGAGCGCAGACTATCAATTGAACTGCTTAAAAATTCTACGGACAAGTACTTAAATTTAACATATCCCACTCTGGTAACTCCATTATCTTCTGTAAATTTTCCAGTTGCCAACGAACAACTTGAAGGACAGGCACAAATAATAAATAAGGAAATTGTTACAGATTTGAACAATCCCAGTGGGAGTTATATTCCTCCTAAATTGTTCCCTGACCCAGGTGTCCAGGCTACCCCGACTCAACCTAAGCTTGGGTCCAAAAGGAAAAGAACAGCCCAACAAAGAAAATGTAAAATTGTGGCCAAACCCCCTCAAAAGCATAGGAAGCTACACAAAACTGTGATTATCAGAGAGGCTGTTATTGAAGAAAATCATAGCATAGGAAGTGTTCAGAAGTCAAACCTTGCTCTTTCGGGTAGCCTAGACTCTCAAGAGAAAATTTGCCCTGAGTCTGCCTTATCAATTAACGATAAATTGCTACCACTTGCAAATCTGCTCCCTGAGCTAGAAAGATTACTCAGATTAATACTTATCCCGATAGAGGATAGAATTGCCAAGCTTTCTGATAGGTTAAACCACTTCGAGCAGGCAACATTAGATAATTTTTACTCTACAAAATCTTTGATTAAAGCTAATGCCAGGGTGGATTCAAGTACAAAGCCCTATGACAATATTAACCTTGTCACTCAAGATAAGGGAAGAAGGTCTCAAAACAACTCCCCTTTACCCTCTAAGACAAGTAACACCACTGTCAATACAACTACCAAATCTACTGATCTGGTACATTTAGGCCCTGTTCAACTTCAGCCTAATACTATAAATCCATCTCAGTCTATGATATCCCAGTCGCAAAATTCATCATCCGATGCAGGTTTAGGGGTTACTGTATGCCCCTTAGTGGGTAAAGCTCCAGTACCCACAAAAGCAACTAACAAGCAGATAGCTCGAAACAATCTTGCGGTTGGGAAAGGGGCCAATGTATGTCCTCCAGCGGGTAAAGTTCTAGTACCAACCCAACCAACTAATAATCAGTTGGTGTTGAAACCTGCACCCCGTCCTGTTTCTATAGTTTCCAAATCAATCCCACCTCCCTTGATAAAGCCAAAACACAGAAAACCCCCAGTAAATCTTACTCCGGATTCCTTCCCCTATGTGGTCGTCCTCATAAATGTTCCACCACTTCCCATAGGGCAGAGAGAAACCTTCAAGATGCTTAAAAATAAGATCATGCACTGGTTAAGGGAGAATAGACCCCTCCCAGGGGACATCGATGGATTAATCATAGGGGTAAGGAGAATAGACTGGATAGGGTATACACCGAAAAGTCTGGGTGGGGACTGTGTTGTGGTCAACTTTCAAGATCCAAGGGCGGCGGGATGGATAACTAGGCAGGGATGGGGTGAAAACAAGGGAGGTATTAGAATTGTAGATCTTACCTTTTTCTACCCCCGCCCAACCTGTGTACTGACTAGCCTGCTTAATGAACCCCTGAACCCCTCTACTGCATTATGGCCAATTACTTCCACATCAGCTTCATCATCTGGTCAGAATTATACCACATGTATAAACTATAATCCTCATGCTGGATGGCAGGACCCAGGGTGGGGATATTGACAAATTACTAGAGAGTCGAACAGTAGTAATGGTGGGAACAATAACGAGTCCAAGGGGGCCTGTGAAGATCATGTTAGTACTACTGTTACAATCTTACCTGTTGGTTACACAGAGAAGGGGAGTTTTGTTGAAGAGGGAGGTACTGGGAAGGAAAATATAAACGCTAGTACTGTGAAACTACCCTTAATAACAGCTAATACGATTGTTGACCCCACTGTTGATCCTGGGAAGGTCGTTAATAACATCAAAAGCCCAATGATTTCCCGAGTGTCTCCTTCTACTAACAATTATGATGGGTCGGAGTCTAGCTTTGGTACGCTTCTATCCTGGAATGTTGCAGGGTTGAGTAGTAAGTTAGACTCCCAGCTTTGGGTGGAATATATCTGTGGGTTTGATGTTTGTTGTTTCCAAGAAACCTGGGCTTGTGACCCCCTGTTTTGTTTCGGTTATTTAAACTTTTCGATACCAGCATCGAAAGGTGGAAGGGGTCGGCCCATGGGAGGTCTTACTGTATGGATAAAACAAGACTTGGACATTACCATCAAAATATTGGACCTGGGAACTAGCGATTTGCAACTGCTAAGAATCTCCACAGATAAGGGTCCGTCATTGGATTTGTATAATGTTTATGCAAGAGGCAGTAACACAACCAATTCCTCCACCTTAGAGCTGTTGTCTGCCTGCTTAGAGACCAAGTCCCAAGATAGCAGGGTAATAATAGCCGGGGATCTTAATAGGACTTTTGAACCTCTAGACTGCACAAATGATCCCTTAGGGAAGGATGAGGACAATCTTTGGGGAGTACCATCTTTATGTTTAAAGCCCGTCCCAAGGTGGACAAAAGACATCCTATTACTAAATGCTATTTGTATGGAACATGGTCTAAGAGCATTGAACGAGAGAACCATAGGGGACAAGGAGGGTAGTTGTACCTTTGATAACGGTAACAGCAGGAGCAGAATTGAATATATAATATGTAGTCTCCAGTTGTGGCAGGGGGTTATTGATATGGCCATCAGGCCAAGAGTAGAAAGTGATCACAACCCCCTTTGTGTGACCCATAGGTGGTGGAATGTTGGAGTGGGAAACTTACACCTAATGAATGATCAGATTCCAGTCATGAGCAATGACGAACGTAGGCTAAAATGGCCAAGGGTATTGGCTAACGAGGAAACCATGACCTATATCAACCATGAGGTTGATAGCGCAATTACCGCAATGGAGGCGGTTGACCCAATAGTTCCCGGGGTTAGGGATATCACTGATATCCACAACAAGTTATTTTCCCTCCTCAAACCATGTTTTTTGACCAAGAGTAAGAAAGGGAGGAAAACCCAGGATGTTGGAAGGTGGTTCAATCGCCAATGTAGATCTACACGACTAGAATTGGGACAAGCTATTAGGAACAGGGACCGCGTCGCAATAAAAGAGGCAAGGAAATTGTATAAATTGGCCATTTTCCAAGCTAAAAGGAAATGGGACGAAGACCACTGGGCCGAGTTAAAAGAGGCTTCTAGCAATAAGGACTCTAGGACTTTTTGGAAAATTATTAAGTGGGGTAGAGGAGGTGGCCCAGCAAAGCCTGATAACAATGTAGCTGAAGATGCCTGGGTTGACTACTTCAGACCACAATATGCCGTAGTCACGCGCCCCGGGGTAGGTGAGGGCATAACGCCAGTCTATGCTATTGACAATTTGTTCTCCACTAAAGAAGTAGAAATCGCGATTAGATCTGTGAAAAGTGGGAGAGCGCCAGGGCTAGATGGGATACCCCCGGATATCTTCAAGTATGATATGACGAGATGGGTGAGGTATATCTTTTTAGTAGCAAATGCCCTAGCCAAGGGGGGGGTGGTCCCCGACCTTTGGAAAGGTGCAATTATTATTCCCATCCATAAGAAGGGAGATCGCTCATTGCCTGCCAACTATAGGCCCATAAGCCTAATAGCAACCATGCAAAAAGTAGTGGGAAGAATGGTTGCAAACCAGCTTATGGACTGGGTTGGCGCCAACAACGCCCTTTCCTTATATCAAGCTGGTTTTAGGCGAGCTACCAGCACTATTGATCAGGTCTTCCGCTTTACCATACTGCGGTGGAAGACTGTTTTACTGGGAAGAGGCTGCTTGTATGTCGCGTTTGTCGACCTACGGGCGGCATTTGATTTAGTCCCCAGGTTTAAGCTATGGTTGGTTTTGAAAAAAATGGGAATTCCTATTGATTTGCTTACACTAATCATGCGTCTACATGAATCCAATTTCGCAAGAGTACAGTGGGGTGGGAATGGCGAGTTTACTTCGGACTTCCCCGTGGAAAGGGGTGTCCGACAAGGCTGTTCCATGGCTCCCTTACTCTTCTCATTATTTATTAATGGGATTGTCAAGCGAATGTTGGAAGCAAGTGTAGACGCTCCTTCGTTAGCGGACGCCAGGGTCCCGATCCTGATGTTCGCTGACGATACCCTTATCTTGTCTAAAACCCCTGTAGGGCTGCAACGTGCATTAAATATTTTTGATATTTTTTGCACAGAGCACGGGCTTGAAGTAAACGTGGGGAAAACGAAACTAATGGCCTTTACCCCAAGCCGTAGAATCTATCCCAAGGTAACCCTAAATAATCGCAAGTTAGACACTGTGAAGGAGTTTACATATCTAGGGGTACAGATAGCTGAGGGCACTGGCTGGTTGCATCATTTGGAAAAAGTGGCCATAAAACATCAACAACTCTCAGGTGCTTTGAGGGGAGAACACCGCAAATCCAAGACAAAACCGATTAAACCCGCACTTATAGTGTACGATGTAAAGGTCTTAGGTGCCACTTTATATGGCGCGGAGTTATGGGCTTGGGACAATCTTGAGGCCCTACAGACATCTGAGAACAAGTTCCTCAGAGGGATTACAGGACTTCCACAGAGCACCCCCCTAATACCATTGTTCCTGGAGTTGGGTAGACGCCCAATTACCGATAGAGCGCGATTGCGCCCTGTTCTCTACTGGAGACGTCTTTGGACAACTCCAGAGATTAGACAATACGCAGAGGGTTTTCTTTGGATAATTAAGGAAGACATCTTCCACAAGATAAAATGGCTTAAAAATCTAAGGGCCATGCTAATTAACTTGGGGTTTTCCAACTTTTGGAATAACCCAGTGGAAGAGGAGTTCCCAAGCAAAGAAGCCCTCAAATCACATTACTGGGATTGGGTGGGTGGTAATCTGTTGAAAGACGTTAGGTCTGACTCTATGGCTGGTCGTTTTTTGGAGACAAAAATTTTTCCTATCCTAGAAAATTATTGGGACACTATTACGGTACCAATGGACAGGAAGCTAGTCTTCCAGCTAAGATGCGGAACTATACCCATAAAAAAACTAACGTCAGATTGGCATAGGTCGACTAGTAGGTTATGTCCAGTTTGTGAAAACGCAGAAGAGAGTGTAGGTCACTTTCTATTTGTATGTAAAGCCTACTCATTACCCAGGAGATTATGGCTCACACCTGTATGTAAAAACCTGGGGACACGTGACAGTGCAGTGGCTTTAAGAATTTTACGTACAACAACTCATGAATCGATAGTCATTGGGGTAGCTAAATACTTGGGATGGGCCTGGGTTATCAGGAGACGTTCTCTGGGGGGGATTAATTAATTAGGTTTTCCTTCTATTTTTATTGTCTAATAATGTAAAATCACTTGTTACATGTACATTTTTTTATGCTAATATCGTACGAGCTGCATAGAATGTCTATATGAATTTATATTTGTAAATGTTATGTTTTTACTTTGTAATGTTTAATTTTATGCTGTGCTTTTATGAGAAATATCTCGAATAAAGCTTGTGCTGCTGCTTGACAAGCAGAAACACTAAAAAAAAAAAAAAAAAAAAAAAAATATATATATATATATATATATATTATCTACTGGCGGTCGCCAGTAGATAGTTATAGTTAGGACCGTGTTTCCATAGGAAATCTGCAACATTCTATTTGGAATAACTTTGGCGCCGGTTGACGAATCCTCGCGAAATTTTCAAAACAGGTGGGGCGCTCCGCTCCGCTCCTTTCCTGAAAGTCTCGGGGGGATTTGTCAAGCGGGGGCTGAGAAACAAGGGGGGTCCCAAAACACATTTTCCCCATGCAGTTTTCCATAGGGACCTTTAGTCCAAGGTACAGCCCGAACGGCTGAACAGAATTACTTGAAATTTGGCAGAGAGGTAGTCCTCAGGTCAGGGAAGTGCCTTTTGCAGGTCTGGTGTCAATCTGTTCAGTAGTTCCTGAGAAAATCAAAAGTAAAATCATATATATATGTGGGCGGAGCCTAACCACACATCTCATCCTGAGATCTGATTGGCTGTCAGCACTTCATCCAAGAAGTGTTGGCAGCCATCTTGGGACCAATATACATGATAGCACCTCATTAAAAAGCATTGCAGTTAATAGAAGGTTTTAAGACTTTAGTTACATTATAAATCATTTGTTGATGGTACCATACTCATTTTAGGAATTGTGGTATGTTCTAAAGTGATTTCACCATGTGAAAAAGCCTTCTGCTGGGATATCATGATTGAGAGAAAAATATTTTCTCATGCTTTTCCCACATAGGTTTGGAAGGTGATCTATAAGCTAAACTGAGAGCTTATTTTCTGTAAATTCACATTATCTTTCTCAGTCATGTGAGAATGAAGTCTGACATTCTCAGTAAAACATGTATATCCAACAAGGGCAGAGACTGTCAGTTGATTCCTTTGTGTTCTACTGCAGCTTCCCAGAGTGTTCCAAAGAACAACTAGAGCGCTAACAGTCCTACTTATGATAAACGTATGGCACACCTGAAGCCATCTTGCTTGGATTACCAGCAGCAGTTTTCCCTGGTGAGCAGTAGCTTTACTACAGTGATCTAATGAGCAAAAAGAGTGCTAACATTCTGAATTTATGGCAAATGTGTGACACATCTGACTGCCTTCTTGATGGAATCAAAGTAAAAAACTGAAAGTATTTCCTACTGAGGAGACTGCAGTAAATGAGGAAATTAGGAAACTTCATAACAAATAAGTCTCCCAAGATGGCCACCAGAGACAAAAGAGCCCAAATGTAGCCCAAATATCACCCAGATGTAGCCCAAGTATAGCCCAATGACAGAATGTCCCAGAATGTTCTTAAAAACAACTAGAGCGCTTACTGTCTTCATTATGACAAAAGTATGGCACACCTGAAGCCATCTTGATTGGAATAAACTGGTAACACTTAAAACATTTAATTTAAAAAGGAACACAATGAGGGGGTTCATTTTGACATAGAAATTATGATTAATGCTGAAGAAAGAAAATGAGGGAACATTTTGAGTGACTTCTCAAATCCTCTTCTATTTCATTAAAAAATTCTGACATGCAGACTGAAACATGCACTTTTAATACCAGGAGCAGACTTCCATGGTGAACAGTAGTTTTACTACAGTGATCTAATGAGCAACTAGAGGGCTAACATTCAGAATTTATGGCAAATGTGTGACATATCTGAATACCTTCATGATGGAATAAAAGTAAAAAACTGAAAGCATTTCCTACTGAGGAGACTGCAGTACATGAGGAAATTAGGAAACTTCATAACAAATAAATCTCCCAAGATGGCCACCGGAGACAAAAGAGCCCGAATGTAGCCCAAAATCACCCAGATGTAGCCCAAATATAGCCCAATGACAGAAGTGTGCAAAACACTTATTATTTTGTGTTTTTGCAGTGTTATATAGTGCAGACTTGTCAGGTATTGGAGTGCTTTACATAAGCATTGGTTACATCACACAAGAACAAATTCATTTTGGTTGTAGACATGGGGAGACTAAGTGATTTGACCAGAATCACAGAATGTTGAGCTGAAGCAGAAACTCCAACCTGGTTCCCCAGTTGCAAAGTCTGCAGTTCTGGAAGTAACACCACATCCTCTCCCCTAAGTGCAACATTTAATCAAGTGGTCAACTGGATAAAAAAACATAAAGATAACAAATAATTTAAAAGTGCTTTGTCGCTATTTGAAAACTCAGAAAATATGTCCTTATTTTAGTCTTTTAGAGCACTAACCATAATTTTGATGCCAATAAGACTCTCTCATATATGTAATTTCTAAAGGAAATGCTCTAGGTATTACAGTTTTGATTACATCAAGATGACGTCAGGCGTTCCACACTTTTGTAATAAATATAGAATGTTAGCAATCTAGTTGTTCATTAGGATACTGTTGAGAGGCAGAGGCTAGGGGCACAGACTCTGAAAATTGAAGGCAGGTAGGAGGGTGCAAAGGCAACAATTTAACCACACTGAGCAGGCAGGAAGGGCCGTGGCAGCACAATAGACTATGGAGGGCAGTGGAAAGGGGGGCAGGGGCAACAAACCAACAATACAGGACTTGCAAGAGAGGCTGTGGAAATGTAATAGACCATTGTGGGCAGAAGGAAGAGGCAAGGGTAGTACAACCATACATGCCAACAGACCCGATTCAGCCAGGAAACGTCCAATGTTTTTAAGCTCAAATGGGCTTTATTTGATCTGTCTCCTGTCTACAATCTCCTCTTTTTCAATGTAACTCAAAGGGGAAAATCAATACCCCAGTTTTTTTTCAAAATCTCCCTCTTACCAAGTTCAAAATGTTCGCAAGTATGGTACATTGGATCATGGAAGGAAATGGGGTAGGGACATGGACTTGGATAACAGAGGACAGGAGGGACATGGAGAGGTGCACCAAACTGACCCTGCAGGGCAGGCATCAGGGTTTTCAGCAGCACAATACACCACACAGAGCATGCGGGACAGGAGTGCAGCACAACAATCCATAGAAAGCAAGAGGGAGGGGACAGGACCATGCACATGGACAACAGAGAACAGAGGGGCAAGAGGCAATGGTAGCTAGCTGACCATAATGGACAGCCAGGAGAGAAAGCTGCAGCATAACAGACCATAAAGGGCAGGAGGGACGGATCAGGGGCATTACAATGGAACAGACAAGCCAGGAGGGAGGGAGTAGGGGTCTACACATGTAAACAGAGGGCTGGGGGCAAGGGGGCAGGGCAGGAGCAGCAAGATAGCCATGGAGGTCAGGCAGGATGGGCACTAGAAGCAAGACACACCATGAAGAGCAACAGTGAGACTGTGATGGCATACACACAGACCATGGAGGGAAGGTGGGGGGGGGTCAGGGGCAGCTAACTGACCACACAGGGAAGGTGGGAGGGGCCATGGCAGCACAGAAGACCATGCATGGCAAGTGGGAGGGTTAGTGGCAGCACAATGGCTATGATGGGCAAGAAGGAGGGTGCTGGGGCATGCACAAAGGACGATGGAGGATAGAAGGGAGGGTCAGGACCTGTGCACAGACAAGAAAGTTCAGGGGAAGGGGCCTCACAACAGACCGCACGGGGCAGGCAGGAGGAGCAGTTGCAGCACAACAGACCAGGGAGGGCAGAAGGGTGTGGCAGTACAATGGACCATGTAGGACAGGAAGAAGAGGATAGGGGCATGGCATGTGGACAGGCAGGGTGGAGGTGGCAGGGACAGGTTACAGTCATCTGACAATGCTAGGCAGGTGGGAGGGGAGTGGCAGCTCAACAGAACACTCAGAGTAGATAGGAGTGGCAGGTCCATGGAACATGGTGGGCAAAAAGGATGGAGCAGGGGCATGCACAAAGACATCAGAGGGCAGGGGGGAGGAGAATAGGGGCAGCAAGCTAAGCACAGAGTTTAAGCAGGAGGTCAATGATGGGGCATAGAATTGGGCAATGGAGGGCAGGAGGAGGGGACTGGTACATCATACTAAATTGAGGGCAGTGGCAGCACATCAGACCATGCATGGCAGGAGGGAGGAGGCTAGTCCATGGATTCACACAACAGAGGATAGGGAGGAGGGGGATGGGGCAGCAAGCTAACTGTTCAGAGAAGGCGGGTATTAGGAACTTTATTGTTTGTAAAACGTGTGTCTGTGCAAACTACTTAAAATATGAACAAGTATGCAGCATAATCTCACTTTTATTCAGGAAGAAGAGGACGTTTGTGACTGTGACTCCGGGCTCACTTGGCAGAAACACCCCCTGACCCTCCACCCCCTATCGCAAAATGTAATGCCCGTGAAAAGGGTAGGTGAACACAGTGTTATATAGAACATAGTCCTGAGAGCACGATTGAAAATGAAAACTAGATATAGTGTATGGTATAAACTTTGCACCAAAAAGTGTGATATAAAATAAACCGGGCGTGAAATATAAATATGCAATACATTGTGCGCAATGACAGATTCATTGTAGAGCGCGAGATAGCACAGGCTCTAGCGCGTGCTATGCGATATGCGCCTTGGAGTGTAATATGCACAGGGCAGTGTTGTGTAACCTAAATAGTCTCTAAAGTTGTAATATAAAATATGTGCTGGAGAGTGTAACGTTGCATATGCACTGTGACAAAGATATGGATCCCAGATTGTAATATGTATGGCATAGCACTGTGCGTTATAACATAAGCATCGAGGAAGGCACGTTAGATGGGGCAATATAACCCGTGCGAAGACAAGTGTGGCATGACATATTCACGGGGTGGTGTTACAGTGCACATGGGCTAGAGAGTGTCATAGCATATGCACGAGCTAGTGGAATACAACAGAGAGGTGTGTGGCACTCAGCAGGCAATGGTGGGTGTAACACAGCATTGGGCTCAGCCAGGAGCGCGCTGTGACTCTCAAGTGATGTTCGTCCCCTTTCCAGAGAGTAAAATAAAAAGTATTACACATCTGGCAGTGGATGTGTGTTTTATTAACCGTGAGGGGGTTTTCTTGCATAGTTTTTGTCGAATTTTTGTCAAATCCCCTTTGAATGGCTTGGTGTGCATGTGTATTAAATGTGCCCGTCAATAGCTACCCATGTTTGTATAAATAAAGACAAGGGTGTCTACCGGGATTAGGCACGGTAGGGCATCAGACATGTCAGAGCTTCACTAGTGGTGTAAATACATTCCACGTGGATTCATTGTATGCACAGTCGCCTTTTAATGACTATCACGCAAATCGTCATGGTAATAGGTACGTACGGTTTGTCCAGCATGTCCTAGGTGTGTCTATAAATATATATTTTTAAAAAACAATAAAAAACAGTGGCCGGCCCTGGGGATTGGGGTCAAAAGAATATAATTAGGAGACAGGCCCTGGGGGATGGGGTCATCAGGGCCAATAAATTAGAATGAAAAGGGGAACCACACAGCCCCCCTTCTTAAAAAATTAAAATAAATAAAAGACTGGCATCGTGCCGGAGGCCATGCCCCCTCCTTGCAGCACTCTGCAAACACGCCCCCTGGTGAGTTGTAAGTTGGGGAATTAATTCCTCTTCAATACTGAGGGTCCCTGAGGGCCAACTAGCCCAACGGGCATCTCCAGTATGCGCCAGGGAGCTGCGCTGCAGACAGGTGTTCTGAGGCCAAGCCCCTTTTTACACCTCTCTGCAACGCAGCTCTGTGGCGCTTACTGGACGTACCTAGTGGTCTAGTTTGACCCTAGGGACCCTTAGGATTCAAGGGGACTTAATCTCTCAACTTAGAACAGCCACAGGGCGCGTTTACACAGTGGTGAAGGGAGGGGACGGGGCCTGAGGTGACGTGTGCAAACACGCACTATGGCATGTTTTAAATTGGGGATATAATTTCCCTTCAATACTGAGGGCCCCTGGAGGCTAACTAGCCCACCAAGTGATTCCAGTAAGCGCCACTGAGCTGCATTGCAGAGAGGTGGTCCAGGCCGTGCCACTTTTTACACCTCTCTGCAACGCAGCTCTGTGGCACTTACTGGAGGTACCTAGTGGTCTAGTTTGACCCTAGGGACCCTTAGGATTCAAGGGGACTTAATCTCTCAATTTAGAACAGCCACAGGGCGCGTTTACACAGTGGTGAAGGGAGGGGACGGGGCCTGAGGTGACGTGTGCAAACACGCACTATGGCACGTTTTAAGTTGGGGATATAATTTCCCTTCAATACTGAGTGCTTCCAGTAAGCGCCACTGAGCTGCATTGTAGAGAGGTGGTCCAGGCCGTGCCACTTTTTACACCTCTCTGCAACGCAGCTCTGTGGCACTTACTGGAGGTACCTAGTGGGCTAGGTGGACCCTAGGGACGCTCAGGATTCAAATGAACTTAATCTCCCAACTAAAAATGGACACAGGGCGTGTTTACACAGCGGTGAAGGGAGGGGACGGGGCCTGAGTTAACGTGTGCAAAAACGCCCTGTGGCCTGTTTTAAGAGGTAGTTTAAATCCCCCTGCCCTATTATATACTAGGGGCTTACAGAGGAGGTCATGCTAATCACAGGGGGACTCCAACGCATAATGTTCCCTTAGTGTATGTAGGTGTTTTCACTGTATTCTAAGTGTCTTTTAACATAACACTGGCTCTAGGACTGGTTAGTCAGACTCAGTTACCACAAGTATCCGTCTGAAAAAGTTGAGGGTACAGGATGATTTTGCAACAAGGCTTCTTTCTGCTCTTCTTTTTGTTCTTTCTGCACGTTATCCTTCTTCCTGCACTTTTCTTCATCTTTGAGGACTTCTGTTGCTTCTTTCTGCACTTCTTTTTTTTCTTTCTGTCCATTTTTTCTTGTTTCTTCACATGTCCTATCTCTGTAGGCATAGTTAGAAATTAGCATTTAAAAAACCTTTGAAATTCACAGAAAAAAACATAAGTTTCAGGCACGTTATAGTTAGGAATTAGCATTTAAAAAACCTCAGAAATTCACTGAAAAAACCATAGGTTTCAGGGGTGTTATAATTAGCTGGACTTTTCACTTGTACAAAACCATTGACATCTCAAATGACATCACTGATGACATCACTGATGACATCATCCTTGTGATAGAGTGACAGACCTCCTCTCACCCTAATATAACCTTTGATACACACATTCAAAAATAGAGACTACAATTTTCAAAACAATGGACATACCAATACCAGTTACAACAACCTCTTCAGTAATTCTAAGATCCACATACACATCCACTCATTCACCAACAGTCCTATGCAGTCACTCATACATGTACTCACTCATCATATGTAGGCCTGGGCGAAGCACTACGCTACGCTCGCGTAGTTTGCGAAGTTCGCGCTACTTCGCACTACGCGAACTGCACGTAGCACAGTGCGAACACGCGTAGCGTAGTGTTGCGTAGTGCTGCGGTCATTTTTTGCTTGCTCGCAGTCCTCAACGTCAAGTTGGCGACCGCGAGCAAGCAAAATGACATCCTGGCGAGACTTTTTCCTTGTTCGCGATCGCGAGCATGGAAAATAAACCTCCCGGCGAGATTCACAACGCGAGAAGGTCAGGTTTCTCATTGCGAGGGGTCGCGTATGCTCGCGACCGCTCGCGATGAGAAACTACCAGTTCGCGTTGAGAAAGCTGCAGCTCGAGGAAAAATCTACTCGAGCAGCAGTAAAATACAGCTCGCACTGTGCAAGATGCCATTTTCAATGATTGCACAGTGCCGGTTGCTTGTCCGCACTGTGCAATCATTGAAAACAACATCTTGCACAGTGCGAACATGTTACTTCGCAGTTCGCGAAGTGCTACGCGTAGCTCGCGTAGTGCGAACTTCACTTTGCGTAGCTTCGCGAACTGCTACTTCGCGAACTACGCCCACCCTTAATCATATGTACTCATACACCTATACATCCTGTTACACAATGCCACTCATCCATAGAGTTACTCACACAGATAGTCACTCATGCTAATAAAGAATCAAACATATATTTACTTGCATATACAGTTATACACACACCACCACACTTACTTCTACGGAAACTTACACATACTTAGTCTTTTAAACAATCACTTATAGAAACACATACTTATTCATACAGGAACTCTTTCAATCTCTCACTCTCACATATACTCATTTATATACACCAATAGTCACATATACTAGTTTAAAACATATGTAGTTACTCATAAAGACACTATTGAGACAGTCATTTACTCACTAACACACCCATACACACACCCATCCACCCATACAGTCCTGCACACATGTTGTCTTCAACACATACAGTGAGTCACTCATTCATGCACCTATGCACTACGTAATACCCCCCACCGAACCATGCAGACACTCAGACTGATAATCAAAAAACCAACTAATAACCTATATAGACACCCATGTAGCTACTCACCAACCCATGCAGCCACTTATACACAAAGTGAGAGACTGATACAGATATTTACATATTCAAACATGACTCACTAAGCCATTTATTCACTATGATACACTTAATCAGTCAGTTACACAATCAATTTTTCAAAAACAAATCATCCATTTAGACACTTATATACCCATTTATTCTTCCATCGACCTTGAGATATACATATATAAAACATATTTAATTTTCAGAAAAACACACATTCACTGGATGATGTCATCAGTGATGTCATCAGTGATGTCATTTGAGATGTCATGAGTGATGTCATGAGTGATGTCACTGACCATGTCATGAGTGATGTAATATGTGACGTCATCAGCAGTGCATTGCGGGCGCGCGAGTTATAGTTAGATGAACTAACTATAACGGGGGAATTTCAATGGTTTTGTACAAGTGAAAAGTCCAGCTAACTATAACACCCCTGAAACCTATGGTTTTATCAGTGAATTTCTGAGGTTTTTTAAATGCTAATTCCTAACTATAACGTGCCTGAAACCTATGGTTTTTTCTGTATATATATATATATATATATATATATATAAATATATATATATATATATATATATATATTCACTGAAAAAACCATAGGTTTCATGCACGTTATAGTTAGAAATTAGCATTTAAAAAAACATAGAAATTCACTCAAAAAACCATAGGTTTTAGGCATGTTATAGTTAGAAATTAGCATTTAAAAAACCATAGAAATTAACTGAAAAAACCATAGGTTTCAGGAACGTTATAGTTAGTTGGATATTTCACTCGCACAAAACCATAGAAATTCCGGCGTTATAGTTAGTTCAGCTAACTATAACTTGCGCCCCCGCAATGCACTGCTGATGATGTCACATATTACATCATTCATGACATGGTCAGTGACATCACTGTTGACATCACTAATGACATCTCAAATGACATTACGGATGACATCACTGATGACATCATCCACATGAAAATCTGATGCACCTCCTCACACCTGAATATAACCTTTGATACACCCACTCTAAAATACAGACTACCATTTATGAAAAAATAGACACATCAATACCAGTTACTAAATACGCACTGACTGATTCCTAGGTCTACACACACATCCACTCATTCACCCATACAGTCACTCATACATGCAGTCACTCATCAATACAACACAATCATATGCACTCATACACCTATTTAGACACTCTCACACACTGCCACATATCCAGAGTTACTCACACACTTAGTCAGTCATGCAAAGAATCAATCATACTTCCATTTACTCACCTATACAGTTATACAGGCACAACCTCACTTATTCATAAAGATACTAACACCTAATTACTCTCTTATAGAATCACTGATACAAATACACACTCATCCATGCAGCCACTCTCACAATTACTGACTCTCACATATAGTTATTTATATACACCATCACTAACATATACTGCCTTTTACATATGTAGTTACTTGCACATGTACCACTGAGGCATCTATTCACTCACTACCACACCCATACATACACTCACCCACTCATACAGCTGTTTCCACATGCACTCTTGAACCCGTCCCATACACCCAGTGAATCAACCACTAACACATCTATGCACAGTCACACACCTCCCACCCACCCACACACACACTCAGGCAGCCATACAAATACTCAGGCAAGCAATCAATAACCCAAATAGACACTCATGCAGCTACTCACCAACCCATGCAGCAGCTTTCACAACAACAGACAGACTGATACAGACTTTCACACAGTTTAGTCACTAACCCCTGCATTCAGTAAGACACATTTAATCACTCAAATTCAAATATCTTTATTCGGGTATTTGAGAATATCCATAAAAGATGCACATCATAAAACAATCTTACTTTTGTAAAAACTTCAATCATTATACATAATACACGTAAAATCGACAATGATAAAACCCCACTGTACATGGGAGTAAAAAACGGGCCAATCAAGTACTATAATCCATTATATGCGACTTTCTCACACAATTAGTATATTTTATGTACATTTAAACTGGGGAGCGACCCTAACAATTAGTCCTCTCCTCTGGTGTTTCTTAGTCTAACTGCCAATCGCAAAAAGTGCACAGTGCTAAATAATACAAAGGGGTCAGCGGAGAGTTTAAGAAATAAAAGGGCCACTTTAGCCTGTCTGATTTTGGAGCGTTTCAGAATGGTTTTTAAAAACCGTGTCCTTGGGTAGGCATAAAATGGGCAAATTAGGACGAAATGAAGGGTATCTTGCGGAGATCGTAGATCGCAGCCGTAACACCCTTTTATGCTTACATCGTTTGCAAAACCAGCTGGGACTGATAGGATATGGTGCAAAAGGTTTAGCCTGAATCTTGTCATCAGGAATCTATCCTGTCTATTGTGTATATTGGACAGGTAACATTCCATGCCCACACAAGTTTTTGTGAGCTGGTATTGTTTTACAGTGCTTTTCTGCCCTTCCCTTTCCTCTCTAACCCTGGCTGAATATCGTAGGAAGTCTGCCTTTATGACGCCCTTGTCTCTGTTAGCTAGTGTGGAGGGATCATTAAAGAAATTGGCATGGCCCAGACTGTTTAGTGTGTCCCTTACATATTTAAGCCAGGGTATTTGCGGCCCCTTGTCCCCCTTCATACAGTCCTCCAAGATTTGTCTACTTAGACTTGCCTCAGGGTTTGTCCAGATTTTGATCCAACAGATGATAGGTTTGAGGCAAGCCCTCTCACTAATATGGGAAATACCCAGCTCTTCGTGGACTATAAAGGAAAGGGTGCTTTGAGGCACTTGCAGGAGTCTTCTTAAAAACTTGTTTTCCTCCAATTGAATTTTTTCCCCGTCTGTGAAGCCCCACACCTCACTTCCATACAGGGTTTTAGCACAGCAGACAGAACTATATAAGTGCGCTATTTCATTGGGTGACCAACGGCCAAGTCTGCGAGCATAATTCATTATTGACGCCACCGCACTAGGGTGTTGGCTACATTTGTGACTTACGAGGGGTTTAAAATTTTATCGAATAGGATCCCCAGATAATTAAAAAGTTTTACCTTCTCGAGTTTGTGTGTACCTATGGTAAAAACACAATTCTTTTGGGGGGTTTTACCCACTTCCATAATGTATGACTTTGTGAGGTTGGGAACTAGGTCAAGGTCTGCCATAAAACTAACAAATCCGCTAATGAGGGCCTGCAGGCTCCTACCTGTGCGCGCCAAGAGGACCGCGTCGTCTGCATATAGGAGGACGGGTATACCTCTCCTCCCGATGCAGGGACAAACTGCCTCCAAGGCTCCGAGCGCCTTATCAAGCCCATTGATGTAGAGCGTGAACAGGAAGGGCGCAAGGATGCATCCTTGTCTCACCCCGCCGCGACACTGAAAGTCCTCTGTGATGTCACCCTCATCAGTAAATCTGACCCGAGCCGTGGTGTTTTGGTGGAGCATTCGTAAAGCATGGATCAATCCTGGGTCCACACCCATGGCTCTCAAGATTTCCCACAGCTTTCTTCTGTTCACACAGTCAAAAGCTGCTGAGAGGTCCATAAATGCCAGATAAACTGTACCTTCAGTGGCCACGGTGTACTTTGCCACCAGATGATAAAGATTAAGGCATTGGTCAGTTGTGGAACGCCCATTTCGGAAACCATACTGCACATCCGTGATGATGTTGTTTTCATCGGCCCAAATCATTAAGCGGTTTAGAATGACTCTCCCCAAGACCTTCGCCGTGACATCTATGAGGGATATTGGGCGATAACATTGTGGTTCATTTCTATTACCCTTCTTGAATATGGGCACAATGACGGCCGTAGACCAGGATCTAGGCACATTTAATCACTCACTTATACAGTCAGTCACGTACCAACTAAGTCCTCCATTTAGACACTTATACACCCACTCATTCCTCAATACAGCTTGGCATATATATAAAACAAAATTAAACTTTACAGAAACACACAGTCACTGGATGATGCCATCAGTGATGTCATTTGAGATGTCTTCACTGATGTCATCAGTGATGTCACTGACCATGTCATGAATGATGTAATATGTGATGTCATCAGCAGTGCATTAGCTGAACTAACTATAACACCGGAATTTCTATGGTTTTGTACGAGTGAAATGTCCAACTAACTATAACGTTCCTGAAACCTATGATTTTTTCTGTTAATTTCTATGTTTTTTTAAATGCTAATTTCTAACTATAATGTGCCTGAAACTTATGTGGTTTTTTCAGTGAAAAAAAAAAAAATATATATATATATATATATATATATATCAGTACACAGGTGCTCAGCCCTTGAGAGCGCACTCCAGAAGCCGCAATCTTCCTGAGAGCGGGACCGGCATCTCAAACCCAGAAGTCTTGCCTGACGCGTTTCGGATTCATTTCCATAATCATAGGCCACTCCAAATTCAAGCTGACGGTACTTTATTTAAATATACAACCACCAATGGGCTCCTAGATATGAGTCCCCACAGAATTGTGGGAATTGTAGTGCCAACAGCGTGTCTCTGTCCCAAATGGGTAGGTATTCGGTCCCAAATGGGCCGTGAAGTGTCAGTCCAGCCTCTAATCCATGGATCAGCTTCTTCACAGATCGCACACCAGGATTGTGTGCTCGTGCCCCCTCGTTACAAGGGTGGTGCGCTCTCCACGCCCTGAAGCCGGCGCGAATTACATCAGTACACAGGTGCTCAGCCCTTGAGAGCGCACTCCAGAAGCCGCAATCTTCCTGAGAGCGGGACCGGCATCTCAAACCCAGAAGTCTTGCCTGACGCGTTTCGGATTCATTTCCTTAATCATAGGCCACTCCAAATTCAAGCTGACGGTACTGTATTTAAATATACAACCACCAATGGGCTCCTAGATATGAGTCCCCACAGAATTGTGGGAATTATAGTGCCAACAGCGTGTCTCTGTCCCAAATGGGTAGGTATTCGGTCACCTGTGTACTGATATATATATATATATATATATATATATATATATATATATATATATATTTTTTTTTTTTTTCACTGAAAAAACCACATAAGTTTCAGGCACATTATAGTTAGAAATTAGCATTTAAAAAAACATAGAAATTAACAGAAAAAACCATAGGTTTCAGGAACGTTATAGTTAGTTGGACATTTCACTCGTACAAAACCATAGAAATTCCGGTGTTATAGTTAGTTCAGCTATATATATATATAATATTGCTCATGGCGCATGCTCATTGCACCCACATTTGAAAACCCGAATCCCCTAATGCAACAAGTATGGGCCGAGAATCATCTGCAGGCATCAATGAACATGATTCATATTACAATCAAATATGCAGAAATCGATAGCAATGATCTTCTGGTAGAAAATGACCGCATTAACGGTTTACTGGATGCTATAGGACAAATGGACTTAATCAGTAAAGGAAAAAGTGGCATAGAAACACATATCAAAAAACATGTGGAAACCATCAAGGAAAGCAAAATATACAAGTTTGCATATGATCAAAATGATTACGCCACTGGTAGAATCTTTACGTTTGCGCGTACATATGATAATTACAAGAGACAAGCACTCACCAGTGGGAGCTCAACGAGCAAACAAGGGCTCGCTAGAAGTGATGTCAGGGTCAATGAAGGGGACTCTGACTCCGTCTCTCTAACATCTAATAGTGAATCCGACGATGGTCAACCAAGCACGTTGGGGGCCTCAGCATTAGTGCCTAACAGTTTGACACCAGGAGAGGAACTACATTTTATCAGTGAGGACTGGCGTTATACCTTGCACCCCCGCAAACCTCAACAGCTGCAAGGGGAATAGTTAATAAACACAGGAGGGAGAGGCGGACAAAGCACCGCAAAAACTACCTCGAGAGTAAATGCACGAAAAAGAATTGGAAAAAATAAAAAGTGAAAATTACAACACAGTCATCAACCTTACAGTCACTGTGTTATCCAAGGCTGAAACCCAACTTTTATCATTGGGTCTTTCCTATTGTTCGAAGAACCGTTTCTCATACAACTTGACTAGAATTGATGTTTTTAAATTTATTAGGAAAACAAAAATTAATAAAACATTTCCAACTCAACAAATCCCCCGGAGCAGTAAAAGTAGACTCTCCTAATATTAACACCACAGATGGGATTCTTCAAGTCAAAAATATACCTAATTTGCAAGTATTATACGATCTAGCAATGGAGATGATTCATCTTTAACATCTTTAGACATTGGTTCTTACAAATCAGCTCCTAGTCCCTTTTGTCCTGTTTCCACCTTTCTTACCTTAATGCCGAAAGATGCGGCTGATGTATTTAGTGACAGAGTAATAGCTGAACTAAAGGTTTTGAATAGAACTGTGACAACCACTCAACGTCGTAGAGACTATAAAAAGACACAATATCATGCTCTGATCACTAAACCTTATCATCAACAAGTCAGATAAGGGAGGCAATTTGGTTTTGTGGTCTCGAACGCAATATTTGGCAGAAGCTTACCGTCATCTGTTGGATACATCATGCTATAAAAAATCAACCAAATTTGAAATGAGATCAGCTGAGGAAAGGACACGCAAACGTATTCATCATTGGAAAAGAAATGGTTTATTGACCAGGGAAGAAATTAATTTCCTAAATGTTGAACATCCGGTCACTCCAATGCTTTACTTTCTGCAGAAAGTTCATAAAACGGTCACGCCTATACCAGGACGCCCAATTATTTCTGCCCAGAGAAGCATGAATAAAAATCTTTCAAAATACGTGGACTACTTTTTGCAACCACATGTAGTCTCTTTACCATCGTATATAACAGATACGACTGACTTTTTAAACAAGATCAAAGATGTGATATGGCTTCCAAAATATTTTTTAGTGGTCATGGACATTGAACCGCTTTACACAAGTATAAATAAGTGAATAGCTTAAATGCAACCAAACATTTTTTAGAGAATAGCAACATTAATATGAAAGATCATAATTGTATGCTGTTGGAAATGATTGATTTATGCTTATTGAACAACTATTTTTTATTTCAAAATGAAGTGTACCAACAGGTGAGAGGTGTGGCGATGGGGACATGCTTCTTCCCCAGCTACTCATGTTGACGTGTGGGATGGTGGGAGAAGCATGTACTCATGTCTGAACACCAACATTGGTATAAGTATATAGTTCATTATTGGTATTCTATTGACGATATTTGTTTGATTTGGAATGCTTCAAGTGAGGAGGCTACAGATTTTGTAGGAGCTATTACCTCCAATGAATTGAATTTGAGATTTACTGCCACTATTGATAGTTCCAATGTTGAGTTTCTAGATATTTTACTGTATATCAACGAAGAGAAATTACACACTAAGCGTCACAGAAAAATCACAGCTCGGAACTCTATATTAATGCGGAAAGTTCGCACCCACGCCATTTGATCAACAGCATACCATACGGCGAATTTATTTGGATTCACAGAATCTGTAGCTCAGGGGCAGTCTCTATTGAATGCCAAGAGGAGGCACTATGTAGGTTTCTGGACCGTGGTTATAAGAAATCGCATTTGATCCAAGCCTTAACTAAAGCAAATAGTCTGCCTAGAGAAACTCTAATAAAGCCCAAAGTGAACAGCGTTAGTGACATAGGATGTGGGCCTAACAATTAAGTACATACAATATGATTGATCACAACTTTCAGTCAACAGGAAGATAAAATACGCAGGATTGTATACTCAGAATGGCCAATTGTACTTACCGACATTACTTTAGGTCCCATTTTACCTACCTTTCCTGCCATCACCTTCAGAAGGGCACCCTCAATGAGAGATGCCCTAGTCAAGCCTATGCCGGAGGTTAGAACCAAAAGCACTTGGCTTACTAAAACAGGCTTTTTTAAGTAAAATTCATGTTGCGCTTGTACATTTGCTAAGAATGTGACCCATTACAAGACAGCTTTTAGTGAGAAGGAGATTATTATTGAAGAACATCACACATGCCGCACTGAGTATGCTATTTATAAACTAAAATGTACCTGGAATTTAGAAAACATCGGCAGTACAAAACTCCCTGTACATAAACGCATCCTCCAACATATAAGGGCCATTGTAAATTCCGACCCAAACTATACGGTCGCCAGACATTTTAAATTAGTACATATAACAAGCTGAAAGATCTGTAATATACAGTTTTAGGGGCAGTTCCCAACCCAGGATGGGGAGGGAACCGTGAGAGGCTATAATGTCAACACAAATCCCATTTTATTCTAGCCCTCAACACTAGAATGCCCAATGGCCTCAACATGAGCAAGGATTTGCATAATTTTCTCTGATGTCATCTGGTTTTGTTTGATCTATCTATGATATATCTACTGACTGAGTGATTGAATATTAGTTTCCAATTATATGGTTTAGATGGAGATTATTTTCACTAGAAGGATATAGCAGTCTACATAGACACTTGTTTCTTAATGAGGTATATTTGTTCTCATGTAAGATATTTTAAACATTTTTTGTTGTTGTATTTTTCTGTGAACAATGCATTGACATTTGCACTTGCACTTTATGATCATTTAGGCCTAAATGATATAAGTTTTTCCAAGCTGCTAGTGGATTTGTAAATTGCACAGCACTATTTTGCACTTTATTGTTTTCACCTTGAGATTTTTGTATTTTATCATTAACATCTATAGACATGAGGACTTTATTAAGCAATTTTGATGACATTTGTTTTTTTATTCAGAATGGATTTTAGCAGCCGGATAAGCTGACTTTGACTAGATGAGTCTATTTGATCTGACTCATTCCCATGCATTTGAGCCTATACCTTTTGTAGAGCCATTTTCAGCTTATAATAATTATAGATCACATATTAATGTTTCAAATAATGAGTTTTATGCTGCTACTATGAACCTATCATAGTTTCTAATTATTTCCATTCTGTTTTTTGCTATAATGAGTAACCCATTATACTGGTTATTTCATTTTGCCTATTTTGTACAGTAAGTTTTAAGATCTAATATGCCTTTATCAAATTCAGTGTATTGAGGTGCTATTTTCTGTTTCAACCAGTAGAGGCACTTGCCTCTTGTGTTAAGACAACAACAATGAGTGTTATTATGACATAAACATAAAATCTTTTATAAGTTGTCTTATTGTACATTACTAGTTTTAATGTTATGAACTGAACAATATTATTATTTCTAATCTAATCATCAGCTTACTTTGATTTTGGCACATATAATATGAAGAAACTATGACTTACTGGAGTATAATGTAGTCTGTTATCTATACACTTGAACTGGATGAGCTTGTTTTTACAGGCAATTGTGCACATCTATGGTTTTTTAAATGAGCTCCCGAAAAGGAGACGCATCATGTGACCAAGCTTGCTGTATCGAGTGACACGCGTCATGGCAGGCATTATGCCTGTTCGAATTCTTGTGGACTATTTATTTAATAAATTTCACTGCTTCATCCACCTACATTGCGTGGGAATTCGCAAGTTCTTTGGGAGTACCTGAGGTCCGCGCCTGGAGGTTCTGTCAGATCAAGATATATATATATATATATAGATTCACTGAAAAAACCATAGGTTTCACACATGTTATAGTTAGCGGAAATTTTACTGATAAAAAACCAATGAAATTCCCCCGTTATAGTTAGTGCAGGCAACTATAACTCACGCGACCGCAATCCTCTGCTGATGCTAATACTGTATTTAGACACTTATTTGCCCATGTCTTCTTCCATACATTTTTAGCTATACATATATTACAAATATTTTTTTTTCATAAAGACACATATGTCATCAGCAGAAGATTGCGGTCGCGTGAGTTATAGTTGCCTGCACTAACTATAACGGGGGAATTTCATTGGTTTTTTATCAGTAAAATTTCCGCTAACTATAACATGTGTGAAACCTATGGTTTTTTCAGTGAATTTGCAAGGTTTTTTAAATGCTAATTCCTAACTATAACGTGTGTGAAACCTATGGTTTTTTCAGTGAATTTGTACGGTTTTTTAAATGCTAAGTTACTTTACGCCATTCGTGGCGTGCACGCCCACTTAACGCAGTTCGTTCCGTGCGCAAGGTGGGCACGCGTGCGACATGGAGGACATATTATGCGCTTCCTTGTGATAGGTAATCTGTTAAATTTAATTAGTAAGTGATGACAATAATACGCCATGCACAGAGAGTGTTTTTTTTTTTTTATTAAAATTTTTAGCGTAAGCGCACCGTACGTGTACGGTAAGCGTAATCGGCGAAATTTTCAAAAAATAAAAATTTACCGTTTTTGGCCTTAGGGGATCTTTGAGGACTCAACTAACATGGCTATGTGCATGGGCGCTGTCTAAACAGCCCCTTTATATGTTTTTTGCCTTTGTTTACAGCCCCCCCTCAGAATGCGAGAGAGAAAATGGCGGCCGCCGCTTCCTGGTTTCGACCGATTCGAATGTTTACTTAGATGTAACAGCCAATCAGAATCGCGCTCGCGCACGCCACCGTACGCGTACGGTAAGCTTACGGTAAGCGTACCGTAAGCTAGCTCAGATATATATATTGATTTAAAGGCTATTTTCTCAGAATCTACTGAACAGATTTACACCAAACCTACAAAAGGCACTTCCTTGACCTAGGGACTACCTCTCTGCCAAATTTCTAGTAATTCTGTTCAGCCGTTCGGGCTGTAGCCCTGTCTAAAGGTCCTATGGAAAAATGCATGGGAAAAACGTGTTTTGGGACCCCCCTTTTATCTCAGCCCCCGCTTGACGAATCCCCCCGAGACTTTCAGGGTAGGAGCGGAGCGTAGCGCCCCACCTATTTTGAGAAATTCGCGAGGATTCGTCAACCGGCGCCAAAGTTATTCAAAATAGAATGTTGCGGATTTCCTATGGAAAAGGGGTCCTAACTATAACTACCTACTGGCGACGTAGCGATTTCAGACAATCGCTACGCTACGCTAGCCTGCAAGCACAATACTGGTTTGTACTTAAAAAACAAATGGAGTCTTGCAATAGTTTGACACTTGTCGCGCTATATAGAAATATTTTTTCATTCTTTTGTCTATAAACTTTATTGACAATCGACAAAAGACAAATACGAGTTCATACAACTGTCAGTAACTGTCAGTATTAATCTTAAGATTTTTCTTTCGGCTGATGAATGATTTTTCTGCACTTGCAGTTTACGAGCACAATGCATAGATTTGATCAATGTGCGATCGTACCAACCATATAGCAATGTTGTATGATTTTTTTTGTGTTTTTTCAAATGTTGAACATCAACAGTTTTTAAACAATCACATCATGTATGAGTTTGAAATACATGTTATACCACTGCTAGAATCAATTTTCTTTTTCTAGAGACTCGCAAACCAAAGAAACAGTGATGCATTTCATTATATGCAAACTAGTTTAAGATGGATGCCGACTAACGTGGCGAAAATGTATACCTAACAGGAAGTGCTTTCTCTATGTTTGTTAATATATACACGTCATGATTTTCCATTGAGATCGTGTGATCAAGACACTCTGTGTGTCGAAACGCGTAGCGATTGTCTGAAATAAATACCTGTGGATGCAATGGACTCCTGAGTGTGCATCGTTATTCGAAGAAACATTTTGATATATATATATATATATATATATACATATATATATATATATATATATATATATATATATATATATATATATATATATATATATATATATTATCTACTGGCGGTCGCCAGTAGATAGTTATAGTTAGGACCGTGTTTCCATAGGAAATCCGCAACATTCTATTTGGAATAACTTTGGCGCCGATTGACGAATCCTCGCGAAATTCTCAAAATAGGTGGGGCGCTCCGCTCTGCTCCTTCCCTGAAAGTCTCGGGGGGATTCGTCAAGCGGGGGCTGAGAAAAAGGGGGGTCCCAAAACGCGTTTTCCCCATGCATTTTTCCATAGGACCTTTAGTCCGAGCTACAGCCCGAAAGGCTGAACAGAATTACTTGAAATTTGGCAGAGAGGTAGCCCTCAGGTCAGGGATGTGCCTTTTGAAGGTCTCGTGTAAATCTGTTCAGTATTTCCTGAGAAAATAGCATTTATATCAATATATATATCTATAGGCGCGCTCCGAGCGCGTACCGTAAGCTTACCGTACGCGCACGCCGCCGTGCGCGAGCGCGATTCTGATTGGTTGTTAGATCTTAGTAAACATTCGAATCGGTCGAAACCAGGAAGTGTCGGCCGCCATTTTGTCTCTCGCACTCTGAGGGGGTGAAAAACAAAGGTGGATAACGTGAAAAGGGGGCAGGGTGTACAGTTCCTGACCCCCTAGCCTTTGTCAGGGGGTCCCAGAAGGACCCCCAAGGACAAAAATTAATTGTAATTTTTTTTCGAAAAATCGCTGAATGCGCGTAGTGTACGCGCACGGCGTAAACGGAAAAATTCTGCGAACTTCGCGTAACGATTCCGCGACTACGCGTACCGTGCGCGCACGGTAAAAAAAATAATTCAAAAAGGAGAGATTAAAAAAAAATAAAAAAAATTGTGAGGTAAAAAAAATTTACATTTAAAAAACCTTTGAAATTCACTGAAAAAGCCATAGGTTTCACACACGTTATAGTTAGGAATTAGCATTTAAAAAACCTTGCAAATTCACTGAAAAAACCATAGGTTTCACACATGTTATAGTTAGCAGGACATTTCACTCGTGAAAAACCAATGAAATTCCCCCGTTATAGTTAGTGCAGGCAACTATAACTCACGCGACCGCAATCCACTGCTGATGACGTCAGATATTACATCACTGATGACATATGTGTTTTTCTGAAAAAAAAATATTTGTAATATATGTATAGCTAAAAATTAATGGAAGAAGACATGGGTAAATAAGTGTCTAAATACAGTGATGTAATATCTGACGTAATCAGCAGAGGATTGCGGTCGCGTGAGTTATAGTTGCCTGCACTAACTATAACGGGGGAATTTCATTGGTTTTTCACGAGTGAAATGTCCTGCTAACTATAACATGTGTGAAACCTATGGTTTTTTCAGTGAATATATATATATATATATTATCTACTGGCGGTCTCCAGTAGATAGTTATAGTTAGGACCTATTTTCCATAGGAAAAACATTTTTTGTTTTCTCAATATCTGTGAAGTCGTTTGACGAATGATCACAACATTTTCAAAACTAGTGGGGCGTTCCGGTCAGCTCCTGTGTTGAAAGTTTCGGGGTGCTTCGCCAAGCGGGAGCTGAGATAAAAGGGGGGGTCCCAAAACATGTTTTCTCCATGTTATTTTCCATAGGAAACTTTAGACACGTCTACAGCCCGAACTGCTGAACGGAATTACACCAAATTTGGCAAAAAGGTAGCCCTTGGTTCAGAAAGAGCCCTTTTTGTTAAATGGTGTAAATCTGTTCAGTAGTTCATACGGAATTCAAAAAATAGAGGTCGGAAATTCAATATCCCATTGGAAGCTTTAGACACGGATACAGTTCGAACTGCTGAACAGAATTGCACCAAATTTGGCAAAAAGCTAGTGCTTGGTTCAGAAAGTGACCTTTTTTTAAATGATGTAAATCCATTCAGTAGTTGCTGAGGAATTAAAAAATAATAGTTTCAATACCTGGGCGGAGCCTAACCTCCCCAGTATGAGCTTGGCTCGAATTGGCTGCCAACACATCACACCAGGAAGTGTTGGCAGCCATCTTGTGCCTCGCAACGAGTGAAAATCAATGTAACTGCCACCAACAGCAGCAGTTCGGGTTAGTTCGCAGAATTTCCTTGATTTCCGAGAATATCACTACTGCAGCTCATCAGAAATACAAAAGCGAGTGCCTCTCCAGCCAGGTAATGACCCTGTGCTCAAGGCAGATTCATGTTGCTTTCTCAAGACTTTGCCCCTATCCTGCCCCCGTTCCATGGCAAACAATGCCCTCCTGTCCCAGGTACTCTGCAGCCAAGCTCCTGCTGAGACCGAGAGTCTGGGTTTGAGTTCTGGAGCAGGGGGATCCCTGCAGCTCGAGGACGGCTAGGAGGAGCCTTTTGCTGCAATCATAGTCAGACATCGGAAGAGCTATGCTCGATCATCCGTTCACCGCTCACCATGTCTAGCCTCTTCAGCTAAATATAAAGCTATTTTTCTGCTACAAAACAATGAAGGACTGTGATGAGTGTCTCCCACTCGGGGTATCCCTCATTCTGTGGCCCCACCCCTGCCCACATTATTCCCCATTCGCCACAGCGCCTGTGCTGTATGAAGACACTGCCCCTCTGGGCTGCCGGATACTCCTCATTCCCCCTCCTCTCCACAGGCTCCGGTGGCGGTAAGTGCTTGTTTTGCAGTTTTTCTATAGCGCCGACTCGGTGTTGCAGCGCTTTACACAAGGCCCAGTGACATTCCACAGGGACACACTCCTTTAGGCGCCAGGGCATTGACCAGGATCACAGGATGTGGAGCTGGCACTGAGACTTGACCCTGCCCCTCGGCTCTGAACTCGGCCTCTCTGCTTGCTCCCCCATGAGAGGCCAGCGGGCAAGAACTGCATCAGGGCGGTTTCTGGGGATAGCAGATAGCGCCTAGAGGGGCCGGGGCTGAACACAGAGTGGATAATAGAAGGGCAAGGTGCACAGTGTGTGGAGGCTGAAGTGTGCACAGTGTGTGCAGGCACAAGTGTGCACAGAGAGGGAAGAGATGCACAGGGAGGAGTGTGCACAGTGTGCAGTGGCAGGAGTGTGCACAGTGTGCAGAGGCAGGAGTGTGCACAGAGTGCAGAGGGAGGAGTGTGCAGAGAGGGGAGAGGGAGGAGTGTGACACAGAGAGCATAGGGAGGAGTGTGCATAGAGAAGAGAGGTGCACAGAGAGCAGTGGGAGGAGTGAGCACAGAGGGAGAGAGAGGAGTGTGTACAGAGGGCAGAGGGAGGAGTGTGCACACAGAGGGCAGAGGCATGAGTGTGCACAGAGGGCAGAGGCATGAGTGTGCACAGAGGGAGGAGTCATGAGCATGCACAGAGGGGAGAGCTTGCTTTGCAGTTTTTGTATAACGTCGACTCGGTGTTGGAGCGCTTTAAACGAGGCCCAGTGACTTTCCACAGGGACACACTCCTTTAGGCGCCGGGGGATTGCCCAGGATCACAGAGTGTGGAGCTGACGCCGAGCCTCGACCCTGCCCCCCAGCTCCAAACTCAGCCTCTCTGCTTGCTCCCCCGTGAGAGGCCAATGGGCAAGAACTGCGTCAGGATGGTCCCTGGGGGCAACAGATAGCGCCTAGAGTGGCCGGGGCTGAACAGAGAGTGGATAATAGAAGGGCAAGGTGTACAATGTGTGGAGGCTGGAGTGTGCTCAGTGTGTGAAGGCAGGAGTGTGCACCGAGAGGGGAGAGGTGCACAGGGAGGAGTGTGCACAGTGTGCGGAGTCAGGAGTGTCCACAGTATGCGGAGGCAGGAGTGTGCACAGTGTGAGGAGAAAGGAGAGGGAAGATGGAGGAGTGTGCAGAGAGGGAAGATGGAGGAGTGTGCAGAGAGGGGAGAGGGAGGAGTTTGACACAGAGAGCAGAGGGTGGAGTATGCATAGAGGATGAGGGAGGAGTGTGTGCAGAGGGAGGAGTGTGCACAGAGGAAGAGGGAGGAGTGTGTACAGAGGGCAGAGGGAGGATTGTGCACAGAGAGGGCAGAGGCATGTGTGTGCACAGAGGGAGGAGGCATGCGTGTGCACAGAGGGAGGAGGCATGAGTGCACAGAGGGAAGAGAGAGGAGTGTGCACAGAGGGAAGAGGCAGGAGTGTGCACTGAGAGGGCAGAGGCATGAGTGTGCACAGATGGAGGAAGCATGAGTGTGCACAGAGGGAAGAGAGAGGAGTGTGCACAGAGGGAAGAGGGAGGAGAGTGCACCGAGAGGGCAGAGGCATGAGTGTGCACAGAGGGAGGAGTCAGGAGTGTGCACAGAGGGGAGAGCTTGCTTTGCAGTTTTTCTATAGCGCCGACTCGGTGTTGCAGCGCTTACACGAAGCCAAGTGACCTTCCACAGGGACACACTCATTTAGGCGCCGGGGGATTACCCAGGATCACAGGATGTGGAGCTGGCACCGAGACTCAACCCTGCCCCCCGGCTCCGAAGTCGGCCTCTCTGCTTGCTCCCCCATGAGAGGCCAGCGGGGCAAGAATTGCGTCAGGGCAGTGCCTGGGGGCAGCAGATAGTGCTTAGAGGGGCGGGGGCAGAACAAAGAGTGGGTAATAGAAGGGCAAGGTGCACAGTGTGTGGAGGCTGGAGAGTGCACTGTGTGTGGAGGCAGGAGTGCGCACAGAGAGGGGAGAGGTGCACAGGCAGGAGTGTGCACAGTGTGCAGAGGCAGGAGTATGCACAGTGTGTGGAAGCAGGAGTGTGCACAAAGCGAGGAGTGTGCACAGAGGGCAGAGAGAGGAGTGTGCAGAGAGGGGAGAGGGAGGAGTGTGACAGAGAGCAGAGGGAGGAATGTGCATAGAGAAGAGAGGTGCACAGGGAGCAGAGGGAGGAGTGTGCACAGAGAGGGCAGACACATGAGTGTGCAGAGAGAGAGGAGGCATGAGTGCACAGAGGGAAGAGAGAGGAGTGTTCTCAGAGAGGGCAAAGGCATGAGTGCACAGAGGGAGGAGACATGAGTGCACAGAGGGAAGAGGGAGGAGTGTGCACAGAGAGGGCAGAGGCATGAGTGTGCACAGAGGGAGGAGTCATGAGTGTGCACAGAGGGGAGAGCTTGTTTTGCAGTTTTTCTATAGCGCCGACTCGGTGTTGCAGTGCTTCACACAAGGCCCAGTGACATTCCACAGGGCACTCTCCTTTAGGCGCTGGGGGATTGCCCAGGATCACGGGATGTGGAGCTGGTGCCAAGACTCAACCCTGCCCCCCAGCTCCAAAGTCGGCCTCTATGCTTGCTCCCCCGTGAGAGGCCAGCGGGGCAAGACCTGTGTCAGGGTGGTGTCTGGGGGCAACAGATAGCGCCTAGAGGGGCCAGGGCTGAACACAGAGTGGATAATAGAAGGGCAAGGTGCACAGTGTGTGGAGGCAGGAGTGTGCACAGAGAGCGGAGAGGTGCACAGGGAGGAGTGTGCACAGTGTGCAGAGGCAGGAGTGTGCACAGTGTGTAGAGACAGGAGTGTGTGGAGGCAGGAGTGTGCATAGAGGGAGGAGTGTGCACAGAGGGCAGAGGGAGGAGTGTGCATAGAGAAGAGAGGTGCACAGAGAGCAGATGGAGGAGTGTGCACAGAGGAAGAGGGAGGAGTGTAACAGAGGGCAGAGGGAGGAGTGTGCACATAGAGGGCAAAGGCATGAGTGTGCACAGAGGGAGGAGTGTGCACAGAGGAAGAGGGAGGAGTGTGTACAGAGGGCAGAGGGAGGATTGTGCACAGAGAGGGCAGAGGCATGTGTGTGCACAGAGGGAGGAGGCATGCGTGTGCACAGAGGGAGGAGGCATGAGTGCACAGAGGGAAGAGAGGAGTGTGCACAGAGGGAAGAGGCAGGAGTGTGCACTGAGAGGGCAGAGGCATGAGTGTGCACAGATGGAGGAAGCATGAGTGTGCACAGAGGGAAGAGAGAAGAGTGTGCACAGAGGGAAGAGGGAGGAGAGTGCACCGAGAGGGCAGAGGCATGAGTGTGCACAGAGGGAGGAGTCAGGAGTGTGCACAGAGGGGAGAGCTTGCTTTGCAGTTTTTCTATAGCGCCAACTCGGTGTTGCAGCGCTTACACGAAGCCAAGTGACCTTCCACAGGGACACACTCATTTAGGCGCCGGGGGATTACCCAGGATCACAGGAGGAGTGTAACAGAGGGCAGAG
This sequence comes from Triturus cristatus, assembly GCF_964204655.1. Lineage (NCBI taxonomy): Eukaryota > Metazoa > Chordata > Amphibia > Caudata > Salamandridae > Triturus > Triturus cristatus. Next base: position 86,687,490 of record NC_140587.1, on the reverse strand, counting down.
GGAGGAGTGTGCACATAGAGGGCAAAGGCATGAGTGTGCACAGAGGGAGGAGGCATGAGTGTGCAGAAAGAGAAGAGAGAGGAGTGTGCACAGAGAGGGCAGAGACATGAGTGTGCACAGACAGGGTAGAGGCATGAGTGTGCACAGAGAGAGGAGGCATGAGTGTGCACAGAGGGAAGAGTGAGGAGTGTGCACAAAGAGGGCAGAGCCATGAGTGTGCACAGAGGGAGGAGTCATGAGTGTGCACAGTGGGGAGAGCTTGTTTTGCAGTTATTCTATAGCGCCGACTCGGTGTTGCAGTGGTTTCCATGAGCCCCAGTGATATTCCACCGCAACACACTCCTTTAGGCGCTAGGGTATTGCCCAGGATCACAGGATGTAAAGCTGGCACCGAGACTCAACCCTGCCCCCTCTTTCCTTTTTCTGTACCTCTCTTGCCTCAGTCCGCCTACCTGTTTCAGCACCCCTTTTGCCTGTTTCTACATCTCACCTCTTTCTGCAGTTCTCTTGTTTCCTTCTGCACCTCTGTTGCTTCTTTCTGTACCTCTTTTGCAATTTTCTGCACCCCTCTTGCCTCTTTCTACACCCCTCTTGCCTCCTTCTGCACTTCTGTTGGTTCTTTATGCACTGCTCTTGCTTCTTTCTGCACCTCCCTTGCTTTTTTCTTCCCACCTCTTGCATTTTTCTGCACCTCTGTTGCTTCTTTCTGCACCTCTGTTGCTTCTTTCTACACCTCTCTTGCTTCTTTCTGCATCTCTTTTTGCCTCTTTCTGCACCCCACTTACCTTTTTCAGCACCTCTGTTGCTTCTTTCCGTACTTCTCTTGCCTCTTTCTGTACCCCTCTTGCCTCTTTCTGCATCTCTGTTGCTCCTTTCTGCTCTTCTCTTACTTCTTTCTGCACTTCTGTTGCTTCTTTCTGCACTCCCCTTGCCTCTTTCTGTACATTTCTTCCCTCTTTCTGAATCTTTCTTGCCTCTTTATGCACCCCTTTTCCATTTTTCTGCACCTCTCTTGCCTCTTTCTGCAACTCTCTTGCCTATTTCTACAGTTCTCTTGTCTCTTTCTGTACCTCTGTTGCTTCTTTCTGCACCCCTCTTGCCTCTTTCTGCTCCCCTCTTCCCTCTTTCTGCACCTCTGTTGCTTCTTTCTGCTCTTCTCTTGCTTCTTCTGCACTTCTGTTTCTTCTTTCTGCACTCCTCCTACCTCTTTCTGTACTTTTCTTCCCTCTTTCTGTGCCTCTCTTGCCTATTTCTGTACCCCTGTTACCTTTTTCTGCATCTCTCTTGCCTGTTTCTGCAACTCTCTTGCCTCTTTCTACAGTTCTCTTGACTCCTTCTGCACCTCTCTTGCTGTTTTCTGTAGTTCTCTTGCCTCTTTCTGCACCCTTCTTGCTTCCTTCTGCACCTTAGTTGCTTCTTTCTGGACTTCTCTTGCCTCTTTCTGCACCCTTCTTGCTTCCTTCTGCACCTTAGTTGCTTCTTTCTGGACTTCTCTTGCCTCTTTCTTTACCTTTCTTGCCTCCTTCTGCACCTCTGTTGCTTCTTTTTTCACTCCTCTTGCCTCTTTCTGTACCTTTCTTAACTCTTTCTGCACCTCTCTTGCCTCTTTCTGCACCCCTGTTACCTTTTTCTGCATCTCTCTTGCCTGTTTCTGCAGCTCTCTTGCCTCTTTCTACAGTTCTCTTGACTCCTTCTGCACCTCTGTTGCTGTTTTCTGTAGTTCTCTTGCCTCTTTCTGCACCCTTCTTGCTTCCTTCTGCACCTTAGTTGCTTCTTTTTGTACCTCTCTTGCCTCTTTCTGCACCCCTGTTCCCTTTTTTTGCACCTCTCTTGCCTGTTTGTGCAACTCTCTTGCCTCTTTCTTCAGTTCTGTTGTCTCCTTCTCCACCTCTGTTGTTTCTTTCTGCACTTCTCTTCCCTCTTTCTGTACCCTTCTTACTTCCTTCTGTACCTCTGTTTCTTCTTTCTGCACTCCTTTTGCCTCTTTCTGTACCTTTCTTCCCTCTTTCTGCACCTCTCTTGCCTCTTTCTGCACCCCGTTCCCTTTTTCCGTACCTCTCTTGCCTGTTTCTGCAACTCTCTTGCCTCTTCCTTCAGTTCTGTTGTCTCTTTCTCTACCTCTGTTGTTTCTTTCTGCACTTCTCTTCCCTCTTTCTGCACCCTTCCTTCTTGTTGGACAGGCCACCCGAAGGGCTTGCTCCCTCCCCGCACGACAGGGCCCGAGCTCCGGCCCACCAGGCATAACCCACGAAAAGCACCTGTACCCCGTCTCCCGACGGATCTTCTGCCCTCGGACCTCTACTCATCACGGGGCCCGGCCCCACCGGCTCCCCCGGCCGGTTCAAGCCGCCATCTTGGGCCCTGCACCACGAGGCCGCGTGGCCTCGGCCCGACCCTAACCCCGGGCCTGGCCGGCCCCGACATCCCGGCACCACCCTCCACCCAGGAGGTGAGCGGACCACTTTGCAGGTCAATGGAAAAAAGAAGTGTCAAGAGCTCTTCCCCCGCCAGGTGCCGATCGCCCCCAGCTCCCCCAGGCGCTGGCTCCACCCCCTGCTGGGTGTCTGGACACCTTCATCCCGGGCCCTCCGACCTCCACGTGCGAGGGTCCGGACATCAAAGGGCGCCTGCCCTATAACTGGGGCAACTCCGGAGCAAGAAGGCAGTTGTATCCTGGAGTCGAGAGACACCGAGAGAACTCAGCCTTGACGGACTACTGGCGCTGCCGTAGCCCGCTCTTGTGAACCATCGTCCTGCCTGCTGGCGCTGCCGCGGCCTTCTGCAACATCCATCCTGGTCGGGACCTGCTGGCGCTGCCGCGGCCCGTTGTAACGACCATCTTCGTCGGGACCTGCTGGCGCTGCCGCGGCCCGTTGTATCGACCATCCTCCCCGGGACCTGCTGGCGCTGCCGCGGACCGTACATCGACCATCTTTCCGGGACCTGCTGGCGCTGCCGCGGACCGTGTACCGACCATCTCAACCGGGACCTGATGGCGCTGCCGCGGCCCGTACCAACTAAACCACCAAGCTCGAGGATTGTGAGCTAGTCATCATCTCATCCGGACTACCTGACTGGTAGACTGACTGTCCCGCTACCCCTTACCCTGCTTTGAGAGACTTGAATCGAGGGGACCCCTGAGTCCAGACCTCCTTGTACCATTCAACCGTACCTTAAGAAGTGCTTATAAAGATCACTGAACCTTATCCGTGTGTGGTATCTGTCTGTGGGGGGGAAGTTACTTGTCTGTACGATCGCTGGAGACGGCTCTCCCCGGAGACCTCTCCTCCTGACCCCGGCCGACCCTCCCGGTCCGTCTACCCTTTCTAACATTGATGGCCAGCGGCGCGATCCGAATCAACGCGTAATCGTACAGAGAGTAGCTCACCCCACGACAAAAACACGATGTCAGCCAAAGATAGCAGCTCCACCGAGAAATTCCAAATGGATAAATTAGAAGAATACAACCACCGCGAACTGAGACAATTCTGCATAGAACTTGGCATTGCTACCACCGGCCTGAGTACCAAGGATGATTTAAAGCACGCCCTAGAGTCGTGGACAGAAACTGGGGTCGCCGGACCCTCCGACCAAAGCAGCATCACACCAGAGGGGAACGCCACGGCTCCCGAGGAGCGGGGAACGGGCCTCTCGCAGGAGGAGATCCGAGAAAGAGAAAGAACCAGATTGCACGAGTTGGAAATGGCACGACTCAAGATGGATGGGGAACTCAAGTTAGCTGAACAGAAACTCAACCTCGAGCATATGCGGCTCCGAGATGAACGAGAAGAGAAGCAGAGACAGAGAGAGCTGGAGGAGAAAAAAATAACGCTCGAGCACGAGCGCCAACTAGCGGAGATAGAACTTCGGAAACAGAATAAAGAACTGGGGGTGCCTGAGCGACCACACACCCCGGGGCCAATCGAGAAAAAAGTCCACATCCCCAAGGATGTTGTCCGCGAGTATGTCCGAGAAGACGACATACAACAGTGGTTTAAAGCCTACGAGATCGCCATGACCTCCCACCGGATCGACCGGAGTGATTGGGGAGCCGGACTTTGGGGGAGGTTTATCAACGAGGGTCGCGACGCCCTACTGCAGCTCCCAGATCACCAAATGTCGTCCTACGACCACATGAAGGCTGCCCTCCTCACCCGCTACGGCCTCACACCCGAGATGTACCGCCAGAGGTTCAGAGATTGCACCCGGATCCCAGGTACAACTTGGGTAGAATACGTGAACTATTTCAGCCGTGCCTTCGAGGGTTGGATAAAGGGGAGCCATGTCACCACCTACGAACAACTCTTTAACCTTATGGTATGGGAGCACCTGTCGAACAACTGTTTCGTCGAGCTCAGGCAGCACCTCCTCGACAGTAAGCTGACTGACCCCCGGCAGCTCGCCGCCGAAGCTGACCGATGGGAAAGCACCCGAGTGGGCCGGAGAGGGCCACACGAGCAGAATCGAAGCAACCAAGGCCAGCACCGTCCTCGGGGAGGAGGAGGAGGCCAGGGGCGAGGGAGAGACGCCTTGCCGGCAACACCCGTGGCCAGCACCCCGCCTCCGGCCGGCCGGGGCAACCCCCCGTTGCGTCCTGGGTTCCGGGCCAACGTCACGTGCCACCGATGCCAGCGAGTCGGCCACTACGCCAATGACCCGAGCTGCCCGCAGAACCAAACACCCAAGCCCCGCCAGGTAGCTGCCGCCGCCCTGGGGGAAGAGCGATCATCGGAGGAACCAGAAGAGTATGAGCCGGCCCAGCAAGAGTGGGAACCGGCCGCCATGGTCCTGGCGTGCTGAGGGGGAAGAGACATGGTCCCGCGGGCTCCCCTACCCGCTAACACCAGGAAATACGGTCAGTGGGTGACCATTAATGGACAGCGAGCCGAGGCCTTGCGTGACACAGGCGCCAGTGTGACGGCCGTCCGCTGTCACCTGGTGAAGCCCGAGCAGATCCTGCCGAACATTCTCTGCCCCGTCCGCTCGGCAGACAACTCTGAAAGTATGTGTCAAATGGCCTGCGTCCCATTCGAATGGGGAGGGGTCTCCGGCCTGTTGAAGGTGACGGTCCGGGACGATGCCCCCGTGGACTGCCTCCTGGGGAATGACCTCGAGAGTTCCCCGTGGGCCACCGTTGAGAGAAGAGAGCACCTGGGGATGCTGGGCCTCCCGGACTGGGCCTGCATAACCACCCGGTCCATGGCCGCCCGTGCCGTCCCTCGATCAGAAGAACCGGAATGGCCAGCACCTCCGCCCCCGGTCGCCCCAGTAGAAGACAACGACGAGGCCAGCCTCCCAGACCCGACGACCGAAGGGGGCGCGCAACCCCAGGACCTTCCTGACCTGGCTCAGTGGCGTCAAGAAGGGGGGCCCACCCAAGAACAGTTCCGCCAGGAACAAAAGACCTGTCCCTCCCTCGAGGGACTCCGCCAACAAGCCAGCGCCCAGAACGCAGGGGACTCCACCGGAACTCACTGGGTCTACTGGGATAACGACCTGCTATACAGCGAGCAAAGAATCGCCGAGCTGGGGGCCGGTCGAGTACTGGTGGTACCTCTCCGCTTCAGAGACTTTCTGCTCAACCTGGCCCACGATGTCCCCCTGGCTGGACACCTGGGCCAGGACAAAACGTACAGCCGCCTAGTGACCCACTTTTTCTGGCCGAAAATGAGGAACGACGTCCTGAACCACTGCCGATCTTGCCCCACATGCCAAGCCAGCGGGAAGAGTGGTCGGAAGCTGAAAGCCCCTCTGCAACCCTTCCCTGTGGTCACCACCCCGTTCGAAAGGGTGGGGATAGACATTGTGGGGCCTCTGGACCCCCGCACGGCACAAGGACACAGGTTCATCTTAGTACTGGTGGACCATGCCACCCGCTACCCCGAGGCGGTGCCCCTACGGACCGTGACAGCTCCGGTGGTTGGCCGGGCCCTAATGGGGATCTTCTCCCGGGTAGGCTTCCCCCGAGAAGTCATCAGCGACCGAGGCACGAACTTTATATCCAAATACATGAAGTCCCTCTGGCAACAATGCGGGGTCACCTACAGATTCACGACCCCCTATCACCCCCAAGGGAACGGACTAGTGGAGCGTTTTAACCGCACTCTCAAGGGGATGATTGGGGGATTGGAAGAGCCCCTCCGTCGCCAGTGGGATGTACTACTCCCGTGCCTCCTCTTCGCCTACCGAGAAGTTCCCCAGAAGTCCCTCGGTTTTAGCCCTTTCGAACTCCTGTACGGGCACCCTGTGCGAGGGCCCCTCAGCCTCGTAAAAGAAGGTTGGGAGATGGCCCCCCTAAAGACCCCTCCAGACGTCTTCAAATACATCCTGGCCCTACGCAATCAGACCCGGCGCTTCAGAGAGATGGCCAAGGCGAACCTCGAGGCCAGCCAGGAGGACATGAAGAGGTGGTATGATCACAATGCCTCCTCCGTTGAGTTCGAGCCCGGACAACAAGTATGGGTGATGTCCCCCACCGAACCATGTGCCTTGCAAGAAAAGTGGACGGGGCCCTTCAAAGTGGTCGAGCGCAAAAGCCCCGTCACTTATCTCATCGACCTGGGGACCTCCCGGAACCCCCTCCGGGTCCTCCACACCAACCGACTCAAACCACACTTTGTGCGCTCAGAACTCAGCCTCCTGATGGCTACGGACAGTGGGGCAGAGGAAGACTCCGAACCCCTCCCGGATCTTCTGAAGACTCAGGAGAATGACGGCTCCGTGGACGGGGTCCGGCTCTCTGACGCCCTCACTTCAGAGCAACGCCAGGGCTGCCGGAACCTCCTGCTGCAGTTCGCTACCCTGTTCTCCCTCACCCCCGGGGTCACCCCTTGGTGTTTGCACGACGTGGACACCGGGGACAGTCCCCCTGTCCGACACCGGGCCTACCGCGTACCAGATCGGGTACGGGCCTGCATACAGGAGGAAGTGGCCAAGATGCTCACAATCGGGGTCATCGAGCCCTCGGACAGTCCCTGGGCCAGTCCGGTTGTATTGGTTCCCAAAGCCGCTGCCCCCGGCACCGCACCTGAACTGAGATTCTGCGTCGACTACCGGGGCTTGAACGCTGTCACCCGGACCGACGCTCATCCGATTCCCCGAGCAGACGAGCTGATCGACCGGCTGGGGGCCGCCCGCTACCTTAGTACCTTCGACCTAACAGCGGGCTACTGGCAGATCGGCCTCACACCCAGGGCTCAGGAACGGTCAGCCTTCTCTACCCCCGATGGCCACTACCAATTCAAGGTCATGCCCTTCGGCATGAAGAATGCCCCCGCCACGTTTCAACGCCTCGTGAACCAGGTCTTGGCGGGGCTCGAAGAGTTCAGCGCTGCCTACCTGGACGATATCGCTGTATACAGCCGCCACTGGCCCGACCACCTCCGTCACCTCCAAGAGGTCCTACAGGCCCTCCAGCGGGCCGGCCTCACAATTAAGGCTGGCAAGTGCCAAATTGGCCAAGGGTCTGTGACCTACCTTGGGCACCAAGTGGGAAGCGGGCTGGTGGCCCCGCTACAACTTAAGATTGCTGCCATCCAGTCCTGGCAGCCCCCCGTCACCCAGACCGAGGTCCGAGCCTTCTTGGGGCTCACCGGCTACTACCGGCGGTTCGTGAAAGACTACGGCAGCATCGTGGGGCCCCTCACGGGTCTCACGTCCAAGAACCAGCCGAGGCGGATTAACTGGACCCCCGATTGTCAAGCGGCCTTCGAGAAGCTGAAGGCCGCCCTGTGCACCGGCCCTGTGCTCCAGGCCCCCGATTACAGTCGGGAATTCGTGGTACAGACCGACGCCTCCGACCACGGCATCGGAGCCGTCCTTTCTCAGTTAAACCCCGAGGGTCATGACCAGCCGGTGGCCTTCATCAGTCGACGTCTCCTGGCCCGAGAACAGCGCTGGAGCACCATCGAGAGGGAGGCCTTCGCAGTGGTGTGGGCCCTCAAAAAGCTCCGGCCCTATCTCTTCGGTACCCACTTCCGGGTACAAACCGACCATCGACCCCTGCAGTGGCTGATGCAGATGCGGGGGGAGAACCCAAAACTCTTGCGCTGGTCCATTTCCCTGCAGGGAATGGACTTCACTGTGGAGCACCGACCAGGCCAAGACCACGCCAACGCGGATGGCCTGTCCCGCTTTTTCCGCCTCGACGAAGAGAGTCCCCAAGGAGATGGGTGACTCTCCCCGCCTTCAGCTGGGGGGGACGCATGTTGGACAGGCCACCTGAAGGGCTTGCTCCCTCCCCGCACGACAGGGCCCGAGCTCCGGCCCACCAGGCATAACCCACGAAAAGCACCTGTACCCCGTCTCCCGACGGATCTTCTGCCCTCGGACCTCTACTCATCAGGGAGCCCGGCACCCCCGGCTCCCCCGGCCGGTTCAAGCCGCCATCATGGGCCCTGCACCACGAGGCCGCGTGGCCTCGGCCCGACCCTAACCCCGGGCCTGGCCGGCCCCGACATCCCGGCACCACCCTCCACCCAGGAGGTGAGCGGACCACTTGGCAGGTCAATGGGAGAACGAAGTGTCAAGAGCTCTTCCCCCGCCAGGTGCCGATCGCCCCCAGCTCCCCCAGGCGCTGGCTCCACCCCCTGCTGGGTATCTGGACACCTTCATCCCGGGCCCTCCGACCTCCACGTGCGAGGGTCCGGACATCAAAGGGCGCCTGCCCTATAACTGGGGCAACTCCGGAGCAAGAAGGCAGTTGTATCCTGGAGTCGAGAGACACCGAGAGAACTCAGCCTTGACGGACTACTGGCGCTGCCGTAGCCCGCTCTTGTGAACCATCGTCCTGCCTGCTGGCGCTGCCGCGGCCTTCTGCAACATCCATCCTGGTCGGGACCTGCTGGCGCTGCCGCGGCCCGTTGTAACGACCATCTTCGTCGGGACCTGCTGGCGCTGCCGCGGCCCGTTGTATCGACCATCCTCCCCGGGACCTGCTGGCGCTGCCGCGGACCGTACATCGACCATCTTTCCGGGACCTGCTGGCGCTGCCGCGGACCGTGTACCGACCATCTCAACCGGGACCTGCTGGCGCTGCCGCGGTCCGTACCAACTAAACCACCAAGCTCGAGGATTGTGAGCTAGTCATCATCTCATCCGGACTACCTGACTGGTAGACTGACTGTCCCGCTACCCCTTACCCTGCTTTGAGAGACTTGAATCGAGGGGACCCCTGAGTCCAGACCTCCTTGTACCATTCAACCGTACCTTAAGAAGTGCTTATAAAGATCACTGAACCTTATCCGTGTGTGGTATCTGTCTGTGGGGGGGAAGTTACTTGTCTGTACGATCGCTGGAGACGGCTCTCCCCGGAGACCTCTCCTCCTGACCCCGGCCGACCCTCCCGGTCCGTCTACCCTTTCTAACACTTCTGCACCTCTGTTTCTTCTTTCTGCACTCCTTTTGCCTCTTTCTGTACCTTTCTTCCCTCTTTCTGCACCTCTCTTGCCTCTTTCTGCACCCCGTTCCCTTTTTCCGTACTTCTCTTGCCTGTTTCTGCAACTCTCTTGCCTCTTCCTTCAGTTCTGTTGTCTCCTTCTCTACCTCTGTTGCTTCTTTCTGCACCCCTCTTGCCTCTTTCTGCTCCCCTCTTCCCTCTTCCTGCACCTCTGTTGCTTCTTTCTGCTCTTCTCTTGCTTCTTCTGCACTTCTGTTTCTTCTTTCTGCACTCCTCCTACCTTTTTCTGTACTTTTCTTCCCTCTTTCTGTGCCTCTCTTGCCTATTTCTGCACCCCTGTTACCTTTTTCTGCATCTCTCTTGCCTGTTTCTGCAACTCTCTTGCCTCTTTCTACAGTTCTCTTGACTCCTTCTGCACCCCTCTTGCTGTTTTCTGTAGTTCTCTTGCCTCTTTCTGCACCCTTCTTGCTTCCTTCTGCACCTTAGTTGCTTCTTTCTGGACTTCTCTTGCCTCTTTCTGCACCCTTCTTGCTTCCTTCTGCACCTTAGTTGCTTCTTTCTGGACTTCTCTTGCCTCTTTCTTTACCTTTCTTGCTTCCTTCTGCACCTCTGTTGCTTCTTTTTTCACTCCTCTTGCCTCTTTCTGTACCTTTCTTTCCTCTTTCTGCACCTCTCTTGCCTCTTTCTGCACCCCTGTTACCTTTTTCTGCATCTCTCTTGCCTGTTTCTGCAGCTCTCATGCCTCTTTCTACAGTTCTCTTGACTCCTTCTGCACCTCTGTTGCTGTTTTCTGTAGTTCTCTTGCCTCTTTCTGCACCCTTCTTGCTTCCTTCTGCACCTTAGTTGCTTCTTTTTGCACCTCTCTTGCCTCTTTCTGCACCCCTGTTCCCTTTTTTTGCACCTCTCTTGCCTGTTTGTGCAACTCTCTTGCCTCTTTCTTCAGTTCTTTTGTCTCCTTCTCCACCTCTGTTGTTTCTTTCTGCACTTCTCTTCCCTCTTTCTGTACCCTTCTTACTTCCTTCTGTACCTCTGTTTCTTCTTTCTGCACTCCTTTTGCCTCTTTCTGTACCTTTCTTCCCTCTTTCTGCACCTCTCTTGCCTCTTTCTGCACCCCGTTCCCTTTTTCCGTACCTCTCTTGCCTGTTTCTGCAACTCTCTTGCCTCTTCCTTCAGTTCTGTTGTCTCCTTCTCTACCTCTGTTGTTTCTTTCTGCACTTATCTTCCCTCTTTCTGCACCCTTCCTTCTTCCTTCTGCACCTCTGTTTCTTCTTTCTGCACTCCTTTTGCCTCTTTCTGTACCTTTCTTCCCTCTTTCTGCACCTCTCTTGCCTCTTTCTGCACCCCTGTTCCCTTTTTCTGTACTTCTCTTGCCTGTTTCTGCAACTCTCTTGCCTCTTTCTATAGTTCTCTTGTCTCTTTCTGCACCTCTGTTGCACCTGACTTGCCTCTTTCAGTACCTCTGTTGCTTTTTTCTGCAGATCTCTTGCCCCTTTCTGTACCCTTTTTCACTTTCTGCACCTCTCTTGCCTCTTTCTTCACACCTGTTCCCTGTTTTTGCACCTTTCATGCCTGTTTCTGTACCTCTCTTGCCTCTTTCTGTACCTCTGGTGCCTAATTCTGCACTTCTTTTGCTCTTTCTGCACCCTTCACGCCTGTTTCATCACCTTTGTTGGTTCTTTCTGCACTGCTTTTGCTTTTTCTGCACCTCACTTGCCTCTTTCTGCACTTCTCTTGCTTCTTTCTATACCTCTGTTGCTTCTTTCAGCAATTATCTTGCCTCTTTCTGCACTTCTCTTCCTTCTTTCTACACCCCCTGTACCTTTTTCTGCACCCCTCTTGCCTGTTTTTGCACCTCTGTTGGTTCTTTCTGCACTGCTCTTACTTGTTTCTACACCTCACTTGCCTCTTTCTTTACCCCTGTTCCGTTTCTTCACCTTTCCTGCCTGTTTATGCACCTCTCATGCCTCTTTCTGCACCTCTGAGTTAGAGGTAGTTTTAATCCCCCTGCCCTAATATGTACTAGGGCCTTACAGGGGAGGTCATGCCAATCACAGGGATATCCCAACCCATAGTGTACCCTAGTGTATGTAGGTGTTTTCACTGTATTCTAAGTGTCTCTCAGCATAGCACTGGCTCCGGGCCTGGTTAGTCAGTCAGTTACAACCAGTTCCAGTCAGCAAAACGTTGGGGGCACAGGATGACTTTGCAACAAGGCATCTTTTTGCACCTCTGTTAGTTCTTTCTGCATATCTCTTGCTTCTTTTTGCACTTTTCTTCGTCTTTCTGGACTTCTGTTGCCTCTTTCTTCATTTCTCATGCTTCTTTCTGTGCTTTTCTTCCTCTTTCTGCACATGTCCTACCTCTGTAGGCATAGATAGAAATTATAATTTAAAAAACCTTAGAAAATTCACTGAAAAACCATAGGATTCAGTGACGTTATAGTTAGAAATTAGCATTTAAAAAACCTTAGAAATTCACTGATATAACCATACTTTCAGGGACGTTGTAGTTAGAAATGATCATTTAAAAAAACATTTGAAATGCACTGAAAAAAACATAGGATTCAGGGCTGTTATAGTTTGTTGGACATTTCACTCATACAAAACCAGAGAAATTCAGACGTTATAGTTAGTTGAGGTAACTATAACTCGCGCCCCACAATGCACTGCTGATGACGTCACATATTACATCATTCATGAAATGTTCAGTGACATCACTGATGACATCACTGATAACATCTCAAATGACATCATTGATGACATCACTGATGACATCACCACTGACATTATCCACATGATAATCTGATGCACCTCTTCACACCCTAATATAACTTTTGATACACCCACTCTAAAATACAGACTACCATTTGTGAAACCATAGACACACCAATACCAGTTACTACATACCCACTCACTGCTTCCTAGGTCTATACACACGTCCACTCATTCACCCATACAGTCACTCATACATGCAGTCACTTATCAATACACCACTATCATTTGTACTCATACGCCTATCCAGACACTCACACATCGACACTCATCCATAGAGTTATTCACACACCTAATCAATCATGCAATGAGTCATTTACACTCCCATTTACTCACCTATCCAGTTATACACACAAACCTCACTTATTCATACAGATACTAACACATACTTACTCTCTAATACAATCACTGATACAAGCACACTCATCCATACAGCCACTCTCACTATCACTCACTGTCACATACAGTGATTTATATACTCCAACGCTCACATATACTGCCTTTCACATATGAAGTTACTCACACATGTACCACTGAGACATCCATTCACTCACCAACACACCCATACACACACTCACCCACCCATACAGCCCTTCAGAGATACACTCTTGAACCCATACACCCAGTGAGTCACCCACTCACACATCTATGCACAGAGTCACACACCCCCCACCCACCCACAGATACTCAGGCACCCATACAGAAACTCAGACAACCAATAACCCATAAACACACACATGTAGCTACTCACCAACCCATGCAGCCGCTTACACACCAACTGACAAACTAATACAGACATTTACAATTTACTCACTAACCCATGCATTCAGTAAGACATGTTAAATCACGCACTTATACAGTCAGTCACACACCTACTAAATCATCCATTCAGACACTCCTATATCCACTTGAATACACCTCGGCATATATATATATATATTCAGTTAAAAAACCATAGGTTTCACACATGTTATAGTTAGCTGGACATTTCACTCGTAAAAACCCAATGAAATTCTCCCGTTATAGTTAGTGCAGGCAACTATAACTCACGTGACCGCAATCCTCTGCTGATGACATATGTGTCTTTATGAAAAAAATTGTTTGTAATATATGTATAGCTAAAATTTAATGGAAGAAGACATGGGCAAATAAGTGTCTAAATACAGTATTAGCATCAGCAGAAGATTGCGGTCACGTGAGTTATAGTTGCCTGCACTAACTATAACGGGGGAATTTCATTGGAAACAGTCCAGCCCAAACTGCCATGCCAGGTCCTCCCTGGACCAGAAACAAGCATCCTGGGACCGGGTTCAGGGCATCACCCCTCATCAGCCAGACTAGCTTGAATCCAGTGGTGCAGTGAGCACGGGACCCACATATGAGAATGCCCTTCCCACTTAGCGCAACAAAACCAGAAGGAACAAATGATGGACGGAATGGTGAACAATGCAAGCATTCACCCCCAGTCACAAGAATCTGGGTTTATCCATCGTTCTTTTGCTCACAACACCACCTCAGTTTGAACCAAGACATATACAAATCAGTCTTGACCCTGCCCCCCATGGGAACAGTCCACTCTGAACTGCCAAGCCAGGTCCTGTCATGTCCTTTAGGATAGTCCCAACATGTACATACCAAATTGCATACGTTTTGTCCCATCCACACGACATAACAGTTCTACACAGATGACCTTTAACCTGGAAGCTTATTTCTGTCTCTCTGACATCAGGCTCTTGGTACCCTATCTTAATCCCTGTACCTGACATACATAAACATGTCCCCAGGCATGGCAAATTTATTCTGTAAAAGGGTCACCACTTTTGTCATCCATGGCCAACAGCCAGCTGTGCATCATTACGTTTGTTTAGAAAAGGATTAGCAGAGGATTAGCAAATGTTTTCAAAACTAGAAGAAACCCTAGAGTGACCACTTTATTATAAAAGACCCTCACTCCCCCTTACAGACAGAGAGGAGAATATCTTCTAGGCTGGACCGAGACTCTACAGGCTGATCCTTCGACCGGCAGAGACTTGACATCCCAAACTGATTTGGTTCTCTATCTGAACATAATGGATTTCGAGGTGCTCAGAAAAACAATGAAATTATATTAAAAATATAGAGTTTTTTTCATGAATGCTTTTCTAAGGAAGAATGCTTTCGATATGAACCTTACTTTTATGGACTTTTTTTTAGGTTTTTAAAGTGCATTTAGTATACTTTCATTATAAATGATTTTGTATTTACTCTGTCATTACCAAGCTGACCTTGTTGACCTTTTGATGAGGAGTAGGTTTCATTTCCTTTGGGATAGTCAAATCATCTACATACCAAATCACATACGTTTTGTCCCATCCACATGACATAATGGTTCTACATAGGTGACCTTTTACCCAGTCTTTTACTTCTGTCTCTATGACATCAGGCTATCCATACCCAACTTATTTCCTGTACCTGACGTACATACACATGCCCCCAGGCACGGCAGATTTATTTTGTATAAGGGTCACCACTTTTTTCATCGATGCCCAATAGCCAGCTGTACATGATCATGTTTGTTTAGAAAAGGATAAGCAGAGGATTAGCAAATGTTTTCAAAACATATCGATTCTAGAAGAAACTCTAGAGTGACCAATTTAGTATAAAAGACCCTCACTCCCCCTTACACAGAGGAGAATTCCTTCTAGGCTGGACCGAGACTCTGCAGGCTGATTCTTTGACCAGCAGAGACCTCACATCCCTTGTGGGGTGCCATCCTCAACACAGAGATGGGGTCCTCCATTCAGAACCATCAGGTGAGGGGTTAGTAGTTCCCCGGGGGTTTCTTGGCTCCATTAGGATCTATCCTGACATTACATACACATGATTCATCTACATATCTAGGTTAGGTACACTTAGGTAGGCTATGCATCGTAGGAGTATGCCAATGCAATTGCTTTATATAATCTGCTTTTATTCATCTTATTAGCACTATGGTCGAAATGCATCTGCTATTTACGATATTGGTGTTAGCGATCACATTTATCTTTTCCTGTCTTTTGATTGTCACAGCTAATATGTTTCATACTAGACTGATGCTTGACCAATAAATACTTATGGAAACCATTTCAATCGTCATTTTAAGTGTATTCTGAGAAAAACAAGCATGAGTGACTGATGCAAAAGATACGTATTGTTTCCACGATACCTGAAGAATCAGGGTTGTCATGTTCAGTGGTTGCCAGACACTACCTAAACCAATGTAGAATACAGGGGGTGGTAGTGGCACCATAGAGCTAGCTGGTTTAACGGCTGACTCATCCTGTGGGGATGTCGAGAGTCTGTCTGCACACCAAGCCCTCAGTTTAGGTCTTCCAAAATGAGCAGGTCCTGGGGTGTTGGGATCTACTCGACATGGCACTGCCAATGTTGTTGTGATTCTTATATTAACAGCAAAATCAGAGTAGTTCAGTCGTGCTTTCTCAGAAATGCCCTACTCACGCTGTTCAGACACATCTGAAGTGGGAAGGACTATCCGCCTCAGCTGAGCAGGTACACCCTGTGTATTGGCTGAAGGTTTAGACAAGCTTGTAAGGATTATAGGCTCCGATATTGTGCTAAACCCTACCTTCTAAAAACGTTACTTTCTTCTGCTTTCAAAATGACTGAACCTGCGCGTAGCAGTGGAAGTACGGAAGGAGACAAATTTGCTAATGCTCTTAACATTACAGAAATCTGCAGACAAGCAGTAACCCTGAAATCTTTAGAACATGGATTACCTGCAACAGGTGGCCATGTTACGTTCGTGATTGAGGCACACAAGATGTTCGGATCAGAGGTATTCTATTCCTGGGCGAAATCCCACCTGCAGATCCACAGACACATTTATTTCATGAATACATTGAAGTGGATCTACCAGAAGAATACATCCCATACGTGGACATTGAAGTCCTGTTAACTTACCAGCAACATAATAACTGGTTTAAAGGCGCCCTAAAACACACAACTTCAGTCGTAAGACTTGGTCCGCTCTGCATAGGAGGATCGACAAGTCTTGATGACTTACACTCCACATCGTGAGGTAGGCACACTCCAAGTAGGGGAGGTGCTTACACTTTACAAAGAAGTAGTCAGGCTATACAGACATATTGTACAGTTTGTCATGCAAACACTCACATTACAACCTGTGAGATCTGCTCCACCTGGTACACTCCAGTCCCATCACACACCAATAATTAATCCACAGACACTAAAAGCAATAATGGGTGTGATCCCATCAAAAAGGGATCAGGTGCCATTCTACATTGCTCAAAAAGTTGCACAGTTGGAAGCAGTATTTCCCCATACGGGTACACAGGAAAAACACAGAATGTTAACAATTTGCTTGTCAATGGGAATGGTTCCCCTAATTGAGGGTTGTACCACTTGGGGAACAATCTTTGCTGCAGTTTACATTAGAATACACAGTACCCCAACCATATCAATTATTCCTGAAGTATTGAAACAAATACAAAATGAGTATGGGCAGGACCTGCCCTGGACTTGGGAATGAAACTGATGGGTAATTTTGACCAAGTCTTAGCAATTATTCTGAGCAACATTAAGGGGGAAGCAGCAGTGGTGGCTAAAACACCAACGCTTAAGGGAAACAGCTCCAGAAAATCAGGAGCATGCATTACCAAACATTATCAAAGACACCTATGCTTTACTAGGTAAAGATAGTTTGGGAGTCAAACCAGGGAAACAACAAATGATGAGTAATTCTGATAAGGATAACTCAAAGCAAGTACCCACTTCTTCTAAAAAGAAATGGGATAATAATAATCAATCGAAAGTAATTATAATAATAAAGCAAACACTTCACGATCAAGGGGTGGGTCTCCCTAACGGGAGTCCTCTGAGAAAAAGGTACTCAATTCAAAAAGCAGAAAGTAGCCTGCTTAAAAAGTAGAAATGCTGAAGTTACTAAGGACTTAGCTTCTGAACAGGGAATGGGGTTTGATGATGCTAGACAGCACTGCAGAAGTAACAATAGCTCTCCAGAACCTGAAGGAATTTCTGGTGACAGCAGTATTGAAAGAATACATCACAGTGGAAACACCTGATACAAGAGTGATTGTCCCATACCATCTACACGAAATTAATCTCCAAATAGAGGGGACATGTCAAGAAACATAAAAGGTCTCAATTGGGAAAATTTGACATTTGGATACGACATCCTATTAGCAGAAAAAGATTGGCCACCTTAATTTATAATGGATTACCCAAAAGGTGAAAGCATCATTTTGCCTGCCTTTCCCAACCTCGTTCCTGTTTCCTTAAAACACTCATACGCACGGGAGTGGCACAAGCGCTAGCTCTAGCATTATACTGCAACCATGTAGGGTGGGATGTGGAGTCGAAACACCACAAAATCCCATTAAAAAGTACTCCAAATCCAGAAATACAGTACCTTATTAAAAATGAGGTGAAGAAACAGGTTAAAGTAATCTTAGACCAACTAGAATACCAAGGTGTGATTGAAACTTGCACCTCACCTTTGTTTCCCGTAATGAAACCTGACAACACATATTGTTTGGTTTTATATTGCAGACATTTTAACAGATGCACAAAAACGTTTGCAGTTCAGAACGCACATAGTGCCGCATTAATGAATAACATTGTGCGTAAGAAAAACACAACAACACTAGATATCTCACATGGATTCTTCTGCCAAAATATAGCTCCTGAAAGCAGATATTTGACAGGATGTTCTGCCCTCGGCACTCAGTGTTAATTTTGTCATCTGCCCCAGGGCTATAGGAACAGCCCTTTGATATTTTCGGTAAGGGTGTCAGAGCTATTACAAACTTGCGATGAAGAGGCAGTGTCTCACGTAGATGACATTTATCTGATGGACGATGAATTACTTGAACACTTCTGCAGGGTGAACAACATAATTGTTGGTTTTGCCAATTTAGGATACAAATTTAACTTCAAACAATCAAAAATTGCCCATCTCAGCATCCTATTTTTGGGATATTGCAGGAAGCTGGCTCTGTATATACTATACCAAAGTGAGGTATAGTGTGCACAGAGTCCAGTGGAGCCCAAAAGGTAGGCAGAGGTAAAGTAGATAGCACCTCCCTCTCTATTTGTGGTAGTGTGGTCAAGCAGTAAGGCTTTGTCAGAGGACAGTGTTAAGCATTTGCTGTACACACCCAGTCAGCAAATGAATTCACACACTCAAAGACTCAGACCAATTGTTTTAGTTTAAAAATATTCTTTTAGTTATTTTATTTCCTAGAACCAAGCAAGCCTGGCACAGGTTAGTGATATATATACTTTGCTGTAAATATACAGTTGTAATACAGTTTGGATTGTAATTGTAAATGCACTTTATTTTGACATACAGTATTGTTTCTGAGAAATGCAATGCTTTGTAAATACAGTACATATACTTTGAATGGGCTTTTCAGTAAAATTACAGGTAAGTTACTTTTGAGATTACTTTTCTTACACAGATGCAGTATGCCTGGATACTGCACTGGGACATTTCCTGTAAACAGGTAAGTAAAAGCGTTTTTGTTAGTTAGTACAATTTTAAAGAATTTCTTTAGGTTTTCCCAACTCCACATTTAGAACATTTTCAAAGAAAAAAAGTCAATGTTATCTATTCTATGGAGGAAAATAGTGTTGTCGGTTTAACGGTAAGTACTTTGTTGTGGGAGTTGGTATTCTAGGGTTAGACTCTGGGGTCCCCCAGGGTCAAGAATATACTCTTGTTTCACCCTCAGCGGCACTAGGGCGGCTGGGTGCAGAGTGCTGAGGCCCAATGTTATCCAAAGGGGGATAGGGGGCCTCCGGTTGATGGCTGCTGATGAGCAGGCCACTAGGTTGTGGGAGCAAAGCTCCTGTACTTGAGCTCAGGGAAAATGGGAGTTTATGCCAGCACAAAAGATGCACCCTCACGGCACTGGGGCGGCCTGGTGCAGAGTGCTGTTTTGTCGTTGGAAGCCCTGTAGCTTTCAATGGGGAGTTTCCGGTTGGCAAAAGCACTGCAGGCTCGGGGACAAAGGTCTTTTGGGTGCGACCACCACTTGGAGAGGTAAGTTGAGATCTTGGGGGTTGGTTAGGCACCAGCGGTTGGGCCACCCAAGACCGTGGGGCGTCGGGTGCAGGGGTGCCTTTTAGGGTCGGAGCTTCTTACCAGCTCCTGGTCGTGGTTGGGGAGACCTTCTGGTTTGAGGCTGCAGGTATTAGCGGGACGCAGGTCAGGGGTCACCGGATCTCAGGTCAGGACTTCTGGTGGGACCTCCTCTTGGTGTTGCCTGGGGAAGCTCACAAAGGCGACTAGCCTTTGAACCTTCCCCTTTGTGAACCCAGGATGTGCATTGTTTCAGGTCCCCAAGAGCAGCAGGCTCTCAACCCAGGGGTCCAGAAATATGTCTGCACTCAGGCTGGACACCAGTGGTAGGTCGTTTTTCAGAGGGCATCTCTAAGATGCCCTCTGTGTGCATTTTTCATTAAATCACACACTGGTATCAGTGTGGGTTTAATTTTTTGAGAAGTTTGATACCAATCTTCTCAGTTTTCAGTGTAGTCATTTTGGCGCTGTGGAGTTCGTAATGACAATGTCTCAGCACCCTATACTCCTAATGGCAGCACTGCACTTATAATGTCTAACAAAAGACTTAGACACTGTAGTGGTACAGGGCTCATGCACCAGTACCCTCAGCACTGTTATAGTGCACCCAGCAAGAGGAGTGGCTGATCTTTGCCAGGGCAGTGGGTTGTAGGCATGGCACACAGGAATGTATGCCATGTCGAATCTTCACTTTGTTCTGCACCAAAATAGGCAGCCTGCAAAGGCAGTGTGTGAGTGTAATAGTACAGTGCCTCTAAGGGTGGCACAATAAGTGCTGCAGCCCTTAGAGGTCTTCGCTGGTCACATTGCCCTGGGTACCTGTGGTACAATTTACCAGGGGATGACCTGTGGCCAGAGATGCCAATTGGGTTTTGTTTTCAATGCAGTTTTAGGGAAAGAACATAGGCCCTGGGTACCTGATTAGCAGGTGCCTAGGGCACACTCAGTCAAAGAACATCAGCAATTCAGCAAAAAGTGGGGGCAACAATGCAGAAAGAGGGCACTTTCTCACAGATATGAGCTGTCAAGTGAAGGCAAAAGCCTGGTGCACATTTTCTAGAAAAATGCGAGCTAATCCAGCCTCCACAGACTCTCTTTTTTTTTTTTTTTTTTTTTTTTTTTTTTTTTTATTGGCATTTGTAATTGTTTACAATCGAACAATAACCAAAACATTTCGGTCACAGCACAACAGCATCCTTCATACGAATCATTGGTTTGTGTCTTAACCAGAGGTCCTCCACCCCCACCACCCTTCCACTCACATGTTAATCGCTTGGTGATTCTACGGAAACACTTTGCAGATATTGAGTTAAATATACCCAGTAGTCTCTGGGTGTTGATCCAGCAGGGAGCTCCTCTTCGTAGGTCCTCAGGGTATCCCTACAGTACGTTAGGTCCGTGAGCCAGTCTTTCAGTTTTGGGACCTTCTTTCCATACCAACAGAGCGATACCCTTCTTTTGGCCATTAGTAATGCAATCATGCAAAATCTGCGCTTTAGGGCCCGTATCTCGGGCAGCAACCCCAGCAAACAGGTCTTAGCCTCGCAGCGCACCTCACTTCCCACCATGGCCCCCAGCAATCTCGTCACCTGCTCCCAGTATCTCCCCACCGCCTCACACGACCACGCCAGATGTATAAAATCTGCACCATCAGCCCCACATCGCTCGCATCTAGCATCCCCACGCAGCCCATAACGGTGTAGCCGAGCCGGTGTGTAGTATGTTTGGTGCAGGTATTTGAAATGTAGTATGCGGAGATTACCATTGGGTGTCAGCATTCCCGTCAGGGTGCAGGCAACCGTCCACTCTTCCTCTGTTAGCTGTGCATCTAGACAGCTCTTCCATTTCTCCATTGAGGTGTGCGTGTTCCCCGCTATGTCCCCCTGTAGTTTTGTATAGAGTGTAGACACCAGGTGTCGTTTAGCTGGTGTGGTGATCAGCCATTGCAACGCAGTCAGCTCTTTCGGTTCCAACGGGTAATCTGGATACAGTTCCTTCACGGCTCTTTGCAGCCGGTAATAATTGAAGCGAAATAGCGTAGACATGTTACTAATGAATGTGAGATGTTCAAGTGTTTTAAAAGTCCCGTTATCGTACAAATCTCCTACTGTGTCAATGCCTACCTGCCGCAGCAAATCCAATCCCACTCTTTCTTGCGTTACCGATATAGCCGGATGCCATTGGAGCCTGAGCGCCGGGGCATACAGCGGCAGTTTATTGGCCAGTCTGCCCATGGTATGCCATGCTTTGTTCGTTGTGTCAATGGTGTTTATGTCTTGCGTATGCAGTGGCGGTCTACGATGGGTGATAATCGCCTCGAGTGGGACAGGCAGCGCATCCCCCTCTTCTATCGCAGTGTGGGTGAGAAATGGGATCCTGTGGTACCAGTAGTGTGCGTACTGCGCCTGCGCACAGAGGTAATAATGATAAAAGTCTGGGACCCCGAACCCTCCTTGACTGTACGGTAACGTGAGTGTCCGCATCTCCACCCTGGCCGTCTTTCCCGCCCAAACAAGCCGGAGGACCAACGAGGTAATCCTGCGGAACACCTCCATTGGGGGGTGTATAGGGATGTTAGTGAACAGGTAAAGTAACTTCGGCAGGAGTACCATCTTGACGATAGCAATACGGTCAGCCAGCGATAAAGGCAGCTGAATCCATCTTCCCACCCTCTCCTCCAGTGTGTCAATCGCCGTCCCGTAGTTAGACCTGATAACAATTTCCGGGTCCCTGTGAAACCATACCCCCAAATATTTGATTGGGTCCGTTTTCCACTCCAATGGATAATCTATGGGGTGCGGGTGTGTGGTATCAGTCAAGGGAATAATCAGGGATTTGGCCCAATTTATGGTGACCCCAGATTTACGTGCAAATTTTATGTATTCCCTCAAAAGTGGATTCAGATTGGTCTGTGGGTCCCTCACGTAGAGTAGCATATCATCTGCGTACAGGGAGATGTGCAGTGGCCGTTGCGGAAACTGCAGGGCCGAATAATGATGTCCCTGTCTTATCTTGCAGGCGAGCGGCTCCAGTGCTATAGCAAACAAAAGAGGGGACAGCGGGCATCCCTGTCTCGTCCCTCTCCGTATAGCAATGGTGTCTGAAATATAGTTATTCACCCTAATCCTCGCCACAGGTGCATCATATAGCAAGTGGATCCATTGAAGGAACGCAAGTGGGAATCCCATCCTCCGCAACACCTTAGTCATATATTTCCATTCTAGAGAATCAAAGGCCTTGGCTGCGTCTAGGAAGACCGCCGCCGCCTTCGTCTCAGGTGTTAAGTAATGCGCAAGCGCAAATAGTGTCCGCGTATTGTGAGCAGTGGAGCGTTCTGGTATGAATCCAGACTGGTCAGGCAAGATCAGTCTGGGCATCAGCGGGTTCAGACGTGCAGCAAGCAATTTAGCTAAGATCTTGTTATCCACGTTTATGAGGGACAGTGGTCTATAGGAGTCACAAAGCTCCGGATCTTTCTGTGGCTTGAGGAGGGCCAGTAGTATTGCTTCCCGCAGTGTGGGCGGCAGTCGTTGTTGCTCATGTGCGTTTCCATACATTTCCACTAGACGGGGGGCCAGCTGGTCAACAAACGCCTTATAAAATTCGCATGTAAAGCCATCGGGGCCCGGAGCCTTACCATTCGGCAGTGACTTAATTATTTCTGTGACCTCCTCCACTGTGATAGGTTGGGATAGATATTCGCGATGTGTGTCCGATAGCCACGCTATCGCCACGTCTTCGAGGTATTCCCCGATTTCAGCCTCAGCGGCCGTAGGCCTGGAGGCATACAGCTCTCCGTATGCATCCATAAATTCCCCCAGTATTTCTTGCTCGCCATAATGTCGTTCCCCCCACCGTCCACGGATTACCTGTATGTTCTGCGGCGCACGTCCCTCACATATTTTAGCCGCCAGTCGCCCTCCTGGTCTGCCGCCCTCCCCATAGGCCCTTGCAATCTGTCGTTTCATGGTATATTTAATTTCGTCATCCGCGAGGCTCTGAAATTCGGACAGTGTAGTCCGAATGTCCCCCAGTAGCCGAGCATTTTGTGTGCGTTCGTAGTCACGTTCTAGGACTCGGAGTTTATCCTCTTTGACTCCGATTTGCCGTCGGATGTCTTTAAGTATGCCTGCATTGGTGCTTATGCAGACGCCGCGTATAGTAGCCTTGCAGGCCTCCCAGAGCACTCCCGGGTCGGTCGCTGTAGGCGCGTTATTGTCAAAGTATTCCTGTATCGCCTGCCCGATGGTATCAGTGTACAGGGGGTCTATGAGTGCTTTAGCATTGAATCTCCAACTGAACGGAGGTGGCGTGTAGTCCGGGAGCTCCAAGGCGAGGAGCACCGGGCTATGATCGGATAGCGTTCTAGGCAGGTGACGAACCTCCCTTGTCCATCGTGCAACGTCGCCCGAGACCAGCCAATAGTCTATACGGGACCAACTACCGCGCGACGTAGTCACATGAGTGGCTTCTAGGCCATCCGGATGTCTATGCCTCCAAATATCAGTAAGCGCCTTATCAACCATTATGTCCTTTAGGACATGGAGGGCATGCCTATGTGGCTCCGTTGTCGCCCCAGAGCGGTCAAAGTCATCGCAGAGCGCAATATTAAAGTCTCCACCCCACACCACATGGGGAGCCTGGAGGTCGCGCAGTTTGCTCCACAGCGATTGGTAGAACTGCGGATCGTCCACGTTAGGCCCGTAGACATTCACCACAGCCAGTCTCTGTCTCCGCAGGAGACCAGTCAGAATAACAAACCGTCCCATGTCATCCTTCTCGACCGACTCAATGGTATATTTCAGCCCTTTTTTTATCAATACCATCACCCCCCGTGCATAGGAGGAGTAAGAGGAATAGTGTACGGACTCAGCCCACCTACGGCCCACATTAACTCGGCGTGACGGCGCGCAGTGTGTCTCCTGTATGAGTGCAATATCTACGCGCTGTCTGTCCAGGTATGCCAGTGTTTGCCTGATTTTCTTGGGGTTACCAAGCCCTCGGACATTCCATGTGATTAATCGAAGCAATCTCGCACCTACTCCGCTATCAGCCATCTCCTAGCAGTAGCAGGCATACAGCAATCACCCTTACACCTAGCGGGCGCGTCCCTATAACTGTCGCAGTGGGTATGGACCCTCTGTTGCCTGAGCAAATTTACTCGGAATTCAGCGATGCGTCTCATGCACAGTGACCAACATTGCAACTTCCCAACCGTATCCCGCTTCCCCCCACCCACTTCAGCACCCCAACTATGCCAAAGACATACCCCATAACTAATGTCAAACATTAAGGTAACTGGATTCGGGGATCTCCCTCGTTGGGGGACCGCCTAGAACACACCTCTCCATCCAACTTAATGGATGTGGATGGGGACCGATCCCTGTTCAGGACCCCAAGGGTCCCACATCTATGTAAGCATCGTATCGACCCTCTCCAGGGTCCGTCGCAGTCTCAGCAATGTTCACAGCGTCCCATTTGTAGCATTACTGTCCTGCTAGCAGAGAGTCTTTTTCCCAGCCATCCGCTCCTCCCTCCACCCGCACTCGACCTACATACCTATGGTATAGTCCTGGCAGTCAGGGCTCGTTTCTCACGCTGTTCATCTGGGTGGTTCGTCTGCCATCCCAGACATAACGAACGCCTTCCCCTCAGGGAGCGGCTGTTTCCAACTGTGTGCGGTCTCTGTCCGATAGGGGAATCCCACCCCCGAACTTCCGTGATCAGGAGCTCCTGCAGCACCACCCCGACTTGTATAGTAGCAGTTTTACCGGCATCCAGCCCTTCAGAGGCCCCGGCGTGGTCATTCACAGCAAATGCACTCGCAGTCTGTGCCATGGTGGAAGTCTCCTTGTCTGCCCTGTCGCCCTCCGTTATTCACCCCGCCGAGGCCGCGTGTTCAGCACGTGGTGTAGAGCAGCTGCGCCGGTCCTCAGTGTTCCTTGTGCACAATAATTTAGTCAGCGTCCGTGGCTTCCTCAACTCTCCGTCTCTCTTTGCGCTTAGCTCCGATTTTTTTGATAAGTTCAGACGCCTCTCGGGGCGAGTGGCACAGTACCGCACGTCCGTCGTGCGTTATCCGCAACCGGGCAGGGTAGAGCATGGCGTAGTCAACCCCCATATCACAAAGCTTTTTCTTTACCGGATTGAACTCTTTCCGCGCTTGTTGGACTGTGAGGGTGAAGTCCGGGTAGAATGCCAGTTTGTTTCCTTGGTGCGTGATCTGCTGTTTCTCACGCGCTATTCGAAGGACAACATCACGGTCCCTGTAGTTGAGGACTCTGGCGACTATGGGCCGCGGGGGTGCCCCAGGCTTTGGTCTTGGAGCCAGCGACCTGTGCGCTCGCTCAATGAGGAACATTGGGGACAGGTGCTCCGCGCCCACAACGTCCTTAATCAGCTCCTCAACATACGTTTCCATCCGGCCCGTGTTGGTAGATTCCGGAACCCCCGTGATTCTCACATTATTGCGTCTTGAGCGCGCTTCTAAATCCTCCGTCTTTTGCCTCATCGCCTCCAGCAGTTTCTCAGCCTCGGTGTATTTTTGAGTGGTGGTTTGGGAGGCGTCCTCCAGTGCCCCGATTCGGGTCTCTGCCTCCGTTAGCCGCTCTCCGTGCGCATCCAGCTTCGCCGCCATGTTGTCGACACGCAGTGTGATGGTATCAAGTTTACCATGTATGTCCTGTAAGCTCTGCTGGATGGCCCTCAGCGCCTCCGCCATGCCCTGTGGCGTTGCGTCGTCAGCCCCCGTTGCGTCGTCTGGTGGTAGAGTGGCGCCTTTGGTCTGGCGCTTGGTTTCAAAGGGGAGCTTCGTTTGTGTCTTCTCCGGCTTTCCCATAGTGTCCAAGTGCGCCGCTGGGCCCCCCGGTCCCCGCCGACCAAGATCACCTATCGGGCCCTCCGCAGACGGAGTCCGGGGGTATCACAGCCAAACGGCAGGCTCACAGCACTCTGCAATGGTTCCGTTGTTCAGCTCCTCATTCCAGCCATTCGTCCCGCATGGGCCCCAGCGGCGCCATTCAGCGCAGTTGCGTTCAGTACGTGGCCCAGCTATCTCCGTTCAGCCAGCAGTCTCACACGCTCACCGCCATCCGCTGGGCTCTATATGTTCCGGTCTTGGGCGCAGCGCACGTGGATCTCTCCACCGCCCGGGTCCACCATGCTCACGAGGCCAGCCTGCAGCAGATGTCCTCCCTATCGGCCGGCGAGGCGCTCCTCGGTCCAGCAACGGGGGCCTCAGCAGTCTCCTCACCTCTCCGCTCTCGCAGCCCCCGCCGCAGCACAGCGTTATGTATCTCCGCCGATGCGGTCACACCGTAGCCGAGCCCTCGCCTCCTCAGCGGTCAATCGGGCAGGCGGCCAGCATGGAGGCTCTCACGGGGCCCCCTCCGCGCACCGCAGTCCGTGCCTGTGCCCCCGGGGCTCCCGCAATGTGTCAGGAGTGAGCTTGTAGTGTCCAGGCGGCGATCGCGTCCCTCACCAGCGTCCTTCCTTATCGGCAATGCCGATGTCACTCAGAGCGCGTCTTCGTGTCGGTGGGCGCCGCCATCTTGGGAGCCGTTAGCCTCGCACGCCCGGAAGCTTCAGAGTTCGTTTTTTCAGGGAAAGCGGGGCTCTCGATCGACCCTCTCAACCCCCTTCTGTGAAGGGCAGCTTCCGATCATTGCTGCGATGTGTTTCTGGCCGCGGCGCTTCCTCTGTCATGCTTTTTGCGCCATTTGCGTTCCCCGTCCGGCGGAGCTGTCTCAGGAGGCAGCCATTCCGCTGTGCGCCCTCTAGCGCCCCCCAGCCTCCACAGACTCTGAAGGGTTTACAATCCATTTTAGGATTTCTGAATTTCAACAGAACATACCTTCAAGACTACGCAGAAAGAGTGAAACCTTTCTATGAACTAATCAGACCAGATTTCATAGCAAACAAGTGGACTAAAAAACATACAGACGCTCTACGTTCAGTTTAAGCTGACATGATAGCTTCAAAACACTTGCAGACATGAGTAAACGTCTGCAACCTGGTAATCCCTGGGTTATCAGGGTATACTTCCATCACGTTCAATGAAGGTGAGACAGTCCCAATTGTATATAAATCTAATTTGTACACAAATGCTAAAAATCGATTTGCAGCAACAGAAAAAATACTGATGGCAGTTCAGACTGCTGTAGGGAGAGAAAGAGCACTAGCACAGGGTAAACGCATTATCATTGTAACCCAATACCGACTTTAGAAGTGGTAACAAAAGCAAGTATCCCGAATGCGAAGGCATTATATTCACGTTGGATACAATGGGCTAATTCTCTCACTGCAACAGATGTAGAATACAGATATGATCCTACACTCAAAATTCAAATGTTTCTCTAGTGTGAACAAGAATATCCCCTCCCAAAAGAAATCTTGCCTCTAGATCAGTATGAATACATCATCTATACTGACGGATCTGCCCAGCCCACCATAGGTAGTAAAAAACAATATAGCGCTGCATGTGCTATAGTGAAAGGTCATATGCGGGATGGCAAATTCCATCCCAGCAATGCAACTATGCAATTTCTGGGAGATTATGTGTGATTCATTTTAATGTGTGCAATCTCATAATGAATACCTGCACTACTGGGGCCAGAATGGGTTTTAAGACGCCAAGGGTGGCACAATAAAACATAAAATGTTATGGGAACAAATGGCAAAGCTGAAAGCATGCCTGCCACGGGCTCAAGTTACTCACACCTTGAGTCATCAGCATGTTGGCATACATGTTGAAGGGAATTCACTGGCTGATGAAGCCGCCAAAGCGAAAGTGCAAACTACTTCCATTGACGCAATCACTCCTTTCTACACAGGAATAGACGGAGATATACTAGTAGCTATCAATGACACAAAGAACAGCTCTGCTGTCCTGCCAAAAGGCTTTACTTTCAAGTATAGTCAAATTCCAGGAGTGGGAGATAGGTTAATACCGAACAAAGATCTTAGATTCGGTTTAATTTTAGTTGCACACAAGGGTCTGGGCTCTGCACACCCTGGAGTAACTGCAACAATTTCATTATTGAAGCAGCATTACTGGGGTTCAGGGCTGACAAAACAAACAAAGGACTATGACCTGCAGTGCGATATTTGCCAGCAGATGATGGGTTCCACCGTTCAGAGGCCACCACAAATAACACCACTGATTTCAGACAGACCTCTAGTATGTGTGTATTTGGACCACTCTGGCCCCTTAAACTCAGACGGGGCTAACAAGTACATCTTCATGGCAGTGGATTTAGGCTCTAGATTTCTTTTGGTTTGGCCCCAGTGCTCGGCTGACGCTGGAACTGTTATAAAGGATTTGCGGGTCTTCATTGGGACATACGCAATTGGCACATTACATTCAGACTGTGGCCCTGCGATTAGCTCTAGGGCTTACAAGGAACCCATGGAAAGTATGGGCGTGGCCTTATGGTACTCCTCCCCCTACCTTCCTGAGGGAAATTCGGTGGTGGAAAGGAAAAACCGGGACCTACAGCAATCCTTAACATCAAGGGTATTAGGCGCTGGTGGTACATAAGTCAATCACCCATATGGGGTCCAGAGGGCACTCAATAATATGCCAAGAAAATTCTCGGGAGGCCATACCCCTTATGAAGTCCTGTTTGGGACACGAATGTGGGTACCTGATCTCGATTGTGCCAGCACAGTGGCGGACGCAAAACCATTTGAACTAAATGACCGTTTGGCTGTTTAACAGGAACTCAATGAATTCTGGGTGTTACAAAGCAATGTGAAAGTCAAATGCACCTCCACTTGGGACATGAAACCAGTTCCGGCAAGACCTGCCTAGGTCCCAAAGATTGGTGACCTGGTCAGCAAAAAGATCGTGGACAGACGAGAGTTTGGGCCATCTTACAGAACAGCTGTACCTGTCCTGGAGATAGTGCGAACAAGAACAGTACTTCTTCTGCCTCTTTCCAGCAAAAAAGAGAAAAAATTTGTCTCCATTGATCTGATCAAACTGCATCGTGTGGCCGATTCTCAACAGTGGGCCTCGTGGGGTGCTGAGTAGCCACAGATCTCCTCTTGCTACTATACAGGAAGTTCAGATGGAAAGACTAATAACCTTTCAAGATTCCACCACACAAAGTGATTGAGTACCGAATAATGGAGCCCAAATCATTCCAGTTGAAATTGAAAAACATCAAGGAGAAGCAACAATGCAAGTTGCAATTTGGCCCACAATGATGTGTACATTAATGTGCCTTCAAACAACACATCGGCCAGGTCTACAAAACCTGCAGAGCTACCAAAGATAGATCGAACTGCGTCTGGCTACTTCATTAACTTCAATGATTTCTCTTCAGATTCAAGTGAACCTGATCAAATACCACCCATTTCAAAGAAAGAGAAACTTCTACAATTCTATCTTTTGCTCAAAAAGACTTACTTAGTGTCATCTTTGTTGCACTTTTGGTGTGCAATAGGGGTAGTGTACCTGTTATTTTGGATTGCCACTGTGACTGTCTTTTTTCCGCTTCTGAATGGACATTATCTCCCAGAACGCTCTGCAGTACAATCTGTGAAACCACATACGTCATCACACCGTGAACATAGAGACTTGTCCCTGTTGAACATTACAGCAATTTCAATACCTGATGGTATAGTTTGGGATAAAGTTTCATATGGTGTATTTGGCCCTACTGAACATTTGAAAATTCCACATTTGTTATCAAATTTCTTTAAATGATTTAATTACCCCCATTACACTCTCTGATAATTGGGACATTGAGACTGTAAATACTATAATACTATTCTCACAGATTTAGAACAGTCTGCTGCATTTTCTTACAGGGAATTGAATGAGGATACAACCAACTATGATACCATGTTTTGTTACCATCATTATGGTCATCATGTTTTGCATAGAGCAAGTGTACCACGCACTGCTAACATTTACCATCAATGTGAACATTGCCCAACACCACCAAAAGGTAGTTCTGCCACATTCGCACAGAAGATCGCATACTTTTCAGGTTTCAATACATCAAACCCAGAATTGTTTTACTAGACACTTGCACAGAGTAATGCAAGTACGGAGAAAATTATGCTAACAAACACAAAACTGATATATTCAGCACCTTTTATCTCCCAACTGTCTATACAGGGTTTCGACTATTAAAGAGACACCATAACACAAAATCTATCTGGGGGACAAGACAGTGGCAGGTTCAGGGGACTGAGGCTTTTTTTAGAGCTTGCTTCATACCTTTACAGACGATTTTCCTGAACAGAACAGTGCAGCAGAGTTACGGGTTTGAAAAAATTAAAGACCTGAAAAAACTAAGCATCCCTTCAAAAGGTATTTCAAATAACACAGTAACAGTGAAGATTCACAGTAACACTCAAGATTCAAGGGTACCACTGAAGGGTTTAGTATCCATAGGCCCGACCCACGCTATGTACACACAGACGATCCGGGGTAGGGACTTCTTATAGTTCTGGGAAGTTGTTCTTGTTAGTGTCCAAGCAACCATGTAGGAAGCCTTTCTTATACACCATCTATAATGAGGTTTGGAAAGTCTCCCAACAGGAATCTGCAGAGAGACTACGTGATATCGATAGAATTAGCCTAGAAAAGACCTTAGCTGTGGTAGAAAATGGCATGACCACACTCTTGTATCGCATTTATTCACTGGGCAATATTGTGTCCTCAGCTATCGATATAATGGAACAAGATTTGTCTATTCTACAGCCTGGGCAATCTCAGCTACGCGCTATTATGCATTTAAGATGGACGCTTCAATCATTGCGTTCTGGCCATGTTCCATGGTAATACATTAAAGACACAAATCTGTTTTCGTCTTGCAATCTGACCAAAAGACAATTGACCGTGGCATGCAGATATGTGAAATACAGCATGCTTTTCATTGAAAAACCAGAGAAGTTACCTTTTACTGTAGCAGTGTCATCTACAGAATGGTTACTCCATGGCTATATCACACTGCCAATCACGACAATTCAGTTCCAATACTGCCTGAAATATTACCCAGTAGGCAGGTGAAGCGTTGGGCAAAGGGTACATAGTGGAACCTGGGAGTTGCCATACACATATAGGTGCAGGAATAAGGACAAGGAGTTCTCTTGAGTGGTTCAAACTGTGAAAATGCATTGAGTGGTTCTTTAGTATGTAAAGAAATATCGCTTCATGGAGCTTGTAATGTGTCAATAGCAAACTTGTCCTCCTACCTAACGGGTTCCCCAGCTGCTGCAATTCATACACTTTTTGAGTTACTTTCCAATGGGAGTTAATTAATGCTGAACGACCAAGACTATTGTGACATGACAGCCCGCTTTGCTTATCTAGTGACTGTCAACTTCAGGGTTGTTTTTTGTAAGCAAGTATTGTTTCCCCCAGCTTGCACAGTTAGAGAGGCACCACTGTGGCTTTCATTGAATGTTTCTAACACAGGGTTTGATTCTCGAAGCAGACTGAAAGCCATGCTGTTTTAGCAGAATGTGGCCTTAACTTCAGCCCAAGAGATATTTGATCTCCAAGTTGCAAGGTCCTCGGCAGAGATATAGGCTCTGGTCCGTACAAACTTCCCACTCCATTTCAGAGAAATGGTCAAACATATCTTTAACATGTCTGATACGAGGGGGATAATACACTTACTTAAGAGCATTGGCTCAGGTCTGGTGACCACCTTTCAAACCATTTTTGGAGTGATTCCATTATTCATACACTCCGTATTTAGAAGCATTTTTGAAGGGCTTCCTTTGGTACTGCTTTCAGTGGCGGGTATCCTGATTTTAATCCTATTGCTTTGCAATGGATGTCAACATCACTCGAGACATGGAGAGAACACTACTGGAGCGACTTTGTCATGAGCGATTGTTGTTCTTCCTGGGTATACTTCGGCTTGAAGAGCTGAGTGAGCATTGGTTCCTGTCTTTCAGACTGGCCTGCCTTGAATGCATTCTGCCAGTATTCCACCGCCTCTTTTGCGGATTCAGATGTGTGTTAGACGTTTGTCTGACACTTCCATTGGTTGTGCCGCCATACATAGACATGTTCCTGGCTCCTTTACGGGCCCATGCGCACAGTTGTCCACAACATATTCCCATGTTGATGATGGCATTCCTGGAGGCTCCAGAGGATGCTTCAGCTCCTGTTGGAGCGGAGATCGGCTCCACCACGGATGTGCAGGTATCAGTCTCAGGCACACAGGTACCTAATTCTTCCCCGACAGCTGCCGTGGGAACTAGTGATGACCACCTCTTCTCACTTGATATCATACTGGAGGTGCTAGAAGGACTGCCTCCTGCGGATGACATGTTCAGTGATATTGAGAGTTCAGCGCAGGATTCTTAAATATTATGGCCTCTCCTGTGCTGGGAACTGGCTTTTGAGGTGCTCAGAAAAACAATGAAATTATATTCAAAATATGGAGGTCCTTTTATGAACAATTTTCTAAGGAAGAATGCTTTTGATATGAACCTTACTTTTATGGACGTTTTTAGGCTTTTAAAGTGCATGTAGTATGCTTTCATTATAAATGATTTTGTATGCCCTCTATTTTAGCACTTGCTTTGTCATTACCAAGCTGAACTGTTGACCTTTTGATTAGGAGTGGGGTTCATGTCCTTTGGGATAGTCCCATCATGTACATACCAAATTGCATACGTTTTGTCCCATCCACAAGACATAAAGGTTCAATACAGGTGACCTTTTACCCAGTCTTTTACTTCTGTCTCTTAGACATCAGGCTCTTGGTGCCCTATCTTAATCCCTGTACCTGATGTACATAAACATGCCCCCAGGCACGGCAGATGTATTCTGTGTATGGGTTACCATTTTTTTCATCCGTGACCAACAGCCAGCTGTTCATGGTCATGTTTGTTTAGAAAAGGATTAGCAGAGGATTAGCAAATGTTTTTAAAACTTATTGATTCTAAAAGAAACCCAAGATTGACCTCTATAGTATAAAAGACCCTCACACCCCCTTACAGACAGAGAGTAGAATTCCTTACAGGCTGGACTGAGACTCTGGAGGCTGATCCTTCGACCGACAGAGACCTGGCATCCCTTGCGGGGTGCCATCCTCGAAGCAGAGACGGGGTCCATCAATAAGAGCCATCAGGTGAGGGGTTAGTACTTCCCCAGGGGTTTCTTGGCTCTATTAGCATCTATCCTGAATTTACATACACATGATTCACCTACATATCTAGGGTAGGTACACTTAGGTAGGCTATGCATCATAGGAGTACGCCAATGCTATTGTTTTATATTATCTACTTTTATTCATCTTATTGGCACTATGGTAGAAATGTATCTACTGTTTACGATATTGGTGCTAGCATTCACATTTGTCTGCTACTATCTTTTGATTGTCGCAGCTAATATGTTTCACAATAGACTGACGCTTGACCAATAAATACTTGTGGAAACCCTTCCAATGGTCATTCTATGTGTATTCTGAGAAAAGCAAGCACGAGTGACTGTGCGAAAGATACCGTATAGTTTTGATGATGCCTGAGGAATCAGGGTTGTCATGTTCAGTGGTTGCCAGAAACTACCTACACCACTGTAGAATACAGGGGGGTGGAAGTGGCACCATAGAGCTAGCTGGTCTAACGACTGACTCATCCTGTGGGTGGTGTCCAGAGTCTGTCTGCACACTAAGCCCTCAGTTTGGGTCATCCAAAATGCGCTGGTCCTGGGGGGTCCTAGGAACTACACAACAGTCCTCCCTGGCCCAGAAACAAGCATCCTGGGACCAGTTTCAGGGCATCACGCCATATCAGCCAGGCTTCCTTGAATCCAGTGGTGCAGTGAGCACGGGAACCTCATCTGGGCATATCCTTCCCACTTAGGGTGACAAAAGCAAAATAAAAAAATGATGGAAAGATTGCTAAACAATGCAAACATTCACCCCCAAGCACAAGAATCTGGGTTTAATCCATTGTTCTTTTGCTCACCACCCCACCCCAGTTTGGACCCAGCCATTTGCAAATCAGTATTGACCCTGCCTTTCATTGGAATAGTCCAGATTGAACTGCCAAGCCAGGTCCTCCCTGGATCAGAAACAAGCATCCTGGGACCGGTTTCGGGGCATCACTCCTCATCAGACAGGCTAGCTTGAATGCAGTGGCCCAGTGACCAACTGATCTATATATTGGCATACCCTTCTCAATATTCAATTCAATATTTTTTTAAGGATTTGGAACTCCTATGAGGTCCACATAAAAATACATACATATTATTGCATAAAAGTATTAAACATATCAAAAACTCATTCCACGGACCATCATAATTTAACCAAGGCCTGCTTGGCAGGTCTAGAATTCCTTGGATAACATTAGTCAATATTGTCAATTATCCTAATAAACAAACTAAGATTTTCAACAATAATATCATTTATCTCATAGACAGAAACAGGGGCCCAAAGACCTCAACCATAAAAGGTAGCGTATGTTTAGGACCGTATCAAACAATAACAGCTTCATTTAAATATAAAATATTATGTATCACATCAGTGCTTGAGAGATTTTTCAAACATTTGGACAGTAGCACGTAACTGCTTTGACAGAAAATACCATTTGGGAATAGCATCAGAAGGATTGAAGTAACAAAACATATCCTAGAATGTGCGAAGCACAGTAAGTAGCAGCGAGTTCGAATACAAAATATAGTCCAGAATTCAGCTTCGGCAGAAAGTTCAATTTGGAGTTAGCAGCAAGAAAAAATGAATAACAAGGCATGTCCTAACCTGTGCAAAAAGCAATTTAGTAGCAGCCAGTTCATGTGCAAAATACAATCCAAAATTCCACTTCGATTGAGTATTGAAGTTAACAAAAGCAAAAGTGGGAGACGAGCAAAGCATAGCCCTATTGTACAAAGAGCAGTAAATAGCAGCCAATCAATTAGCTACATACAGTCTGACAAAGGAGAAAATATTAATACTCCATAAGAAGATGACAGACAGGGGGGTTGACAGCCCATCTAAAAGAATTTATAAAAGATTTAAAATATATACATAAACTCCTTAAAATAATTAAAACTTGTTACACACACAGCTTCGTTTTTAGGACCAAAATAGAAAATCACGGGCTGAAGCTACATTTTTAACACAGTTTTGTAAAAACATTGGCCGAAGCCAGCGACGACGACTCCAAACCAATGCTGGACAGGCAAATAAGACATGATCCAGGATCTGAATACTCAGCTTACAAAAATTATAGGTTTTTCAATTTTTCAAATTCTGAGACCAGTTTGCTGTTAGATCATTTAAAGGTAGAAGATTCATATGACATAAAGTGAGCAGACATCGAGTTCCATGTTCTAAGTTTAAAATAAATATTTTTGTGAAATTCTTGGTGAATTTGTCCTGGCTATTAGCTTTAATCTCTCTTTAGAATTACAAAATGTAATATCTCTATTAATCTAATCTTGCCACTTGATGTTTTGAAGATGTAAATGCTATTGGTGGAAGAGTAAACACTAATTCTTCTTGTACAAAAAAACCGAAGATTTCATGACACATGAAACCTCTTAATGAATTTTTTAACTGGTATCCCCAGTGTAAAACCCTGGATAAACTTTGGATGTAGGAGCTTATCAAGCCAAATTCCAGTCTAATAGCAGCCTTTGGAATTAACGAGTTAAAATTACATAGTTTACGTAATATCTGACCTTCGATCCTATCTAAAAAAAACTCCAGTCCTTCACAGGGATTGATTCAATGGCACAAAGCAGGATTGGAGGGATTTTTGCTTTAAAAAACATCAATAAATGTAAAAAAGGCCTTCTGCCCATAGCACTATAAAAAATACGCAAACCATTAGCGTGGGATGTGGCTTTACTGGAGATATGTACAATATGAAGTTTGTTCTTCGTACTACCCGCTATTAATTTCCCTAAATAAAGGTATGAGTTTACCACCTCCAGCTTTTCAGGACCAATTTGCCACTTAAAGTTACATGATTTTCTACTTTTGTTACATTTCATTATTAAGATTTTACTTTTAGATACGTTTATTTTCAAGAAATGGTCCACTGTATAATTCTGTTGTGATATCAGCTTTCTATTCAGCCCAATAGGGGTTAGGTCCATTACTACTATATCATCTGCATATAAAAGACATGCAACAGGCTGGCTACTTATCTTTGGTGCATCCCCCGCTGCTTGAACAAAGCAATGGGGTAAATCTGCTACATATAAAGAAAATAGCAGCGGTGCTAACAAGCAGCCTTGTTTCAAGCCATTTTCTGTAGGGATTACCTCTGATAGACCTTGATTTCCACCCATTAATATCTGGCACCAAGTTTGCGAATGTAGTGCAATAATTAAGGATAGCAGGGGAGAGGGCAGTTCCATTTTTTGCAATTTTCTCCATAGTAATGATCGATCTACCTTATCGAAGGTCTTTGAAAAATCTATGAAAGCCATTTATACGTTTGAACTACGGGAAATTGTGTATTTCTCCTCAATTAGTTTCAACATGGAGCTATTATCTAGGGTGGAATGATTTTTTCTAAAACCTGCTTGTTCTATAGGGAGGACCTTCTCCTCCGTCACCCATTCCGTGAGATGATCAAGGATAATACGTGCAAATATTTTTCCCACTGCATCCAATAAGGCTATTTGCTGGTAACTACCTGGATGTGTTCTAGGGCCCTTTTTGTACAAAGGGATTAGAATACTTCTAGACCAAGATGGTGGTGTCTTTGCCTGAGAGTAGCAAAAGTTAAACTGTGGAGCTAGATAAGTGGCCCACAGAAGTGGCTCCTTTTTAATTACTGTCATGGGAATTTCATCAGGATGCATTGCTCCTGAGGATCCCATTTTTTTAATTGCTCCAACCACTTCATTAATTGAATGTACATAATTGGATACAGGGGTTTTAAACTGATCGAGTGCCTCAGTGATTGAACTGATGGAATTAAAATTCACAGAATACAGTTCCAACAAATGAAATTTCCATTCCTCTTCTATAATTGGAATAGGGAGGGATTTCACTCTTGTGCCGCAGCAGTCGGCGATTGTTTCCCGAAAACGTTTAGAATAATTTTTTAAGGCCGCCTTTAGTTGCACCCATACATCATCTTCTTTTATTTGTCTTAGGGAGCGTTTTTGCTTCCCGCTTTGCCTCTTTAATAAATGTATTAAATTACTTAGTTTGCACGAAAAAGTCAAGAACTGGACCCTCACTAATTTATTTATTTACCTATTTTGAGTAAGCAATGGGTTGAGATGTGATCTCCATTTAACTGGAGCATGCGATAATTTGCAAGATTTAGCCAGGGAACCTATATTATAGGAAAAGGCTTAGAGTAGATCAAATTGGGTAGAATCACACTTGTCCGTTATTAAGTGCTGCTGGTCTCTTATCAGAGCCATTAAGTATGCCTTTAATTTAGCGGTCGCTTGAGTATTCCAGTGAATTCTACCATTTGTTGCATTGAATCCTACTGTGCTTCCTTTGAACTACCAGGGGCCTACCTTAGCACAAATGAATTCTAATTTGAAGCAGATCAACACATGGTCACTTAAAACATTTCCCAAGGCTTCCATGCTTGTGAGTTTACAAAAGAAATATGCAGAAATAAATAAATGATCTATAATAGATCTCCCAATTGGCGCCTTATGAGTATAATTTGCTGGAATATGCTTTTCTAACCTCCTATTAGCAATGATGAGATCTAAACTTCGCAAACCTTTGAGTAATAGGACTATTCTTTTATCTGTCCTGCATTAATTCGGAAATTGAGCATTGGGGATATTTAGGACTTTGTTTTTTTTCGTATTAGAGAATACCCTTATATTATTAGATGAAACTTTAGAGTTCAGATATCCAACTAATAAATGGAACCTGCAGTCTTCACTTTCCAAGGTAGAGGAGATAAAAACAAATATGTCTTTTAGTAGATAAGAGTAAGATACGTCGGGAGGTAATTATGCATTTACGATCAACAGGGAATCCAAATAATCTCGGCCATCCTTGTGATCTAGCTTAATCGCCTGAATTAGGTTAGAGGCATGAAAAATGTCTTTATATGACCAACTAAGGCTTGTACTTAACATAATACCTCCTTTAGCGTGACCTCTATTAACAGGAAGCGCCGGCCGGCTCAGCACTATATAATCTTCAGTGGGCCAGTTCTTTGTGATCCAAGTCTCTTGTAGACACATAATATCAGCATTCTGCTCTTTTAAGAATAAGAGTTTGTTTTTATTAGTGCTTAAGCCGGCTGCGTTCCAAGATATCACATTAATGCCCTTGCTTGGAAGAATTCCCACATTTTAGGCCTAAGGGTCTATTTGTATTAAGAGCACCTGAGGCCCAACTCCATTTCTTATCTTCCTCCTCCGCAGAAAGCACATGCTGAGTATTTTTCTCTGTAAGAAGCAAAACCCTCCTACCTCTTTACCAAGGAAGACCTGCAATTTACTCTCTCTCCCCGAGAAAGGTTTGTCACATGTGGTGGTTTCTAAATTGATGTTACACAGCTTATTTTGGACCACTTTTTTAAATGCTGGCTCCTCTTCTGATATTAAAACATCAATGCCACAATAATGTAGTTTATCACTGTGTGCCATTATCAGATGGGAAATAGCTTTGGATAGAAATGTTACTCTTGCACCCCTAAGGTTATTACATTTTTTAACTTCAACCAGCGCGATGTCATTGCTTTCGATCATTTGAAGGCCTGGAATTTCATCAAAGCAACCCAACAGAAAGGTCCTGTTCAGATATGGTTTGTGGTAAAAAATAAATGAAAAATCCAGGATATAAGGGGCAAGATGTAAGTTATTGACTAGGTTGGTTACCTCATAAACATTTTCATACGGATTATAAATGACATTATTACCTAAAGAAGAAGCAAATAGAGAAGCATTAGGGTTCAAGATACTCTGCATCTTGAGTAGATTTAATTGATGCACTTAAGTTCGGAAGAGAGAAACAGGGTCCCGATAGATTGAACTCTGTTTGTCCATCTTCCTTCAAAACATTTAATTGAAGATTTGATGGTGTGTTATGGATAAGGTTACGGTCGAAGCGTAACCGTTTTGTCCTTTTATTATTTATCCTTCGGAGTTATTCCCTTTTTTCCTTTTTCTTTTTCTTACAGACTTTGTTACTTTTGTTCTTAATAACCTTTTCCTTAATGGGAGAGCAATCAACGTTTAGCCTTCCTCTATAGGCAGCTTAGGCGATTTCATACCTGTCTTTAGGAAGACTGGGAAAAGCTTTCAAATTGTGCTTGAATTTATATTTTACGACTTAGCTTGCGGGTGGGATGTGGGTACAGCCACTGTATCCAAACACTCGGGATCGAAGAGCTGCTGTAAAGTAGAGGAGTGTAATTTGTCAAGTATTCTTAATTTTTTTTCATTTTGGTTTTATTTTTTCTACTACAGAAAGTCTTACCAGCCTGAATGCCAAAGTCCCGTCCTTTAGCATATGGAGTAGAATCTGTTTGAGTAGGATATATCTTGACAGAATTATCCTCCAATAGAAGGGGAGTGGAAGATCCCTTCCCTAGATTAGGTACACGGGACGGATGCATGCAGGCTTTGCCAGGCGATAATTTTTGTTCGGAGGCTATACACTTTGTCAGGGCCAAAACAGAGTCCAGAATAAAGTTGGAGTTACTAACTGATTTCTCCATTAAGGTTAAGATAGAAGACAGCACTCTTTCCAGGCTAAGTAATGATTCCAACATCAGCGTTTTTGACTCTGGATTATTAATTAAAGGAAGAATATTTGGGGATAGTTCAGGCATTAGTGAGCCCCGTGAATCTAATAAGCTTGTAGGTGTACTACTGAACGGTTGCATTTTAATAGGGCAATCCTTGGAGGAAAGTGAAGTAGCAGGAATAAGTTTCCTAGATGATCTAGATTATATGCATGAGACAATTTAGGAGACTGATCTAGATTAATGTCAGGTAGCGTAAAATCTTCCATTATGTGTTCTCCTACTTTTTGCACTAGTTGAGGTACCTCTTCGGGTTCAGAGACTCCATTCACTGGGGAGTAGATGGTTAAATTTGCCAGCAAAGAGTCAGCCACCCTAGATTCTGAGTGTTGGCGATCTATAGACCATGGTCCCCCATTTTCGGACTGTAAATTGGAAGAAACTACTGGTAATGGCGTTCCAGAGTTTGCTTTTGCCTCTACAGGATCTACATGATCTTTCAGGGTAGACTCCAACATCCCTACTGATTTTAAACTTATTTCTTGTTTTGGAAATAAGGAAGGGATGGTATTGAAACTCTTCAAAATGTTTATTTGCAGTGAGTTGTTTCTTAGAGGATTAGCTCTAGTTTTTTTTTGCAAGCTCTTGTATACACAAATGTGCCAGAGTGCAATATTTTTGCAGTCACATCTTAGTTCTTATATTAAAATATTAAAAGACCCTTAGACAGGCCGGCCAGTTCAGCCAGGGAGGTATAGCTCCAAAGCGCCAGTGCACTGATGCGCCACTCATGCAACACCTAGCACAGAGCGCCGGGTTCCCACTCTCCAGCGCACAGTTTCGCTCGCAGTCTTACGGTCTCGCGGTCTCACGAGCGTGGCCAGGAGATTGTATTACAGGCTGCCAGCACAAGGCACTAGGGGGGCAGGAAGGCGTAGGAAGGGAGCCGCACTTATCTCCTTGTCTGCAATAGTCAACGCGCTCGTCTCCAACAGTCTCCAATAGTCGCAAGTCACTACAGGCATAAACGACAGGCAACCTCTATCTCTTGCATACCTACAACAACCTCCACCAAAAATTGTTCTCTGAGGACAAATTGCAATTGTAATTTGATAATAAGAAGTTTGGTAGAATCTTTGGTGAAGTTATGGGAGAATTGAACAGGATCCTGAGATCTAACAGGATCTTGATTACTTGGCAGCTTGGTGGCTTAGTAGCTTAGTGGCTTAAAACAGCTTAAAAACAGGGAAAAAGGCGGGGCTGAGCCGCAAGGGTGAGGGGGCAGCAAGCTCTACAGGGCCTCCTTGGATTCTCCCATGCCCTGTGCCCGAGTCCGAGTCCGTCAACCCCAGTCAACCCCCTCTGCCTTAGCACCTCACCGCTCTGCTTCTGCCCAGCCGATCACCTTCACTGGCACTGTCACTTCGCTGTCAGTGTTCACCGCCACTCTGCGGATCTACGCGGCTAAACTATGCCATCAGACTGCACTCTTCACTTTTAGTTCAGCTACGCTTTTGTTTACCTGGCCTTTCGGGCCGCCGTGAGCCTTCCCACCGCACACTTTACACGACTCCAGCGCCCTCAGGGACCGGCACTGCCTCAGCCGGGAGTCTGAAAACTGGCAATGGCAATGGCAACGGTAACAGCCACTGTCCCAGCCCTCAATCTCAGCGGGTCTTCAGCGGGCTGTTTCGGGCTGATTTCGGGCAGTTTTTTGGCTTTTCTCAGCAATGGCGGTCAGTCAGGGCGGGCTGAGGTGGGAAGCGGCACAGTGCGAGCACGAGCAGGATCCACCTCCTCAGCTGCATAGTCTAGCGTCAGTCACTCCAATCAATCCAGAGAACTCTGCATACCCTTCTCACTTAGAGCGACAAAAGCAAAAGGAACAAATGATGATGATGACTCGGTTTCGTTGGCCTTTGTGTATTCATCCCAGACAATGACACAAAGGGGGGTTAGGTGTAATCAGAATGCACCAGTTTGCCAGGATGAGAGGGGTGGAAGTATCACCTACCACACTTGTATTTCACAGGGGCTGCCGTAGCACATTCACCAAGGGCTTTTCATTAGTCAGTTGTCACCCCAGATCACTTGAAGCCAGGCAGAGAAAGGAAGGAAATTCCAGGACCAGATGCCGGGGGAAGTCTGAAAGTTTCTCCCACTTCAAGGCTGGCACCGGTTATAAATATAGGACCCTGAGACCATCGCTTCAGTACACTCCTTGGCCTGTGGTTACTACAGACGAAGGACTGCCCTGGTGCAAGGGGACTGTCTGCCACCTGAGGCCTGCCCTGCTTCCTGAGAAGGAAGACTGGACCTGCTTCCTTCAGAAGAGCCTATATGAGGTAACGCCAAGGGTAAGCTGACTGAAACACTTGCTCGGAGCTGCAGGCCCATAACACACTCCAGAGACAACTAGACCTGCCTGCACCTGCAACGGGACCAGCCTGAGCCCTGATGCCCTTCATAAGAGTGAGTCCCCCATCCCCAAGAGGTACCTCCAAAGGTCCTGGGCTCTTGCTTGGCATCAGAGTACATCCCTCAAAACACAAAGGGGAAATCTGGAAGTTTAGGACTCTGGGCAATCATGAACGGGCCCATTCACGCAGAGACCTTGTCGCCCACGCTGAATACCAACACAAAGCTCTGGCAAACCTGACTCATCGCTCTCCAGTGACCGCTAGCGACAACCATCAACTAGAGATCTGCAATTTGCGCTACAGCATAGACAGCCTGCGGTGACCACCAGCACGTAGCTCCAGCAAGGACCAACCTTGATTCCCGAAAGTATCTTCACCCTACAGCAATGACCATCCACATGCCTGGCTTGCTCTTCACGCTACTGCTACAACCATCCATAAAGCTCTCCCTGTGCCTTGTGGCCTCCTCCACCATGAACTGGACTCTTCATGGCACATTATGTGAAGGCTATATTGCAACATAACAAGGGTACCCCTAATTTAGTTTCCTATCTCAGGGTTTTGAAGCAAATATTTATGAACAAAAATATAGGAAACAATTTATAAACAAGCGAGGTAATGTACAAACATGCAAACAATCCTTATATACACCCCCATTGATCAAGTATGACTATTGAAAGACGTATTTTTCATTAAATTTCTTTATTTCCTGTTATTTTATATTTTTTACAATAGAAAGTCATTTCATTTTTCTTATTTCTTTGAGTCTTTCTTTATAAGCATTTGCTATTGTCTATATTATACCATTTCATATCCAATTATACGATTGCGTTTACACTCCACATTTAAACACAAAAAAGACAGAGGGTAATTATCAATTATGGCTATTGTTAGGTCTACGCGCGTTTCGGCGTTCAGCCTTCCTCAGGTGGCAATCATTTCTTAACTCCTATAATAAGAAAAACACGAACTATAATTGCTTGTACATACCAAATCATTCAAGTGTACATTTATGATTTTAAAAAGATATATATATATATACATACATGCGTGAATCCTATTCATATATACATTTTTATACATATTATTTACAAAAAACAAACAATCAACATAATCCATTTCCAATTGCACTGTCAAGTCCACAAAATCCTAAATGTCCCAATATAGAGCCTATTGGGGAAATCTTTGAAAGCCATCATTTGCATCTAGGGAGCTTCTGCACCTCAGGTAT
The DNA here is from genome assembly GCF_964204655.1 of Triturus cristatus. Classification (NCBI taxonomy): domain Eukaryota; kingdom Metazoa; phylum Chordata; class Amphibia; order Caudata; family Salamandridae; genus Triturus; species Triturus cristatus. The sequence continues at coordinate 86,643,905 of NC_140587.1, read as the reverse complement.
TCACAGGAATAGACATCGACGCCGCCCTCCTTGTTTTCTATCGATCTTGTTTTTATAATTTAAATGTATAGGTCTTAACTGAAGTTATACAGCATACTGCTCATTTTAATATTTGATCATTATAATTCTTTCCAGCAAATATAAAAATATATAAAAATAGAGGGACCAACCAGCTATATTGAGTAAACCTGATTCTGGTTATAAACAAAGTAACTATCAACAAAAACGGGTTAATTTAGTTTCCATTTCCTCGCTACACATGTAACCGCATTAGCGTGTTACTATTGTTACCTTGGTTTTTAATGTATTCCAGATTCCAAAAGGGATGAATTCAGAATCCTCCCTACTTCCTTTGGGATATCTCGTTATTTCGTTTTGCGGGTAGTCGTCTCTATACTGGGTTGGATTTAGACTTGGCTTATTGGAAAACGCAAACGATTCCGATGATTCTAAAACAAACAAAGATCAAAGGCAGAGGGTTTAGGTAAGGCCTGCCCACTATTGGCACGAGTGAGCCAAATTCCCATCTTCAACCTGAGTACCATTAATATCGATGGCCAGACAGAGTCCATGTTAACGAAAGGTCTATCTTTCATCCCGCATACAAAAGCGAATAGATTTGAGCTATTCCAGGACTTAATTTCCTTTTTTCGGAAGATCAGATTACGTGCTTTTTTTGAGGGACGACCCAACCAAGAATCATCCACACCTAATAGATCGGGGTTAGCGCCTCCATCTACATTTGTTCCAACACTTGAACAGGTGGGACCCGAGATTGCTATTTTTGAGCACGTGGTGTTCAATAAAATCACGGCAGCCACTAAATTTATTCCAGCACCCAAATACAACTTGCCTCGGGAAGAACATCAAGCCCTAGCTATACTTAAGAATAACAAGGACATCACGATTAAGGGCTGCGATAAGGGCGGGGGTATAGTGGTGATGGACACAGACCAATATGTCAAAAACATGATAACTATGTTGTCCAATAGAGACCACTATACCCCCATCCATATTGACCCCACCAAAAAGGTATCCAAGATGATAAGGGATTTGACTAAAAATGCCTTGGAAGATGGGGTTATATGTGAACAAGAATGGACTTTCCTGAATGTTGTTAAGCCCAAGATGGCCTCGATATACAGGATTCCTAAAATCCATAAGAACACCACTAATCCACCGTATAGGCCCATTGTAACCACTATCGGATCAGCCACAGAGGCATTATCCAAATATGTTGATGCCATATTACGTCCGCATGTCCCCAAAATAAGATCTTATATAAGGGACACGACAGACATTATTAACAAAGTCGAGCGGACCGACTTTAATCAGGCCGCACAACTTTTGGTCACGATGGATATAGAGGCCCTATATAGCAATATTCCACAAGCAGCAGCATTAGAAGCCGTGAGATGGTTCATTGAGGCTTATGACATAAATTGTCCGGCCCAATTTATATTGGAGTGCCTTGGCATTATACTCCATGAAAACACCTTTGAATTCAATGGGTCCCTATATCAGCAAACCCAGGGAGAAAGCATGGGGGCTTAATGTGTCCCAACAGTGGCAAACATCTTCATGGCGCATTACGAACACAAATTTATCTATAACGATGTGGCACCATTCAGTGAATCCATCACCAGCTGGTCTAGATTCATAGACAATGTCTTCTACATTTGGAATGGAGCAGAGGATGATCTTGCGGAATTTGGTTCATGGTTAAACCTTTGTGATACGAATATCCGCTTTGTAGCTGTCAGTAACAAATATAATGTCGAATTTCTCGACGTTATTATTAAAGCAAATGGGCAGCAACTATCGGTGGACTTATTCACTAAACCCACGGCACGCAACACATTATTGCACTGTTCTAGCTATCATCCTAGAGCACAAAAAACAACTATCCCATTTGGACAGTTCCTCCGCCTTCGGAGGAATTGCACTAATTTAACGGATTATGATAAACAGTCAGAGGTCATGAAAGCTAAATTTATAGCTAGAGGCTATCCTAAAAGATTAGTGCGAGATTCTTTCAAACGAGCACGGTATTACGATCGTCAATGTCTATTAAATAAAAAAGCACCTAAAGAACAAAACCGTTTGGTAATGATCATGCGGCATTCAACCATGAATGAGTCGGTACGCCAGATCGTTAATTCGAACTGGCACATTCTTAATGCCACGAGAAATGAATCAAACCTCTTATCAAAACCTATGTTTGCATACCGGAAAAATAAGAACCTAAAGGATCTAATAACAAGGTCCCGGATGCAAAAGAGCACGTCCACCTCCATACAAACCACTATTGGAGGGCCGCCTGTCACTAAAGGGAACTACAGATGTATGTCGTGCCTTGCCTGTAACTCTGCACTAGAGGTGAAACAATACTCCATCAATGGAGTAAAAATAGAACTGCAAAGTTTGACGAATTGTAAAACCACCAATATAATCTATGCAGTTCTATGTCCCTGCAATAAAACGTATGTGGGCGAGACATCTAGATCAATGGCAATTCGCCTAACAGAACACAGATCTGCAATCAGGAAAAAAAATTTTACAAGCGCCACTAGTACAACATTTTATTGATTTCAATCATACCATAGAAAACATTTGATGGTTGATCCTAGAGAAAATCAATGTCAGTGGACCTCAAGGAATGGAGATACGTAAAAGGAGAGAGGTGTACTGGATATTGTCTCTGGACACATATAAAAGAGGTTTAAACAATGAGATTCCGTGGAGCCAAGCTATTCGTTATAATACTTGACGTCTTCTCTTTACACCAGAAAGGATGTTCTGGATTTAAAGAAACTCATATGACAAGAGACCCCATACCACGCTCAATGTCAGGGTTTTACAATCTCCCTAAACCTATAAATTGAATCCAGTATCAATACACAAGTGGCTGCACTATTATTCATAATAGGACAGGAGCTGCTAACTCTGCAACCTCTGAATGGTTTAAAGCGTTGTCGTGCACACACCTCTGACACGCATACCCTTTAGGCAATGATGGGCATTTGTCTCTGCGCTCTAATTTGGGTTTTCAAAAAATCTCCCCAACTACCAGGACATCAGTGGCGATGTTCTTCTTCCTCTTGCTCTTGTCTTTTCCTTCTTTAGATGTTAATATCTACTGCTTTTTCAATTACGAAAAAGTTATACATAAGGCAGTGTCGTGAATACACCTTTAACATACAACTGGGCATTTATCTTTTTGAGGCGTGTCATTGGATACGTCAAGATCAGGTGGACAAAACCTGACCAATAAATGAAGGGTTCAGGACATATATAAAGTTCCTCGACGGATAGTCTCATTTCTACTTCGACGTGATATACCAAACCCAGACGGAAGGAAAATCAAGATGACCTGGTGAGTATGGGCTTATTATGCTCTCAAGTCAGTATAGTGGTAACTCTCTTCTGACTCCGGTATTTAAAGGTAGTCATAACCATGCACGCTCTCTTTTAGATGGCGTGGCTGCATCTTGAGAAAGCGAGCGTTTTGTTTACACGCTTTGAATCTGGTGGGAAAAGCCAATCAACGGATATTCGAATTACGCTAGCGTCCCTCAGTAAGTGAAAAAGTAAAAAAGCATTATATCCATTGAAGTAGTTAACACGGACATCAATCCTAATAAAACGACATCCACAGGGATAACCCCCTCTTGACTTGGCGTTGTTGAAAGTATTATTAATTATACGCTCTCTTCCAGATGGCTTGGTAGCATCTCTGAAAAAGTGAGCGCGTATCTACACGCTTTCAGTTTGGTGGGAATGGCGAACTGACGAATATTCGAATCACGCTAACATTCGTCGGTAAGTTAAAAAGCATTGTATCTGCTTAGAGAGTTATTACGGGCCCCAATCCTAGAAAGGGTGTCATCCAAAAATTCTTGCTGTTTTGTCTACATTTGTTCTAGAATCGTTTTTTGACCAGCGCGGTTTGCGGTTCCTTAAAAATCAAGTTTGTATGTGGCTAATTACAAAGACACAGGCGCCTATGAGTAAGTGTAAAAGCACCTCATCCGGATAAGCAACTATTACGGGCCCTAACCCTAGGCAGGCCTTACCTAAACCCTCTGCCTTTGATCTTTGTTTGTTTTAGAATTATCGGAATCGTTTGCGTTTTCCAATAAGCCAAGTCTAAATCCAGCCCAGTATAGAGACGACTACCCGCAAAACGAAATAACGAGATATCCCAAAGGAAGTAGGGAGGATTCTGAATTCATCCCTTTTGGAATCTGGAATACATAAAAAACCAAGGTAACAATAGTAACACGCTAATGCGGTTACATGTGTAGCGAGGAAATGGAATCTAAATTAACCCGTTTTTGTTGATAGTTACTTTTTTTATAACCAGAATCAGGTTTACTCAATATAGCTGGCTGGTCCCTCTATTTTTATATATTTTTATACTTGCTGGAAAGAATTATAATGATCAAATATTAAAATGAGCAGTATGCTGTATAACTTCAGTTAAGACCTATACATTTAAATTATAAAAAAAAGATCGATAGAAAACAAGGAGGGCGGCGTCGATGTCTATTCCTGTGAATACCTGAGGTGCAGAAGCTCCCTAGATGCAAATGATGGCTTTCAAAGATTTCCCCAATAGGCTCTATATTGGGACATATAGGATTTTGTGGACTTGACTGTGCAATTGGAAATGGATTATGTTGGTTGTTTGTTTTTTGTAAATAATATGTATAAAAATGTATATATGAATAGGATTCACGCATGTATGTATATATATATCTATCTTTTTAAAATCATAAATGTACACTTGAATGATTTGGTATGTACAAGCAATTATAGTTTGTGTTTTTCTTATTATAGGAGTTTAGAAATTATGGCCACCTGAGGAAGGCTAAACGCCGAAACGCGAGTAGACCTAACAATAGCCATAATTGATAATTACCCTCTGTCTTTTTTGTGTTTAAATGTGGAGTGTAAACGCAATCGTCTAATTGGATATGAAATGGTATAATATAGACGATAGCAAATGCTTATAAAGAAAGACTCAAAGAAATAAGAAAAATGAAATGACTTTCTATTGTAAAAAATATAAAATAACAGGAAATAAAGAAATTTAATGAAAAATAGGTCTTTCAATAGACATACTTGATCAATGGGGGTGTATATAAGGATTGTTTGCATGTTTGTACATTACCTCGCTTGTTTATAAATTGTTTCCTATATTTTTGTTCATAAATATTTGCTTCAAAACCCTGAGATAGGAAACTAAATTAGGGGTACCCTTGTTATGTTGCAATATATTTCTCCATGGCCGGTCCATGTGGGGTAGCATCTTAGTTAGGATTGTATAAAAGTGTACGTCTAGATCCATTTCCAAGGCGCCAATAGGTTCCGCAGTAATTTAATTGAGGTGTATTAATTTTAAGTCCCTATGGACTTTAAATATGTTCCATAGTTGAATAGTCATTAATAATTGCTTTTTTTGCCTCTCAGCATCATGGAAAAGCTGCAAACATTTGGGTTCACGGATGAAGACCTAGCATCACTATTGGGTGACTTCACTCTAGGTGGCCAGATGGGACAGACAACCAGTACCGTAGGCAATGAGGATTTTAATAAATTAACATCGTTAAAGGAAAAAGCCAAACGAATTGAAATGCATGGGCATTTCATGCTGGAGTATTTAAAAGTAGGAATTATCCCACAAGGGCTAAGGGTCAGGAATATTCCAGGTCTTTTTGTCAAAATCCGGAAATTCCTAGAACGCTGGTCACATATAGCCAACAGATGCTCCCGGGATCTAATGATCCTTATTGTAGAAACGTCCAAAGAGATGATTCAAGCATTAATGGAGGAAATTCAAGAACTGGAAAATAAAATCAAGAGCAATCAGGCGATTGAGGAGGCAAAAAAGAAACTAGAAGAGGTAGAAATTAAGATGTTATCTTATCACGAATATCTAATGAAACGAAAGACAGAAAAGCTCAAAAAAGATGTGAGATATACCAGCCAGGAGAAAATGTATCCATTTCTGGCTGACAACTTCTACCAACAACTACCGGTAGAGGAAGATCAATTCCAACCCAGGAATGATAGATTCGCTAAAAAAATAGTGACCTTTTCGGATACGACGGACTCAGAAGGGGAAAGCTATAATCAATATCAAGCAAATACCCCAGGCCGTCGGACCCCAGGTAGTAGTAGAGGTGATCGATCTGGTTTTTTAGCCCGGCGAGGGACACAGAGAACCAGATGGCGGCCCAGATACCAACGACGTCAACGGGATAATTACCAACAGGCATACAATTACCCGCAGGGACAGAACTTTTATCAAGACGATCCCCAGGTCTTGACTACGAGACATGCCCACTATTGGCGCGAGTGAACCAAATTCCCATCTTCAACCTGAGTACCATTAATATCGATGGCCAGACAGAGTCCATGTTAACGAAAGGTCTATCTTTCATCCCGCATACAAAAGCGAATAGATTGATTTTTAGGGGAAAGCTATAATCAATATCAAGCCAATACCCCAGGCAGTCAGACCCCAGGTAGTAGTAGAGGTGATCGATCTGGATTTTTAGCCCGGCGAGGGACACAGAGAACCAGATGGCGGCCCAGATACCAACGACGTCAACGGGGCAATTAAAGGTAGTCATAACCATGCACGCTCTCTTTTAGATGGCGTGGCTGCATCTTTAGAAAGCGAGCGTTTTGTTTACACGCTTTGAATCTGGTGGGAAAAGCCAATCAACGGATATTCGAATTACGCTAGCGTCCCTCAGTAAGTGAAAAAGTAAAAAAGCATTATATCCATTGAAGTAGTTAACACGGACATCAATCCTAATAAAACGACATCCACAGGGATAACCCCCTCTTGACTTGGCATTGTTGAAAGTATTATTAATTATACGCTCTCTTCCAGATGGCGTGGTAGCATCTCTGAAAAAGTGAGCGCGTATCTACACGCTTTCAGTTTGGTGGGAATGGCGAAATGACGAATATTCGAATGACGCTAACATTCGTCGGTAAGTTAAAAATCATTGTATCTGCTTAAAGAGTTATTACGGGCCCCAATCCTAGAAAGGGTGTCATCCAAAAATTCTTGCTGTTTTGTCTACATTTGTTCTAGAATCGTTTTTTGACCAGCGCAGTTTGCGGTTCCTTAAAAGTCAAGTTTGTATGTGGCTAATTACAAAGACACAGGCGCCTACGAGTAAGTGTAAAAGCACTTCATCAGGATAAGCAACTATTACGGGCCCTAACCCTAGGCAGGCCTTACCTAAACCCTCTGCCTTTGATCTTTGTTTGTTTTAGAATCATCGGAATCGTTTGCGTTTTCCAATAAGCCAAGTCTAAATCCAGCCCAGTATAGAGACGACTACCCGCAAAACGAAATAACGAGATATCCCAAAGGAAGTAGGGAGGATTCTGAATTCATCCCTTTTGGAATCTGGAATACATAAAAAACCAAGGTAACAATAGTAACACGCTAATGCGGTTACATGTGTAGCGAGGAAATGGAAAATAAATTAACCCGTTTTTGTTGATAGATACTTTGTTTATAACCAGAATCAGGTTTACTCAATATAGCTGGTTGGTCCCTCTATTTTTATATATTTTTATACTTGCTGGAAAGAATTATAATGATCAAATATTAAAATGAGCAGTATGCTGTATAACTTCAGTTAAGACCTATACATTTAAATTATAAAAACAAGATCGATAGAAAACAAGGAGGGCGGCGTCGATGTCTATTCCTGTGAATACCTGAGGTGCAGAAGCTCCCTAGATGCAAATGATGGCTTTCAAAGATTTCCCCAATAGGCTCTATATTGGGACATATAGGATTTTGTGGACTTGACAGTGCAATTGGAAATGGATTATGTTGGTTGTTTGTTTTTTGTAAATAATATGTATAAAAATGTATATATGAATAGGATTCACGCATGTATGTATATATATATATATTCACTGAAAAAACCATAGGTTTCACACACGTTATAGTTAGGAATTAGCATTTAAAAAACCTTAGAAATTCAGTGAAAAAACCATAGGTTTCACACATGTTATAGTTAGCTGGACATTTTACTCGTAAAAAACCAATGAAATTGCCCCGTTATAGTTAGTTCAGCTAACTATAACTCGCGCGCCCGCAATGCACTGCTGATGACATCACATATTACATCACTCATGACATGGTCAGTGACATCACTCATGACATCACTGATGACATCTCAAATGACATCACTGATGACATCATCCAGTGAATGTGTGTTTTTCTGAAAATTAAATATGTTTTATATATGTGTATCTCAAGGTCGATGGAAGAATAAATGGGTATATAAGTGTCTAAATGGATGATTTGTTTTTGAAAAATTGATTGTGTTACTGACTGATTAAGTGTATCTCTCACTTTGTGTATAAGTGGCTGCATGGGTTGGTGAGTAGCTACATGGGTGTCTATATAGGTTATTAGTTGTTTTTTTGAGTATCAGTCTGAGTGTCTGTATGGTATGGTGGGGGGTATTACGTAGTGCATAGATGCATGAATGAGTGACTCACTGTTTGTATGTGTTGAAGACAGCATGTGTGCAGGACTGTATGGGTGGATGAGTGTGTGTATGGGTGTGTTAGTGAGTGAATGACTGTCTCAATAGTGTCTTCAGGAGTAACTACATATGTTTTTAACTAGTATATGTGACTATTGGTGTATATATGTGAGTATATGTGAGAGGGAGAGATTGAAAGAGTTCCTGTATGAATAAGTATGTGTTTCTATAAGTGATTGTTTAAAAGACTAAGTATGTGTAAGTTTCCGTAGAAGTAAGTATGGTGGTGTGTGTATTACTGTATATGCAAGTAAATGTATGTTTTATTCTTTATTAGCATGAGTGACTATGTGTGTGAGTAACTCTATGGATGAGTGGCATTGTGTAACAGGATGTATAGATGTATGAGTACATATGATGAGTGAGTACATGTATGAGTGACTGTATAGGACTGTTGGTGAATGAGTGGATGTGTATGTGGATCTTAGAATTACTGAAGAGGTTGTTGTAACTGGTATTGGTATGTCCATTGTTTTGAAATTTTTAGTCTCTATTTTTGAATGTGTGTATCAAAGCTTATATTAAGGTGAGAGGAGGTCTGCCACTCTATCACAAGGATGATGTCATCAGTGATGTCATCAGTGATGGCATTTGAGATGTCATCAGTGATGTCATGAGTGATGTCACTGACCATGTCATGAGTGATGTAATATGTGACGTCATCAGCAGTGCATTGCGGGCGCGCGAGTTATAGTTAGCTGAACTAACTATAACGGGGCAATTTCATTGGTTTTTTACGAGTAAAATGTCCAGCTAACTATAACATGTGTGAAACCTATGGTTTTTTCACTGAATTTCTAAGGTTTTTTAAATGCTAATTCCTAACTATAACGTGTGTGAAACCTATGGTTTTTTCAGTGAATTTCTAAGGTTTTTTAAATGCTAATTCCTAACTATAACGTGTGTGAAACCCATGGTTTTTTCAGTGAATTTGCAAGGTTTTTTAAATGCTAATTCCTAACTATAACGTGTGTGAAACCCATGGTTTTTTCAGTGAATTTGCAAGGTTTTTTAAATGCTATTTTTTTTTTTATTCTTCATTTTTTTCAAACATATTTTTAATTTAATTTTCTTATCTTTTATAAAGACTATGCTTAAATTTTTAAAATCCTTAAATATTTTTTTTATATATATTTTTTAAAATAAACATGTAAAATTTATTTCCAGTTTTTTTTTTTTTTTTTTTTTTTTTTTTTATAGTACGCGTACCGTAAGCTCACGGTAAGCGTACGGTTTACGCAACGCCCGTAATCTATCTACGCTGCTTGCGTATAGTTACGTACTTTGCGTAGCCGCGCGTACTGCGCGTGGGACGCGTGCGCGCTTACGCAACACGCGTACGTTACGCGGAAGTGCCGGGGAGTGACTGTTATGCGCATGCGCGCAAGCGCGTGTCTTTTTTACTCGCACGCGTACTTTTTGCCGTAAGCGTACCGTAAGCGTACCGTAAGCGTACGGTAGGTCATGTGATCTTGAAACACAACTTTTGATTGGTTGAAACTACTTTCAGTTCTAGAACTCTCCTACACCACACCCATTCCCCTCATTTCTGCTTGTGATCCCTTGGGAGAAGGAGCTGGTTTGTCTTTGGGATACGATGGCAGAACAGCAGAGCTCTTCTGAGAGTGAGGCTAGCACCAGCAGCACTGTCTTGAGGCAGAGAGCGAGGAAAGTAAAGCCTTCTTATGTTTGGGATTATTTTACTTTTCCAGAAGGCCAGCAAAAGGTGAATGCACCCTTAGTTACTTGCAAGCTGTGTAAGCGTGTACTTTCTAGAGGTAATCCTAACAGGAAGTATTCCTTTGGGAATCACACCATGAAGAGACACCTCCAGGAAGTACACAGAAGGACACATGGTCATCTTTTTGGAGGTAACTCTTCAGAAAGACGAGCCAGTACATCCACAGCAGCTCAGCCTGGACCATCATCTGCAGGGCAGACTCCTTCTTCTGCAGGTCAGGTGAGCCCTTCATCTGTGGGGGGAGAATCTCCTTTTGCTGGCCCTCTGGAAATTAACCCTCGGTTTGCGAGGGTTGAAGTACGGTGCGCCACTTGTCACGATCTAATTACTTATAGGGAGACCAGTGTTTCCCTGGTGAACAGTAAAATAGATCAGCACACTTGTCGTACCGTCTAATATTCCCAATCTTTCTTTCCTCTGTCCCTGCATGAACACAACGGTTCTTTTAAGAGCCAACCTTATCTTTCATCTTTTTTTTTCTTTTTTTTTAAAAACTTTTTTTTTTTTTTTTTACCGTACGCGTACGGTAAGCGTACCTTTTTTTTATTTTTTAAAAAAAAACACTAAAAATCATTTATCTCATTACAAAGTCCTTGAGAGACTACAATTTTTATTTTTAACTTACCATACTCACTCAAAAAAATATTTATTCATTTGTTTTTTTAAAAAATAGTTTTTAAAATGGTTGTAGTTTCCGAAAATTTTCTATATCGATCTGAAAATAAAGAAAAAAGTATTAATATTTTTTATCCATTTTATAATACAATACACATATTTACATTTTTTACAAAAACATATTTTTGCCTTATTTTTGCTGTTTTCAGAATATATTGCATTTCACTATTAATTGTGAAAGCAATTGCATTCATCATTTTACAGCGGGCAAAAAAAATTAACAATCACAAAGATTGTATTAAAAAAGCCCAGAATGTCTTCTCACTTAAACTTATCATTACAGAAATGCATATTATTCTAAAAAAATATCATCTAAAAACAATACTTTTTTCTTTAAAATACCGTCTGATATGTTTGTTTCAGAAGTATAATCACAATATTATATCTCAAATAACTCCAAAATACATCTGATTTTATTTCCTTTAGGCCAAATAGTATTTTTTTTTTTTCCTGGAATAAATTTCCAAGGGAAAACCATTAAAATTCTAAAGTTTAATCTGTCCAGATCTCACCAATTCTCTGTAACATTTTGGTTCACGAAAATTTTTTGAATAATTTATTTAGTCCACAATAGAATTGCTTACTTTTCCACATGGCCAAATAGTAATTTTTTAAATCATTTTTGAAAAAATTTCCAATGGCAGTCCAATAGCATTCCATAATTTAAAATGTGCAGAAGTTACCGATTATCTCTAAATTATTGGTTTTTGAAAATTGCATTAAAATTTAAAAAAGTCCACATTACAATTGGTTATCTTTCCTTTAGGCCAAATGATAATTTTAAAAATCTTTTTTCTACAAAATTGCAATGGTAATCCAGTAAAATGGTAAAATTATTTTGTCCAGATCTTGCCAAATCTCTCTAAAATTTAGGTTTCAGGAAGATTAGATAGGAATTTGCTAAATCAAAAGGCAAACGTTGTTTGAAAATCAATTGGGAATCATTACACAGTGTCCAGCCTTTTTCACATTTTAGATAAACTGTGTAATGTCCAGAAGTAACAGTAGGTCCATCATGGAAAATTATTGCAACAGTTACAAAAGTTTTTCCTGAAATTGATAATTGCTGTCCTGTAAATTCTTTATTAAAGTATCCAATTTTGATCCATCAGCTCTACATCGTTGCATCATTAAAATTACATACTGTCCGTATTCCCTTAAAATTAATGTTGAAAACATGTCAGAATTACACTCACCACATTTCATGCTATGATTAGCATCTTTAACTAATTTTGCAAAAGTGACTGTTTTACTCTCTGGCAATGTCAAATAAATAAACCTTTCATTATCAACAATAGAGCCACATATATTATTACAATTATCACAACTATGTTCCCATTTATAAGAGAGACCAAAAAAAATGTCAATGGGAACTCCTTCTTCTTCCACTACCTGAAGAAAATACATCAAAAATTCGTGTGCATCTTGCTGTTCATTTTGAGAAAACTGTGTTCGTCCTGAACATACATCTAAAAGTTTTCTAATTTCAGTAGCACTTTCTATTTGAGTTTTATCTTTACTCAGCTTTTGAAAAAGGAGACTGAGCTCTGAACAGAATCTTTTTCCCTGATTTACTATTATCTGCTCTTGCAAACTTTCCAGATAAAATGCAACATTCAGCACTACATTAGCGTAGCAGTTGACACCAGAGCTATTTTCAAAATGACATCCTACAACCTGTTCTTCATTTTCCTTATTCTTTTTGCTTGCAATTACATCACTCCTCTTTTTTTTCCTCTTCTCTACATCTTCATTACAGATATTCTCATTTCTCCTTTTACGAGAAACTACACGTTTCTCCAACACAGGATACTGACCTAAATGAGGAGCATAGCTTCTTCTTAATCTATTATACTCCTTTACACAGTTTGTATCAGCACTAACTTTTGAGTCATCAAAGTCTATCATGAATAAACCTGATAATGTTTTGACTCGTGACAAAGCTACATATGCCATACCTTCTTTGAACACAGTTGAACCAATGTTCACAAATGCACAATCTACAGTCAATCCTTGAGACTTGTGGATAGTTACAGCATATGCTAGTGAAAACGGAAACTGCTTCCTACGTACATATAAGTCTTTCACAAGCATGAAACGAACTGAACAACGACAAATGTCTTTAACTTCCTCTATCTGATCAAATTTTATCTGTAAACATTCAATTCCTTCTTTTTTCTGATAATTAATAAAACCCACAACTCTTCCCATCGCTCCATTCACTAAGCCTTTCTCAACATCCAAATTTCTCCTTAAAAACACTCTACAGTTCATGCAAACATAAAGATTTTTTTCTAATCCTGCTGTTTTGGAGATGTTCTTCTCTAGTGAGTCCAATTTATTTTTCAGTTTGCCTGTTACTGTGACTGTAATTCTTCCATCCTCAATTTTGTCCACTGCTTCCAATTTCCTGATGTCTTCCTTTTCCAATTTCAAAAGCTCCTCATTAAATATTGAGCATTCACGTAGAGTTGGCATTAAGCAGATGACACTTTTGTTTTCTGCAATATTCTTGTATATTTTCTCTGCAACTATTTCTTCCTTTGGAAATAAATTATGTAGCAGCCGACTCTGTAATGCTTTTTTCCCAACATCTGTGAGTAGTCCAATCCTGATATCTTTCAGAATACTTCCATATTCTTCATCGTTTGCTTGCCTCATATTAGTTGTAAGTTCCTTGTACTCAAAGAAGGACCAAATATTTGTATTTCCAATGCTTCCCAATGACTTCTTTGTGTCTTCATGTGTCACAGTATTAAACACTGGTTGTCCTTTAACTGGAGTAAGTTGCAAAAGATCCCCAAAAACTATGACGTGTTTTCCACCAAATAACACGTCATAGTCTGTCTTCAAAATTTGCTGCATTCTTAAATGCACAAAGGCAAGCATTAAGTTTGATACCATGCTCACCTCATCAATAATGAGAACTTGCATCTTCTTCAATACTCGTGGAACTTCCAAGGATGCTTCTCCAGTTAGCTTGTTGAATTGTATTTTGTTCTCATGCTCCACTGGTAACATTAGCAAACGATGTAAGGTGATTCCTTTTATGTTATATGCTGCTAACCCAGTTGGAGCAGTAACCACACAAGACAAAGTAGAATCCGTTTTTTGCTTTAGGTAGCTTCTGATGACTTTAATTAGGAAACTTTTTCCAGTGCCAGCTTGTCCGCTTACATACATCCTGATTGGATGAAATGATGTGCATGAGCACTCTTTTTTGATATGTAGAAATCCGTGATCAATTTTGTTTTTGATCTCTTCATAAATTTGTTGCTGCTCTTGATTCAGTTGTCTTTCCAAATTTTCTAAGTCTATAAATTCTTCTTGAGCTTGATTCATAGCCGTTTCCACTTCATTCATGGCTATTGATGCTTCATTTTCAACGATTGGTTGTCCTAGGGGATCTTGACTGTGTGTTCCTGAACTTTGGCTGTCCTGAGAACTGTCTCTAGCTATTTCTGCTGCAATTGTAGTTTCCTGTTCAATTTCTTCATTTAACATTTGCAGATAAGTTGAGAATGTACTGCATTGTATGCTGTCTTTGCAAGCATTAAAAGAATCTTCATAGCTCTGGAATTCTCCCAGTAGTTCATCCTCTGTACGCCATGGTTTAAACAACTGTAAAAGAGCCAAGTAGTAAAATTCTTTCTTGTCGGTAGTGTCGCAACTCAGCTTCCGGTGATTTATCAAACTTCCTTTGGTTTGCTTCACCAAACATCCTTCTTCACCAACAACTTTATATTTTCCACTGTTGATGTCTTCTGCAGCTTTCCGTGAATAAATGTAGTTCTGTAACACTTCATAGAGACACATGTTCTCCAGATGATGACTTCTCTTGGGATAATATGTGTCCAACATGTTTGTTTTCAATATGTCTGTACTTTCTGGGTCATTCTCAGCCAAATATTCAATTTCTCCAACAGATTTCAGTACCCGATTTCTCATTGCTGCAAGGCCTAAACTTGCCCAAATTATTCTTCTTGACTTCGAGTAGAGACTTGCAGAAGATAACCTATCTGAACATTCGTAGGATCCAATTTCTCGATGCGATAACATCTTCAAACTGAAACTGTACAGCTTCTTACTGACAGTCTTCTCGTGAGAAATCTCTTCCCACATTTCCTTCAATTCTGTTTTTTCTGATTTCGTAATGTAAGACGTTACATATCGAGCAACAGCAATGGAATTGTCAGCAACATACTGTATATCCATGTTAGCGTTCCACATGGATAAAATGACTGGGTTGTAGTCATTTATATTTTTTGATTCTTCTTTTCTTTTAAGGTTGTAGGTATTCTTAGGTGATTTTCTTGTGATAGTATGTCTCACAGCTGACATAAAACTGTTGACTCTTCCATTTGTAAGAACAGGTCTAGGAAATCCAAATCGACATTTAGTGTAGTATTTTTCTTTGCTCTTGTATTTCCGTCGACAGTATTTTCCACACCGATGACTTTGGAAACGTAGAACTTGCTCCTTTAACTTGTTCTCTTCTGTGCTTTTAGGTATAGCACATGTTGCATATTCTTCAATGTAAGATAACACTGCTTCATCAGTATCTGTTCCAAACTTTGGGGCATCCTTGATCCACAGCAGCATATGAATATGAGGAGCACCTCTTGCCTGGTACTCTTTTCTCCAAAAGAAATCCACTACTTCTCCAAGGGGTGGATTTTTTTTATTGCAGATGAAGGACATCATAGCCTCAAATCTATGATTGAAATATCTGCAAACATTAACCGGATCCAATGAGCACAGTTCTCCTGCTGTCTTGTATTCGATGTTTTTAATGTTTGAATTGGCCTCTCGTAGAAAATCCAGTAAATCATCCCAAGCGTACTCGGCACAGCTTAGGGTAAGGAACCATGTTGGTGTTCCTAAATTGCGTAACATGCATTTTAGTTCACCATGGCGTCGGTACCAATATTCATTTGTCCCACAAGCCATCAGATTGATCAGTTGTGTTTCCAAATGATCATCTCGGTGCTGCACTTTCTCCATAAAATCCTTAGCAGACACATTTTGTAAATGTACTCCACTTTTTAAAATGTGATTTACTGCATAAGACAGTGCAGACAAGTCGCTTTCAAATAAAAGATGGAACAAATAAGGAATACTTTGTCGAAATCTGGGATCTTCAGCATATAGTCTTGTAGTTCGATACTCTGAAGCTGGAATCTGTTCTGGACGTTCATCGTATCGTCCTCCTTTTCCTTTAGGAAACAGCTGGGGAAAACATCGAGCTTCCAAGCTCTCCTCCCATACACTCACAGGATTTCCTTTTGCTTTCTTCATCTGAAAGAGATCAATATTGTCTCCCATAACTTCTTTCGAATGGAGAGGATGTATGCTAAAATGTTCATAAATTTCTTCTTCCTTTGACTTGTCCACTTTTTCAATTTGTCCAGTTGGTGTTTCTGTGTCTCCTTGTAAATCTTCTTCTTCTTCTTCTTCTTCTATATAAATTGATTCATACCATTTGTTATTTTTTTTCAAATACAAATTTGCTCTTTGTACTTTCCGCACATCTACCAGCTCCTGCCAAATCTTCTTATTCTTTGTAGGTACACCATTAACCAGAATAATTAATGGTTCAGTTTCCAAAGTATCCGCATCAATAGTTTCCATATTTTTTTTCAAATCCAAGGGCAAATACACCACTCTACCTTTTAAACCTCTCAGTAAATCTGAAGGAGGTAATTTACCAGTTTTGGGCTCCATACGTACTATGGTCTGGAACGGATGAACACATTGAATGAGTATAGACTCATATGTATTTAATTCAGAAAGTTCAGCAGGAATAGCATCCAATTCTAAATTATTATGTACAGCTCTGGTCGGCATTCTATTTTCCTCTAACTTGTTGTAGCAGTATTTACAAATACGCTGATCTTCACCCAATTCAAAACAATTTTCAAGAAATATATATGTGGCAAAATCCATCCACTTATAATTATCTTCATTTTCACTCTTTCTGTAGAGATCAACATTCCTAGTTTGTTTTCTATAATGAGTTCTGCGGCAACAAATACAAGTAACATTTGGTCTTTCATTAGAGATTATTGCAAATTTTGTTATGTGATCATTAAATGTCTTACTTACACAAGGTTCTACATTCTCTTCCACTTCTGCCTCATTTACTGTGTCCTTCTCTGCACTGTTTTGTTCAGGACCAAAGTAACAAAACTGAATTTCATCAACAACCTTCTCTACATCTGATACCGTTCCTCGGAACAGAGCCCTATTCAATTCATTTAACTTTATTGCTGGACTTTTGGCAAAATACAACCGTCTCACAAACTTTCTCATTTCAGTATGATGAACAGCCAGCATCCTAAAATGATGGAAAACACTATTGCACACTTTTCTAGATAGACAAGCAAGAGAATGACCCTGCAAACCAGTATTCTCTCTCACTCTGCATGGATCCAGACTTTGAAGCACCTTAATCTTTTGTTTTACACTTTTTTTTACTATATTCTCTTAGAAACTCTCGAAATCTGTCAATAGATTCCTGACGCACAGTGCAAATACTACTACAATTCCAAGTGTACACTGGGGCTTTAGGACGTCTCCCCATTGCCTCATCTGCCATCACTTGTACCTCATCTCTTGGAACCATTATCTCCTTCTCCATTATGCAACCATTTTTTACTTCGTATGAACGACCTCTGGTGTCAACTGCATGCAGCAAACTATTACTTTGAAAATAGCTCTCTTCATTAAAAAAAGGTTCACTACTTGAACTATGCATCCACTTTCCTAAAAACACTTTACAAAAGTTTGTTCTGTTCACTACTCTTTTGCTTTTGCTTTGTGATTTCAGTACATTAACCATTTTATCTAATGTACGCATCCTATTCAAAATTAATATGAATAGTTTCCTTTTTAATTCTAATGCTTTTGCTGCAATGGCTTCAATTTCTTTTTTTCTCTTGTAATATTTAGCCTTTTGCTTATATTTCTTTATATCCTTTATCAAATTGGACATAACTCTTCTCTGAAACATTTTTCTACGTATCTCTTTAAATGCTGTTTTTCTGTTTATGTTAAACTTTTCAATTGCAGAAGGTATATTTGCATTAACTAAATTCTCAATTTTTTGCTGTTCTCTATTTTTTATTACATTTTTCCGAGAACAGACATTTTGTACATTTTTCTTTGTTTTGAATATTTTGTTTAGAAATTGTTTTTTTTGCTTACCAGAAGATTTTTTCTTTTTCCCAACATCAGCATCTTCTACTAACTTTGGTCCTCCAGTTGTCTTCAAATATAGTTTTTTTTTTAGCGTTTTTTGAACTCGAGATTTTGTAGGCATCTTAAATTTTGTTCACTGTTCTTCAGTAATACCTGAAAAAAACTAAAAAAAAAATCCTTTATTGTATTTAAATATATTACTACATTTCTTTTCACAATAGTCACAAAACGAAATTTCTTTGCCAATTTGAATGCACACAAACTGCTCTTTTTTTTGGGCAAGTGAAAATCTCTTTTACAAACTGTCACATTATGAAACCAAGCTGTTTTTTCAGACCACCACCATGTGTATTCTCTGTGACTGCCTAAGCTCCAGCAGGGGCAACCAGCCTTAGTGATGCTGAATGTATTTGCATTACAGACTTAAACCTGAAAACCCCACTCGCTTCTAATTACTGTGCATGACTATACATGGCAAGCACATGGGTGTGTGCTAAGCCTCTGCTTCTTCCCCCAAAAAATCGCTCCCCCTTTCCATCTACTGCAACTGTGAAATCACCAGAGCAAGACGCAATAAATCTCTGCCTATAATTCTTCTATGCACACAGAGTCATGTTTTCACATTAGTGCCAAAACGAAATTTCTTTGCCAATTTGAAAGCACACTTACTGCTCTTTTTTTTTCGGGCCAAGTGAAAATCTCTTTTTACAATTTGAAATCACTTTTACAGACTGACACATTCTGAAACCTTTTTTTTAAATTTATTTAAATGCACATGTCCAAGCTGTTTTTTTTTCAGACCACCACCGTGTGTATTCTCTGTGACTGCCTACACTCCAGCAGGGGCAACCAGCCTTAGTGATGCTGAATGTATTTGCATTACAGACTTAAACCTGAAAACCCCACTCGCTTCTAATTACTGTGCATGACTATACATGGCAAGCACATGGGTGTGTGCTAAGCCTCTGCTTCTTCCCCCAAAAATTCGCTCCTCTTTTCCATCTACTGCAACTGTGAAATCACCAGAGCAAGACGCAATAAATCTCTGCCTATAATTCTTCTATGCACACAGAGTCATGTTTTCACATTAGTGCCAAAACGAAATTTCTTTGCCAATTTGAAAGCACACTTACTGCTCTTTTTTTTTCGGGCCTAGTGAAAATCTCTTTTTACAATTTGAAATCACTTTTACAGACTGACACATTCTGAAACCTTTTTTTTAAATTTATTTAAATGCACATGTCCAAGCTGTTTTTTTTTCAGACCACCACCGTGTGTATTCTCTGTGACTGCCTACACTCCAGCAGGGGCAACCAGCCTTAGTGATGCTGAATGTATTTGCATTACAGACTTAAACCTGAAAACCCCACTCGCTTCTAATTACTGTGCATGACTATACATGGCAAGCACATGGGTGTGTGCTAAGCCTCTGCTTCTTCCCCCAAAAATTCGCTCCTCTTTTCCATCTACTGCAACTGTGAAATCACCAGAGCAAGACGCAATAAATCTCTGCCTATAATTCTTCTATGCACACAGAGTCATGTTTTCACATTAGTGCCAAAACGAAATTTCTTTGCCAATTTGAAAGCACACTTACTGCTCTTTTTTTTTCGGGCCAAGTGAAAATCTCTTTTTACAATTTGAAATCACTTTTACAGACTGACACATTCTGAAACCTTTTTTTTAAATTTATTTAAATGCACATGTCCAAGCTGTTTTTTTTTCAGACCACCACCGTGTGTATTCTCTGTGACTGCCTACACTCCAGCAGGGGCAACCAGCCTTAGTGATGCTGAATGTATTTGCATTACAGACTTAAACCTGAAAACCCCACTCGCTTCTAATTACTGTGCATGACTATACATGGCAAGCACATGGGTGTGTGCTAAGCCTGTGCTTCTTCCCTCAAAAATTCGCTCCTCTTTTCCATCTACTGCAACTGTGAAATCACCAGAGCAAGACGCAATAAATCTCTGCCTATAATTCTTCTATGCACACAGAGTCATGTTTTCACATTAGTGCCAAAACGAAATTTCTTTGCCAATTTGAAAGCACACTTACTGCTCTTTTTTTTTCGGGCCAAGTGAAAATCTCTTTTTACAATTTGAAATCACTTTTACAGACTGACACATTCTGAAACCTTTTTTTTAAATTTATTTAAATGCACATGTCCAAGCTGTTTTTTTTTCAGACCACCACCGTGTGTATTCTCTGTGACTGCCTACACTCCAGCAGGGGCAACCAGCCTTAGTGATGCTGAATGTATTTGCATTACAGACTTAAACCTGAAAACCCCACTCGCTTCTAATTACTGTGCATGACTATACATGGCAAGCACATGGGTGTGTGCTAAGCCTCTGCTTCTTCCCCCAAAAATTCGCTCCTCTTTTCCATCTACTGCAACTGTGAAATCACCAGAGCAAGACGCAATAAATCTCTGCCTATAATTCTTCTATGCACACAGAGTCATGTTTTCACATTAGTGCCAAAACGAAATTTCTTTGCCAATTTGAAAGCACACTTACTGCTCTTTTTTTTTCGGGCCAAGTGAAAATCTCTTTTTACAATTTGAAATCACTTTTACAGACTGACACATTCTGAAACCTTTTTTTTAAATTTATTTAAATGCACATGTCCAAGCTGTTTTTTTTTCAGACCACCACCGTGTGTATTCTCTGTGACTGCCTACACTCCAGCAGGGGCAACCAGCCTTAGTGATGCTGAATGTATTTGCATTACAGACTTAAACCTGAAAACCCCACTCGCTTCTAATTACTGTGCATGACTATACATGGCAAGCACATGGGTGTGTGCTAAGCCTGTGCTTCTTCCCTCAAAAATTCGCTCCTCTTTTCCATCTACTGCAACTGTGAAATCACCAGAGCAAGACGCAATAAATCTCTGCCTATAATTCTTCTATGCACACAGAGTCATGTTTTCACATTAGTGCCAAAACGAAATTTCTTTGCCAATTTGAAAGCACACTTACTGCTCTTTTTTTTTCGGGCCAAGTGAAAATCTCTTTTTACAATTTGAAATCACTTTTACAGACTGACACATTCTGAAACCTTTTTTTTAAATTTATTTAAATGCACATGTCCAAGCTGTTTTTTTTTCAGACCACCACCGTGTGTATTCTCTGTGACTGCCTACACTCCAGCAGGGGCAACCAGCCTTAGTGATGCTGAATGTATTTGCATTACAGACTTAAACCTGAAAACCCCACTCGCTTCTAATTACTGTGCATGACTATACATGGCAAGCACATGGGTGTGTGCTAAGCCTCTGCTTCTTCCCCCAAAAATTCGCTCCCCCTTTCCATCTACTGCAAATGTGAAATCACCAGAGCAAGACGCAATAAATCTCTGCCTATAATTCTTCTATGCACACAGAGTCATGTTTTCACATTAGTGCCAAAACGAAATTTCTTTGCCAATTTGAAAGCACACTTACTGCTCTTTTTTTTTCGGGCCAAGTGAAAATCTCTTTTTACGATTTGAAATCACTTTTACAGACTGACACATTCTGAAACCTTTTTTTTAAATTTATTTAAATGCACATGTCCAAGCTGTTTTTTTTTCAGACCACCACCGTGTGTATTCTCTGTGACTGCCTACACTCCAGCAGGGGCAACCAGCCTTAGTGATGCTGAATGTATTTGCATTACAGACTTAAACCTGAAAACCCCACTCGCTTCTAATTACTGTGCATGACTATACATGGCAAGCACATGGGTGTGTGCTAAGCCTCTGCTTCTTCCCCCAAAAATTCGCTCCCCCTTTCCATCTACTGCAACTGTGAAATCACCAGAGCAAGACGCAATAAATCTCTGCCTATAATTCTTCTATGCACACAGAGTCATGTTTTCACATTAGTGCCAAAACGAAATTTCTTTGCCAATTTGAAAGCACACTTACTGCTCTTTTTTTTCGGGCCAAGTGAAAATCTCTTTTTACAATTTGAAATCACTTTTACAGACTGACACATTCTGAAACCTTTTTTTTAAATTTATTTAAATGCACATGTCCAAGCTGTTTTTTTTTCAGACCACCACCGTGTGTATTCTCTGTGACTGCCTACACTCCAGCAGGGGCAACCAGCCTTAGTGATGCTGAATGTATTTGCATTACAGACTTAAACCTGAAAACCCCACTCGTTTCTAATTACTGTGCATGACTATACATGGCAAGCACATGGGTGTGTGCTAAGCCTCTGCTTCTTCCCCCAAAAATTCGCTCCCCCTTTCCATCTACTGCAACTGTGAAATCACCAGAGCAAGACGCAATAAATCTCTGCCTATAATTCTTCTATGCACACAGAGTCATGTTTTCACATTAGTGCCAAAACGAAATTTCTTTGCCAATTTGAAAGCACACTTACTGCTCTTTTTTTTTCGGGCCAAGTGAAAATCTCTTTTTACAATTTGAAATCACTTTTACAGACTGACACATTCTGAAACCTTTTTTTTAAATTTATTTAAATGCACATGTCCAAGCTGTTTTTTTTTCAGACCACCACCGTGTGTATTCTCTGTGACTGCCTACACTCCAGCAGGGGCAACCAGCCTTAGTGATGCTGAATGTATTTGCATTACAGACTTAAACCTGAAAACCCCACTCGCTTCTAATTACTGTGCATGACTATACATGGCAAGCACATGGGTGTGTGCTAAGCCTCTGCTTCTTCCCCCAAAAATTCGCTCCTCTTTTCCATCTACTGCAACTGTGAAATCACCAGAGCAAGACGCAATAAATCTCTGCCTATAATTCTTCTATGCACACAGAGTCATGTTTTCACATTAGTGCCAAAACGAAATTTCTTTGCCAATTTGAAAGCACACTTACTGCTCTTTTTTTTTCGGGCCAAGTGAAAATCTCTTTTTACAATTTGAAATCACTTTTACAGACTGACACATTCTGAATCCTTTTTTTTTTAATTTATTTAAATGCACATGTCCAAGCTGTTTTTTTTTCAGACCACCACCGTGTGTATTCTCTGTGACTGCCTACACTCCAGCAGGGGCAACCAGCCTTAGTGATGCTGAATGTATTTGCATTACAGACTTAAACCTGAAAACCCCACTCGCTTCTAATTACTGTGCATGACTATACATGGCAAGCACATGGGTGTGTGCTAAGCCTCTGCTTCTTCCCCCAAAAATTCGCTCCCCCTTTCCATCTACTGCAACTGTGAAATCACCAGAGCAAGACGCAATAAATCTCTGCCTATAATTCTTCTATGCACACAGAGTCATGTTTTCACATTAGTGCCAAAACGAAATTTCTTTGCCAATTTGAAAGCACACTTACTGCTCTTTTTTTTTCGGGCCAAGTGAAAATCTCTTTTTACAATTTGAAATCACTTTTACAGACTGACACATTCTGAAACCTTTTTTTTAAATTTATTTAAATGCACATGTCCAAGCTGTTTTTTTTTCAGACCACCACCGTGTGTATTCTCTGTGACTGCCTACACTCCAGCAGGGGCAACCAGCCTTAGTGATGCTGAATGTATTTGCATTACAGACTTAAACCTGAAAACCCCACTCGCTTCTAATTACTGTGCATGACTATACATGGCAAGCACATGGGTGTGTGCTAAGCCTCTGCTTCTTCCCCCAAAAATTCGCTCCCCCTTTCCATCTACTGCAACTGTGAAATCACCAGAGCAAGACGCAATAAATCTCTGCCTATAATTCTTCTATGCACACAGAGTCATGTTTTCACATTAGTGCCAAAACGAAATTTCTTTGCCAATTTGAAAGCACACTTACTGCTCTTTTTTTTTCGGGCCAAGTGAAAATCTCTTTTTACAATTTGAAATCACTTTTACAGACTGACACATTCTGAAACCTTTTTTTAAAATTTATTTAAATGCACATGTCCAAGCTGTTTTTTTTTCAGACCACCACCGTGTGTATTCTCTGTGACTGCCTACACTCCAGCAGGGGCAACCAGCCTTAGTGATGCTGAATGTATTTGCATTACAGACTTAAACCTGAAAACCCCACTCGCTTCTAATTACTGTGCATGACTATACATGGCAAGCACATGGGTGTGTGCTAAGCCTCTGCTTCTTCCCCCAAAAATTCGCTCCCCCTTTCCATCTACTGCAAATGTGAAATCACCAGAGCAAGACGCAATAAATCTCTGCCTATAATTCTTCTATGCACACAGAGTCATGTTTTCACATTAGTGCCAAAACGAAATTTCTTTGCCAATTTGAAAGCACACTTACTGCTCTTTTTTTTTCGGGCCAAGTGAAAATCTCTTTTTACAATTTGAAATCACTTTTACAGACTGACACATTCTGAAACCTTTTTTTTAAATTTATTTAAATGCACATGTCCAAGCTGTTTTTTTTTCAGACCACCACCGTGTGTATTCTCTGTGACTGCCTACACTCCAGCAGGGGCAACCAGCCTTAGTGATGCTGAATGTATTTGCATTACAGACTTAAACCTGAAAACCCCACTCGCTTCTAATTACTGTGCATGACTATACATGGCAAGCACATGGGTGTGTGCTAAGCCTCTGCTTCTTCCCCCAAAAATTCGCTCCTCTTTTCCATCTACTGCAACTGTGAAATCACCAGAGCAAGACGCAATAAATCTCTGCCTATAATTCTTCTATGCACACAGAGTCATGTTTTCACATTAGTGCCAAAACGAAATTTTTTTGCCAATTTCAAAGCACACTTACTGCTCTTTTTTTTTCGGGCCAAGTGAAAATCTCTTTTTACAATTTGAAATCACTTTTACAGACTGACACATTCTGAAACCTTTTTTTTAAATTTATTTAAATGCACATGTCCAAGCTGTTTTTTTTTCAGACCACCACCGTGTGTATTCTCTGTGACTGCCTACACTCCAGCAGGGGCAACCAGCCTTAGTGATGCTGAATGTATTTGCATTACAGACTTAAACCTGAAAACCCCACTCGCTTCTAATTACTGTGCATGACTATACATGGCAAGCACATGGGTGTGTGCTAAGCCTCTGCTTCTTCCCCCAAAAATTCGCTCCCCCTTTCCATCTACTGCAACTGTGAAATCACCAGAGCAAGACGCAATAAATCTCTGCCTATAATTCTTCTATGCACACAGAGTCATGTTTTCACATTAGTGCCAAAACGAAATTTCTTTGCCAA